>NC_080591.1:27578000-28215166 GCF_029962835.1 Magnolia sinica | reverse complement strand
AATCTGTTTTTTCTATTTTTCCTACTGCAACCATGTTCACTGAAGATTCTGCCCCCAATCCTCAAAATTTCTCCCACCTTTTCTAAACGACTCCAGAATTCCTTTGACGTTATTTAAACTGATCGGCTCTTCGTAATTAAAACCCATACTTTTCATGATTTTTCTCCTCGCCGAACTGTACTTTTCGAGGTCTTTGGATGTCAGCTTTCCATATGCTAAGTCATTATCATCTTTCTCTTGCTTTCTTTCTTCTAAAGGGGCGTAGAATTCAATTACTTCCGAGTATTTCATACTGAGCTGGACCTGAAATCTCTTCGGGATAGTCGAGAATGGTTTGTTTCTTTTATCATATGGCAGTGGTACTATATAGTTTGACTGTAAAACTTCCAGCTATTCAGGTGATAATAACGTCAATGGAGGCTGTCTTGGTTGTCTCAGGCGCTTAGGTATGAAGTAAAATTTCTTTTTCATATCCGTCATCTCAGACGATTCTAGCTTTGCAGTCTCTTTTCTTATCATCCTCATATTAGGACCCTTGGGGCTTTGTTTTCATTATTTCCCTTTCCTCCCTTACTGGTGAACCCATCATAATAATTGTCGTCAGCAAAGAAGGCTTCGGCTTCTATGTATGGCCTAGAATCGACTATTACTTTATGTTGCACCCCGTCCTTACAATATTTGAAGCACGGGTGCAAGGTGAAAGGTATTACACCATATTGGTGCTGTCACCCCCTAAACTCGAAAAATGAGCTCACAAAATTCTTGATCGCCGAATATGGTGCCGATAGCCTCCGTAGTACCCCATTATCGGATCCTACAAGGAGGATTTTCTAACGTACATTTGTCTCATAAGAAGCATAACCACGAGTATACCCAAAACATAAAGGCAACATCATCATCACATATCCACTAAGATAAACATTTGAATACAATGCTGAAAGGGAAATACATAAGTCAAAAAAAGATCAAAGCCCCAGAAGACAGCTACATGCTCCAAGCTCCACACTGCTGCAACCTAATATCACCTGCATCCATCTATCGTGCATAGGCTTATAGAAAGCTTAGAGGGTGGTGTAAGTGTGTGCGCAAGGCAAGTGCCAAGTGTACAATATCAGAGAAATGCGAAAATATGTGGGTAAATCTATGAATGCTATCAGCTGTACCAAAGCTATATGATGCAAGGCATAAATGCTATTGGCCATACCAAGGCCATGCGATGCGAGGCTTATGTAGCCAAATATCATATGTGAGATGCAAAGCAAGGATGCCAGTCCTCATCAAGTACACATATCAGTACAGTTCCTCTCTGGATATCACCGGGGTCTAATACACTTCACACTGACTACCTCCACCCTAGCTACACAGCCAAGTAAGTGGAAGAGACCACACTATCCGCCCGACCAGTAGTCTGCCAATACCTATTTGGCTCGTCGATAACGGACTCATTTGCGAGCTGATCAAACTCAGCCTAGCTTATAGCCCCCTCACTCAGGCGGATAAGGCAACACCCTCTTTCAACCAATCACGACACAGTGGGAGATGTGGCCTACTGGTATTTGGCACTCGGGTGCTCGTGTATCCACTCGGTTTAGACATTGGAACAACTCCTGGTACTAAAAAGGTTCTAAGACTTTCACCCAAGGACATCTTAAGTGCCCACAGTGCTAGAACCAAGTATTTTTGGTATCTGATACGGCTATCCACGATGTGCCTGTGGAGCCACGGCCCTGATGTCGCTATGGCATACAATGATCAAGACATACAAATGCAAGATGCATGAAGCACACTGTCTAGTCATGCAACAATCTTGCACATACCACGCGCTCATGTAGGTAACTCCTATCAACGAGTCTCATAAATGATTTGCCCAATGGCATATGCAATGATTAGTCACTACTCATATCAAGCATTCATATGATGCGTATGGGCATGGAGTTACACTAAGCATGTTATAAGGTGATGAACTATCCTCACAACGAAGATGGGCCTAGATGGCCTACGCGCAACAAGTATGGACCTATCAATGGGCCCTAGGGAGATTTATAATGCGGACATTAAACTAACATTATTCTTACAATGTGGACGTCAAACTAACATTGCTCCTAAGGCATGGCCCGCCATAAAACATCATTACACAAACCATGGAGGCATCACGCATTATAATAGACCCTAAGGACATCCCGTTGGGCCCGACCTATGGGCCTTAGATACATCAAATGGGCCAAATCATATGGGCCTTTTATAAATCAAGTGGGACATATCAATGGGCCTTATGTACATTGCAATTGGCCATAACCTCTGGGCCTTTGAATACATCACAATGGGCCTCGTAACATGGGCCTTATATATAACAAAGTAGGCCTCAACAACGGGCCACAAATACATCGAATGGGCCTCATAACATGGGCCTTATGTATATCAGATGGGCCACATCAATTGGGCCCCATATGTACATCAAATGGGCCACAACCAAATAAAAGTGGTGATAATGATTTCCACCATTAAAATCCTACAGGGACCCACCGTTACGTATCCTTGGGATTTGACCTATTTATAAGTTACCATGGAGGTAGATGAAGTGAAGGCAACACATCATCTTGATCGGAACTGTCGTGGCCCTTAAGAAGTTTTGAATGGTGAATGTCATTATCCCTACTATTTTTCAGCGGTGGGGATCCACTTGAACCATGGATCTGACTCATTCTTTAGCTCATGCTAAAAATGAGCTTTCAAAGTGGATGGACGGTTTGGATGTAGCACATGCATCATGGGGTCCCACCGTCCAGGTGTGGACAGTGTGGAAAGAATACATACATCATGGGGTCCACTAGCCGTCCAGCAGCCCAGCAAAATGACTGGACGACATGGTAAAACACATACATTTTGGTGGGTTCCACCGTCCACCTGGACGGTGTGAATAAAACACATACATCATTGTGGGTCCCACGTGGGGCCCACCATAATGCTTATTTGACATCCAATCTGCTGATAAGGTCCCCCGGACCTAGATGAATAGGAAAAACAAATTTCATACTGGATCCAAAACTTCTGGGACCCACACAGGGTCTCAATGGCAGATGCTCAGTCCCACTATTTCCTGTGATGTGGGCCACCTGAGCTGAGTATAGGGCTGATTTTTGGGGGGATCACAACCCTAAGAGGCCCTATCAAAATGCATGGTATTGATGTGTGGTACACATCATGGTGGGGCCCACGACTGGGACCCAACGGTCCCTACCCGTTCACATGGCCATAGCACAGGACGCTGCTGCGTCCCTGGCGTCAGCGGCAACAACAGCCGCTGCTGCCTTTTTTTATATTTTTTTGAATTTTGGTTTATCTGAGGTTTTTCATACATGGGGCCCGCTTTAGCAAAATCCAACCTAGCCATTTAATTTTATGGCTCGAGACAGACCAAATGAGCCCAATATTCAATATATTTTGGTGCATAGAAATATCAGGGTGTATTTCAACGGTAAGAATACTGTTCTCTATGCTATGACCCGCCAAAAAGTTAAATTGGTTTCATTTTTTAGCTCAACGCCTAAAATGATATGGAAAATAGGATGGACGGCATGGATGTACGATTGAATTCATACATCAAAGTGGGGCCTACATAAGTAACCCCTCCCAAATTTCAAATCAAACTGACATTTTTGTTTGCTTGTCAGTACATAACACTGTCAGTTCACTCTTCACTTTTCAGCCACGTCTAGCGTCCTGGACGCTGGACGGTTTGCATACAACACATGTATAAGGTAGGTCCCACGTGTGGGGACCATGGCTGGTGGGTCCCACATGGACATAGCCCACTTGATTTGGATCAACTTGATATTTGTGTTTTCCCATCTCCTTAAGGTAGTGCCCACATGGTTTGGATGGTTGGATAAGACACACATCAAGGTGGGGTACGTCCAGGTGGGCCACATGGCCACATCATCACACAAAAGAAAGAAAAAGAGAGGGAGAAAGGGAAAGAAAGAGACACGTGTGATGGAGGGACCCCAACACTATGGGCCCTCCCTTCCGTAATTTAAAACATACATCAAGT
This sequence comes from Magnolia sinica, assembly GCF_029962835.1. Lineage (NCBI taxonomy): Eukaryota > Viridiplantae > Streptophyta > Magnoliopsida > Magnoliales > Magnoliaceae > Magnolia > Magnolia sinica. The sequence continues at coordinate 28,211,115 of NC_080591.1, read as the reverse complement.
GAGTCCCATTTCGTATGGGCCCACCAATTAAAATCAATGGTGGAGATCCTTTCTCCACCTAAATAGAGGGTCTAGATGACCCCTTTTCAAACTAGAAAGTAAACATCATGATAGGGTCCATGAGAATGGCCCCATAATGGAATGATATTGATAATCAAGGTGAGCCATCGGCCACATCTTAGGGTCTAAAGTGAGATCCATACCATCGATCGGTAGGTCTCACTTGGCCCATCATAAAAATATGAAAACTAGCCTATAGAAGCACCCACCATTCGATCTTCTTAGTCTGATGAAACGCCGATCTCCTTGTGTCTTACTTTGACGAAAGATGATGAGAGATGAATGGCTAGGATGGAGGATTTTAGGAGAGGAAGTGGGCCACTCACATGCATTTTTCTCTCACATGGGAGAGCTTGGACGTCCCCTTTTTTTGCTTAGCTTGAAATGTGTTGAGAAATGAGAGAGAGAGAGAGGGCTGTAAGGGAGAGAGAGTGATGGGTGATGTATGTGAGGTGAGTGATGGATGTGAGGTGAGTGATGGGTGAGGTGAGAGACTTGTTGACTTTTGGGGTTTGCTTGACTTGTGGAGAAAGAAAGCATGGGTTGCTCTTATACTTGACATGAGGTGATTGATTGATTGATTTAAGTGATTAATTGATGGGACATGTTGTAGAGATTCTCTTGGGATTGTAAACGCGTGGCATTTTCTTCGAAATAAATGTCGGCCCACATCTCCCTACCAAGGTATCAGATCGGTATGCAAGACGCGGCGTTGGAACCACGGCAACGGTGCGGTCGCAATGGTACAAGTCTCAGATTAAGCTAACTCAAACATAGGGGATACGACTTAGGGTCATGCGTAAACATTGATTATAGGTCGTGGATTGCCGGACTTCGACGGGAAGGATCGCGGGAGTTGATGGAACAGTACGGACTAGGATACGAGTCTTACAGGTGCATCCATGGTCTTCCGAGAAAGAGGTTATATATCGTTATTACATTGATGACATGGCAAACAATATTTGTGGTTAACTCTCCTATTTCCAATGTTATTGCAATCTTACCAAGCCCACGTTGTCTGTCTTGATGGATACGAGTCTTACAGGTGCATCCATGGTCTTCCGAGAAAGAGGTTATATATCGTTATTACATTGATGACATGGCAAACAATATTTGTGGTTAACTCTCCTATTTCCAATGTTATTGCAATCTTACCAAGCGCACGTTGTCCGTCTTGATTAAAGACGTGTATCATCATTACACTAGGGCATATATTGGAGCGGTAGTATCCCAACTCATTTAACATTTCCAATGGCAATAAATTCCTTATAGACGCATTATCTAGCATTATCTATTTTACCTGTTTACCGCAAACATGACCTACAATCATCAGTGGCCTATTACATTCCTTATCGCAGGTTAGGTCGTCATCAGAGAAGGAAACTACTTGCATGTAATCTTCATGTTCCCTGCACTCTACATTTCTCATTTCTGTCAGCAATGCTTCTCTAATATTGTTGTCAGATAAGGCTTCGATCAGACGTTGCCTATAATCTTCTGTTAATCTCAGGGCGTCGAAAACACGTAGCCATGCCGGTATGCCTTTCAAATGACTCACTACATCATAAGCCACTTTTCCCATTTCTTTCTTTTTTGCTTTCCTATCACCCTTGTTACCAAAATTATTCTTGTTTATTTCTTCTTTATCTATTCCAGCCTTCAATTTTGGTGGGCTTGTTACTGTTTTTCCTAATCGTAACATGATCATTGCAACTTTCCCTGGTGTTTTGTGATGCTCTTTGCTTGTTCTCCCACGACAGTCTCCTCGTGCGATGAGTACATTCACTGTCACTTTTCTATCTCTTTCCTTTCCTTTTCAATTATTATCTCGGCTCTATTTATCATTCTTTATATTATGCATTTCAACGGGTAATAGTTTTCAGTCGGATGCCCTATTAGACGATGATAATGACAGAAGTCCTTTCGCTCTTCTTTGATGACTCTTCAGGGTGCTTGGACGGAGGGAGTTCTATTGTACTGGCTTTCAATAACTGATTCATCATAGGGACAATGTCTTCTTTCTTGATCGCGAACCCCTCGTGGAAATTTAATGATCCGGGTCTTTTATCGCTGAATCTTCCTTTATAGCAGTTCGATTCTTCTTTCCTCTTTGTCTTTTTGCCTCGCATTTCTCTCGCATCATGGTTTTTCTTCTCCTGGTTGACTACATTTGTAATCAACTTATGGCATCCCCTTCTAACCATTTTATAATTAAGTGCTTGCATCTTCCTAGTCATCGTTACAGAGCATGCTCCTTCGTGGCTAAGTCGCGGAAAGTTCTGATATCAGCACTAGTGAGAGCGAATGCGATTCTTACTTCCATGGAATTCAGGAATATCTTCACCTATTCTTTCTCTTCTAGCAACTGCTTGTAAGAAGCTCCTAATGTCTTCCATCTATTTATGAATTTTTCTACGAGTTCTCCTTCTCTTTGTCGTACTAAGGCTAGTTCTATGATACTGACGTCACATTCTAACGAGAAGAAGTTTGACATAAATGCATCCTGCATCTGCTCCCAAGTTCTCATCGATCTTGGTGCTAGACTAGAATACCATCGAAATGCTTTGTCGGTTAGGGAAGACCTAAATAGCCGGAGGCAGTATTGCGGTACCATGGAGAAATTCCCCATGCTGGTGATGAAGTGCATTAAATGCTCTTCTGGTGATCTGTCTCCATTAAATTTCTAAAAATCAGTATGTTTGAAGTTGATTGGGAAAGGGATGTCTTCCACCTCTCTTGGATACGGTGTCTGGTACCTGAACCTCCCAATATTCTCAGGTTCCCTTTCTGTCCTGATGGCCTCCTCGATGACCTGCCGTACTTCTTCTTGAGTCATCACTCTTACCGCGGGAGCGGACCCGAGTGATCCCATTCCCGATGGCTGGGAGCCTTCGGGCTACTGTTCTTGTCCATTTAAGTTACCTGGCATCGGAGGAGCTATCATTTGGGCTACATTATGTGTAAGAGTCGCTAGGGCTTCTCGGAGATTTTTGCACTCTTCCATCAGTGTTCTTTGTGCCTGTGCCATTTTATTTATACAATCTTCTGTAGTCAGTGGCGGGCCTTGACTTATTCCGGTCATACATACGGTAGCCTCTCCGCTCTCTGAGGAGGTCGTAATCGAAGTAGAGTAGGAATATATCGATGCAATGGGGTTCATTAGGAGAGGAGTTTCATTTGATTTTCCTATAATTCTATAGCAGTCAATTGATTGAGGCGATGCTGGGGTTGGTGATCCTATTGGCAACGACTTACCCTTTTGTGCTTTGGTCCATCATGTGCCTTTAGTGGGCAGGGCTGGAAAATCATGTGTCGACAATGGAGGAATGGTTTTTCGGGGGTATATTGCCGGAGGGGCAAGCTCGGGGTATTTTCTTGCCATGTTTGGTGTTACTGGTCCCCTGATTCTTTGCAATAATGGGCTTGTTCTAGGGGCCGTGACATTTCGGGCTCTCGCCCTTCGACATGAGACTACAATCCAATCACCTCCATCTTCTTGCATGATTGGCGAAGCGGTTACAACTGCAGTGGCTGCTCGCGATTCCTTAGGTTTAGCTGGCACGGGCTCCTTGTGGTGTTAAGTCTTTTTGTTAGCGTATTTTATGACAAACCCTGTTGCCGTGAAGTAGAAGACTGTTTTGTTCTGAATGATCACCATTGAGTGATTGTAGTTTTTCTAAATTTGATTTTGATTTCAAAGAAAAACACGAATCAGTATTTAAACGCGATTGCATTTTACTTTGGAGATGAAAGGGTGGATGTTCCCGCTGAGAGTCACCATTTTGACACCTATACAATGCCAAACAGTGGTGAAAATTCTAGATATTGTCTCTAAGTTAATATTGAGTGGAAAGAAGTCCCTAGCAGAGTTGCCATTTTGTTTCAACAAGAAACAAATGCATTGGATTTGGCGGAGCTCATTTACTCAATGGTTAACAAAGAAGAATAAAGAGAATAATCACATTATTCATTTAATCTGGATTCATTTACATCCTTTGTCTCCTTTGATTCCAAAGTAAAACATTTACATAATTTAATACAAATTTTAAATGTTTAATATTAGTTTCTATCGCATTTCAAATCCCATTGTAAAATTCTAGCATAGGAAAAATTGATGTATTGGGATGATATCCATTCTGATTGATTCCATGCTTTTGAGAAGATTCTTTGATCTTTCAACCCAGACCAAGGTCTCTTTCGATTCATCCCTTCATGATTGTACAATCATTTAAATGTCTCCATAGTAGACTCATTGACAGACTCCTTATACACACATAATAGGCTCATTGTGCGCACAAGGAATGTTGTGCGGATTGCATATGTGGGTCATTGGTTGTGCGGTCCACAGGTTGTGTGAGCCACTTTGTTCTGTGCTCCGTGGGTTGTGCACTGCACAACAGGTACTGCCAATACTTAATTTCTTATGAAGTTTGGACCTCTCCTTGTTGCTCTGGTTGCTTGAATGAATCATCCATGGGGATAGTGGGGTATTTATAGCATCCCGCACGTGTGAACTCTTCCACCAAACCCGTTGTGCGCTTGTCCCTTTGTGCGCTCGAACCATTGTGCGCCAACATTCTTTGTGCATTTGAACTATTGTGCGCCAACATGCTTTATGTGCTAGCAATGGTTGTGCACCCTGCAATCTCATTCATTCGGCAATTTTCATTGTGTGGACATATATGTTGTGCGCCGCACAACACCTTTCTTCTGGCTTTTCCCTTGTTCGCTGCACAACTCTATCAGGGACAAGTTCATCTCCTTTACTCTTCTTTCTTCTATCTTCTAGTCTTTCCTTCGTCACTCAATTTTTATCCTCCGACACCCCACACAAGGATATAGTGTACACTTTTGACAAAGGCTCCCACTGGAGACTTTAGTTGGTTTTCTATCAGCTAACAACAACCTCAGTCCTAGGACAAAGACATACGTTTACTCCCGTCGGATCCTCCCATGAAAACTAACACGTGCATACCCATGTCCGGTGAATTCATCCATACACAAGAGCCTAAGTCGTACATGAGAACCTTTTGAGTTTGGGTTATAAACTCTTACCCACAATCCTACACAAGAAAAGAGAGTATGGACTTACTAACTCATACTTGTCGAATTGAGGCCTTTTGATGCACTGTCTTGGCCTGCTTGATCGATGCTCTCCCATGTTTTAATCAGCTTTCCTTTTTGTCCCTCGATTGTTAATGCTGATTTGTTGCCAATGCTTCACTCCAAGATCAAACACCTTGCATGCGATGCTCGACTAAGGCGGCCAATGTGATGGGAGTTGGATAAAATCTCCTACAACTAATGGAAAATTGAACTCCTAGGGGATTCTCTTTGATAAAAGCTCAAGAGGTTGATAGACAATAGGATTAGCCAATAAAATCGATGTCTAAACTCTAAAGAAGAGTCGAGATCATGATATTCTTGTAGAGGAGCTTAGAATGCTCATTAGAGTGAAAAATCACTAAGAAAGCATGAATCTCATTAGGATTGAGCTTATGAGGTTTGATAGAGCTTGGGATACACTAAGGTCTCTAAAATGCCAAAAATACACAAATTTCCCAAAGATCCGAATGTAATATATATAACAAAAGGCTCCAAAGGTTTAACTGCTAGGCTCAAGCGATCGAGCTAGGCCAAAAATGGTCCAATGAACTTGCTTGACTCTTTTCTTTTGGCCATGTTTGATTAATGGAGCTCGATCAGTAGAGAGGAATTAAAGATTCCTCAATCGATTAAGCACGTGCCTCAAGCGCTCGAATTAAATCAATTTTAAGCTAGATGATTGCTATTTTTTAGCCAAGTTCTATTGATCGAATCGATTAATCAGCTGTGGTCGAGCATAATAAAGAGTCTATTGGTTTGGGCAGTTTGTTTTCCAGCTGCTCAGGACCTCTATAACTCATCTTATAATATTCTAATAAGGCTCCAAAGGCTAAGGGATGATCACACAAGATTTTTCTATTAAGGCAATGATCATCTAGAGGTTCAAGGGTTGTTTTAAGTCAATGTTAGGATCACCAAGGCCATTTACCCGTCCTTCTCTTCCTTGATGCTCTAGTCTTCATGTGTCTTCGGTCTCTAGCTTCTAAGAGCTCAACCGACTTTCTTACACATAGAGACATGCAATTGACAAACAAGGTGCACAAATAAGTGTAGAAACAAAAAACGTATTGATCTTCGAGGAGAGACTAAAGTGTTATAAATTGAACTATATCAGATTTGTCAGAATGTATCCATTGACATGTGAATTTTATGAAGTTTGTAATTGTGATTATAAAAATAAATAAATTGAGATCACAGGTCTCAAATTATTCTATTTGGGTACCCAAATTTCAGGCATGACAAATCAACTTTGACCAACATATGCGTAACACCCCGTACTTTTCAGTACTCAGGTGTTACCGTGCAAGCTAATTTAGTATAAATACCAACATAACTCATTCGAACATCTACTATCATTCTAGTCTAAATCCTACCGTTAAGAACAATCTCAATCATATATTAAGCCATCCATCCACTGATCTACAAGATAGATTACCAAGCCATCAGGTAAACCTAATTTAGGATTTCAACCATCGGGTTAGGTAATTTAACCGCATAGTGTCTGTCGCGGGCATCAGGTCATGCGGTCCGCTATTGGTTCAACCTACATAACAGTCAGTAACAATCAACTCAAATTCCTACAAATCCAACCAAATAATTATGAGACCAATCACTAGTTTGGATTAGGAGCTTGTTTAATCACGAGCTCGACCATCAAATCATTTGTCCTGGTTTTAGGAGTTTGAACAGCAAAATCCATAATGTTTCGTCAATCACAAAAACACTTAATTTCCCTAATCCAACCATCGGGTTATAAAAGGACCTTATATCATCTTAAATTAAAATCCAAATTGCTAGGTCCTCCAAGTCACATCACTTAATGTTGAAATCCACTACACAATTAGATAATCCAACCATTTGATTATAGTAACGACCATTAGATTTCTTCTAGGATCAACTAAGAACCACTAGGAAACCTAAAGGTCATATCTGAAGATGATCTGACTGTCAGATTGACGAGAATCCGCCAATATGACTCAAATCAAGTTATGGGCCCCACCTAGGCCTTAGATCTGCCTAATTTTCAATTAAGGGCACTGATTAGGAACCCAGAGGTGGAATAGACGGAGTGGATTTCCCACAAACATCATGACAGACCTCACGCCAGTGTGGTATGTGCACCAGCAGTGGTGCACTCGCTGTGCATCAGACCGAAGGATTCGGTCAAGCGGGCGCTGACTCGAGCCTTCCCGAAAAGGAAGGATTTCTCCCTCCTTTCCCACGTTCAGCAAGTTTGAAAGAGGCCATCGCTGGGATGATCGTGGCCCACCATGATCATCTTCTTAGATGATTCGAATCATCCATCATGTTCAAGGCATGGCCCCGACCAAAACCTAGCATTTTGGCACGTTGAAACCCACGAGTGTGCACTCAGTTTCAGCCAAGTCAAGCTGATGTACGGTGGGGGTGTGCTTCCAGCCTCTCCAAAATTGATCCATTGTGATCAAGGTGGGCCACCTTGAGAGGATCCATGCCGTCCATCATGATTGGATGGAAAAACCCACCAGAACCACATGACCCACGCTTGCCCATGCACGCACACGTGCACACAACGGACAACACGATCAGTGGCATGTATTGCCTTTCAAAACAAGGAAACTCACAACTCCCATTGCCAGTTTGACGATCCGTGAGCGTTGACATCTTCCAACCTCAGGCCTCCTCATGGGTGTATCTCAGCGCTTCTTTGGGTGCCAAAAAAGGGCAGGCAATCTTCTGTAAATGCTATTCTATCTAGATCCTATAATTGTCAAATCTTGTAGTGCCAAAACCTCTTGGAATCTGTCTCTTATGTAGCTCATCTTCATACTTAAGATCAAGCAATTCAAATATAAGTTCAAGATGTTTCAATTCAAGATTCAAGCAGCTCAAGTATAAGAACAAGAGATTCTTATACAAGTTCAAGTACAACATTAAGTGATAGATCAAGCTTTCAAGCTTCAGCTATTTCAAGAAAATGTGCTTTACTTTGGAACTCAAAGCTCAAGTAATCTTCTTAAGTTGGAACTCGAAGTTACAAAGTCACTACTTCAAGCACATCTTCGAAAATACAAGCTTCATGTACTTCAAGATAAACTATCAACCAAAGCAAACGATGTTTCAATGTTCAAATCTAACCGATAAGGTATGAATAACCTTAGATTGACCATAGGTTAGGTCATATTGATTGCATACTTAAATTGGGTCACTATATAATTTTATAGGCTTTTTATCGACTAGTCTTAGCATATGTTCGACTAGTCCTAGTACTAGCTCGACCAGTCCAAGAATTTTCTCGACCAGTCTAAGGTTTGTTTTGGATTTTTCAAATTTTCTATTGAACCCTTGACTAGTCCTGGAGACTGCTCGACTAGTCGAGTGAGCAGTGCTCAACTAATTGAGCAGGCTCGACTCAAAGTCCAGCAACCATCCCACTCGATCAGTCGAGTGCAGGGCTCGACCAGTCGAGCAAGCCACTCGACCAGTCGTGAACCTATCGTATCTTATCGCACTTGAAATTTTAAAAGTTTGTTACTCCTTCGACCAGTCGAACTGACCACTGGACCAGTCGAGTGAACAGTAATTTTGCCTATAAATTGAGCATGATTTTCAAAGTTTTTTTATTCAATTTAAGCAAAATTAAGACACCACTCTAAGAGAGAAGTTTGTGATATTCTTAAGCTATTTAGTGCTCATTTAATATTCTCTTTAATTTAGATTTTTGCATTTGATTTTGAGTTTTATATTCCAATCTTATTTGAAGAAGGGATTTAAGTTTTCCCCTTTCTTGGAATCAAAATCAAATTAAGATAGCCTAGGGTGATTTAATCTAAAAATCATTTAGAACCCTTTGATAAGTGAGTGTGGACATTGAACATCTATGTTGAACATCTACTTCGAATTAGTTCTACCAGGCTTCATCAAAGGAGAATATCCAGATAAGTATATTTACATTTTTTTATAAATCTCTTTTTGGTTTTTGAGGTTGTGCCAGGAAAAATTTCTTTTTGTTTTGTCTGAGGTGATCCAGAAAATCTTGGAGTGTGGGGTTTTTGAATTGTGCAAGCCCACTTGAAAGACACAATTGTGAAGGTTTTAGGTCAACCTTGAAAAACCTATTTCATAGTAAACGCCAATATCCACTGTGTGATGATATTGGGAGTGGAGTAGTTGTGTGGCTATTTTTCTAAATAGTTGGTGTACACACAAGCGAACCACTATAATTTCTGGTGTTATGGTAGATGGTTGATTGTGGCTTTGTGTGAATATTATAATTTCATTTTAAGCCTTTGTAGAGAAGTTGTAATCTCTTTTATGCAAGTGTGGGAATGCTGTAATAGCTTAGTTTATTTTCTTTACTATTTTTATTCTCCTCTGTATTGGTTTGGGATTTTGATACAAAGACCGTTCTAGAAATCAGGTTGTCCTACCATAAGCCATTGGTTTTTGGTGTAAGGTTGTCCTTAGAACAACATCTGTATCAACCTCTCAATACTTATACATTTGAGATTGCTATTCATTTCTGCTTTGTGGGATTGTTAAGTGCTATCTTTATTTATATCTGTCTAATTCTGCATTTAATTTCTTTTTAATTTGGCATAGTCCTATTCACACCCCCCCCTATAGGACTCTTAGCTCGGCCTTTTCAAGTAGTGTCAGAGCCTAATAGCTCACTTTTATTTTTGGATTAATTTCCTGAGCTAATCGATTTGAGCTTTTTGAGATGTCAAATTTTGATAGCCTTTCAGTCACCAGGCCTCTACCTTTTGATGGCTCCAATTATGCTTATTGGAAAGCCAAAATGAGGATTTTTTTTTTAAATCCATGGATGAGAGCGTGTGACAAGCCACAGTGACCAATTGGACCCCTCGTACCACTAAAGTGATTGGTACTAATGGATGTAAAACTGTAAAAGTCACACCTTACTTTCCTTGGACCGCTCTTCAGAAAAGTGAGAGTAGTGTCAATGCAAAGGCTCTAAATGCAATTACTTGTGCATTATCATTGGATGAATTCAAGAGAATTATATCCTGTGATACTGCAAAGCAAGCCTGGGATATCTTGGAAATGACACACGAGGGTACAACAATTGTCAAGAAATTTAAAGTTTAAATCCTCACAACTAAATTTGAGGAAATACGTATGGAAGAAAGTGAAACTTTCATGGACTTCTATACAAGATTGAATGACATTGTCAACTCTATGTGGGGTCTTGGTGATAGGATCCCAGAAAGTAAAGTCTGTACAAAGATACTGCGCGCTCATTGCCTGAACAGTTCAATTCAAAAGTAATTACGATCCAAGAACTTCGTGATATAGATAATATGAGGGTAGAAGAACTGGTTGGTTCTTTACAAACCTACGAGTTAAACTTTAAAGCTCCTAAAGGAAAATCCATCGCCCTTAAGTCTTCTAAAATTAATTCTTAAGAAAAATAGTAATAATTCTGATTTAGAAACTTCTAAAGATGATATGGCTTTTTTAGCTAAAAAGTTTTATAAGATTTTTAAAAGTAAAAAGAGGGTTGATTTGAAAAAACCTATTGAAAAGAAAAGATCTAGATCTAAAACTTGGAAATCATTAAAAGACAGTCAATGCTACAACTACCATGAATATGGGCATCTAGCAAACAAATGTCCTAAGAAGGACAAGTTTAAAAAGAAAGGTATGTTGGCTACATGGGATGAATCTTCCTGCTCTGTCTCTTTTGAGTCAGAAGATTCTGAAACCGAGTTGGCTAATGATATAAAAGCCCTAATGACTCTAGCCAAGTTCACTTTTTAGATAATGATGATTCAACCAGTGAAGAAAATCTGAATAGTGACCATGAAAATGAAGAAGATCTTCAAGATGCTTATGATGCCCTATACAAGGAAAGTTACAAAATTGTTGTAAATTTAAAACTTCAGAAAGAAAAGTTTTCAAAACTAAAAGAAAATTTTGATAATCTAGTCTTAGAAAAATCACACATTTCAGATTACTTTGAAAAAACTAAGTGCGACTTAGATTTCAAAACCTCCTAAGTTGAAAACATAAAATCTGAAAATGAAAAGCTAAAACTAGAAGTCTCTTCACTTTTAAGTTTGAAGGACATATGGAAGTATGCCCAAGGTGATCCTAAATTAGCAAAACTTTTATTAGGATCCAGAAAACGTGGCGATCGATCTGGATTAGGCTATGATAAATGTATTCCTCCCAAATATAAGAATACTCCATCTAAATTTGTTAAAGGGAAATCTTCTAACTAAAAAGGGAAAAGTTTAAATCAAAATTATTCTAAAAATTATAAAAAATTTCAGACTTTTAATCATAAAAGTAATCATATCAAATATAGAAATCAAAATCGTAACCCTTTGGTTGAGAAAATTGTTGATTTACTTAAGGAGCTCTTAAAATCTAACTCAGTGGGTAGGTCTTATAACAACTACAAACATAAGAAGACCAACTATACTCCTAAACCCAAAACTGTAATGAAATGGGTCCCTCAGGTTACTTATTTAGTTGCCCACACTGCTTTCAAAGCTTTGAGCCATTCAAAGTGGTGCCTAGACAATGGTTTCTCCAGACATATGACAGGTGACAAAGGTCTGTTCACTAATCTTAAAGACATGACTGATGATTCGGTCACATTTGATGATGGTAGCAACTATAGAATTATTGGCTAAGGTACGGTTCAACTCTTTAACCTCCCTCTATTTAAGAATGTTTTATATGTAAAAGGGTTAAAACATAATTTATTAAGCATCTCTCAAATATGCGATAATAATCATAGTGTAAATTTTACTAACCAAGGGTGTGAAATTTTAAATAAGAATGGTTTTGTAATATTAAATGGTCACAGAACTTCTGAAAACTGCTACATTGTTTGTGATTTAAGCTCATCTAATCTATCATGTTACATGGTCCAAACCAATGAGACTGAATTATGGCATAAGCACCTCAGACATGTACACTACCGCAACTTATATAGATTGAGAAAAAGAGAGTTGGTAAGAGGTCTACCTAAAGTAAAGAAAGTAGACAAAATATGTGGTGAATGCCAGATTGGTAAACAAACCAAGAGTACTCACAAAAAGGTGAACTCTAATACCACATCTAAACCACTCGAACTTCTCCACATAGATCTCATTGGACTAACTAGAATGGAAAGTTGAGGTGGTATGAAGTATATTCTGGTGATAGTAGATGACTTTACCAGATATACTTGGGCAGTCTTCTTGAGAGAGAAATCAGAAACTCTCGATAAAGTAAAAAGGGTACTTAAATGTATCCAAACTGAAAAAGAATAACAAGTCACTAAGATCCGTAGTGATCATGCTTCTAAGTTTGAAAATAGCAGTTTTGAGAAATTTTACAATGGTTAGGGAATATCACATGAATTTTCTGTGCCCAAAACACCACAACAAAATGGTGTGGTGGAAAGAAAAAATAGAGTGCTTTAAGAAATGGCAAATGTAATGCTAAATAGCATGAAGCTTCCTAAAAATCTTTGGACTGAACCCATAAATACTGCTTGTTATATAATTAATCATGTTTACACTAGAAAATCAAATAGTAAAATGACTTATGAAATGTGGTTTGATAAGAAGCCTACTGTCAAATACTTTTGAGCTTTCGACAGCAAGTGCTACATTTTACGTGATCAAGAAAATCTGGGTAAATTTGATACCAAAAGTGATGGAGGGATATATTTAGGGTATGCTCTAAATAGTTGACCGTATTGGGTTCTTAACAAGAGGACTAGTGTAATTCAAAAGTCCAGTAATGTGGTTATAGACGATCACTTGAATACACCTGTCTCAAGTTCAGAAAATGATGAAGTTCTTTTAATTAATAAACCAGACTCTTCATCAAGTCAAAATAATACTGAATTGAGAATAGTTAAAGACCATCCATCTAATCAAATCCTTGGAAACCCTCTCACTGGTGTGCGCTCTCATAAACAACTTGAAGATATGTGTAACTACGTGTGCATTACATCTCAGATAGAACCGGCTAACGTAAAAGAAGCTCTTATTGACGAAAACTAGATTGTAACAATGTAAGAAGAGCTCAATTAGTTTGTTAGAAATGATGTTTGGTATTTAGTTCCAAGACCAAAAGATAAACACATTATCAGAACAAAATGGATTTTAAAAAATAAGTCTAATGAACTTGGTGATATGATAAGAAACAACGCTAGGCTGGTTGTATAGGGGTACACTCAAATTGAATGCATCAATTATAATAAGACCTTTGCCCCAGTAGCTCGTCTTGAATCAATCAGACTATTTATATCCATTGCGTGCTTTAGAAAATTCAAAATATACCAAATGGATATAAAGAATGTGTTCTTAAACGGTGACTTGCATGAAGAAGTGTATGTTGAACAACCAACGGGTTTTAAAGACCCTAAGCATGCTAATCATGTATATCGCCTGAAAAAGGCACGTTATGGTTTGAAATAAGCTCCCAGGGCATGGTATGAAAAGTTGACTAAGTTTCTACTAAGTCATAACTTTATAATGGAAAGTATTGATAAGACATTGATTGTAAAGAAATATAATAATCACATACTAATAGTACAAATCTATGTTGATGACATTATCTATGGATCTACCTATGCTAACATGACTGTTGAATTTGTAGATCTTATGAAATCTAAATTTAAAATGAGCATGGTTGGAGAACTAAACTATTTCTTAGGGTTGCAAGTCAAATATCTCCCTGATGGTTTCTTTATCTCTTAAACCAAATATGCTCTGAACTTAGTTAAAAAGTTCTAATTTGAAAGTGGGAAAAATTTTGATACTCTAATGAGTACTACTCTAAAACTCTTTAAGGATTCAACAAGTAAGAGTGTGGATCCTAAGTTGTATCACAGTATGATAGGTAGTTTACTTTATTTAACTACAAGCCAACCTGATATTGCATTTAGCGTCAGAATTTGTGCTAGTCACATCTGATAGCTGTTAAGTGCATTTTGCGATATGTTGCTAGTTTAGCTAATCTTGGTCTCTGGTATCCACATGATACTAGTGTGCAATTAGTTGGTTTCACGGATGCTGATTGGGCTGGTAACATTGATGATCGTAGATCGACTAGCGGTGGTTGTTTCTATGTTGAGAACTATTTAGTTTCTTGGCTAAGTAAGAAATAAAGTTCCGTATTGCCCTCCACAGCTGAGGCTGAATTTATTGTTGCGGGTAATGCTTGCACTCAGCTTGTGTGGATGAAAAGAATGTTAAGCGATTATGGAATTATGCAAGAATCCATGGTTTTATATTGTGATAATTCAAGCATAATTAATATCTCTAAAAATCTAATTCAGCATTCACAAACTAAGCATATTTACATTAGATATCATTATATTCGTGAACTGGTGGAAACCAAGACAATTTCTTTGGAATATATTCCGATCGAGACTCAACTTGCAGACATATTCACAAAACCACTCGACAAAAACAGGTTTGCAAAATTGAAATTTGATCTTGGTATGTGCAATATGAACTAATGATTAGTGCCTTTCTATATCATAATATATATGTTTATTATTTTAAAATTTTTAAATTCAAATTAATGAAAAATTGTAAATTTTCTAGGCTGCACGACCAGTCGAGTACACACTCTACCAATCGCGGCTTGACTGGTCGAGTATGTACTCGACCAGTCGTGAAAGTCGGGTTTGACCATTTATTTAGAGAAAATCTTCTTTTTCTTCATTTGAGTCTTCTTCTCCAATAAGCCCTACCACGACTGGTCGAAGCCATCTTCGATTCCTCTATGGTTAGTGCATTATTTTCAATTTTCTTCTAGATTTTAGTCATCTGCACTTCATTTTCTTCATTTGTGTGGTTTATATTCATGTTTTATGATTATTTTGAAGATTTTCTATTAGAAAATCTGATCTACTAGAAACCTTCTTACCTCTTTTGCAATCTCTTTATTCTTTGATTTCTTTATTGCATTAGAGGGTAGAACCAAGAAGAAAGGATCTCGTGGTCTCTCTTCTTCTTGTTCGGTTCCTATCACCGTGTGCCATTTTCGGTCACCCGAGGAAGATCCCGAGTTTGTGCGCGATATTCACTTGCGCAATGTGATAGCTGAACGGACTGTTAATGTGATAGTTGAACGGACTGTTAATTCTGATCATTTGGCACCATTTAGCATTATTCCTCTCCTTCAATCTGTAGGATGGGATAACATATTACATTAGGGTGGACCGACATACTGCTCCATTACGCAGGCTATGTATGCTTACATTAGTGACTTCTCTTCTGAGAATCTGACGTTTACAATTACGACTAGAGAAGGTCCAATTGATGTAGACCGTCATCTTATTTCTATGTTAATGGATATACCTGTCAATGATGATGGTATTCCCATTAGTTCTCTTGTTGCAAAACCTTCTGAATCTGAAAAGAGAATGCTCACTCAAGTTTTATGCAATATGGATGTGGAATAGAGTACTGAGAATGCGCTCACCTCTAAGTTTATGTTACCCAGATATGGGGTTCTCCATCGGATTTTTATTTCAAATGTCTACCCTCGATCGGGTAACAAAACCGAGTTTACTACATTCATGGTTCGTATTCTTCATTCTATCATTTCTGGAGTCTCTGTGTGTCTTCCTTCTCTGATTTGTTATATCATGATTCAGTTTTGTCTCCACCCAGGTTACAGTGACATACCCTTTGCTTATTTTGTGACTGTTTTAGCCACCCATAATTTAGTGCCTATGTCTATTGGAGAAGCTCCCATTCACCATCTACCCTTCAACAACTCTAACATTAACAATATGAATTTGAAGTTGGCCTTAGGCCAAGTTGATGTGGGTGCTAGTGGAGCTGCTGAAGCAAATGAAGAGGAGGGTGATTTGCCTCCAAATGATATCAATATGGATGACCTCTTTGATGAAATTAAATCTGATTCTATTGTTGATCCTGATTATCAGCCATCTGATTTTGATGTGCGTTTGTACTCACTTGAGGAAAAGGTTGAAGGTATGCATGTGTCCCAAGAAATGCAATTTAAATATATGCACAAATATCTTAGGCGCATTAACAAGGGACTTCATCAAATTGATCCTTCCATACCTGTTCCTTCTAGTTCAGATTAGCTTTGAGAATCTGCTATGTAATAACTTTTAATACTTGAATTTCTTCTTGTGATTGGATATGTTTTTAATGGTTAGCTTGTCTCTGTGTTATCTTAACCTTACCTCTCTCAATACTCTTGTGTTTCCATCATAATTTATCATTTCTTTCCTTTGTCATATTGTGATAAAAAGGGAGAGAATTTATTTTGAAATACCTATTTCATCATGATTCATTATGATAAATGTGGAGAATGAATGTGGAGCTGCGGAGAATGTGATTAGGTGAAGGTAGCAATTTTAGCAATTTTTTCTCCTCTTAGATTCTATGCAGTATGGTATTAAGGGGGAGTATTGATGAGTATTAATTTGACCAGGTTGTAACTGGTGCATGATTCTTTAACCAGGTAGTAACTAGTGCATGATTCTTTGACCAGGTTGTAACTGGTGCATGATTCTTTATTGTGTGTATTATGCTTATCTTATTTTTATTTATTTTGTTTTATCACGAATTTGAGAAAGGGGGAGATTCTAAATACTATTCTATCTAGCTCCTATGATTGCCAAATTTTGTAGTGTTAAAACCTCTTGGAATCTGTCTCTTGTGTAGCTCATCTTCATATTCAAGATCAAACAATTCAAATACAAGTTCAAGATGTTTCAATTCAAGATTCAAGCAGCTCAAGTATAAGAACAAGAGATTCCTATATAAGTTTAAGTATAACATCAAGTGATAGATCAAGCTTTCAAGCTTCAACTATGTCAAGATAATGTGTTTTACTTTGGAACTCAAATCTCAAGTAATCTTCTTAAGTTGGAACTCAAAGTTACAAAGTCACTACTTCAAGCACATCTTCGAAAATACAAGCTTCATGTACTTCAAGATAAACTATCAACCGAAGCAAACAATGTTTCAATGTTCAAATCTCACTAATAAGGTATGAATGACCCTAGATTGACCATAGGTTAGGTCATATTGATTGCATACTTAAATTGGGTTACTATATAATTTTATAGGCTTTTTCTCGACTAGTCTTAGCCTATGTTCGACTAGTCCTAGTACTGGCTCGACTAGTCCAAGAATTTTCTCGACCAATCCAAGGTTTGTTTTGGATTTTTTAGATTTTTTGTTAGAGCCTCGACTAGTCTTGGAGACTGCTCTACTAGTCGAGTGAACAATGCTCGACCAGTCGAGCAAGCTCGACTCAAATTCCAGCAATCATTTTTGGTCCCACTCGACCAGTCGATTGCAGGGCTCGACCAGTCGAGTAGGCCACTCGATCGGTCGTACCAACTACTCGACCAGTCATGGACCTATCTTATCTTATCGCGCCTGAAATTTTAAAAGTTTGTTGGTCCTTCGAGCAATCGAATCGACCACTGGACCAATCGAGTGAATAGTAATTTTACGTATAAATTAAGCACGATTTTCAGAGTTTTGTATTCAATTCAAGTAAAATCAAGACACTACTCTGAGAGATAAGTTTGTGATATTCTTAAGCTATTTAGTGCTCATTTAATATTCTCTTTAATTTAGCTTTTTGCATTTAATTTTGAGTTTTATATTCCAATCTTATTTGAAGAAGGGATTTAAGTTTTTCCCTTTCTTGGAATCAAAATCAAATCAAGCTAACCTAAGGTTATTTAATCTAAAAATTGTTTAGAACCCTTTCATAAGTGAGTGTGGATATTGAACATCTACTTCGAATTGGTTCTACCAGACTTCATCAAAGGAGAATATCCAGATAAGTATATTTACATTTTTTTGTAAATCTCTTTTTGGTTTTTGAGGTTATGCCAGGAAAAATCTCTTTTTGGTTTGTCTAAGGTGATCTAAAAAATCTCAGAGTGTGGGGTTTTTGAATTGTGTAAGCCCATTTGAAAGACACAATTGTGAAGGTTTTAGGTGAACCTTGAAAAACCTATTTCATAGTGAACGCCAATATCCACTGTGTGAGGATATTGGGAGTGGAGTAGTTGTGTAGCTATGTTTCTAAATAGTTGGTGTGCACACAAGCGAACCACTATAATTTTTGGTGTTGTGGTGGATGGTTGATTGTGGCCTTCTGTGAATGTTATAATTTCTTTTTAAGCCTTTGTGGAGAAGTTGTAATCTCTTTTATGCAAGTGTGGGAATGCTGTAATAGCTTAGTTTATTTTCTTTGCTATTTTTATTCTCCTCTTTATTGGTTTGGGATTTTAATACAAAGACCATTCTAGAAATCAGGTTGTCCTACCATAAGCAATTGGCTTTTGGTGTAAGGTTGTCCTTAGAATAACATCTGTATCAACCTCTCAATACTTGTACATTTGAGGTTGCTATTCATTTATGCTTTGTGGAATTGTTAAGTGCTATCTTTATTTATATCTGTCTAATTCTGTATTAATTTCTTTTTAATTTGGCATAGTCCTATTCACTCCCCCTCTAGGACTCTTAGCTTGGCCTTTTCAAGTGGTATTAAAGCTTAATAGCTTAATTTATTTTTGTGCTGGCGTGATCTAAGCCCTCCGCCTGAGTTCCATGAATGATCTCAGCCCTCCACGCTAGGGCAACCACTGCTCTAGCCTTCCTCCCCGAGAAAATCTCCCTCCATGCGAGAAAAGAAGCTGCGATAGAATTTCTCTCAAGTCGTTGCACTTGGGTGAAATGCGATGAAGTTAGTGGACCCCAAAATGATCAGTGGTCCCATCCAGCCCATCCAGATGGCTTGGATGGACATCTTAGACTGATGATAACTTGCCATGAGAGGCGACTCCATCTTCCTCGTCCAGCTGGGAAACCCACTATGATGTTGCATGCCCTAATTTAAGATCTAAGTCATTTATCTGGTGGCTCATAGTGTCAGATGATGATCCACGACTATAAATTCCATCCATCTAAGCCAAAACGATAGGTGTGACTGTACATTCGAACTGCTTATGGTGTGAGATAAATGGCTGTTGGGTGCGGTTAAAAGCCTACCCTAGCCTATAAAGGGTTGCATTCTTCTCAGGATTGTAGCCAAGAATCCCTGGAACAAAGGAGAGAAAATAGGAGAGGATGGTGAGAGAGAGAAAATCAGCTAGTGGCTGTGTACCACACCACATCGAGTTGACTGAACAGTTCGACTTGGGCTGAGTCGAGGCGCAACCAGTAGCCCTGAGCTCTGGAAAAGAGAGGGAGAGAGAAAAAGAGAGAAAAGAGAAAGAAAAAGAGAAAGAAAAGAAGAGAAGAAGAAGAGAGAGAGAAAGAGAAACGAGGAAGGGATTCGTTGCTAGTGCAAGCTGCGTCTGTCGGGTTGGCTCGACTCACTGAGTCAACTCTCCTAGCTATCAGTTCACAGCAGCGGCTACAGCCACTGAGTTGTTCATGCGCCCTCCTTAGACTCAGCACAGGTAAGTTCAACTCAGTAACAATCAGTTCCAGTTAGCAACCGCAAAGCCCAACTTGATAACTCGTTGAGTTTTAGGTTGCCTTAAAGGCGGGCTCAACTCGAACATTAGCAACTCCACCACTCATTCCTAACCCAAGGCCCGATCTCCTAGTTGGGACACCATTCCACCAATTCGTGGCTTCAACTGAGTTGAACTAGAAGAATGACCTGACTCTAGGGTTGACTCAGTAGGCCATGCCCATGTGGACAGGGCCAATTAACCAGAGATCAGATCCATAGCGACATTGGTTGGCTCCATCCCAATAGTTCAAGTACAACAACAATGACCCAATAAGCTAATGGCTCGCCTGAGTCAACTCGGATTGGCTCGGTTAAGTCCCTCTTAATCAATTCATGAAAGGGGAATTCATCGAGATTTGGAATCATGCCACCATTTAAACTAGTAGATAATCGGGCCAGGCAACTTCTACTCCATAACCTTATAGCTAAGTTTCTCTTAGTTTTGGAGTAGAGGGTTGTAGGTTTCGTTCACCCTTAGTATACTAGACTTGCGGGTTAGTGATGATAACTCTCTAATCCTTTATATGGAATTGGTTGAGACGCAAGCCTAATGAATCCTAATTTTACTCGAATGATAGGTGATCGAATTTTTCTAAACTCTAAGTACCTTGGAACTAGAAGCTTCCTTTGTAGAGGTGATGATTTCTTCCCCTTAAGCTTTCCATTTCTAAATTAGTTTAAGAAATAGTTTTTTTTTTTTTTGGAATTACAAATGTATCTTATAGCATGTGGACACTTATATTAGTTATCAGCTCTTAAGGCATGACTTACATTTGAAATACAGTTGATAGTTGTGAACCATAAATCACATGCAATAGTTACTTACATGATAGCTTCCATCTAAATTTCAATTGATAGTTTACATGTTTGATTTATGATTTATTGTAATAGTTATGAACTTAATGTTTGACGTATATCTTGCATGTTGTAACCATACATCTTCATATGTCAATGAATTGTTGTAAGTCTCTTGCAACTCATTTCACTACACCTACTAGTGGAAAAATTCCACTTGTGTATGTGAGCCCACGCTTAGGGTGTAACGAGACAGATTGTGCAAAAATAGATCCTCAACTTGGAGGTTGCTTTGGTGGTGGGTTATTGATGTGGGTTTACCATTCATGGGATGTTTTCGTCTACATGGCCTTGAGATGAATTCTTTATCGCCTTGATTTAACGTTGTCCTACCATCTCAATTAAGTGTTTATATCGTACGTCCTTTTTCCTCTACCGATTCATTTTATCCCAGGATTTGGTATTTGCCCTTACGGCTTCGATGATTCATTCCCACTCAACCATGCAATGGTAATTTCCTCTATATTGAATTTGATTTACCACTATTCGATGGGTTCTATTAAACATCCTAAGTTGGAAAACCTCATGTGTAGAGGATGGTGGTCATGGGACACTATGCCCGAGCTATCGGCCTACGCTAGGTGACGAGTGATGAGCCCCCCCCCCCTAATGACCATTGAGTTACTTAAATCGGCTAATTGTAATTGGAATAATAATGGTTCGGCTAATCATGCATTCATAGCATATTGGCGATGACGGGTGGCTAATTTTGGATGTTGTAGCACATGGCCTTAGTTTAGTAGGGTATCGTTTCGCTAACTACCAGACTATCAACTATCGACCTACGTATGTGATGTACGATGACTTGGTCGCTATGCTATACAAGATATGCTACGCTGGTGACCATTCTTATGCATGGGTGACGAGCCCAAGTCCGACTGGATGAGCATCCCCAGGTAAATGCGCATTCACGCATCCATGCATCTAAACAAGACTGCATCATGTATTATTTTAAATATCGTGTTGTTTTTAATTATGCTTAGCTTGAGGGGAATTCACACTGAGATGGCCACTCATCCATCAAATATATAATCGTACAGGTAGCACATGTGGCTTAAAAGACACTCATGTCCAAAGTGATAAAGTACAAGGTACAATTATCAAGGATGCATGGTTCTATTTGATAGGAGAAGCTGCGCAATCTTGCGGCCTAAGTTTATATGCATTTTAATATTTCTCTTCTATAAATTATGTAATCCTTGTATCTATTAATATTGAGACATTGGTTTGTATAAGTCGTTATGGGCAACGACTTGTATATTCTTGATGTAATGCAAATTTTTCTTTATGTTTTAATTTGTCCATCTTTCGCTAAACTGCTAACTCTTAAAGAAAAAGAAAATAAAAAGAAAAATACCGAAACTTGACTATCTTTAAAGGTTAACACTCGAGTTTTTGGACGGCGAGTCATATACTCGGGTTCTGAAAATTTGGGGCGTTACAAGATGTTTCTCTAAAAATGACATGGAAGGGTTTATAGATATCCTTAGTGGAGTCGCCATTTTTATTGGAGAAAATTTCTATTTTTATTTTTTATTTTTTTTATTTTCTTGTGTTTGTTTCATAGAGAATCAAGTTACCTGAATTAGAAGTAGTATTGGTTGATTAGGAGTAGTGTTTTGAACTTTCTTTTACTCTCAGGGCATTTTATATCTCATATAGTCATAATTGGTGTCATGGGCTGACCATGAGAGGTAGTAGCATCAAATATCCACTTAGTTAGGAAGGGTGGGAAGGGATAATTTATGATAAAAGATTTCAGAGTTTCTTGATCGCATCGAGGAGTTATTGTTGTCCTTGAATGATTATTGGGTATTTTGATTCTTATTTTCTCATGAATGTGGGCTTTTATTAAATTTTGGGGTCTTTACATTCTTAAGCCTTGGTTTGGCATGGGACTTTAATTACGTCTATGTGAAAACTCCTTGATTAAAAGGTAATAAGAGAAGAGTCTCCTAAGGGGGACCTTAGACGTGTCTAGATGCTTGGTTCTTCGTCTTTTAAGTGTTTAGAATAAAAACAGTAGTGATGCTTGGTTCTTCATCTTTATAGTGTTTAGAATAAAAAGAGTAGTGATGGCCTTGGCGTACATGAGCAGTTATCCTAATAGTGTTGTAGGGGATCACATGTTGATGATGAATAAGAGGTCGCTCTCTATTTCTCACCATGGGGTGATGAGGTCATATGCACTTATTGTTGGCTTTAGTGGGAGGGTATATGCCTGACTCGGGGCATGGCCATATTAGAGGGTTGTTGTGGGTTGCCTCGCCCTATAGCCGTCTTGCAGACTGAAGAACTCTATGCCTATGCACATATGTTGTTGGTCGATCTACGACATGGTGAATAACTGGATCCAATAGCACATGACGCTTGTCATCGAGGCTTACATTGTGAGGTTCTAACATGTGGCGCAAAAGCTTATCCCTTCATTAGGGTCCCCAGTGCATGGCATAGGCCCATCCCAGTGAAGGGGCCAGAAGTTTAGGCAAGTGAGGCTCACGTAGTGAGCATCTATGCCTAAAAGTTTCAATGATCAAGTCTTGCTAAGTCCTCTTATCCTCGCATTGTAATGTCATCTTTACCTCTCAGTTTTCTTTGTCTAATGAGTGCTAGTAGTATTTATAGGTGTGTGGGCCTTTTATTCTAGGCGCCTATGGGCGTGGTTCTTTGCACTTTCCTTGGCAGTTTGGGCGCAAAAATCTCTGCTAGGTGGAGATCCTTTCATTGGTTTTTTACTTCCTTGTTGCAACATGACGACGTCATCATTTCGTGCAGAGTTGTTAGAGCTAAGTCGATGTGATGCAATAACACTATTGGATGCGTGTAGGCTCGCTTTGGCTAAGTACCAAAATTCACGTGTCAATGGACACATGATGAGAGCTATCCATTGGGTGGACGTTACATGTGTGGGCGTGTGGATGGAAGGGAAATGATGAGGAGATAGTTTTTACCTCTCTCTCTCTCTCTCTCTCTCTCTCTCTCTCTCTCCCCCTCCCTCCCTCTATCTCTCTCTCTAAAGGTGGTGATGCCTGAGTAGTAGAGATGCATGGGATTTTCTCTTTCTTCCTTTGGGATGGAATCTATAGATAAGGAATTAATGTTTTAGGGAGAGATACCAAGTATGTTGCTCCACCATTATATAGATTTTACTGTGCCTTATTAGATTTAACGTATACAATCTTACTTGTCTATGTGTTCATATTCACCTAATCCCTCCATTCACATAACCACCATCTTTGGCCCAATATCCCATGCAAGTCTAAGTGATGGATCAATAGATCTTGAGCATTAGATGTCCACCAAGATTGATTTAAAATAAACCCATGGTTAAAACTAAATTTCTATGGTTGAAAAACCTTAATTAACAATTAGAAAACATAGATACACGAGTCTTCTAAGAAAACACTTGATGAATGGTCCAAATCAAAAGATTAGTCTATAAGCATGTCATAGGCAAACAAGTACATCCCATGTTGAATCATACAAATCTTAATTAGACCCTCACTATAAGAAATTAGCCTTTTACCGACGAACTTATCTCTAACGAAATGTATTTCATCAGTACACATAACTTTCCCCGACGAAATCATATTTCATCGACAAAAGATTCCCACCACGACCAAATATGTTCCCTCCACCATTTACAACGACGTCCTGGAAACTTTTCTTGACGACATTATGTATCGTCGGTGAAAACTATTTTCCTGACAATTATTTCATCGGTAAATGTAATTTTTCCCGACGAACCAAATAGTTCGCCGTTAAAAGATCCCTTAGGGTCCTTTCCAATGACGGAGAGGCTATTTTTACTGACATGATAAAATAGTCGGTAAAGGAACTTTTTACCGACGAAATAGACACATTGTCAAACAAAATGAATAGTGGACATATTATTTCACTTTGTGTGGTTGATCATGGATGTTGATTTGTAATTTTTGCTTTTGGTGTAGCTAATAATTATATTTAAAAACATATGTTGGGAGTGCATCAGGCTGATAGAGCATGGGTGGGTCCAAATATTTTTGAATCTTTTTACTGACTAGTTGTTAGAACTATCACCGATGAAAATTTTTGTCAGTAATAATGTTATGTTTTAAGTCAAAACGACTCTAGCGCCCATCCATCTCTCTCACTTTGCACTCTATCTCTCTCTCGCTCTCTCTCTCTCTCTCTCTCTCTCTCTCTCTCTCTCTCTCTCTCTCTCTCTCTCTCTCTCTCCTGCCGTTACCGCCGTCTGACAGTCACTGCCTTACGTAGTCTTGCCGCCACCCAAGTCAAGTCCGGCCGTCACTGCCTTACGTCGCATGCCGCACGCGCACGTCCGACCATCATCACCTCCGGTAACCCCCCTTTATCTCTCTCTTCCTTCTCCATCTATTCTCTCTCTCTCTCTCTCTCTCTCTCTCTCTCTCTCTTGTTGTCCATTTCTTGTGGGGCCCACCACCGAAATCCATTACCTATGTGTCGCACCATCGCTGTCCATTGCTTGTGGGGCCCACCGTCGATGTCCAGTGCTTATGGGGCCCACTGTCGATATACAGTGCTAGTGGGGCCCCTGTAGATGTCCACTATTTGGTGGGGCCCACTGATTTAGTAAATCGCTAATTAGGGATTTTAATTTTGAAATCCCTAATTTAGGAGTTTCAATTTAAAGGGCTAAAATACTTAATTTTGGGGCCCACCGTCGTTGTCCACTGTTTGCTGGGACACACTGTTTTATAAATCCCTAATTAGGGGTTTCAAATTTTTAGAAATTAAAATCCATAATTTGGGATTTTCAATTAAAATCCCTAATTGTGGGGCCCATCATCAATGTACACTGCTTGTGGGGCCCCCCATCACTGTCCAATGTTTAGTAGGGCTCACTGTTTTGTAAATCCCTAATTAAGGGTTTCCAATTTTTTGAGATTAAATTCCCTAACTTCAAATTTTCAATTAAAATCACTAATTGTGAGGCCCACCATCGTTGTCCACTGCGTGTGGGGCCCATCGATGTTCATTGCTTATGGGGTCCATCGTCGATGTCCACTGTTTGGTGGGGCCCATTGTTTCAGTTAATTTGTGGGTCGTACAATGATGTATATATGTGTTATACACCTTCCATCCACTTTACCATCTCATTACAGAGCATGAGCCATGATGGGGTGCACAAAACAACCCGAATTTGTCCATCCATTTTGACAGATCATTTTAGGTCATGGTCCTAAAACTTAAGCAGATCCACATCTTAGGTAGTGTACCATACCACAAAAAATAGAGGTTATTGACCATTAAAAACTTCTTGTGGGCCACCAAAGTTTTGGATCAAGTTGATATTTGTTTGGTCCCTTCATCTAGGTATCAACAGGTTGGATGGTAAATAAACATTCCTATGGACCCCAAGGAGTTTTTAATGGTGAGTTTTTAATCACCACTAGTTCCTGTGGTGTGGTCCACCTAAGATTTAGATATGCTTCATTTTTTTTGGAACCATGACCTACAATGAGCTGTTGAAACGGGCGTGGATGTAAGGAAAATACATCATAGTGGGCCCCACACTTAATTGTTCACAATATAGTCTCTCAAGTTTGCAAACATCTAATTAGGTAAGTGATTAGACTTGATTCATGATCATGATGATTCTTCCATTTTCATGTGCTTGTGTATTTGGAATTGTTAGAGCAAACCCGGATGTCCGTCGGAGCTATCCGAATGTTGAGCGGGGGTCCCTGAAAGGTGGGAACCGCTGTTATGACCATGATAAAGCTGTCCATTTCCTACAGAAAATAATATGGGTGGCCTGGTCATTTGGACAGGCCCGTGTTTATGTATTAGCTCAGAATTAATAGAGCAGATCCGGATGTGCATCGGAGGTATCCTGATGTTGAGTGGGGGTCCCTGGAAGGTGGGAACCGCTGTTATGACCATGATGAAGCTGTCCATTTCCTATGGACAACAATATGGGCAGCCTGGCCATTTGGACAGGCCCGTGTTTATGTATTAGCTCGAAATTGATGGAGCAAACCCTAGTATAACCCTAAACCTAAACCTACACCTAAACCTATTCTCAAATCCGTAAACCTAAACCTACACCTAAACCTAAACCTATAACCCTAACCTAAACCTAAACCTAAACTCGAAAACCTAAGCTGAAACTCGATCCCGAACCCGAACCCGAATCCGAATCCGTAAACCCTAAACCTAAACTAAACCTAAACCTATTCTCAAATCCCTAAACCTAGCCCTACACCTAAACCTAAACCTATAACCTTAACCTAAACCTAAACCTAAACTTAATTCACTTAACTTAAACCTACACCTAAACCCAAACCAATAACCCTAACCTAAACCTATATGTATTTGTGCGTGGATGAATGGCTAAAGGAAACAATTTCCTCCCTTAATTTACCTCTCTTTCTGCAATGGCCTACTATGGCCCCCCACAGCCTCCGTAGTACCCCATTCTCAGCTCCCAGCGCGCATGCGCCAGATTCCGATCCTGGGATCCTACGAGGAGGATTTTTCTAACGTGCATTTGTCTCATAAGAAGCATAACCACAAGTATACCCAAATCACAAGAATAACATCATCATCGCATATCCACTAATATAAACATTTGAATACAATGCTGAAAGGGGAAATACATATGACAAAATCAAAACTCCAGAAGTCCACTGCACGCTCCCAAGCTCAACGCTGCGGCAACCTAACGCCACCTGCACGCATCTATCGTGCATAAGCTTATAGAAAGCTTAGTGGGTAGTGAAAGTGTGTGTACAAGGTAAGTGCCAAGTATTCAATACAATGCCATCATCACATAATATCGAAATAAGCGCAAGGTCCTGAATCATATGTTATCAGAGTAAGCGAAAATACTGACAAGTCCATGAGTTAAGCAATATCAGAATACGCAATACAAATCAATTATACAAATGAGGAACAGTATCAGAATACGCGATACAGATCAACTATACAAATGATGAGTCATAAAGAGTCAAATATCAGATGTCGTATCTAAACCATATGAATGCAGAAGCACAGGTAACCCACAATGTCATATGTCGCGAATGCAATGCAATATGCGGTGCGAATGGAATGACCATGCTGGAGTGTGAAATCGGGATGATAGTACGTAGTATCGCAGGCTATAGGGTCCATCACAAGGGACTTCTATCCAAACCAGTCCCATACCTAAATTTAGATAGTCGGACTCAATGTGGTAAACCCCTGATCTCAGGTTAGTCGTGCGCCCCAACCGAAATCCTGGCCATTGCGAAGATACACGTAACAAATAGTTGCGCACCACCAGCCCGAGTGGATAGTGAATGAAATGAATGCATGAATATGCAACTCCTACTCAATAAGTCCACATATCAGTACGGTTCCTCTCTGGGAAATCACCGGGGTCTATTACACTCCAAACCAGATTGCCGCCCCATCGCGCGCAACAAGGTGAGTGAAAGAGACCTCACTATCCGCCTGCCAATATCGGGCTCGGCTCGTCAATAGCGGACCCATTCCTCGAGCTGGTCAGACTCAGCCTAGCATTGCCCCCTCCTCTCGGGCAGGTAAGGCCATACCCCCTTCCAACCGACCACGACACAGTGGGAGACGCGGCCTAATGGTATACGGCCCTCATGCGCTCATTCATCCACTCGGTCTAGACGTTGGAGCAACCTCTGGAACCAAGAGAGTTTAGGGACTTTCACCCAGGGATATCTATAGCACCCCATGTAGAATAGATTTCCGGTGTCTCACTAGCCATCCACGAAATACCTGTGGAGGCTACGACCCTGATGTCGCTAGGGCGTACAATAATCACAACACATAATGCATGAGTCATACAATCCAGTCATGCATCAATCCTGTGCATACCGTGCGCTCATGTGAATAACCTCCGCCTATCAGGGAGTCTCATAACAACCTGCCCAATGACGTATGCAATGATCAACCACATCTCATAACAAACATGCAGATGATGCGTATGGGCATGTATCATGATGCTATGTTGTCACATACTCATAAATCAGTATCAATAACCGGCATCGACAATCGACCTGTACAATGTGGACATTTAACCAACATTGCCTCCAAGGAAGGGCCCACATAGAGCCTAACATATAGTGGACCCATGACCTCACCCAAGGACCTAATATACAACATAATAGGCCTTGCTCAAGGCCACATATACACAGCAGCTGGGCCCTGCTCATGGCGAATACATCAAATGGGCCATGCCTCATGGGCCTATTATATATCACAATGAACCTCGCCCATAGGCCACGAATACATCACAATGGGCCTTGCCCATGGACCTCAAATACATCACAATGGGCCCCATTACATAGACCTCTTACTCATCACGTTAGGTCTTAAACACGGGCTGCACATACATTATACAGGCCGAATACGCATCTCAATGGGCATCAACTACATGTCGCATATACATCATATAGGTCTCAACAGTAGGCCTTGGCAATCGAAATCGACCTATACAATTGGCCTCGATAATCAGCCTAAATACTCGGCCTCGACAATCAGAATCAGCCTATACAATCGGCCTCGAAAAATAATCAGAATCGGCCACGATACTCGGCCTCGACAATCGGAACCAGCAATCGGTCACGACAATTTTAATCGATAGATAATCAGAATCGACAAATCGATCACATCAATCGGAATTGGCAATTGGTCATGATAATCGGAATCGGTGAAAATGAGCCTAATCAAGGCCTAAGGGAAGGTCACAATGTGGACGTTCAATCATCATTGCCCATCAATGTGGACATTCAACCAACATTGCTCCCAAGGAGTGGCCCACATAGGGCTAAACGTACAGTGGGCCCACGGTCTCACACAAGAGCCTAATGTACATCATCATGGGCCTCACTCAAGGGCCCAATATACCTCACACTGGGCTATAAATACATCCCATCGGGCCTCATCAGTGGCCACGATTACATCAAGGTGGGCCCCATATAATCTCAATGGGCCACCTACAATCATGATGGGCCACATACGATCTCAATGGTCCTTACACAAGGGTCTCATACATCAAGTGGGCTGCATCACATGGACCTACTACACAACACTATAGGTCGTTCACATGGGCCTTCTACACAACACTATAGGCTGCTCACTTGGGCCTACGACACGTCACTATGGGCCGCATCACATGGGTCCACTACACATCCCTATGGGCCTTGCTCATGGGCCTTAGATTCAAGCAGGTGGGCCCCATCATATGGGCCTTAATTACAAGGCAGGTGGGCCCTATCATATGGGTCTCAAATATACATCATGATGGGCCTCAAGTACATCAAATGGGGCCGCACGACATGGGTTACACAAATATCATATTGGGCCATATATATGGGCCAAGAATACATCAAAATGGGCCTCGTGGATGGGCCGCACCCATGGGCCTCAAGTGAGAGCTTGGATTACACCAAAAGTCACTTTAATAATTGTAGGTGTAACATATGTGTCACTGTACACTATCATTCTATGGGCACATGGCTCACTAATGATGATCAACACTGCTCAAACATTATCCATGTAAATCAGGACTATCCAAACATTGGACATGTAAATCAAGACTGTCTAAACATTGTCCAGCACCGTCCAGCATAATCTGGACGGTGTGGATGAAATGAATACATCAAGGTGGGCCCTACAAATGAACAACGTGGATATACATGCATTAAGGAGGGTTCCCATTTATCAGGGATGGATGGTATGAATATATATATCATATGGGACCCCACGTCCCGGCCCATGTTCAGTATGGGAAAGACACACACATCAAGGAGTCCCACGTGGGACCTAAGATCTGGACGGACGACCTGGTTATACAATACACATCATGAGGTGGGCCACACGTCCAACCTGATGGATGGCGGATATAGGATACATGCATCAAAGGGCGCACTGCCCCGGGCAGATGGACGGTGTGGATATAATAAATACACTAAGGTGGGTCTCACGTCCCTGATGATGGACAGACAGGATAAAATACATATACCATGATGGTCTCACGTCCCACGTGGATGGCAGGGGTGAAACACGCACATCATGGTGGCCCCCACACTGGGTGCAGCACGTCTGCAAGAGAATCCCACCATCCCAGACTGCTGGGCGGTGGGGATAAGACCCATATATGTTAAGGTAGGTCCACGTCGGTGTGGCCCACTAGATATTTGAATCTTCTCCATTTTTATTTTTTATTTTATCTCAAGCCTGAGAACGAGCTCACCAATTGGATGAACGACATAGATAAAATACTTACATTATGGTGTAGCCCCACCGTCCAGTAGTCTGGACGGTGGAGATAAAACACATATATCATGGTGTGGTCCACTGCACGGACGGTGCAGATGGAGCCCATGCATCATCGGCTGGCCCCACTAGTGTTGTTGGATTAAGACCAGCAGCCTTGAGCTGCATGGGACCCTACCATCTGGATGGACGGTCTGATACAACATCAAGATGGGCCACACCCCTGACACACGTGCAGGGTGGGTCCCATGTAAACCATGATCACCCAAATGGCTGAACGGTATGGATTTAACGCATACCACATGACAGGGCCCACGGAATTTGATGACGCCGGTACAGCAGCCATCTGCTGCTGTAAGATGTATGGACGGCATGGCTCCATACGTCAGGTGGAGTCCCACCCTGGGATGGACGGTACGGATCCAAAACAGCAACGTGGGTCCCACCGTCTGAAAAATGTTGAATGGTGTGGATAAATCACGTACGTCAGGTGGGGTTACACCGTCCAGAGCCATGTATGGTGTAAATGAAACACATACATCTAAGCTCCACCGTCCACAGCCGTGGACGGTGTGAATGAAACACATAATTCATGGTGGGTTCCACATGGGGCCCACCACAATGTCTATTTGCAATCCAACCCGTTAATATGATCACACGGCCTGGATAAAAAGGAGAAACAAATTTTCTATTAATCCAAAACTTTTGTAATACCCAAACAGGGTTAACATGGCTGACCTTCAATCCTGCCATTTCCTATGATGTGGGCCACCTGAACTCCAGGTACAGCAGATTTTGAGGTGGAGCTCACAGCAAAAAGGGGCCCACCTTATGCACGGTGGGGATGTCCAACACACACCATGGTGGGCCCACGTATGGGACCCACGTCCCTGCCCGTCTGCATCCAGCGCAGGCGCAGGACGCTGCTACGTCCTGACGCTAGCAGCAGAGGTGCTGCATACCTCATTATATTTTATTTTATTTTTATTTTATTTTTAGGTTTTTCTAAGGTTTTTCATAGGTGGGGCCCGCATCAACAAAATCCACCCTGTCCATTGATTCTTACTAGTCAAGACAGACCAAACGACTCCAATATTGAGCATGTTTCGGGGTACGAAAACAGCAGGGTGATTTTCAATGGTAACAGAACTATTTGCTATGTTATGGTCCCCCAGAACCTCGGATTGACTCCATGTTTTAGCTCAACGCCTATAATGAGGTAGGAAAGGGGGTGGACGGCTTGGATTGAAATATATGTCAAGGGGGGCCCTACACAAGTGGCCCACCCAAATCCTATTTTTTTTTTTTTTTTGGTGCATCAACTGTTAGCTCACACTTAAATGTGAAGCCCATCCAGCGTCCGGGGGACGCTGGAAGGCTGCCTATAACAAATTTAAGGTGGGTCCCACCCATAGACGTGCTACTAGGGTGGGCCACCAAACATTTGGATGATGTGCATAAGACACACATCAAGGTGAGGTCCATTTGATGAACGGTTTGGACATCTCACAACTCATTAAGTGGGCCACATAATTACATCTTTACACACAAAACAAATGAAAAAGAGAGGGAGAGAGAGAAGCACACACCTTCAAAACTACTACTCCTTCTTCCGCACTAGGGCAATGTAGCTCCAAGGAGAAAGAATCAATGGTTGAGATTGGATTTTAGAGGTTGGATGATGGAGTATTAAGCCTCATGGTAGGTGGAAAAATGGAGGAAGGTTTGGACGTGAGTTGCTCTCATGGAGCTTGGGAGAAATGAGGAAGAGAGAGAGAGAGAGGTGATAGGTGAGAGGAGTGATGGATAGGTGTACTTGATGGGTGGAGAGAGAGTGTGTTGACTTTAGGGGTTGGTTGGGGATGGGTGTTTGTACTTGACATGATGGGATGAGTACTTGACACTTGATGCGATTGATGGGACATTCCCATGGGATTGCAACGCGCAGCGTTTCCCTCGAAATGAACACGGGCCCACATCTCCTGGCTCGGGTATCATCTCGGCGCGTGAGATGTGGCATCGGAACCGCGGCGACGGCGCGGTCGCAGGGATACAAGTCTCGGGTCAAGCCGACTTTGGAAAATGGGATACGAGCTTGGGTCGCGCGCAACTGCCGATTATAGGTCGCGAGCTGCCGGAATTCGAACGAGAGGACCGCGGAACCCTACAGAACGGTATGGGCTAGGATACGGGTCAAACAATTTCCTCCCTTAATTTACCTCTCTTTCTGCAATGGCCTACTAAAGTTTTGAATCAAGTTGAAAGTTGGGTCTCAGGGGTTTCATGGGTGCCACATCACATAGACCAGACTTTGGGCCTATAATATATATATATATATATATATGAGTAATGCTCACACACAACTAGTTGGACATTACATTTTCATCCAACTAGTTGTGCATTTAATGAAAACTTTCTTCCTAATTAATGTAAATGCTTCCATTGCATGCTAATTAATGTAAACCTAAACCTATTCTCAAATCCCTAAACCTAAACCTAAAGCCGATCCCAACCATAATGAAGCTGTCCATTTCCTATGGACATCAATATAGGTGG
This sequence comes from Magnolia sinica, assembly GCF_029962835.1. Lineage (NCBI taxonomy): Eukaryota > Viridiplantae > Streptophyta > Magnoliopsida > Magnoliales > Magnoliaceae > Magnolia > Magnolia sinica. The sequence continues at coordinate 28,177,794 of NC_080591.1, read as the reverse complement.
CCTAGTGTTGAGGGTCGAATATTGCATATCAGACGCCAGTTATTGCCAGAATTTACAAACATAGTATTGTTTAACGGCCCGATTTAATCGTGTTTATGATACAGGGTGTATTTACAAGCTTGGACTGAAACAAGGTGCTAAAAGTTGAGATTTAACGATCTGAAATCACCAAGGCAAGCGACGGACCCTAGAAGACCAAGATCGACAGATTTGCATGCCAGGGATCCAAGAAAATCGAGAAATTGAAGCTCAAGTGGCCTGAAAAGTGTCCAGAATGCAAGATCATAGGGTTCCCACCATCTGATCAGTTTAAAACTCCATAAGTGGCCTGAGGACCATAAATGAACTGTACACGTAAAATTTCATCCATTGGATCACTGTAGAAGTGGCCCAACGGACAGATCAGCCCATAATTTGCTGATCTGGGCCCACCTGATCTCTGGATACACCTCATCTTCGGTCTCAACGCCTTAAATCATGTGAAGAACCAGATGGACGGTGCAGATTTCTCGCAAACTTCATACGTGGACCCCATATGAGACGAGTGTGCATGGTGTATACGTGCACTAGCCGTGTACAGCAACGCAGAGCTCGGTCAAACCGTCTCTTGACCGAGCTCTCCCTCTCCAATTCGAATGCTTTCCAGCGCGCAAACAGAGCTCGCGGTTGGGTGAAGTGGGCCACCATCTTGATTCGGCGGTCCAATCTGGACCGTCCATAAGAATTCTACGGCCCATATCACCAAGACCTAGGTGGGGTTTTTCCTGAAAAAACGTGGATCAGATTTTAACAGTCCAAACGTAGGATGGACGGTAGGGAGAAAATTCGGTGGGCCACACCGAAATTAGCCCAAAACTGACCATTCCCAACCGGTTTTTCGAGGGGAGATTAATGGACGGCGTAGATTTCTCCTCCGACACCGATCATGGGCCCACTGCACTTCACAGCGCAAGAAATTCGCAGGCCTGTGTCCGAGAAAATCAGCCGCTGTTGGGCCGTTGTGCGATCATGCTCGTGGTCGAATATGTGATCCGGACCATCCAGAAGAGACACAGGGAGGCCAATACCTTAGCCAAGCTTTCAGAATTGATAGGTAGGTCGATATCATGCCGGAAATACGCTCCAAACACAAGTCGTTTTGTGCTTTTTCTGCGCATACGAACTCAGCTGCGTAAACGGAAGAGAAACCAACTCCGACTCCAGGACGGACGGCAACACACCTCTCCAGGGCCTGCTTACCTATAAGAAAATGAAAGAAAGAAAGAAGGTGGGGTGGCCGAGACGTGAGGAGCTAGGTTGGGACGGAAGAAAGGAAGAAAAAGCTGCTGGACCGTGGGACTGGACGTGGCTGGAGTTTTTTGTTTGGCTGGGATGCTGGCAGCGTGTGGAGAAAAGAAAAGGAAGAAAAGAAGAAAAAGCTGAGGAGAAGCTGGAACGAAGAGAAGAGAGGAGCAGGACCAGAGATGTTGGAGATGAGAAAGGATTAAGGAGGTTGGCTGCCTTATTTTCATCTTTTTTTTTTCTTATTATCTCTTGGCTGTTATTTCTTTCTTTCCTTATGAAGCCTAAGGATTTTAGCCTAATCATGGTCAGCTAAACCTCTTAGCTAGGGCTAAGAGGTGAAGCCTGTAGCGAGATGGGAGAGTCTATTCTATGCATTTAATTTAAATTTCTGAACTTAATTTGATTTTTAAGTTGATTATTAAAGGAATATTTTCTCAGTCCTTAATGGTCTGTTGTGACTGAAATTACAATGGGTTTGCAATGGCTTTGAATATTTCTTTTTCTTTTTTAATGTTTATGACGTCAGGAGGCCCTGTTGTTCACCATCGTCTCCTAGGCATGGTTGGATGATAGTACCCTTCCTAACTTCCAGGCACTGTTGATTGGTTGGTAATTAGTTTAATCCTGTTGTTTACTTTTCTCCTGGGCATGGTTAGATGATGGAATCCATTCTAATTCATATACCTTTCATCTCTTGAAAACCAGATCAAGTAAGTTCAACTTAATTCCATAATCCTTGATGCAAGCATAAGATCTCCCTGATCTCTACAAGTGGATCCTCTGAATCCCTAGTTTCCATTCCTTGAATTGTTTAAAGTTTTAGATAATTATTCCACAATTATTCTGAAATTCTATTTGATTTAGATTGCATCTTAGGCTAGTTCTATTTCTATCTAGTTTCAAGAAACGTACAAGTTTCAGTCCCTGTGGATTTGACCTCGGTCTTACCGAGTTTATTACTATATCACAACCCTATACTTGGGGAGTGAACAAGTTTTTGGCGCCGTTGCCGGGGACTGACGGCTACGCTTTTCTGAAATTAATTAGTTTAGAATTAGGTTAGGATTAAGATTTTACTTACTTTAGGATAAAAGTTTTTATTTTATTTTATTCTATTGTTTTTAGAACTTAACCTGTTTTCCTGTTTTGTAGGATCCTGACATAAGTTCTTAAATTGGTAATTCCTTTCTAATTTCTCTACTTTTTCTGTTTTTAGAATTAAGGTTTAAATCTTAGAAATTTTCTAACTCTAGTATTTCTCTATTTGTAGGAAATAGTTTATTTTTAGAAACTTTCCTCTTTTGTTTTTAGAAAATAAGTTAGTTATTTCCCTTTTTAGAGATTAACCTTCTATTCTTGTTCTCTAGTAACTTTCTAATTCTAACTCTCTTAGAATCTAATTTGTTTCCTAATTTATTTTTAGAATTTTTGTTTAGAAACTAACCTTCCTATTTTGTAGGCCGTTAAAATAGAAATTTCTAATTCGGTAAGCTCCTTCTCTACTTCCTATTTTTCAGTTCTCTTTTAGTAATTTACTTTCTAGTTTAGGACTTTCCTAATTTATTTTAGAAGTTTCCACTTTCTTTTAGAAATCAGTTTACTGCTACCTTTCTTTTAAAGGATTGTTCCTCTTCTTTTAGAATCTAACTTATTTTGTTTTATTTTGCAGGTCCTTAACTTAGGGGCTTCATTTTGGTAATTTCCTTCCAACTCTCCCTCTCTTTCTTTTTAGATTTTCTTTTCCTTTCTTAGGATTAGGCTTTGAATTTGATTGAAGGCTACGAGTGTTTTATGCCCAAGTGGGCCCGTGACAACACTCGACGTCTCTTGACTGAAGGAGGATTGGTTGAGGGGTTGACTATCCATCGCAGGATTAGACACCGCTCGAAATCCCCTAAGTTAACTGAAGTTATGGCTGAAGACCAACCTCCTCTACTTCCACCCAGGGTGGAGGATACCCAAGATGAAAATGAGGTGCAACAGGCACCCCCGCCTCATACTTTATGAGATTATCTACAACCGGCGGGAGTGAGTATGCCCTCATGCATGATTTTCCCTGAAAACACAGGACAAATGGACATCAAGCCAGGAGTTATCCAACTCCTTCCCAAATTCCATGGACTTGAATCAGAAAGCCCATATTTACATTTGAAAGAGTTCGATGAGATTATAGCTACATTATGTTTTCCTAATGTATCTGAGGATACAATTAGGCTGAAACTCTTTCCTTTTTCCTTAAAAGAGAAAGCTAAGACATGGTTACATTCACTGCGTCCTAGATCCATTGGCACATGGAACGACATGCAGAGGGAATTCATAAAAAAATTCTTCCCACATCATAAAACGATTACCCTCAGAAAAGCGATCATGAACTTTGCCCAAAAGGAAGATGAAACATTCTTCCAATGTTGGGAAAGGTTCAAAGATTTGGTCAGTTCATGCCCACAACACGGATTTGAAACGTGGCGCATTACAAATTTTTTCTACGATGGACTGACATCTTCCATGCGCCAAATGGTCGAGACAATGTGTAATGGAGAGTTCATTAATAAAGATGTCGACGAGGTATGGGACTACCTCGACAGTTTGGCTGAAAAAACACAATCTTGGGACTATTACCCAAAATCGAACACCACGTCTAGGCTGACTCAATTAAAGGAGAAAGGTGGATTATATCTCTTGAAAGAAGAGGATGATCTCAAGTGTAAAGTGACTACGCTCATAAGGAAAGTTGAGGCCATGGAAGGAAAGAAGGATAAGGTCAATGAAATTGTTTACGGCATCTGTGATTGCAACATTCACACAACTGAAAACTGTCCTACAATACTTGCCTTTCGAGGAGTGTTGAATGAACAAGCCAATGCCGTAAACAACTATCAAAGACCTTTTACTGGACCTAACTCCAATACATACAATCCTGGCTGGAAAAATCATCCAAACTTTAGTTGGAGGAACGGACAAACGGCTACTCCTCCAGGTTTCTTCAATCAAAATCCAAATCAAGTGAAACCTCAAGAGGAACCGGTTCAAAATTCCATACAAGAGCTGGCTCAGGCAATGTAGGGAATTACAGATTCTATGCAAAAGATAGATTCTCATATGACGGTTATAGAAAAAGGGATGCTTCCTGCACAACCTCTCCCCAATCCTAAACCGCCGTACGAGATTAATGATCCCAGCTCTTCAAATCAGATGGGGCACGCTAAATCCATCACCACCTGGCCATTTGGACAGGCCCGTGTTTGTGTGGAGCAGACCCGGATGTGCGACGGAGCTATTAAGTTGTTGAGTCTCCAAGACCTAAACCCTAAACCCTAAACCCTAATCCTAAACCTAAAACTAAAACTTAAAGCTAAACATCATGGTGGGGACAATGCCCTCGACTGTTGATTCCTTCCTAGGACCCACCATGATGTTATTTGAGATCCAACTTGTTGGTAAGTTCACACAGACCTACACCGGAAGAAGGGATGACACAAATATCAGCTTGATCGAAAACTTTTGTGGCCCCAATTAGTTTCGAGGTCCACTTGAGTTTTGGATCTACCTCATTCTTCAGCTCATGCCCTAAAATGGTCTCTCCAAATGGATGGACAGTTGGATACAACATATACATCATGGTGGGATCCGAATCTCAGGTGGACCATAATACAGCAAACAATGGTCCATCGTGATTTATGTATTTCATCCACTCCGTTCATCCATTTTAACAAATAATTTTATGTCTTGAGATAATAAATGAAGTATATATATAAAAATGTTAAATAGACCACATGTACAGGAAAGAATGTGAATTGAACTTGTTCCGTTCAAAAATTCTTGGGGGGTTGCGGAAGTTTTAGATCAAGCTAATATTTATTTTTTCCCTTCATCAATGTCTATGTGATCTTGTGAATAGGTTGGATGATAAATAAACATCACTACAGGCCCTAGAAAGGTTTCAATGATGGAAATCATTATACCCATTGTTTCTTATGGTATGGTCCACCTAATTTTTGGATATGATTCAATTTTGGTTTCAACCCCTTAAATGATCTGGAAAAGTAGATGGACGGTGTAGATAAACTACATATATTTATAGTGGGCCTAACTAAGCGTACTGAGTAACATAGGACGCAAACCGATTTCAGGCGTAACTAGCTTAATGGGTTAGGCCTTGACCATGGGACCCAACTCGATCTATATGTTGTACATCTACATCATCCATCTGCATTTGCAGCAGCTCATTTTAGAAGATGTCCCAAATTGAGGCACATCCAAAGATCAAGTGTGGATCACACCACAGGAAAACAATGGTGATTGAATGCCCAGCGTTAAAAACTTCGTAGGGCCCATTATAATGTTTATTTGGCATCAAACATGTTGATAAGGTCAAACAGATCCTAAACCTAAGAAGGGAAAACACAAATATCTAATTGATCAAAAATGTTTGTGGCCCTAAGAAGTTTTTAATGGTAGGAGATCAATCCTCACTGTTTTCTTTGGTGAAGTCCAATTGAGCTTTAGATCCATCTCATTCTTTAGCTCATGCCTTAAAATGATCTCTTCAAATGGATGGATGGTGTGGATGCAACACATACATCACGGTGGGGCCTGCATAAGTTGGTGACGTCACATCAATAGCCAATAGCCAATAGCCACTAAACTTGTTAGTAGCTAATCCGCGTCTGGATACAGCCAGTTGCGACCCTGACCTACACATTAACCTAACCCTAAACCTACACTTTAACCTAACCCTAAACCTACACCTTAACCTAAACCTTTAACCCTATTCTCTAATCCCTAAACCTAAACCTACACCTTAACCTAAACCTATAATCCTAACCTAAACCTAAACCTAAACTCAAAAACCTAAACCTAAACCCGATCCCGAACCCGAATTCCTAAACTTAAACCTAAACCTAATCTCTAATCCCTAAACCTAAACCTACACCTAAACATAAACCTATAACCTTAACCAAAACCTAAACCTAAACTTGAAAACCTAAACCTATAGTCGATCCCGAACCCGAATCCGAATCCCTAAACCCTAAGCCTAAACCTAAACCTAAACCTACACCTTAACCTAGACCTATAACCCTAACCTCAACCTAAACCTAAACTTGAAAACCTAAACCTAAACCCGATCCCGAACCCGAATTCCTAAACCTAAACCTAAACCTAAACTCGAAAACCTAAACCTAAACCCGATCCTGAACCCGAACCCGAATCCGAATCCCTAAACCCTAAGCCTAAACCTAAACCTAAACCTAAACCTACACCTAAACGTAAGCCTATAACCTTAAACTAAACCTAAACCTAAACTTAATTCACTTAACTTAAACCTACACCTAAACCCAAACCTATAACCCTAACCTAAACCTAAACCTAAATTAGAAAACCTAAACCTAAACCCGAACCCAAACCCGAATTCCTAAACCTAAACTCGAAAACCTAAACCTAAACCCGATCCCGAACCTGAACCCGAACCCGAATTCCTAAACCTTAAGCCTAAACCTAAACCTATTCTCAAATCCCTAAACCTAAACCTACACCTTAACCTAGACCTATAACCCTAACCTCAACCTAAACCTAAACTTGAAAACCTAAACTTTAACTCGATCCTAAACCCGAATTCCTAAACCTAAACCTAAACCTAAACTTGAAAACCTAAACCCGATACCGAACCAGAACCTAAATCCGAATCCCTAAACCCTAAGACTAAACCTAAACCTAAACCTATTCTCAATCCCTGAACTTAAACCTAAGCCTATTGAAAAGGCCAAGCTATATGTCCTAGAGGGTGGGGGGGTGTGAATAGGACTATGCCAAATTAAAATGATAACAGCGAAAATTAAAAAATTAAAGGAAAGATACACTATAATCAATTCACAATACAGAAATGTAAAGCAACCTTAAAATTCTAGTATTGAGAAGTTGATACAAATATTGTTCTAAGGACAACCTTGCAATATAAAAACCAAGGGATTATGGCAGGACAACCTTATTAGAACGATATAAGCATCAAAAACTCAAACTAAAGAGGAATAAAAAGAAATAGCAAGAATTGAAATCTTACACTATTACAACATTCCCCACAATGCTTGAAATGTAAATGATTACAACATTCACATCCACAAATACATCCCACAAACTGGAATGATAAAAGATATAGAAAATAAATCACACATCCAAACACAAAGAATTATAGTGGTTCGCTTGTGTGTACACCAACTGTTCAACAACAGCCACATAGCTACTCCACTCCTAATATCCTCACACGGTGGATATTAACATTCACTATGAAAATAGGTTTTTCTCAGGTTCACCTAAAACCCTCACAATTGTGTCTTTCAAGTGGGCTTACACAATTCAAAAACCCCACACTCTGAGTTTTCTGGATCTCCTCAGATAACCAAAACAATGAGATTTTTCTGCTTCAATCTTAAAAGAAACCAAAAGTAGAAGATTTACACAAATGTAAAATACCTAGATTTCTCCTTTTTGTTGTAGCCCAAAAGAACCAAGATGGAGTAGAAGTTCGAATAGAAGATCAATGTTCAATACTCACTTATGAAATGGTTCTAGGTTCTAATTGATTTTAAATCAAATCAAGTTGGGGTAGCTCTATTTGATTTTGATTCCAAGAAGTGAAATATCAGAATTCCTCTTTCAAATCAAATTGGAATGTAGAAACAAAATCAAATACGAAAGCTAATAAAAAGAGAATATTAAATATGCACAATCTAGCTTAAGAAGATTACAAACTTATCTATCAGAGTGATGCCTTGATTTTACTTGAATTGGATATCAAACTCTAAAAATCATGCTCTATTTATAGTTACAGAAATCACATCTACGACTGGTCCTGTGGACACTACAACTGGTCGTAGGACGAACTGATTTGTGAAATTTTGAGCGTGATTAGATAAAACCGTTCCATGACTGGTCGTAGGACCTTCATGACCGGTCGTGAGACCTCCATGACTAGTCATGACTTGTCCACGATTGGTCGTGAGGAGCCAGGAATAGTTGTTGGAGTTTGAGTCCTAGCTGATGGACTGGTCGTGAACGAGTCGTGCACTATTCACATGACCAGTCGAGTAGACTCCAGGACTGGTCGTGGCTTAACAAAAAATTTTGAAAATTTACAACAACATAGGACTGGTTGTGAAATTTCTTGGACTGATCGAGCCAGTGCTAGAATTGGTCGAACAGAGTCTAGGACTAGTCTAAGAACTGACTTAAACACTTATAAAATAAGCAATTGACTTATGTATCCGAAATGACCTACCCTAAGGTCATTCTAAGGTCTTTCATACCTTAAACATGAAGATGAACATTGAACCTTCTTTTCTTCAGATGATGGATGATCTTTGATGTTCATAAAGCTTGAACTTGAGATTTTTAGAAGCTTGAATTCATAGTTCTTGAGTTGTACTTCACCTTGAGTCTTGAACAAGATCTCACCTTTCGATGCAGCTTTAAAACTTTGAAGCTTTCAGAAGAGAACAATGTACTTGATCTTGCAGTTCTTGAAGTAGATCTTTGTTCTTGACTTAAAGCATTGTCCTTGAACATGTGATGCATTGCCTTGAACATATATATCAATGTGCTACACAAGACATAGACTGAGGTTTTGGCACTACAAAATTTGACAATCAAAGGAGCATGAAACCATAACACTTACAATCTCCCCCTTTGTCAAATTTGTGACAAAACACACTCAAAAAATAAGAGAAGCATCTCAATAAAGAATCATGCACCAGTTATAAAAGAAAACCACTTATAGCATGGTTAAAGAGTCATGCACCAGTTATCATCAACTTAAACTAGTCAAAACACCTCCTTACTTACTCCCCCTAAGTAGCACACATATATCCATAAAAAAGTACTACTATCTAATCCATTTCCATACAAGCATACCAAAATATTGTCCCCCTTTTTGTCACAATATGACAAAGGAAGCAACAAAGATATGGAAGAGGAAAAGAAAGAGGAATGAGGAAGCAAACTAGTCAAGTTATGAAAGAGATAAGCAAATTCAAAGATCACATATCATTAACCAGCATAAACCAAATTCATCCAAAGTCAGTCTAAAAAAAAGAGTTAAGTATCACAAGAGTTATTACAGCCTAAAAAAAAAAAAAAAACTTAATCAAATCTAGAAGATGGTGTAGGAATAAATGGATCAATTTGGTGTAAACTCTTATTTAAGCGCCTCATATATTTACGCATATAAGCAAATTAAGAATCTTGAGTTACACGAATCTGAGCCACCTGTTCCTCAAGAGATTGTAATCGCTCAGCAAAATTAAAAGGTTGATAGTTAGGGTCAGCCTCAGAATCTGATTCAATCTTATTGAAGATATCATCCATATTTATATCATCAGGAGGTAGTTCGCCTTCTTCTTCATTCACTACTTTAGCTCTACCACCACCATCCACTTGGTCATCGCCAACCTTAAATTCATCTTGTTAATATTGGAGTTGTTGAAAATAAGGTGATGAATAGGAGCCTCTCCAATAGGCATAGCAACTAGCATGTGAGTAGCTAACACAGTCATAAGATATGCAAATGGAATATCACTATGTCCAGGATAGAGACAAAATTGAATGATAGAATAACAGATCAAAGAAGGAAGACAGATATTTGTGCCTGAAATGATGGAATGAAAAATTTGAACCATAAAGGAAGTCAGTTCTGTTTTGTTACTAAAACGTGGATACAGATTTGAAATAAATATTCGATGAAAAACCCTGTATTTGGGTAATAAGTACTTGGAAGCAAGCACATTTCCATTTTGACTCTATTGTGCATCTATGTTGCATAATGCTTTAGTAAGCATGTGTTTTTCTGATTCTAAGGGTTTCTCAACTAAAGTGTGAATCGAAATACCCTCGTCATTAGCAGGTCTATCCATTAGAGCCGAAATCAGATGATAGTCAATTTCAAATGGGCCATCTCTAGTAACAATTTTAAAAGTTAAATTTTCTGTAGAGAAATAAGAAATGCATGCGAACATAGCCTACGCAATAGACCGGTATGCCAACCCACCCCAATGTAGAATGTTAGTCCATCTTACGGCTTGGAGAAGTGGAAGGAGACCAAAAGGAGCAATGTGTTCAATATGCATAGGTCGCTCAACAATAACATTACGCAATCTTAAATCCCCACATATAAGGGATCATCTTTGGGTAACCGAAAATGACGCCTTGTTAAAAGTGTCGATCTAGATGAGGAAGCACCACGGGAAGTTTTCTTTTTACCTATAGCATCCATTTACAACTAAGAAATGAGGAATTAAGAAGTTGTAAAAGATGTAGAGTGGGTTTCTTCAAAATCAAATTTTAGAGAAGAAAACTCCAAAAACTTCAAGAAAACTTGAAATCAAGCACTCCAAGGAAGAAAATGAAATGATTAAAGCTTGAAATTATAAGAAAAACTGAAATAATGCACTAACCTTAATGAATCAAGAAGATGGGTACGACTAGTCGTGCTACGGCCCATTGGAAAAAAAAAAGAGGAAATGAGGAAGAAAGGGTTTTTTCCTAAATTAAAAGATCTAGCGCACTACACGACTGGTCGAGTATGTCCTTGACTAGTCGTGTATCGACAAAAATATGCATTTTCTCATAAATTTGAAATTTAAACAATTAAATTAACAAATATATAAACTATAATATAGAAATGCATGAATAATCAATTTAAATTGAACATTCCAAGATCAAAATTTTAATTTATTAAACCTGCTTTAGTTGAGTAGTTTAATGAAAATGTCAGCAAGTTGAGTTTCGGTCAGAATGTATTCCAATGAAATTATCTTTTCTTCCACTAATTCAGGAATGTAGTGATATCTAATGTCAATGTCGTTGGTTTGTGAATGCTGAATTGGATTTTTAGATATATTTATAGCACTAGAATTATCACAATATAAAATCATTGAATCCTGTATAATTCCATAATCGCTTAACATTCTATTCATCCATACAAGCTGAGTACATGCATTTTCAGTAGCGATGTATTCAGCCTCAGCAGTTGAGAGTGATATGGAACTTTGCTTCTTACTAAACCAAGAAACTAAATAATTTCCAATATAGAAACAACCCTCACTAGTTGATTTCCTATCATCGATATTACCAGCCCAATCAGCATTTGTGTAACTAGCCAATTAAACACTAGTATCATATGGATACGAGAGACCCAAATTAGCTGAACTTGCGACATATCGCATAATCTGCTTAACAACAGTTAGATGGGACTCTTTGGGGTCAGATTGATATCTAGCACAAATACCAACACTAAAAGCAATATCAAGTCTACTTGCAGTTAAGTAAAGTAAACTGCCAATCATACTACGATATAATTTAGGATCCACATTTTTACCTGTGGAGTCATTTGAGAGTCTTAATATTGTACTCATAGGAGTATCAAAATTTTTCCCATTCTTAAATCCAAATTTTTTAATTAAGTTCAAAACATATTTGGTTTAAGAAATAAAAATACCATCAGGTTGTTTTACTTGCAACCCTAGGAAATAATTCAATTCCCCAACCATGCTCATTTCAAACTTAGATTTTATTAAATCTGCAAACTCAACAGTCATGTTAGTACAGGTAGATCCATAAATAATATCATCAACATAGATCTACACTATTAAGATATGATCGTTATGATTCTTAACAAAAAGAGTTTTATCAACACTTCCCATCTGAAAATTATGACTTAGTAGAAACTTAGTCAATTTTTTGTACCATACCCTGGGAGCTTGTTTCAAACCTTAGAGAGCCTTTTTTAGGCGGTAAACATGATCAGCATTCTTAGGGTCTTCAAAACCCGCTGGTTATTCAACGTATACTTCTTCATGTAAATCGCCATTTAAAAAAGCACTCTTTGCATCCATTTGATATATTTTGATCTTTCTAAAGCATGTAATGGATAGAAATAGTCTGATTGATTCAAGATGAGCTATTGGGGCAAAGGTTTTATCATAATCGATGCCTTCAATTTAAGTGTAACCTTGTGCAACCAGTCTAGCCTTGTTTTGAATTATATTACCAAGTTCATCAAACTTATTTTTAAAAATCCATGTAGTTTCGATAATATGTTTATCTTTAGGTCTAGGAACTAAGTACCAAACATCATTTCTTATAAATTGATTAAGCTCTTCTTGCATCGCAACTATCCAGTTTTCATCAGTAAGAGCTTCTTTTACGTTTGTCGGTTCATTCTGAGATGCAAAGCACACATAATTACATATATCTTCTAGTTGTCTATGAGTGCATACACCAGTGAAAGGGTTTCTAAGAATTTGAGTGGTTGGATGATCTTTGACAGTCCTCAGTTCAGACTTATTTCGACTTGTTGAAGTATCTGGTTTGTCAATTAGGAGAACTTCATCATTATCTGAACTAGAGGCAAGTATATTCAAGTGATCACCAATGACCACATTGATGGACTCTTGAATTACACCGGTCCTCTTATTTAGTATTCGATACACTCGACTGTTCAAAGCATATCCTAAAAAGATCCCTTCATCACTTTGGGAGTCAAACTTACCCAGATTTTCACGGTCTCGTAAAATATAGCAGTTACTGCCAAAAACTCGAAAGTATTTGACAGTAGGCTTCTTCTCAAACCACATTTCATAAGTAGTTTAATAATTTGAGTTACTTGTATAAACACGGTTGATTATATAGCATGCAGTATTCACAGCTTCAGCCCAAAGATTTTTAGGGAGCTTCATGCTATTCAACATTACATTAGCCATTTCTTTAAGCACTCTATTTTTCCTTTCAACAATTCCATTTTGTTGTGGTGTTTTGGGTACCAAGAATTCATGTGATATTCCCTAATCGCAACAGAATTTCTCAAAATCGCTATTCTCGAATTCTGATCCATGATCACTACGGATCTTACTTACTTGAGAACCTTTTTCAGTTTGGATCCGTTTGAGAACTCTTTTTTACTTCATCAAGGGTTTCTGATTTATCCCTTAAGAAGGCTATCCAAGTGAATCTCATAAAACCATCCATGATTATGAGTATGTATTTCTTGCCACCTAGACTCTCCGTCCTAATTGGTCCTATGAGATCCATGTGGAGAAGTTCGAGCAATTTAGATGTGGCATTGGAGTTCACCTTTTTGTGAGTACTCCTAGTTTGCTTGCCAATCTGGCATTCGCCACATATTTTGTCTAATTTTTGTAATTTAGGTATACCTCTTATCAATTCTCTTTTGTTCAATCTATACAAATTGAAGTAGTGTACATGTCTGAGGCATTTATGCCATAATTCGATTTCATTGGTATGGACCATGTAACACGATTGATTAGATGAGCTAGCATCACTTACGATGTAGCAGTTTTCAGAAGTTCTGCGACTATTTAATATTACTGAACCGTGTTTATTCAAAATTTCATAGCCAAGATTGGAAAATTTTACACTATGATTTTTATCATATATTTGAGATATGCTTAACAAGTTATGTTTTAACCCTTCAACATATAAAACATTCTCAAATAAAGGGAGGTTAGAAAGCTAAACTGTACCTTGGCCAATAATCCTGTAGTTGCTACGATCACCAAATGTGACTGATCCATCAGTCATGTCTTTAAGAGTGGTGAACAAACCTTTGTCACCAGTCATATGTCTGGAGCATCCATTGTCTAAGTACCACTTTGAATGGCTTGATGCTTTGAAAGCCGTATGGGCAACCAAGCAAGTAACCTTAGAAACTCATTTCATAATTGTTTTGGGTTTAGGTGTATAGTTGGTCTTCTTGTATTTGTAGTTGTTGTAAGAATGACCTATTGAGTTAGATTTTAAGAGCTCCTTAAGTAAATCAACTATTTTCTCAGCTAAAGGATTTTGGTTCTGATTTTTATAGTTGATATGGTTTTAAGGATTGAAAAGTTTTAGCATTTTTAGAAAACTTTTGATTTGAACTATTCCCTTTTGAGTTTGAAGATTCTCCTTTCACAAACTTAGGAGGAGTATACTTTTGTTTATGATGAACATTTTTATCGTAGCCTAAACCGGATCGGTCGCCACATTTTCTTGATCCAGACAAAAGCTTTTCTAACTTTGGATCACTATAGGCATACCTCCATGTATCCTTTAAACTTAAAAGCGAAGAGACTTCTAGCTTAAGTTTTTCATTTTCAGATTTAAGATTATCAATAAGGGAGGTTTTGAAATCTAAATCACATTTTGATTTTTCAAAACAATCTGAAATGTGGGATTTTTCTAAAATAAGAGAATCAAAATTTTCTTTAAGTTTTGAAAACTTTTCTCTTTGAAGTTTTAGTTTAACAGCAATTTTACAACTTTCCTTGTATAGGGCACTGTAAGCATCTTAAAGATCTTCTTGATTTTCATGATCACTATTCAGATTTTCTTCACTAGTTGTATCATCATGATCTGAAAAAGTAAACTTGGCTAGAGTCATAAGGGCTTTGACTTCATTACCCGACTCGGTTTCAGAATCTTCTGATTCAGAAGAGGCTTCAGAGCCAGAAGATTCATCCCAAGTAGCCAACATACCTTTCTTTTTAGGTTTGTCCTTTTTAGGACACTTGTTTGCTAAATGCTCATATTCTTGACAGTTGTAACATTGACTATCTTTTAAAGATTTTCAAGTTTTAGATTTAGATCTTTTCTTATCATTAGATTTTTAAAAATCAATCTTCTTTTTACTTTTGAAAATTTTGTAAAACTTTTTAGCTAAGAGGGCCATATCATCTTCGGAATTTTCTAAATCAGAATTATTATTTTCTTGAGAAACATTTTTAGAAGATTTAAGGGTAATTGATTTACTTTTAGGAGCTTTAAAAGATAACTCATAAGTCTGTAAAGAACCAATTAGTTCTTCCACCCTCATATTGTCTGTATCACGAAGTTCCTGGATCGCAGTTACCTTAGAATTGAATAGTTCAGGTAATGAGCGTAGTATCTTTGCACACACTTTATTTTTTAGGATTTTATCGCTAAGACCCCACATAGAGTTCATAATGTCATTTAATCTTGTATAAAAGTCTATGAATATTTCATTTTCCTCCATATGTATTTCCACAAATTTGGTTGTGAGGATTTGGACTTTAGATTTCTCAACAATTGATGTACCCTCGTGTGTCATTTCTAAAATATCCCAAGCTTGCTTTGCAGTATCATAGGATATAATTCTTTTGAATTCATCCGGTGATAGTGCGCAAGTGATTGCAATTAGTGCTTTTACATTGGCACTACTCTCATTTTTCTGAAGAGTGGTCCATGAGAAATAAGGTGTTACTCTCATAGATTTTGATCCATCGACACCAGTCGCTTCAGTGGTAAGAGGGATCCATTCAGTCACTGTGGCTTGCCACACGCTCTAATCCACGGATTTTAAGAAAATTCTCATCCTGGCTTTCCAATAGGCATAATTGGAGCTATCAAATGGTGGAGGCCTAGTGACTGAAAGGCTATCAAAATTTGACATCTTATAAATAGCTTAAATTGATTAGCTTAAGAAATAAATCTAAAAAGAAATAACAATTAAAATGAGTTGTTAGGCTCTGATACCACTTGAAAAGGCTAAACTATATGTCCTAGAGCCGAGGGGGGGGGAATGAATAGGACTATGCAAATTAAAATGATAACAGTGAAAATTAAAAAAATAAAGGAAAGATACACTATAATCAATTCACAATACAGAAATGTAAAGCAACCTCAAAATTCTGGTATTGAGAAATTGATACAAATATTGTTCTAAGGACAACCTTGCAATATAAAAACCAAGGGATTATGGCAGGACAACCTTATTAGAACGATATGAGCATCAAAAACTCAAACTAAAGAGGAATAAAAAGAAATAGCAAGAATTGAAATCTTACACTATTACAACATTCCCCACAATGCTTGAAATGTAAATGATTACAACATTCATATCCACAAATACATCCCACAAACTTGAATGATAAAAGATATAGAAAATAAATCACACATCCAAACACAAAGAATTATAGTGGTTCGCCTATGTGTACACCAATTGTTCAACAACAGCCACACAGCTACTCCACTCCTAATATCCTCACACAGTGGATATTAGCGTTCATGATGAAAATAGATTTTTCTTAGGTTCACCTAAAACCCTCACAATTGTGTCTTTCAAGTGGGCTTACACAATTCAAAAACCCCACACTCTGAGTTTTCTAGATCTCCTCAGATAACCAAAACAATGATATTTTTCTGCCTCAATCTCAAAAGAAACTAAAAACAGAAGATTTACACAAATATAAAATACCTGGATTTCTCCTTTTATTGCAGCCCCGAAGAACCAAGACGGAGTAGAAGTTCGAATAGAAGATTAATGTCCAGTACTCACTTATGAAATGGTTCTAGGTTCAAATTGATTTTAAATTAAATCAAGTTGAGCTAGCTCTATTTGATTTTGATTCCAAGAAGTGGAATAACGGAATTCCTCTTTCAAATCGGATTGGAATGCAGTAACAAAAGAAAATATGAAAAGCTAATAAAAAGAGAATATTAAATATGCACAATCTAGCTTAAGAAGAATACAAACTTATCTATCAGAGTGATGCCTTGATTTTACTTGAATTGGATATTAAACTTTAAAAATCGTGCTTTATTTATACTTGCAGAAATCACGTCTATGACTGGTCTTATGGACACTACGACTAGTCATAGGATGAACTGATTTTTGAAATTTTGATCGCGATCGGATAAAACCATTCGATGATTGGTCGTGACCTATCCACGACTAGTCGTGAGGAGCCAGGAATAGTTGTTGTAGTTTGAGTCGTAGCTGTTGGACTGGTCATGAACGAGTCATGCACTATTCACACGACCGGTCGAGTAGACTCCAGGACTGGTCGTGACTTAACAAAAAATTCTGAAAGTTTGCAACAACATAGGACTGGTCGTGAAATTTCTTGGACTGGTCGAGCTAGTGCAAGGACTAGTCGAACAGAGTACAGGATTAGTCTAAGAAACAATTGTAAATTAAGCAATTGACTTATGTATCCAAAATGACCTACCCTAAGGTCAATCTAAGGTCTTTCATACCTTAAAAATGAAGTATGAACATTGAACCTTCTTTTCTTCAGATGATGGATGATCTTTGATGTCCATGAAGCTTGAGATCTCGACACATGATGAAGCTTGAACTTGAGATTTTTGGAAGCTTGAATTCGTAGTTATTGAGTTGTACTTCACCTTGAGTCTTGAACAAGATCTCATCTTTCGATGCAGCTTTAAAACTTTGAAGCTTTCAGAAGAGAACAATGTACTTGATCTTGCAGTTCTTGAAGTAAATCTTTGTTCTTGACTTGAAGCATTGTCCTTGTACATGTGATACATTGCCTTGAACATATATATCAATGTGCTACACAAGACATAGATTGATAGTTTGGCACTACAAAATTTGACAATCAAAAGAGCATGAAACCATAGCACTTACACCTATAACCTTAACCTAAACCTAAACCTAAACTTAATTCACTTAACTTAAACCTACACTTAAACCCAAACCTATAACCCTAACCTAAACCTAAACTTAAACTTGAAAACCTAAACCTAAACCCGATTCCGAACTCGAAACCAAACCCGAATTCCTAAACCTAAACTTAAACATAAACCTAAACTCAAATCTCTAAACCCAAACCTACACCTAATCCTAAACCTATAACCCTAACCTAAACCTAAACCTAAACTTGAAAACCTAATCCTAAACCTACTCCTGAACCCGAAACTGAATCTAAATTCCCAAGCCTAAACATAAACCTAAACCTAAACCTACACCTAATCCTAAACCTATAACCCTAAACTAATCTTAAACCTATTTTCGTAAACTGAATCTAATATTTTCATCATAGAGATGGATAAGAGTTGGATGTGAGTTAAGAACAGGTTTGGCCAAGAGTATAAACAAGGGGTTCAAGAGTTCATGGAATTTGCGCGATATCGGACAGATTCATGCAATAGAATTAGGTGTCCATGTCGAAAATGCAAGAATATGTTCATAAGACTTTGAATAAAGTAGAAGACGATTTGTTCATAATTAGGATTGACTAGGGTTACACTTGGTGGATCCATCATGGTGAAGAGTTCCATCAAAGAGTTGAGGCCACGGAAGTCCTTGCTGATGCAATTGTGCTGGATGATGAGAATGAAGACGTTCACGAAATGCAATATATCATAGGGGATGTGTCCAGGGAAACAATTACGGATACTGATTTTGCAGTGACAAGTAGTAGCCAAGATATTCCTCCTATGGGTGATGTCGAATCAGAAAAGTTTAGTAGGTTGTGAGGGATGCAAACGTCTACTTTATCCGGGGTGTGAGAACTTCTCCAAGTTGAATTTTCTTACAAGGTTACTTCATTTGAAGACAATAAATTGATGAAGTAACAAATCGTTCAACATGTTGCTTGACTTGTTAAAAGAAGCATTACCGGACGGTGAGACATTGCCTAAGTCTCATTACGAGGCAAAATCCTTGATGCGAGACTTGGGCCTTGGTTATATCTCCATACATGCATGTATAAATGATTGTGTATTGTATTGGAAAGAACATAAAAATGTTGAAGAGTGTCCAGAATGTGGAGAGTATAGGTGAAAGTATGATGAAGCCAAGCGTAAGAAAATCCCACAAAAGGCATTAAGATACTTTCCATTGAAACCCAGATTGTAAAGATTGTTTACGTCTCGTAAGACAGCTGAAGATATGAGGTGGTATAAGGAGAAATGTGTCATGATGATAGTATACTGAGGCACCCTGTGGACTCTAAAGCCTGGCAAAATTTTGACAATCAATAAGACTAGTTTGCAGAGGATTCTCGCAATGTTCGACTAGGTCTTGTAAGTGATGGTTTTAATCCATTTGGTAATATGAGTAGCTTGAACAGTATGTGGGCGGTGGTACTTATGCCCTACAATTTACCTCATTGGTTGTGTATAAAGGAGTCATTTTTCATGATGTCATTGCTTATTCTTGGACCTATGTCACCCGGGAATGACATTGATGTGTATTTACGACTGTTAGTAGATAAGTTAAACGAGTTATGGAGTCAAGGTGTACAAACATAAGAGACATTTGCAGGACAGACATTTCGCTTGCATGCAGCGGTCTTATAGATAATAAATGACTTCCCTGCATATGGGAATTTGTCTAGGTGAAGCACGAAGGGAAAGTTGGCTTGTCCTAAATATAGTATTGAGACTTGTTCATTGTCATTGAAGCATGGTAAAAAAAATGTGTTATATGGGCCATCGTCGCTTCCTTCCAAGCGATCATAATTGGCACAGGAAGATGATGATCTTTGATGACAAACAAGATCATAGCTACCACCGAAAGAGCTATCTAGAGAAGATATGATACAGTAATTGAGTAACATTGGAGAAGTTAGATTTGATAAGGCACCTCACTTAAAGAAGAGGAAACATACAGTATTAGAGTATAACTGGAGGAAGAAGAGCATTTTTTAGTTACCCTATTGGAGTGATCTAAAATTATGACACAACTTGGATGTCATGCATATTGAGAAGAATATATATGACAATGTCTTCGGAACATTGATGAACATAGAGAAGAAAATAAAAGACAGTTTCAAGGCTCGATTAGATCTACAAGCAATGGGTTTAAGGAAACAGTTGTGCTTGCAACCATATAAAAATTCATATACTACACCAGCAGCCTGCTACACATTGACAAAACTAGAGAAAAAGTATTTATGTGAATGGTTGAGATCGGTGAAGTTTCCTGATGGGTATGCGTCAAATATATCTCAACGCGTAAACATTACGGACTGTAAGGTAACAGGAATGAAAAGTCATGATTGTCATGTCCTTCTACAACGTCTACTACCGATTGCGATTCGTGGATTCCTAAGCAAGGATATCAGTGCGACGCTAATTGGGTTGGGGATATTCTTTAAGGATTTGTGTTCGAAATCGTTGAATGTAGAGGTTATTAAACAACTGGAGAGGGACATTGTCGTAATCCTTTGCAAACTTCAAAGAATATTTTCACCTGCGTTTTTCGATGTCATAGTACACCTAGCCATTCACTTATCACATGAGGTGAAGCTTGCAGGCCCAGTACGATATCGTTGGATGTATCTGATTGAAAGGTGGTAGAACCTATTAAAATTTTCATTCATTCCATAAACTACATATATCCATATTTTTATACGTATTGTGTACAGATACCTTCACACATTAAAATGATTTGCGAAGAATAAGGCACATCCAAAGGGATCCATTGCTGAGGCGTACATTGATAATGAGTGCCTGACATTTTGCTCCATGTATTTTTGTGGCATAGAGACTAGATTTAACCGAGAAAATCGAAATTCTGACGAAGGGCGGGAGCATGAACAAGGACTCATATCTGTATTCGCACATAACATCCGTCCTTTAGGATCCCCGACGTTTTAGGATATGGACCTTGGGGATTAAGTAAAGGCGTGGTGGTATGTGTTGCATAATTGTAAATAAATAGAGTCGTACTTAGAGTAAGTCTTCCCTCGATAATTGTATCTTTACATATGATGATCTTAATATTTCTGACTGATGACGTGCCAATTATGTGTAGCGACAACATCGAGGAGATAAAGTCTCAATACCTGAAAAATTATGATCAAATGCATCAGGATTAGTTTCTAGAATGGTTCATAAAACGTGTAAGATTTCACCTTGTATCTCACCACACTTAGAATTTCGTTGTATTGCATAATATTTAAACCTAAGAAAATTCCTAAATAATTACATTTGTACGTGATAGATGAAGACGTTGCGCGCTAGCAACTCTGCGGATGCGTATGATGCACTCTACTCACAGGCATGTGACCCTAATAGATATGTATCTAGATATACAGTTTGTATTATAAATGGGATTCGATTCCACACTGAAGCGTAAGAAGTATAGAACCACACAAAAGAGTGAGGTGGTTGTGAAGGGAACGCATGAGGAGATAGAAATTAATTTTTATGGCGTTTTAACGGATATTATTGAGTTGAATTATTGTATGAAAAAGCGGGTGTACTTATTTAAATATGATTGATGGGACATTGGAAATAAGAAGTTGGGAATACAGACTGACAAGTACTTTATGAGCATAAATTTATCTTGGAAGTGGTTTAAGGATGACCCATTTGTCATCGCCAAGCAAGCCGAACAAGTATTTTATCTCGCTGACACGAAGTTAGGCGGATCTTGGCACGTGGTACAGAAAATAAAACCCAGGAACGTATTTGACGTTCCCGAACCAGACGTTGAAGATAGCGAGGACAGGGGAAATGAAATGTCTAGGGTTGATCAAACATATCAAGAAGACATGTCATCTAGGGATAAAGGGACTGAACCAAATGTTGATATTGATGTGGTGCAATTGGACAAAAATAATGTGCCACCTGATCATGATGATGCCTCAATAATACATTACATTGTTAGAGATGATAGCGATTTCATTGATGACGACGTTGTAGACGATGAAGAGGAAATACTGATCAGCGATAGTGATGGTGAAGAAGAAATAGTCCTAAGCGATAGTGATACAGACGACGATTATTAAATGTACACATGATTTATATGTTAT
Organism: Magnolia sinica; assembly: GCF_029962835.1. Lineage (NCBI taxonomy): Eukaryota > Viridiplantae > Streptophyta > Magnoliopsida > Magnoliales > Magnoliaceae > Magnolia > Magnolia sinica. The sequence goes on along the minus strand of NC_080591.1, from coordinate 28,155,934 downwards.
TTTTTTAATTAGAATAATTTGATTATTACATGTATACATTTTGACAAGTCATGATTTATTTCTTTAATTGACTTGTTTATAATCCACATTTGCAGTTGAGTCAATTTCTGATTATGTCCTCTTTAAACCGGAGTGTAGCGGAAGCACGCAACATACTTCTTCAGCTATTGCAAATAGACTTTCTGGCCCTATCTTCTTCTGGTAGGGCCAAAGAGATACCCGGTCTGGTCGATGAGTGTAAGGAGGAATATATTAATGATGACTCAAATAAAAGATTATACAATCTCAAAGAAATTTCAGACTTGATGGAGAAATATAACCGTGGGAAACCTCGTATGGAAGATGCGGTTTTGTCACTTGCACATCTAAATGGAGTCCCGAGAGACCAGATTTCTCCTATTATGACTGGCACGTTAGCTGTAACAATGTTGAGTGCTTCACACAGCTTGACATATACTTCTGCAGCGTACGATAACTTACGCAGGGAGTACTTCGGATAGTTGATCCGAAGTTGATTCGTATTGCAATGAAATACATATATTTAATATAGAATGATAATATGTAATGGAATTTTTAAATTTTACTATGGTTTTATTATATTATGTTTGCATTATAGTGTAATGGTATAATCATATTTTAATCATCTCTCTAAGTATAAACATAAATTCATTTTACCATCAACACTACTTGTATAATGTTTTAGTAAATTCCACTTGCACTATAAAGTTTAATGTGTTTATTATATTGATGTTCATACACTTGTACTGACATTGTTTAAATTTATAAGTTCGTAGTTCGCACATATTCAGTCATGGCACCATGTGGGAGATTAGGTTGTTCGCGCACTGGATCTACCCCTTCTACCCGTGATGCGACGAAGACAGCATTGACGTCGCATGCTGCATTACAGGCGTCTGAGCCCTCGGTTGAGTATACACCGGGCACTGCATGTAAGTCTAAACATATATTTATTTAGTGACTTTTGTTTATGTTTAGACTTAAATATTTCTTTTATGACAGCATCGTCGACCAGCTGATGAGGATGTGGACCCACACGTGGGTTAGTTTTAGAGCGACTTACATGTAAGGGTAGGGTGACGGTAGAGTTTCCACAGGACTGCCTTAGACCTGTTGGGGACAATGCCACGTTGTTTATGTCAAAGGTCGGTGTCCTATGCCGATCTCTGATCCCCACCACCATCCCCTGTTGGGTAGACGTGATAGATGATGTATGGCAGCTCATCCGTCAGCACCTTCTGGTAAATTTTATTAAATTTTCTTTTGTGAAAGTTCATTTACAGTTAAGTTATTTCCTTAATAAGTTTATTGCCTTAATCTATTATTTATGAAACTGCATGATAAATTTATCTTAGATTTGAGTGTTCCTTACATTTCCCATGCCATCGACGACATGGTCAGGAAGCGGTTCAAGGAGTGCCGCAGAGAGTTACACCAGCAGTACAAGCAATGTAGGACCCACGATGAGGCAGTACTGTCCGCATTGTCACACATGACTATAGACGACTGGCGGATACTTTGCGAGAGATTTTCGTCCAAGGCTTTTCAGGTAATATTTACATATTTATGATATCTTAAGGTAATAATTAAATTTGCAATTAATAACAATGTATTATGAATAATCTGTTCAGAAGAGGAGCAGAATAAATTCTGCGAATAGGGAAAAGTTACAAGCAACCACATAGCTAGTTCAAAGTCATTTGTACGACATCGTTACGACATGGTAAGAAATTATTAGTGATTATTAAGTTGATATATTCGTTCCATGCATTTATATTAACTCTATTGTCCTTTCAATTGCACAGCGAGATTCCATCACCTGCTAGGAGCCTGGACCAGTAGACCTCTATAGAGGGACTCACTGTCGGCAGGTGAAGGCATCTTGGGTTCATCCTAGAGCCAGCGAGAATTGGGTAAAAATTCTTATATTGTAAAATTTAATTACATTGAATTATAATACTGTCATTTGTTAAGAAAATTCATATATTTTCATTCTAAGCGGCCATGGATACTATACGCAGTCAATCCACTCCCGATGGTAGTCAGCGGAGTGAGTCAGATATCCTGAGCGAGGTGCTTGGCACCCGTTCTAGCTATGTGCGTGGGCTTGGCTATGGTGTCAAGCTCATGGCACCCGCTAGAGCTGCCTCCAGCCGATCACGGAGGGAGAGGTTTAGCAACTATGGGTCGTCGTCAATGAGATCAAAGAGCAACTGGAGAGGAAGAGGGAGGAGGAGCAAAGGCGTTGGGAGGAGGAGGAGCAAAGGCGAAGAGAGGAGGAGAAGCAATGGGCGGAGTAGGAGAGGAGGATGGAGGAGATGGGGGTGGAGCATGAGCGACGGATGTAGGAGATGTTTTAGGCTCTCGCTACACGCTTTGCCACTGATGTCCCACCACCTCCGCCTTCATCTTCGTGATTTTTATTTTATTTTATTTATGATTTATTTATATACAAATGTTAAACTTATATATACTTGTGCGTGGATGAATGTGGGTTGTATGTGGATGTGGATAGGATTGTTTGTGTATGGATGGATGTGGTTTGTGTTTGGATGGATGTAGTTTGTGTTTGGATGGATGTGGATATGAATATGATGAAAATGTATTGTAACAGGTATATTTACAGGTTTATATCAAGAATTTTTTCCTGAATTTTGAAAATAAATGAAACTGGGAAGAAAAAAACTATTACCGACGAAATTTTTCGTTAGTTGTAGTAGGTCCAAAACTTATACCGACGAAATCTTTCGTAGGTAAAAATCAATACAAAAATTTATACCAACGATCTATATGAGATATACCGACGAAAAAATTCGTCGGTAATAGAAGGCTTATGCCGATGAACATACTTGTCGGTAATGTCTTTAATCCACAGTTTTACCGACGAAGATATTTGTCAGTATTTGTCGGTATAAACTGTGTTTACCGACGAAATATATTATTTTTTCCAACCAAAAGTTACATGGTTTGCCGATGATTTTAATTGTCGGTATTTGTTTTATCATTGCTGACGAAGTCATATTTCGTCAGGAAAAGCCTTTAGCCACGGTCTTATTGCAACGATCTTTCTGACGACAGATTTCGTCAATAATAATCATTACCAACGAAAAAAGATAAAATATTTACGAATTATATTGTTGGTAAAAGAGCAATTTCCTGTAGTGCCTGATGCATGTACCCAATAGTACCAACATATATCTGCCACCAATGTAACTTCACAAAGTGAGCCAAAGTTCATATCACTAAGACCTTAAACTTCTCACACTTATTCAAGTCCGAGGATTAGATTTTTCATTGTTAATACATTCCCAAATCTATCTAGTCTGGGCATGACGACTTCTCCTGGTCTAGACACGAAATTGATCCATCAATGAAAGTTCCCAACAAGTCCAACACACCAAGAGCCTATTCCTATGGCACACTCATGTTACAATGTGAGGTAAGGCAATGACAGGCCGACTCATCATTTTGCACTATGATAAATCCCTTCCATTCCAACTTGTCATTGGTCTCTTCTTACAAGATGCCACATTACAAATGAATAGCCATAGGTTCATGTAAGGCAATGACACATGGACTCATCATTTTCATCTTCACAGGTTCTCAAACAGGGTACTGAGATCCATGGCCCACCTCTTCCTTCCACCATGGCCACTGTGTCCAAGTTCAAGTTTCCAAAGATAACAAGATTAGCCCCTCTTTAATACGTACAAATATCACAGACCAAGTTCCATAGACATGCTTATGAAGCAAATGAATGAATCGTGCTAAGATAAAAGGACGAACCCAACTCGAAATTTAGGCCCACTGTCCGGCCAGGCTAAGGGCCAACGATGAATAGCCTAGCCTCACTTGACCCTTAGTCCTAGATGTATATAGTAACCATGTAAGTAATGAATGGAAATTGTAGAATGTAGCATGTAGATACTCTGGCAGAGAGTGGTGGCTGAAACACAAGCACTCATGAATTAATTAAAAATCACTTCTTTTGAATACGAGTAATTCAAATTAGAGTGACCAAATTATAGACCTTGTTTAGGAATACCCAGAAAAAATATACTAGTTTTATTAGCTAATAATATAATTTGTGGATATTTATTGGATAGTAAAAAAAATGAAAAGATCCAAGTTTCCTCTTCTAACCAACAACTGTCCACAAATCAGTGCTTAGCATTGGTTGACCAATCTGATTTTTGGAATGGTGACTTAGAGATAGTAGGTCCGGCAGTTTACTCATTTTCATTTGAATTATTATCTCCCTAGTGTACAATTTCTAAGAGCCTGTGTATCAAGCAGCACACGCATAGAGAATATAAATCTTTTATACAGTTATACACACATCAACGGTCACTTGGTGGTGATTCCATGAAGGACCATCATGTGAGGGCCCCAGCACACCGTAGATATTTGATAGGATAATTCACCTATCAGAGATCCAGACCATTTGTTGGGTAGTGGGCACTCTGAGCATATCATATATATCCTAAGAGTCATTGTAGCAAACTCATCAAGTGAGCCCACATGTTGATAAATGTACCCAGCTTCTATATATATATATATATATATATATATATATATATATTTCTTTTTTATCACTCTAACTTACAGGGCTTTCCCTATCTTACCCTGGCTCAGCCCGACCCTCAAGGGCCAAGGCCTCTTTGGTCTGTTAGGAACAGGACCGTGCTTGGGCTCTGGAATCAGGCCAGGGCCAATCTGGGCCAAAGCCTAGCCCAGCACATTGCCACTCCTGGTCACTATACATTACTCAAGGAGCGAACAATTAATATTTTGCATATATAGTTTGATGAATGGTTTACATAGACTTGGAAATTTCACAGAACTTGAATAGATGGTATCAAATAAAATGTTTGGATTTTCCATGAACCAAGATTTACTCTTGATTTTATTATCTGACCATCAGATTGGTGGAAATTTATTGGACAGTCCAAAATGAAAAATATCCAATGGTCCTATTAATACGTGGACATGTTCCATGGTAATAGTAATGTTGATTGAATAAACTAGATATTACCGGCGTTGATGAGACATACATCGGTGGGCCCCACACAATTTTATGACATGAATAAGCTATATGTATGTCAAGGTAAGCGACGGGACTTGCTACGCCCACTAACACCAGGTAATGACTGGTGGCCAAAGCTCTGTGGGCCCCACCACAATGTATGTGTTTCATCCTTGACGTCCGTCCTCATTTGTGCATCGTTATACAGTGTGATTTAAAACATTACATATATCCAAAAGTCATGTGGACCACATTACAGGGAAGGAAACAGTGTTGATTGAGGGTCGACCTTAGAAAACACCAGTGGGGTCCACATGCAGTTAATATTCTTTGATATCTATTTTATAGCTCCATTTAGGCCTGTATGGCATTCATGAACAGATTTGATGTGAAATTATCTGGTAAAATAATAGGCTTGATGCTATCTATTAATGTGGTGTGGTCCACCTAAGATATATAGCCCTCTAATTTTTGGGACAATGGTGTAAGATGTCATGTCAAAATGGATGAAGGGCGTGGATGAAACATTTTCATAATGGGGTGACGCAGAGAGCACGGACTCCCCTACCACGGAGTTGATGGCAAGACACCAATGCAAGGGAACGAATTGGCTACTCCCCCTGACACCAGTTTCAAAACTAGTGGTCAGTGCTCTTTGGAAACCATTATGTATGTGTTTCATCCTTTCCGTTCATCCATTTTTACATATCATTTTATGGCTTGATCCCAAAAATGAGAGGTATATAAATTTAAGGTGGACCACACCACATGAAAACAATATTGATTGGACAATACATCATTAAAATCCTCCTAAGGCCCATTGTACTATTTATTTGACATCTAATAGGTTGATTAGGTCATACAGCCCCAGATGAAGGGAAAAAACAAAAATGAGCTTGATCCAAAACTTTTATGGCGCCAAAATGTTTTTTAATGGTCGACTCTCATTCAATATTGTTTCCTGTAATGTGGTCCATTTAAGATTGGGATATAACTTATTTTTGTTCTCAGATCGTAAAATGATTTGTTAAAATAGATGGACGACATGGATGAAACACATACATCATGGTGGGTCCAACGAAGCACTGACCAGGGGGAGTAGCCAATCTGTTTCCCCAATGCAATCCGTCCATTGGCGGGAGATGGTTATAACCATCCTTTCCAAGTAATGTTGGCACAGGTAGATGAATCCCATGGATGGCATACAATCCCATGCCGGTCCGAACACAATCACTCCATGCATTCCAATGAGCCGTCCGCTCGTCCAAACACGTCATAGCTGGGCCGCTAGCTGGATATGAAAATCCAGTGGGATTGCATGTCCAACCTAATACAACCCAATCCCATCCAGGCCGCCTGTCCAAACAAGCCCTAAGGTTCTAACATGTTTGGAGCTATTTTTGGGATTGGCCTCAACTTAAAGCCTTTTAAAAAATAAAATATAAAAATAAATTAATTAAACAGACATCTTACACAGTCCATCAATGAAAAACCTTATCTACTTCAATTGATTTTCATGGAATATGTGACATCCAAACATGCCCTGAAGGGCACCTGAAAGCCTAGTCTAGTTTTTAGGCTGAGTTTTCGATACTGCTGCGATACGGTACATGTGGCATGTATGTTCTAGAATAGAAACCATCAAAGCTTTAGATAGGGAAAAAATCAGCACTGTAGATGAGTTCGTACAATACTTTTTTTTTCGCTACCCGAAAATTTATCCTATGATACTCGATTTTTAGGGCACGGATGTTAGTTTTTTTTTATGAAAATAACACTTTCTGTTAGGGTAGAGTACCTGAAAAAAGTATAGGTATTTTTATCTTTTTGGGTTGGTCCGTACGAAGAAAGGTCTACTTTTATGTTTAAGGATAGGGCATGCTTCCAAAATACGATACATTGAATCCTATCCGCTGATTGATAGAAACTTAGTCTCTGGAATTCTGACCGTTGAATATTTCTCTTTTTAAACGTCCAAATCCATCGGTAATTTAGGGTTAACCGTTCGTGTGATTTTCAGCGATGACCTATCTAATGACAGGCCAAAATCTTAGAAGGTTTAGAACAAGGCATGTTATATGCCACGGGTAAATTAAATGCATGCAAGCGTACAGATCATCATACTCCGCCAGTATACAGCTTTTCTCTTTTAAGGGAAATATCAAATATGTAGGCCAACCGCCTCATGGGCAACTGTGTGTGTGAGAGAGAGAGAGGGAGACAGAGGTCCGGCTGCCGTTGCATGTGCAACTAATGACCGCGTGGATATGGAAAGTGCAGCTTCGCATGAGATGGACGGATAACTTTCCAGTACAAGTTAGCATGCGTGCTTAATCCGGACCATTCATTAAGTAGGACTCACTGTTAGTATTACCAGGTCCAGAACTCAAGATCGTCAATTCATCAGGTGGGACACACTTGCACGAGAGAAGTAGACGAACACTCATATTTAATATATTCATATGGGCCATGTTATTAGTTGGCCAGCCTGGTTTTTCATCCGTGGAATGTTTTACAGTGTTAAATACCTGATGAATGGTTGAGATCTTAGAAAAGCATATCATATTGGCACACGCGATGCCAAGACAGCTATCCATTATCCAAGCGAGCAAATCAGCATTCATAGTTTATGATGTGGCCCCCACCCCACGAGCCTGGACACACGAGCCAACACCTATCTTTCTTTTTGGTAAGAGAAAAACTCCAACTGGATAAGGCAACCGAAGATCTATGAGGAGAATCGCGCGCGCGACGGGAAACTAAAAGACACTATTCATCACGCGCGGCAACGTGGCCACACGTGTGCAGGTCCGGTGCCTGTCCACGACATCCCTTGGTCACAAAAATCAAGTTGCTTTTCTTATCAAGTGGACAACACTTACACGTAGAACATGGACCCTTGATCAGTTTCCAGAAGTTACTAAGCACTTGGACAGTCGATTCGATCAATCCGAGCCGTCAACTAGGTCTAACATAGATTCTTCCGGCTGCCATGAAAATCCACATATGGCTTTAGATGATTCAAGCCATCCGTAAGTTGGCTTTCTCTTTTACAGCCTTTTTTATCTTTCTCGTAGCCTTAACGTTTTCCGGTCGTGTTGGAAGCGGATTGGCTGGTGTACCACACACCACTGATGTGGCTGGTGTGTTGACGTCACCAAGTTCTTTGGGGAGGTATGAGTTATATCCAAACCGTACGTACACTTGGTGAGATCGTCTTAACACTTGATCCGGAAAATAAGACAGATCCAAAAATCAAATGGACCACACTGTAAAAAGCAATGGAGGATTGAATGCCTGCCATTGAAACCCTTTTAGGGTCATAGAAATTTTGGATCAATATGATATTTGTTTTTTTGTTCTTCAACCAGGTATTTGTGACCTTATGAACAGATTGTATGGAAAGTAAACGTTATGGTGGGCTTTAAGAATGTTTTAACAGTAAGAATCATTGTCCCACTACTATTTGTGGTGTGGTCCGCTTGAGATATAGAAATTATTCATCAAGATCTAAAATGATCTCGCCAAATGGATGAACGGTGTAAATATGATAAATACATCATTGTGTGGCCCGGCCCATATAATTTTGATCTCCTTTGAACCGTTCGTCCAACTAGAAGAGCTCAAGTACCGTCGGCGCTCGTCCTCGCACGACACGTACCCATACCAGCTAGGTTGCAGGTGTGTGGTACACCAAACACCAGCCAATCCGCTTCCTGGCTAGGATTGTGTCCTTTGCTCAACTGGGTCACGATTAGCTTCCTCATGAAGTGGACCCCACCTGATTATAAACCTTTTACCATTTACTACAAGTTACCGAGCCCGATTGCGTCATGGACCCGCCTAAGACCTACACAGTAGAGGCAGTGGATCTGTGAGGCTTGTCAAACAACTATTTGCCCTAGGTGCTTGAGCGGTTAGATAATAGTGTATAATGTATATCACCTGACCTTAATATTCCTCACACGTGTAGGGTGGAAGTCCGCAAGTGACTTTAATACTCCCTGTATGTCTTGGGTGGAAGTCCGCAAGAGAGTACATTGGGCGAGCATGAAATGACACTCACAACTTACACCATGAATATGAATCCAAGTCATCAAATTGATATCAATCAATGAAGTGTTTTATAAGGTCAACCGTGACATATGAATTTTATCTAGGTAGTCCATCCATTTCCTAAATCATTTTCTGGTATGAGCCCAAAATTAATGTATAACCAAGGCTTAAGTGGACCACACATTTGAGATTGAAGGCCCAACGTTAAAAACTCCTTGGAGCCACGGAAGTTTCGATCAAGTTCATATTTGTGTTTTCCCTTTGTCGAGGTCTATGTGACCTTATGAATAGGTGGGATGGGAAAGAAATGCAGTGGACCTTAGGAAGGACATTTTTTTTTTAAAATTAACACAGCTGGCACTCAAACCGAACACACCCACCCACTCACACCATAGTGGGAATTCACCACAGTGGATACTTGAACCTATGACCTCATGTTGAAACTCTTGTGAGTCAACCACCGAGGAGTGTTCAACAGTGAGGTATCACCACCTCTTCCCATCGTGTAGACTATTTGACCATGATGTTTGTTTACCATCCAACCTGCTCATAAGGTCACACAAATCTAATTGAAGGAAAGATGCAAATATTAGCTTGATCAAAACTTTTATAGCTCCCAAGAAGTTTTTAATAGATGGCATTGAATCCTCACAGTGCAGTCCACTTGACCCTTGGATCTACCTCGTTTTTAGGTCATAGTTGGAGTTGTACATGACTCGAGATAGCTATGTCAGATAGCTCGACTTGACTTGGAAAAGCTCGACTCGCCTCAGCTTAAAACTAGATTCAGATTAAGTCAAGCTGGTTTTTGGAGCTCGAAAAAAATTTCGAGTCGAGTTTGAGTTTGCCCGATCTCGACTCGACTCGGCTCAAACCCCAACTTGAATCGACTTGAATCGACTCGGATCTCGGCCATTTTGATCGTTATGTTAATTGTCGAGTATTTGATGAAATGTCTCAATGAAGTATTGTTTCTTGTACTGCCCTCATATAAGGGTATTCTTGAAATGGCCATCCAAGGGAAGACTGAAGAAACAAATTCCCATATATTAAAATAATAAAATTAAAAAAAAACTTTATATTGTAAACATACCATCATATCTTGATCTTGATGTTGCTCGCTAAGTATTTGATGAAATGCTCACAAAGATACGTTATAAATTTGCATTCGAAGCGTTGGAGATTGAACATGCAGTCTATGTTTGAAAAAATGTCCTATACTGAATATTTGTAGGAACCGGCCATTCTCTGATTGCCTTCACCTTTTCCTCATCCACCCGAATGCCCGTGGATGTGACAACAAAACCCAGGAATAGTTTATCAATCATGAAGCCGCACTTTTTTAAATTGAGATGGAAATTTTATAAGATAGCTAATAGATAAAGGACCTTCTTAAGGTGTTCCATATGGGTGGTTTGGTCTTGAGTTCACTGCAACACAGGTGGAGAGTGCAATCTACGAATTCAAACTGCCAACTACGTCTATACGTATACTTTGTTTAAGCCAGAGTAGTAAGAAGATGTGGCCTTCCAGTCACTTCCTTAAATGATTTTTTTTTTCACACAGGTGGCCCACCTTCTATTAGGTCGATCCTGATTTTCAGTCCACTGAGCATATGACACCAGGTTGGCTTGATGAATGGCCTCGATCTAGATATTGCATGCGAGATTGGGTCATGATAGCATGGCAAGGAAATTAACGACATAAGAGAGAGAGGCTTCGAAGAAATCCTTTAGCCAAATGTTAGAAATTGTAAAACAATCTCTTGAAATCTTCTTCCAAAGTAAATAGAAATCAAAACCAAATAAATTATATTTCAAACCATCGTCATAATCCATTGCATCTACACAGTAGAGCCTTATACAAGCTTAAAGAAAATTAAGAAGCCTTAATAACAAATAATGGGCCTTATGAAAATAGGTCATAACTCACTTAAAACGGCCACAATTTTTCATATCTTGGGCTCATTTAAAAGTTGATTGTGTTGTTAGATGTCTTTAATCTGTCTACAATTAATGCATAAGTCTGTTCTGTTTCCTTTGATTCTTCCACGAAGTCCCGTATGGTTAAGAGAAAACGGCCCTCCACTTTAGAAGTTTCAGTTGGTCTTTCCTTGCTGGACAATTTTTGGGTTCAAATCGATCTAATCGAAGGTGGCTTCGATCTCATTGATGGGTCATTGATGGTATTCGATATGATTGAAGCTCTCATCGACCGACTTGTACAGCTTTGTGGAATTATGGGTTTTGTTTCCTAATTCGGTTTTAATCATTTTTAAGGGTTTGTTGCACCGTCGATTACCTTTGTTTATTTTCTTGATCCAAGATTGTATATGGAGAGGGTATGTTAGGCTGTTTAGGATCAATTGCAATTTTTCCACCATGACCTTGGAGACGATGTTCTCGCTACTCCCACTATCAATGATCACGTCGCAAACCTTTCGATTCACCGTACACCTAGTGCGTAAGATATGCCACTGTGGATGCACTTCTTTTCTTAGCGCATATAATAGCTGCCTCACGACGAGCAACTCGTCGTGATCTTATTGAGCCCAACTTGAATCATTCGCCTCGTCCTCGGTGGTATGCTCCTGCTCTTCGACATCTGGATCTTCATAGGAGTTATCAACACTACCATCATTAATGGTGACATTCGCCACTTTTCGCTGGGGACAAATATTTGATAGGTTACCCCGTTAGACACAACGATAGCAGTTGTCGGGCGAGAGAGAGTTACGTTACCTAAATCATGACCCAATTTCGACTAATGAAATAATTAAATAAGACTTATGAAAGTGATGACTACGCTATTGATCCAATATAATTTACAATGTAAGTTGAACATTTATCATTTTAAATTGATCAACATATCATTGATTTTCTTTCCATCATCAATGAAGACAAATTAAACAGTTGGATTATTTAGATCTTACATCAACCAGCTTATGTGGCAATTTGATTGCATCAATTGTGGTACCAAACCGAATTGAAATCAACCAAGTTGGAGTTTATTCAGGCAAGCCATGGAGAGAGAGAGTGAATTCTAGTTTGGATTTTGCTGATAAAAATACAGTAATGGGAGGAAAAAAGATGCTACTCTTGTTGAAAAAAAAAAAAATAATTCCACATGGAAGCGCAATTAGGTGTAAGCGCCTTTTCAAGGAAGGTGGGTGAATACCCATGTGGAAATAAGGGATCACGTGCTCCTTACTATAGTAGTGTTATCATCAAGCCTTGAGTTCGTATAATTCCGCGTCATGCTTGGTAGTGCTTATGTGTTCACGTTAATAGACAGGACGTTCCTTGATCATCCACCATTCATTAGTAGTGGGCCAGAATCCTATGCACATTTAGAAGATGATTCTGCCACTTTTAACTAGGTGGGTGGAAAATGCAGGGGGCGATCGTGACCATTGTTCGATGATGAAGATGGGAGAATTTATTTTTTATTTCTTTCGTGACTCACAATCTCGTGTGTCAATTGGAACGTGCGATCTTTTGTGTAATAATAATGTCGGAAAGGTGGATGCCGTCTCAGATCAGGCATGCATTTTTAAGTGCAATACCTCAAAATCCACTGGCAGAGCATGTGGAAACAAGGTAATATGTGTGGAAAAATGGAGCTACTCATCAGGTTTTACCCCCACCAGTTGGATATGATATGATGGGGACATCAGGTGAACCAAACATAAAACAGATGAACGGCTAAGATGCACAGCAAATGTGCCCTAAATTCTATTCAAACATGGTGCCCATGATGGTCAGATGGCCTGTTAGTTTAGACATGGTTGCAACTACACCGGGGTTTAAAAGCTCAACTGGATTTGACTCGACTTGGCTCAGGTCGAGTGGCATAACTCAGTTGATTTTATTTTTTCTATTTTTATTTTTTTTTCTTTTTGGTTTATTCAAAATCATTAAATACATAGAATATAATAAATCATGAATGTTGTAGAGTTGGAGTGACTGAGTTTAAGTTTTCATTTTTGTTTTTTCTGACTCTATTTTCATTTTTTCACTGACAGGTGGGAGCATACCACTTGTAATTTATTCAAATAGAGATAAAACCATTATGCTCGAAATGAGATAGCCATGACCAACTAGCCCCTCTGATTCAAATACCTAAGCCAAGCAAGCTGTGAGGAAAGAAAGCAGAAAATAGAAATAAATTCTAATAAATTCGAAATTGATTGATGAATTATTAAAATCGAGTTTACAACCCTTTAAATAAGGGTATCAAGCAATGGGAAAGAAATCATAATCAAACTACAACTCAAACTCCTAGAATCCGCGACTTACTATAAATAGTAAACTTACTATTTATAGACGGTCTGATGTCTACTAGTGCAAGTTTTCGGCCAATTATGGTAAGTGTCCTATGTGGTTTAACCACGTTCTTCTCCTAATTATTCTAATCACTTTTTTTTTTCTACAACACTCCTAAAGCCCAACGGATGAAGAGTTACAATCAAACTAAAACTTACTATTTATAGTAAAAACGAAATTAAAACAGGAAAACGACCGTCAATCAAGGGGTTTTTCGCAATTCCGGGCGGCGCAACCCGGCGTAGCTGGGTTGGTTGGCTAAAGTAGCTCGTTCTACCCCAAAATCATATATTTTACGTCGATAACTCATTCCGGATTCTTTGCGAGATACGCCTCTTGAACTCTTAGCATGCATCACTTGCCATTCCTTAGGACAATCCTATAAATAAATAAACAAATAAATAAATAATAATAATAATAAACATCTACAATTTAACAGTACTAGTGACAGCACAATAAACACAACTTCAATGGATTAGAAGCAAATTGAGAAAAATACCCAAATCACAAGAGAAACTGAAAGAGATGAGAGCAGCTGCACCTATATGCTTATATTAAATCATCTGCCAAAGAGCAAGGAGGATTTTCTTCTGCTTCTTTTTTTCTTTCTTATTTTATTTTTTAGTTTCGACATTTTCCTCTGATAAAATCTGGCCGAGTTGAGGCATGTAGAGATCAACAGATAAGCAGGTCCAATCCCACCTTCCTAGTCTACACGACTGAGTGCAGTTATCACTTCCCGGATGTCCCACGTGAGGACCTCCAGGAAGGTACACTGCACCACTAGGATCCATCGATCATGCCAGCATATATAGGTATTTAAAAAGCAACTTTCCACTTGCATTGGTACACAGAAACATGTGTGATAAAACATTATTCTTTACTATTACAAAAGCTACTTGGCTGCATCTATACACATTATTCCAAAGATCCCAACAGAACAATAACCAGTATTTTATGTACAAAGATGGTAATCCACTGACATACACTTATATAAATTGCTGGGAAATCCCATGGAAAGTCCATGTGAGCCATCTGATCAGATGGCATGGTATACTTCATGTGATCCATATCTTGTAATCCCTACAGTTTTTATGGTATCAGAATCCCTTTGCTTTCAATCGAAATATCTATGTTCTTTACATGTATCAAGCTTACATACATATGAAGTATACCAAGTTCAGGAAATGCTAAGATCTCACTCGGTGAACCCTAACAGGTAGACCCCCACTCAATGAAGCAGTAAGCCCAGGTGCGAACTTGGGCCTGTAATACGGGTCGGACACATCAATCTTGAACATGCGAACGACAGCAACTGCGACGCTCTTCATCTCCATGATCGCCATCTCCTTCCCTAGGCAAACCCGCAGGCCTGCCTGGAAGACCGGGTACTTGAATGGGCTAGCTGGAGTGAAGATTCCATTCTTCAACCACCGCTCCGGGTTGAACTCGAGGCAATCGCTTCCCCACACCTCTTCCATCCTCCCCATTGCATATGGATGGTATGTAACCCTAGTTCCCTTAGCCACAAAGGTGCCGTCTGGGAGAACGTCGTCGTCGACAGCATACTTAGAGTCGAATTGCACTGGTGGGTATAATCTCATGCTCTCATATAAAGCAGCATGGAGGTAGTGCATCTCTTTTAGCTGCTCAAAGATTGGGACTTCTTCATCTTTCAACTTGGTCTGAGCTATTTCATCTCGAACCTTACTTTCAATGTCGGGGTGTTTAGACAGCAACCAAAAGAAGCTGGTAAGACCAGATGCTACCGTGTCGCGGCCGGCTAGAAGGAAGCTGATGACTATATCTCTTAGGTAGTTATCATCGCTTTCGGTAGCCATGAATCTAGAGAGAAGGTCATGCTGGCCTAAATATCCCATCTTCCTCCTCTGTCTAATAATTTCCTTCGCGAACGTATTGACCAATGTCACGGCTTCCTTGAGCTTCTTCTCAGAGCCCAAGTTCAACAGCCGCTTGATTTTCCAAATAATCGGAGACGCCATAGTAGCCCGCCTTGCCGATAACCTCGAAGCGAGGTCGAAGGCCACAGCAAACTCCGACATGGGAAGTGAGAGCTCCAGACACCCAGGATCAAGCCCAAACGAGATTTTGCATATGTTGTCAAACGCAAACCTTCGGAAAACATCCTGCAAATCCAAGACAACGCCGTCTCTATCGGCAACAGATGCCAAAAGGGGAAGGAGTCGGTTGCTGATCTCGTTGCTGACAATCTGAAAGGCATAAGACCTAACAGACACACTCCCAAGCTCTAAGCTCGCCATCTTCCTCTGGAACCTCCATGGATCACCGTCGACATTGAAAATACCGTTGCCAAGGAGGTCTTTGAGGATCGTCGAGAAGGCCTTCCCTTTCGGGTAGTTCTCGAACCCCGTCTTGAGTATGTGCTCAACGTTCTCTGGACTGGCTGTGACAGTATTTCCGAGTATATGTATATGGATAGTCTTCGTAGGAGATTTTCGGAGTAGGTGTGTATACCAATCACATAAATTACCGAACTGGCTCGTCCAGCTCGATGTTAGGAAGGTATGGCATACGTCGCAGTTGCACCAGGGTCGAACCCTGAGAAGGAGGAGTAGAAGAGAGAGAAAAATGAAAATGATGGTAAAAGAGAAGAAAAGGAAAGAGAAGGAGGATTGAAGAGAGTGTAGCAACCAAGAAGCTTCTCCCTCCATGGATGAATACAGGTAAGGTGGAAGATAGACGTGGTGGGCATTTTATAACACTAGCTTTGCCAATATCTCTTCCACCTCCTCCCACTCACTTCCACACGCAGTCCCTCATGCCAGCTTGGCATGCCTTTAGAACATCCAAACCATGCATTGAGTGGCCCACATATTTTAAAATTACTAATACACTAATAAGGTCATTTAGATCATATGATGGATTACTCGATCATAAATGTGATGAAATGATAGAAAAAAAGTTTATTGATGTTCTACTTTTGATTTTCATGTGGGGTCCACCTGAAGTATTTGAAATGATCATTACCAGATTGGGCCTTACCTTTTTCACGGTTCAGATGTGTTACTAAGATGGAAGTTTGGCAGGTGGGGGAGTGGGTAGTGGTGCATGTGGAGAGGTGTAATGTCGATTGGTGTTATATCTTTCTTTCCACCTAATGCAGTAGACAGCCACATAAAAAAAGCATGGATAACGCGTGCGCTAAAAAGCCCAAGAAAAGTCAGGCGTTAGACGCATATCTAGACGTCATGTATTAGGCACGTGCTCTTAAGTGATTTCTGATACGTGGCCTGAATCTTCACGCGGTGTATACACGCCTTCGATTCTGGCGACTGCGGCCCGTGGTTTAGTAATCCAGACCGTTGGCCTGTTAAGAAAATGTGATCTGAAAAACAGATGTTAGGAACTTTCTCAGTGAATGTTTTATCCCTCATACTAACCGCTTATCAGGAGGCCAATAATCCAGAGTTTAAAATTCCCTATTAAGTAGATGTCCTAGGCATAGCCTCGTCACGGTGGGACACACCAGATAAACGGAAACCATGGGACCCACTTGTCAGCACTGGAAATCCATTATTTGCAAATGGGTCACATGTGATAGAATTCTGATGTAGAGCGGGTCACGGACATGGACAAGAAAAGGCCCGTTAGTGAGCGGAAGTGATCCGGACTGTTGGGACCTTAAATCCGACATATCTCATAATTTGGAACGAGTTATTCGATATATCATATATGATTTTAGGGCAGAACGAGCTACTTTAGCGAACCAATCTTGCTATGCCGAATTTGCAAAATGCCACTAGATCGACAGTCGAAATCCCATTTTAATTTATTTTTTACTATTTATAAAAAGTTTTAGTTTGATTATAACTCTTCATCCGTTAGGCTTTAGCAAAAGTGCTTAAAATAATTAGGAGAACATCATAGTTCGGACAAACAGGACACTTAATATTTTTTGCCAAAAACCTTACGCACTAGTGGAAATCACGACCATCTACTATTTATAGTAAGTCACGATTTCTAGGAATTTAAGTTGTAGCTTGACTTCGAAACTTCTCTCATGACTTAGTATCCCTATTTAAAAGGTTGTGAACTCATTTATTTCATTCATCAATCAAATTACGAATTTTATAGAATTTATTTTTTATTTTCCTTGTTTTCTCTTTGTGAAGACGAGGAGTTTCTATGAGGAGTCAAGAGAAGTTCAGTGGATTCAGGGTAGTTATCCTTAAGGAAGATGATGATCGACCTCATCATGTTCATCCCTACATCAATTACTTATGTAGAGCAAGTCGTGGACAATTTCATGGCCAAGATGGACTAGAAAAGGCTCAATCGCAAGTAGAAGTGATCCAGACCGTCAGGACTTTAAGTCAGGTGTATCACAATCCAGACCGTCTAACATCTGATGACAATCTGTGTATAAGTAGCATGAAAATACCATGACCATCTGTATGTAAGTAGCATGAAAATACCAATGGTGGGCTACCTACTGACGAGGTATTTCAGCCAATATAAATATCAAGTGGGGCCCACTTGAATTACCCAGACCCAATCTGGGGGAGTGGATAAGGTGATACCCGGGTAACACCTTAATGGGTGTTATCCTGACCGTGGGGCCCATCTTGATGATATTGTATATCCATGTCAACCGTCCATCTGTATCTCCAGCCCATTTTAAGATGTGGTCTCAAAAATCAAGCAGATTCAAATCTAAGGTGGACCACACCAAAGGAAATAGTGATGTTTGAGTGCTTCACCATTAAAATTTTCAAGGGACATCATAAAGTTTTAATAATGTTTATTTGCCACCAAATCTCTTGATAATATCAAGAAGACCTGCTTGTAGGTACCACACAAAGTTTTTACTAGTAATTTATCACTGTTACTGGTGGTGAGGTCTACCTGAGAATTGGATCTTCTTAAGGTGTTAATAGGGTAACTGCTAGTCCGCTTCTCAATCTGGTGCTCACGTTCGGGTACGTGCAGAGACTAGTCATCCACAGGACTGAGTGTTTTTTTTTTTTTTATTGTCTATCCTTTTTGGAGTGCCGATCAACAGTTGTACGTACGCGGAAATTTAGTCTTGTCGCTTGTCACTGGTCCATGTTATCACTGACTTTGCTCACGAAACGCACCCATTTTCTTCCTCCCCATAGATTGCGTGTTAGAAAACATAATTTTAACATGTGAAATTTCTCTACCCCACCATAATTTGTGTTCAATCCACACTATCCATCAATCTTTCCCAATCATTTTAGAGAATGAGCCTAAAAAATGAGGCACATCTAAAGCTCAAATGTACCACACAATAGACAGCAGTGGGGATTGAACAACTACTATTGAAATCTTTTTAAGGTTAAGTATAAGGCCTATTTGCCATCTAACTTCTTTGTAATGCCACCCATCTAATTAAGTATTTGCCTGTGTCTCGTGCCTTAAAAAGATATGTAAAAATGGATGGATGGATGAACGATGTGGATATGATGTACATCATGATATGGGGCCACGAAAGTTTCACATGTCAACTCTTCCCATTTTTCAAGCAACAAAATTTGTTGACCTATGAGATTTATGTAAACCCCTACTATGATGTATTTCTTAGTTCCACAATATTCATTTTATTTTTTTTTTCATATCATTCTAGGATATGAGACCATAAACAAGTTAGATTCATAGCCTAAGTGCACCAAACCACATCAAACATTAGGAATTGGGTGCCTACTGCTCAAAACTTTTTAGGGTCACAGAAGGTTCTCATCAAACTGATGTTTGGGTACTGTTCATTCCGTTTAAGTCTATGTGAGCTTATGAATAGATTAGATGACAAATAAACCCCATGGTTTACCCTCATAAAGTTTCAATGATAGTTCATTCAATCCCCCACAACTTTAAGTGGCATGGTTCAATTGATATGTGAATGTGCTTCATTTTTTGGCTCAAGATCCAGAATGATATGAAAAAAAATTGATGGAAGTTGTGGATCTAACACATAAATCATAGTGGGCCAGAGAAGATCCACGCGTTAAAAGTTTTGTAGTGTAGTAGGTAGTTTGCTCGGTAGAGAAAATTCAATGAGCTCATATCGTCAACAATGTCATGTACTAATAAGTAGCGATGTCAGGATTTCCTGCTCGTGACACAAGGCACATGGATCTACTTGACCCTGGGTTTACCTGGAAAGCATTAGCTGAAGTTTCTGCACTGGAAACATAGGTGGGGTCCATTGTGATGTTTGTAAGAAATCTACCCTGTTCATCTGTTTTTTAAGATCATTTTAGAACGTGAGGCGAAAAAAAAAATAAAAATGAGCTGGATCTAAGACTCAAGTGGGCCAAAAAGATGAGGATTGAACGTCCACAGTTGAAATATTCATAGGGCCACGGAAGTTTTAAATTAGGCTAATATTTGTGTTTTCAGTTCATCTTAGTAGGAATGTCATTACGAAAGGTATGGATAGTATATAAACATCGTTGTCGACCCCAAGAAGGTTTCAACAATAGGAATTTTCCTACCTATCTTTTTCCTTTAGTGCGGCCCACTTAAGTCTTGGATCCTTCTCATTTTTTGTCTCAACTCCTAAAATGAGCTCACAAAACGGATAGATAGGATAGATTTTTCACAAACATCACAATGGGCCCCACCTAAGTTTCCGGCTAATGAACTTCCTGCCAAAGGCTTTTGAGTAAATCCGCGTCCCTTGGGCTGTGTAGGACCACATAGTTGTTCGTGACAAATCCATGTTTACGTTGAGAAAAATACAGAAATAATATTTTCTGTAAAATACGGAAACCCAAAAACCAAAATGATCTAAAATGAGGACAGGTTGAAGCACGTTTGGAATGCTGTCCTTAAAGCGTTATTTGCCCCTACTCAAGTAAATTGAGTATGCTGAAAAGGTTACAGGCAAATTGCTTCTATGATACGACGAGTCTAGTGTGGGTCTACGTTTAACAAACACGAAGACCCATTAATGGAACTTTGTTACACAGTATCTGGTAGAAAATAAAAGGAAAAATCCCAGCAAAGAAAAAAGAAGAAGAAGTTTGAATTAGACCACTGCACTGGTCTGTTCTTCAGCTAATGGTTCAGATAAACCGTTCTAGACCACACTGCTGGTCTGATCTTCAAGCAATGGTTCAGATGAACCTTGTTCTCTTGCTGGAATTTCTGGTCTATTGGAGTAGCTATGGTTCATATGAGTCTGCTTGAGTGTGTTGAGATGGATTGGAAACTCATCCAGGCTCAATTTATATAGGCAAAGGTGGCTAGGGGTTATGGTCCAGGGAAATAAATCTCATTGACCTTTCTAGCTGTTGGAGAAACTAGCCGTTATTGGCAGTTTCTAGCTGTTGTGCATATGCTATAACAGTTGCTACATGCTGATTGTTTCTGATCGTTGTGAGACACTAACTAGCCATTTCTAGCTGTTGGGCTAGCAATTTCTGCATGACAGCAATCAAGTGCATGAGCAATTACACCTCCTTGCAATAGCTCTTTTCCCAGCCTCTACATATACTAAGGGACCTCATTCAGTCCTCCAATCTTCCAGTCAGCCATCCGCCTTAGCCTCTTAGTCGCACAGCGACTCGCACACGTGTCACGTCGGTTCGCGTAAGGTCGCGAAGGAGTGACCCGATGCAACACGAAACAAAGTGTGCCACTAGCGCCTCTACAGTCACACTGCCTCACATGCCCATGCCCTCGTACTGAGCCCTCGCCCATGCCCGAGCACGCGCAACATTGGAACACGCAAGCTCAATTCTCCTTGAACTAGGTGGGTAAACATTACAATACTCCGCCATTCTCATTTAAACCAAAAAAATTTCTTCTCCTTTTCCAGTGTGAGACTATTCCCAAAACCTATGAAAAAGGTATTTTACAAACATTTTTTATATTTTTATATAATATTTTATTATTAAAAATCAATATATATTAACAAATTATCTGTTTTGAAAGGTTTATCTGTTTCGAAATACAATAATAGGACAGATTCCAAAAATCAAGCAGATCCAAAACTCACGTGAGCCATATCACACGAAACAACGGATATACCACACAATACACGAGAAGTTTTGTATCTAGATTATATTTTTTTTTTCCTACAGTTTACCAGAGTGGCAATAACCCTATGAACCTTTAAGATGGGGAAACGGATTGGCTACTCCCCCTGCCACCATCCCCGTGGCTGGTGGTCAGTGCTCTGTGGGCCCCACCATGATGTATGTGTTTCATCCATTTTTACGGATCATTTTAAGGCTTTATCCCAAAAAATAAGAGGGATATATATATATATATATATATATATATATATATATATATATATATATATATATATATATATATATATATATATATCAGTGGATGGGCCATAACTACATTAAGATGGGCTTAATCATATGGGCCTTATATACGGACCACATGTATATTACAATGGGCCATAACCCATGGGCCGTGCACACATCACAATTCCAACTTGTTCATAACACTACTTGAAAAATGGAAGAAAATGACGAATTTAGAGATGGTTCTGGACCGTCTCTAAAATTGCTTGGTTTAAAGACGCTTTAAAGACGACCGTAAACTGTCTCTAAAATTTTAGAGAGGCCCTGACTGTCCTTAATATTGTCTTAAAAATTTGAACCATCGTTAACTGCAAATAAAAGACGGCCATTGACCGTCGGGAATAAGAGACGGTCCCTGACCATCTTATATGGCAGAATTTGAGACGGTCAAAGACCGTCCCTATTAGAGACGGCCATTGACCGTCTCTTAGTAGTACTTTAAGACTGTCAAGGGCCGTCTCAATTAGAGACGGTCGTTGGCCGTCTTTTCCTGTAAGAGAGACTGTATTAGGGACGGTCCTTAGCAGTCTCTATTTGAGACTGTCAATGACCGTCTCTATTAGAGACGGTCCTTAGCCGTCTTGTTATGATTATGTGAGACTGTCAAGAACCGTCTGCATTAGAGACGGTCCTAAACCGTCTCTAATGCTCAAGTCAAATAATAAGAACATAAGAAATTATGAATTTCCAAAAAAAAAAAAAAAAGTCAAAAAACTTAGAAATATGACTAACAATGTTTAAGAAAAAAATTTATATTTTGAAAAAAAATGTAATTTTATAAAAATCTAGATTTTGAAATAAAAATTAAAAACTTTTAATAATGTTGATAATTTTGAAAAAAAAAATTCGATAAGAAAATGATATTTTGAAAAAAAAATTTTTAAAAAATAAACGAAATTGTAAAAAAATTGTCAAATTGCAAAAAAAATATATATTTTAAAAAATAAAATTAGATTTTGTATTTTGAAAAGAAAAATTAAAAAGTTGTATAACAAAAGTGATATTTAAAAAATGATATTTTGAAGAAGAAAATTTAAAAAATTAAACAAAATTGTAAAAAAATTGTCCAATTGCAAAAAAATATATATTTTAAAAAATAAAACTAGATTTTGTATTTTGAAAAGAAAAATTAAAAAGTTGTATAACAAAAGTGACATTTAAAAAATGATATTTTGAAAAAGAAAATTTAAAAATTAAACAAAATTGTGAAAAAATTGACAAATTGTAAAAAAATATATATTTAAAAAAGAAAACTAGATTTTGTATTTTAGAAAGAAAAATTAAAAAGTTATATAACAAAAATGATATTTTGAAAAAGAAAATTTAAAAAATTAAACAAAATTGTGAAAAAATTTACAAATTGTAAAAAAATATATATTTTGAAAAAGAAAACTAGATTTTGTATTTTGACAAGAAAAATTAAAAAGTTATATAACAAAAGTGATATTTTGAAAAAGAAAATTTAAAAAATTAAACAAAATTGTGAAAAAATTGACAAATTGTAAATTATTTATTTATATATATATATATATATATATATATAAGAAAACTAGATTTTGTATTTTGAAAAGAAAAATTAAAAAGTTATATAACAAGATTTCAATAAAAAAATGATATTTTGAAAAAGAAAATTTTAAAAATGAAATGAAATTGTGAAAAAATTGTCAAATTGTAAAAAAAAAAATATTTTTTTTTTTAAAAAAAAAGAAAACTAGATTTTGTATTTTGACAACAAAAATTAAAAAGTTATATAACAAAAGTGAGATTAAAAAATGATATTTTGAAAAAAAAAAAAGAAATTAAACAAAATTGTGAAAAAATTGAAAAAATGTAAAAAAATATATTTTTAAAAAAAGAAAACTAGATTTTGTATTTTGACAAGAAAAATCGAAAAAAAAAAAAAAAGGATCTATACCAAATTGAATGGATGTGGCCTACAATACACAATGTGGGATAAAAAACAAGTAAACGTGAAAAGAAAAAAGAAAAAGAAAAAGAAGAAG
Organism: Magnolia sinica; assembly: GCF_029962835.1. Lineage (NCBI taxonomy): Eukaryota > Viridiplantae > Streptophyta > Magnoliopsida > Magnoliales > Magnoliaceae > Magnolia > Magnolia sinica. The sequence continues at coordinate 28,132,179 of NC_080591.1, read as the reverse complement.
AGTGTTAACTCGATGTTAAAAAAAAATATATACACGTTTAAGAAAGAGGAGTGCAAATCCAAGTTCCTCAATACCTTGGTAAAAAAGAAAATGGTCTAAATTCAACGGTAATATCAGATGGTTGAGATTATCCAATCATTATGATATTAAAACAAGTGTTCTACCCAACAGAATAGATGTGCCCTTCAACCCAAGTGCAGACCAAAGAAGATTGAAGCATATAGATGTTTAAAAAGAATAATACAAGTCAATGTTCCTCAGGATAGTAAAAAAGAAAATGGTCCAAATTAATCCAACGGCAATTTCAGACAGTTAAGATCATCCAATCAGTGTGACCTTTGGAGAGGGTACAGGTATGCCAGGGGTTGCCAACATTAAGAATTGGTACCAAATGCATACATTAGTATAGGCCATTCTCATGTTATCATTTTTCGGCTATTAACTCATCTCCAAAGCAATGAGATGTAAACTTGCACAACTTAGATATAGTTTAAGCTGCTTATTAATTAAAAAGGAACTGGAATATAGTTAATTAAGCCAAATGGAATCTCAAAAAAAGAAAAAAAAAAGACGACCAACATCCATCCAATCGTACCAAGTCCACCAATCAAGTGGTAGAGATTGTTCCATGAAAGACATTCACAGCTCTCCACCCATCCACAGTCGGCCCCCACATATTAGCTCCAAGGACTCCAAAATAGTAAAACATAACACATAAGTCTCACTAGAAATCCTAGAACTTACAGAAACACAAGACATTGACACAGACAAAATTTTTTCCAAATGGAATCAAATTAATATCAGAGGTTAGTTTCCAAACACCACTAGTAGAATCGAACAATCTTTAACAAGAAAACAAAATCAAACCCTACAACCCCTGGAATTCAACATACAGCCTCATCAAAACAACAAAATTCAAAGGTGAAAAAATCATTATAAGAGCGATTTCATGACCCACCTGAGATTATTGAGTTCTTATGATTTGAAATCACATCCTAAATATATGATGGAAAAATATATGGACGATGTCGATCTACATAAAATATATCAAGGTGGGCCATACACGGTTAGAGTAACACCTATGAAGGAGTTATCTAAATAGTGAAATGGTGCTATAAGGTCACCTCTTCGGAACTTCCCATGAGGTTAATCTGTGTGCGCCCCACCATGATGTAAGTAGAACATCAACACCATGCATTTGATGTGTCCCATTTAAGTCCAAAAATAGTCGTATACAAAACTCAGGTGAGCCATAGCATCTAAAACTATTTGAAGACATCCCTAAAACATATAAAAGCATTCAATTGGTGGGGCCCACATGAGTTTTGGATGTGTGTGAAACTTGGGTTGACTCCTCATCCAAGTGGGACACGTGTATAATGAATGGGTTGGATCTATGAACCACATCTAGGTGGGCCCAATAAATGATTATGAATGTTTTAATGGGAGGGTAACCCTCTCAACTATAGTATGTGGTGCGACCCACCCAAGTCATGGATTGACTTTATTTTTAAGGTCGTAGCCCATGATGGAATGGTGCATCTGACTGACAGGGCAGATCCAAAGTTCAAGTGGACCCACCATAGAAAAGAGTGGGATAGTGACACCCACTATTGAAACCTTCTTAGGGCCCGCCGCGATGTTTATTTGAGATCCAACCTATTTATGGGGCCCACATGAGTTTTAGATGCGGCTGAAAATTGGTCTGACCCCTCATCCAAGTGGGACACACATAATGAGTGGGTTGGATATGTGAATCACATTTAGGCAGGCCCAATATATGATTATGAATGTTATAAGGAAACCCCTCCATTATATTATGTGGTGTGGCCTACATTTAGACTGATGTTTGTGTTTTCCCTTCATTCATATTTTTTTTTGATATTATGAACATGTTGGATGACAAATAAACATTACTGTGGGCCCAAGGAAGGTATCAACGGTGGAAGTCATTATTCCACACCGTTTTGTGTGGCATGGTCCACTTGAATTATGGATTTACCGAAAATTTGGAATCAACCCACACCATTCATCTATTTTTCGATATCATTTTATAGAATTATCCAAAAAATGAATCATATCCAAAGATTAAATGGACCACACCACAAATAAGGGGAACGAATTGGCTCCTCCCCTACATCATCCAATGGCTTGTGGTTGGTGCTGTGTGGGCCCAACCATGATGTATTTTTACAAATACATGGATGAAGGGAAAAACTAAAATATCAACTTGATCCAAAACTTTAGTGGCCTCCCAAAAATTTTCAATGGTAGACGTTTAGTTTATATTATTTCCTATAATGTGGTCCACTTCAGATTTTTATAGGCCTCAATTTTGAGCTTATGTAATAAAATTATATGTTAAAATGGATGGATGGAGTGGATAAAATGAATAAATCATGGTGGGCCTCACAGGATTTACTTAGTACGCTTGGGATCAGATTGGCTGTTCGCCCAACACCTACCAATGGCTGGTGGTCGGTGCTCTGTGGCCCCACCATGATGTATGTGTTTCATCCATGCCGTCCATATATTTTTTCCGATAATTTTACATTATGAGACCAAAAATGAGATATATCCAAATCTCAAGTGGACCACATTACAGGAAACAATGTTGAATGAGCGTCGACCATTAAAAACATTTTGGTAGCCATAAAAGTTTTGGATCAAGCTGATTTTTGTTTTTTTCTCTTCATCTGATCTTTTATGACCAAATCAACAGATTGGATGTCAAATAAACAGTACAGTGGGCCTTTGGAGGAATTTAATGGTGGATATCCAATCACTATTGTTCTCATGTGGTGTAAACCACCTGAGATTTATATCCCTCTAATTTTTGGCATAAACCTCTAAAATGATCTTTAAAAATAGATGAACGGAATGGATGAAACACATACATCATGGTAGGGCCCACAGAGCACCGACCAGCGGCCAGCCCAAACTTGGGCGCGCGCTCAAAACAGACCGCGCGTGCGCCCATCTTTCATTCCCTCCCTCTCTCTTTCTCTCTGTCTCTCTCTCACCCCTGCTGTCCCTCGCCGCCCTCCCTCGCCGCCCTCTCTCTCTCTCTCTCTCTCTCTCTCTCTCTCTCACGCGCGCGCGCGCATCCTCTCTCTCTCTCTCTCTCTCTCGGTCCTCTCTTCACCGCGCCGTCTCTCTGTTTCTCTGTCTCTCTCGGTGCTCTCTCTCACGCATCCACACGAGGTATCTCTCTCTCTCTCACTCTCTCTCTCTCTCAATCTCAATACCGATTGAAACGATTTGGGGATTTGGGGATTTGGGGATTTAGGGATTTGGGAATTTAGGGATTTAGGGATTTGGGGATTTAGGGATTTAGGGATTTGGGGATTTAGGGATTTAGGGATTTAGGGATTTGGGGATTTAGGGATTTAGGGATTAAGGTGGGCCCTACTGAGTTTACTCAGTACAATAAGAGCGTACTGAGTAACTCAGTATGCAATCCGATTTCCTCTGCAGCATCACCATGATCTATGGCCCCACCATGATGTATATATTTTATCCATGCCATTCATCTATTTTTACAGATCATTTTAGGGCTTTATCTCTCTTGGAAAGCCTTTTGGAGGACATGTGTGAGATGGCCATGCATGCTTATGAGAGTATCAAAGTTTCTCTTTTGCAGGCCTGTTCCACGAAAGGGGTTTGATACTCTGGCAGAGTTTAGTGAATGATACACATGTACACAAACATCTTTCAAGTAGCAGATTTTTTCTGAAATTAAAAATTCTTAGAACTCTGTTGATGTGGCCACTGGCTTTAAGATGGAATGTAAAGATCAGAGATTTGGACATCAGCAGTATTTATGCATTGAATTAGTCGTAATCTTTGATGTAATATTGACGTGTGGATTCTCTGGTATTAGTTCATAATATAGATGCCAGACAGGCAAAGCTTGTTATACACTGACAGCTGCAAATATTTAAACTTATCTAATGTGTTTTGTGATGTGTTCTTATGCAAAACCAAAAGAAAATGTCATCTAGAAAGTTTCAGATATGTATTGATCAAGTAAAATATTTATCTTCCTTTAGAGAGATTGTGATACTTTAGCTGATTGGAAATGAAATTTCATGAAACATGATGAAGCAATTGCATCATAAGAATTCCAAAGTGTTGTATTTCATTTAAAATAAAATAAAATAATTCGTTGTGGTTAGGAACATATAAGGTGTGTTTAGATGCATTATTGAACTGAATTGCAGCTATTAGTCTAATAGAGTGGAAATTAGACAAGTTGTGATTTCCTCAGCAACTGTTTGGGCTCCAAATTGTGGTTATGTTGCTTCCAAGTTGGACTTGAATAAAAATAACTACCAATTTTGTGGGTTGCTTCCTCATCATGAATTCTAGAAAATGTCGATTACTTTTGCCCATTCCTATAGATTAATAAAGTGAAATTTCACAATTAACTTTGTGCATGATTTTTTTGTTTAACCCATCATAGAGGTAACCCATTGATTGGACAATTGGAGTCAATGAGGATGTTGATTGGATGGTATACGGGGCTTCATACCAAATCTTAGTATATTGTTGATGAACAGGATCATTTCTATTTCCTACACATTTACACTTTGATTTTCAAATAGCCGATGAGTTAGAAAGGCCCATTGCTTGGTGATCTAGACTGTTGAGATGGGTTTTCATCGTGGATGGACCATGCTTCCAAAATTTTCCCTACTAAAGATCCTACCTCTTAAAAGTTTCTACTCCTTTTCCTATTTGCTTTGAATTGTGTTGGAACTAAGAGATTCTTTAGATACATCTATTTAACCTTATTTTCATATGTTCTATTTGACTGCAGGAGATGATATCCAAGCCTGAAATTGGACAATCACAAAGGTTTTATGCATGAAACAAAGCTAATTTTTCCCTTCCTATGTTGCTTTACTATTGATTCCAAGTAGCTTTTTCTTTCTTCTTTATTTAGTTTTTATAATGATTTGTATTTTTTAAAAAGGTTTCTGGGATATCAAGCTGATAAATATGGGTGGACCAGCATGATTTTTTTGAGGTTCTATATTTTTCTTAGCTCCCTATTGATCTAGCATATACGGAAACATGGCCACTTTGATTGCAGTAATTTCAGCCTAAGGAGTATTATGTGGGTTTTTTCTATTATATGTAACAGAATCTCATTTGAGTGCTTTTGCATTTATCAGTTCTTCAAGTCTGTGTAATCATTTGATGTGAATCCATTTGGATTCTACTGTAATAATTTTTCTATTGTCAAGAAGGAAATCTCATATGGGTATCTCTCCTTTTGAACTTTCTTTGATTTGGTGAAAATCAATGTGACTTTAGGATGATGTGTGGGCTGTTTTCAATTGTTTTGGGATGAAAAACCAATGAAATTTGGGACGTTCCTAAGCAGTTTGATGCATATTGGTTGAAAAATGAAGTGTTGTGCAGATTTATTATAATTTTTTGTGGTTTAGATGATGGAATCTTGTGTGGGTGCTTTTGCATTTATCAATTCTTAAATTTTGTGGGATTACTTGATGTGAATCAATGAGAGTTTTTGATGATTAGTAGTTGCTTTTGGGTGTTCTTGGACTGAAACCAATGTAATTTGGGGCACGTTCAAGTTATTTGGACTTGGCATAATTAATGGAGTGTTGTACACATCATTTATGTTACATGTAAGCGAAGCTCATGTGGGTACTTTTGCATTTGGCAATTTTTGAAGTTTATGTGTTCATGTTATATTAATTGATGGGAATTTAGGATGATGGGTACTTGTTTCTGGGATTTTTTTTTTTTTTTGGGACCAAAATAAAGGGAACTTGGGATGTTCTCAAGCAATTTGATGCATATGTATTGACCCAGATGTTCTTTATACTTGGATTATCTAAAAAATGGAGTGGTCATGTAGATACTTTTCTGTTTATTAGTTTTTGAAGTTTGTGTTTATTTGATGAAAATCAATGGGAGTTGAGGATGCCGGGTACTTGTTTTCAGGTGTTTTGATTGGAACTAAGGTAATTAGAGGCTTTTTCTAGTTATCTAATGCACATTGATTCATTTTAATGTTTTTCAGATTTTAATGATTGTATTTATATGCATGTGGTGTCCTCAGGTCTTACATGAACTAATTTATATGCATGTGGTGTCCGCGAATCTTACATGAACTAATACGACGCCCCAACTAGATTATGTGGAGTAAGAAAGAAGTTAGTTTTCTTCCCTTTACCATTGTTCTTTGATTGTTAATCCATGCAACGATTATTTTTTTATGCCATAGGTCTTGGCACTTGCTATTTTTCTTAGAATTTATTAGTTTAATAACCTAGCTATGTAAACTATTAGACTTTGTTTCATAAGCATAAATATGAATCACCTTCTTTCTTCTTTTTGCTAGGTGGCATCAAATCTAGATGTCGTAACAGATGTGTATGATTTCCTCCATTTGCTAAGCACCATTTCTAATGAAAAAGAAGTAAGCAATGAATGTCTAGGTGCAGATGCTGATGAAAAAGAAGTAAGCAATGAAGCAGGCCGTTCAATCTGATCAATCTACTCCCTGGGGAGGTTGGAAATCAAATGATGTGTACAACAATTCAGGTATGGTTTGCACCAATTCAAGAGACTGTACATTAAAGGGTACAATTAGCCTAGCATACAAGTTGAGATGTTTCCATGTATGCTGATAGTTACTTTGTTTCTTCAGGATACATTCCGTGGAAGGGTGTGTGAGTGTCCGTTGGTTCAGGAAGTGGAGTTTAAGGGAGATGTTTATAGCAGTTGTCAAGGTAAACCTCTCTCTTGCTCTCTAGGGTATATCCTATCTCTATATCTCACACACACTTTCGTATAAAAAAAGGTGAGTTTTTAGGTTGTAGAAGGGTGTCCTATATCCTATCTCTGTGTCTCACACACACTTTCTTATATGCAAGTACCTATGGTCTCCTATACATTTGTTGTATATGATTACTTGGAACTGAATGTGCAAGCCTTCATTACTAGCTATAGTTGCTAGATCCATCTATATGATGGATGAATGGAATGGTTTATTTGAATGTAAAACTGTCATGATATGTTCGTGTGATGTCTGGACAGTCTCTGTAGGTATTTCACACCCTTTTATCATACTTATCTGCAAAATGCACTTATCCACAATGCCTTCAAATTGATTTTGATATATTCTTTGGTGACATCAAGATCTTATATATATGGCTTTTATCATTTATGCAAAACACGCTTATATATAGTGTTTTCAAATTGATTTTGAAACCCAGCATTGTTTCAAGAAGAACCTTCATTTTGTTTCATGAACAGAGGATGGACAAGTGATGAGCTTTTTTGTTGTATTAGAAAGAAAATTTGTTAGGAGATGTCTGAGTGAGGCACATGGCATAATTGTGAGTCCATCTCTCCATATGTCACATTGGTTATATATGAAAAGATCATCAACTATCTACCTTGTTTCAATCTAGAAAAAAAGAAGCAGTATTTGGTCTAGCTGGATGTATCTGACTAATAAATTGAACCTTACTGATAAATTGGAAATTTTTTATTTAGTAAATATTTTCTTGATTTTTTCTTATTCCTTATATTGTTTCCCAGTTATATTTGTGTTGGTTTCAGAGTACAGGTAGCAATAGAAAGTGTTGGTCGATTGTGGCTTATAGACAAAGGGATGAGTAACCAACAATACGAATATGGGAGGCCTTCTCCAGGTATCCAGATGCTTTTAGATATAATTATGTTGTTTTTAAATGTATTAGCTCGAAATTGATGGAGTAGACCCGGATGTGCGTCGGAGCTATCCGGATGTTGAGCGGGGGTCCCTAGAAGGTGGGAACCACTGTTATGACCATGATGAAGCTGTCCATTTCCTATGGACAGCATTGGAGTGGCTTGGCCATTTGGACAGGCCATGTTTATGTATTTAATACAAATTGATCGAGCAGACCCGGATGTGCGTCGGAGCTATCCGGATGTTGAGCGGGGGTCCCTGGAAGGTGGGAACCGCTGTTATGACCATGATGAAGCTGTCCATTTCCTATGGACAGCATTGGAGTGGCCTGACCATTTGGACAGGCCATGTTTATGTATTAACTCGAAATTGATGGAGCAGACCCGGATGTGCGTCGGAGCTATCCGGAAGAGCGGGGTTCCCTGGAAAGAGGGAACCGCTATTATGACCATGATGAAGCTGTCCATTTTTTATGGACAGCATTGGAAGGGCCTGGCCATTTGCGCCGAATGGCCGTGTTTATATCTGTATTTGCAGGGACCATACCCTTAACCTAAACCAAAACCTATGACCTAAAACCTTAACCTATAACCTAAACCTCAACCTTAACCTAAACCTAAACCTAAACCTAAACCTATAGCCTAAACTCAAATCCCTAAACCTTAACCTATAACCTAACCCGATCCCGAACCTGAACCCGATTTCCTAAACCTAAACCATGACCCATTCTCAAATCCAAAAACCTATAACCTAAACCAAAACCAAAACCAAAACTTATAACCTAAACCCGAACTCATTCTCAAAACCCAAAACCTATAACCTAAACCCGAACCCATTCTCAAATCCCAAAACCTATAACCTAAACATAAACATTAACCTAAACCTATAACCTAAACCCGAACCCATTCTTAAATCCCAAAACCTATAACCTAAACCTAAACCTATAACCTATAACATAAATCAAAACCTAAACCTAAACCTAAACCTATAACCTATAAACTAAATCAAAACCACATTTCCCTAAACCTTAACCTAAACCTATAACCTATAACCTAAATCAAAACCAAAACCAAACCTAAACCTAAACCTAAACCTAAAACCTAATGTATTCTCAAATCCCTAAACCTAAACCTACACCTAATCCTAATCTAAACTCCCTAACCTAAACCTAAACCTAAACTTGATAACCCAAACCTAAACCCGATCCTGAACCGAAACCCGATTTCCTAAACCTAAACCTTAACCTATTCTCAATTCTCTAAACCTATAGCTTATAACCTAAACCGAAACCAGAACCTATACCTTAACCTAAACCTAAACCTAAACCTATAACCTATAACCTATAACCTAAACATAAACCTAAAACCTAAATGTATTCTCAAATCATTAAACCTAAATCTAAACCTGAACCTAAACCTTAACCTAGACCTATAACCTATAGCCTTAACCTAAACCTACACCTAATCTTAATCTCAACCTAAACCTAAAACCTAAATGTATTCTCAAATCCCTAAACCTAAACATACACCTAATCCTAATCTCAACTCCCTCACCTAAACATAAACCTAAACTTGAAAACCAAAACCTAAACCCGATCAGAAACCCGAACCCGATTTCCTAAAGCTAAACCTTAACCTATTCTCAATTCCCTAAACCAATTGCTTATAACCTAAACCGAAAGCTAAACTTATACCTTAACCTAAACCTATAACCTATAACCTAAATCAAAACCACCTTTCCCTAAACCTTAACCTAAACCTATAACCTATAACCTAAATCAAAACCAAAACCAAACCTAAACCTAAACCTAAACCTATAACCTATAACCTAAACCTAAACCTAAAACCTAATGTATTCTCAAATCCCTAAACCTAAACCTACACCTAATCCTAATCTAAACTCCCTAACCTAAACCTAAACCTAAACTTGATAACCCAAACCTAAACCCGATCCCGAACCCGAACCCGATTTCCTAAACCTAAACCTTAACCTATTCTCAATTCCCTAAACCAATTGCTTATAACCTAAACCGAAAGCTAAACTTATACCTTAACCTAAACCTATAACCTATAACCTAAATCAAAACCACCTTTCCCTAAACCTTAACCTAAACCTATAATCTATAACCTAAATCAAAACCAAAACCAAACCTAAACCTAAACTTAAAACCTAATGTATTCTCAAATCCCTAAACCTAAACCTACACCTAATCCTAATCTAAACTCCCTAACCTAAACCTAAACCTAAACTTGATAACCCAAACCTAAACCCGATCCTGAACCCAAACCCGATTTCCTAAACCTAAACCTTAACCTATTCTCAATTCCCTAAACCTATTGCTTATAACCTAAACCGAAACCAAAACCTATACCTTAACCTAAACCTAAACCTAAACCTATAACCTATAACCTAAACATAAACCTAAAACCTAAATGTATTCTCAAATCCTTAAACCTAAATCTAAACCTTAACCTAAACCTTAACCTAAACCTATAACCTATAGCCTTAACCTAAACCTGTAACCTATAGCCTTAACCTAAACCTAAAACCTAAATGTATTCTCAAATCCCTAAACCTAAACCTACACCTAATCCTAATCTCAACTCCCTCACCTAAACCTAAACCTAAACTTGAAAACCAAAACCTAAACCCGATCCCGAATCCGAACCCGAATTCCTAAACCAATTGCTTATAACCTAAACTGAAAGCTAAACTTATACCTTAACCTAAACCTATAACCTATAACCTAAACATAACCTAAAACCTAAATGTATTCTCAAATCCCTAAACCTAAACATACACCTAATCCTAATCTCGACTCCCTAACCTAAACCTAAACCTAAACTTGAAAACTCAAACCTAAACCCGATCCCGAACCCGAACTCGATTTCCTAAACCTAAACCTTAACCTTAACCTATTCTCAATTCCCTAAACCTATAGTTTATAACCTAAACTTAAACCTAAACCTTAACCTAAACCTATAACCTATAGCATAAACCTAAACCTAAACCTAAACCTAAAACCTAAATGTATTCTCAAATCCTTAAACCTAAACCTAAACCTTAACCTAAACCTATAACCTATAGTCTTAACCTAAACCTATAACATATAACCTAAACCTAAACCTAAAACCTAAATGTATTCTCAAATCTCTAAACCTAAACCTACACCTAATCCTAATCTCAACTCCCTAACCTAAACCTAAACCTAAACTTGAAAACCAAAACCTAAACCCGATCCCGAACCCGAACCCGATTTCCTAAACCTAAACCTTAACCTATTCTCAATTCCTTAAACCAATTGCTTATAACATAAACCGAAACCTAAACTTATACCTTAACCTAAACCTATAACCTATAACCTAAACATAAACCTAAAACCTAAATGTATTCTCAAATCCCTAAACCTAAACCTACACCTAATCCTAATCTCAACTCCCTAACCTAAACCTAAACCTAAACCTAAACTTGAAAACTCAAACCTAAACCCGATCCTGAACCCGAACCTGATTTCCTAAACCTAAACCTTAACCTATTCTCAATTCCCTAAACCTATAGCTTATAACCTAAACTTAAACCTAAACCGTAACCTAAACCTATAACCTATAGCATAAACCTAAACCTAAACCTGTAACCTATAACCTAAACCTAAACCCAAAACCTAAATGTATTCTCAAATCCTTAAACCTAAATCTAAACCTTAACCTAAACCTATAACCTATAGCCTTAACCTAAACCTGTAACCTATAACCTAAATATAAACCTAAAACCTAAATGTATTCTCAAATCCCTAAACCTAAACCTACACCTAATCCTAATCTCAACTCCCTAACCTAAACCTAAACCTAAACTTGAAAACTCAAACCTAAACCCGATCCCGAACCCGAACCCGATTTCCTCAACCTAAACCTTAACTTATTCTCAATTCCCTAAACCCATTGCTTATAACCTAAACCTATACCTTAACCTAAACCTATAACCTATAACCTAAACCTAAACTTATAACCTAAATGTATTCTCAAATCCCTAAACCTAAACCTACACCTAATCCTAATCTTAACTCCCTAACCTAAACCTAAACCTAAACTTGAAAACTCAAACCTAAACCCGATCCCGAACCCGAACCCGATTTCCTAAACTTAAACCTTAATGTATTCTCAAATCCCTAAACCTAAACCTACACCTAATCCTAATCTCAACTCCCTAACCTAAACCTAAACCTAAACTTGAAAACCAAAACCCAAACCCGATCCCGAACCCGAACCTGATTTCCTAAACCTAAACCTTAACCTATTCTCAATTTCCTAAACCTAAACCTAAACCTTAACCTAAACCTAAAACCTAAATGTATTCTCGAATCCCTAAACCTAAACCTACACCTAATCCTAATCTCAACTCCCTAACCTAAACCTAAACCTAAACTTGAAAACCCAAACCTAAACCCGATCTCGAACCCGAACCCGATTTCCTAAACCTAAACCTTAACCTATTCTCAATTCCCTAAACTTTTATCTTGTAACCTAAACCTAAGCCTAAAGCTATACCTAAACCTGTAACCTATAACTTAAACCTAAACCTAAAACCTATTGCTTATAAGCTAAACCTAAACCTAAACCTAAACCTAAACCTTAACCTAAACCTAAATGTATTCTCAAATCCCTAAACCTAAACCTACACCTAATCCTAATCTCAACTCCCTAATCCAAACCTAAACCCGATCCCGAACCCGAACTCGATTTCCTAAACCTAAACGTTAACCTATAACCTAACATAAACCTAAACCTATTACCTGCACTTATAACCTAAACATAAGCCTAAAACCTAAACCTAAACCTAAAATCGAAATGTATTTTCAAATCCTTGAACCTAAACCTACACCTAATCCTAATCTCAACTCCCTAACCTAAACTTAAACTTGATAACCCAAACCTAAACCCGATCCCGAACTCGGACCCGATTTCCTAAACCTTAACCTTAACCTTAACCTATTCTTAATTCCCTAAAGCTATAACCTATAACTAAAACCTAAACCTATAACCTAAGCCTAAACCTTAACCTAAACCTAAACCAAAACCTATAACCTAAACCTTAACCTATAACCTATAACCTATAACCTAAACTTATAACCTATAACCTAAAACCTAATCCTGAACCTAAACCTAAAACCTAACACCTAAAACCTAAAACCTAAACCTGAACCTATTTTAATGATCAGTTTTATTTTTAAAAAGTGCTCACTTTTTTGGAAGAAGTTTATGCAATTCTTCATGATTCTGAATTATAATGTTTTGTTGGTTTAATATTTTTTTTTCAGGTGAAAGTCAAAAAGAAAAGTGTTGCTGATTTTTTTCTTTTTTTTATGATGTTAAACTTATATGTATTTATGTGTGGATGAATGTAATGTGGATAAGATTGCTTGTGTTTGGATGAATGTAATTTATGTTGGATTTACGTAGTTTGGGTTTAGATGGATGTAGTTTATGTTTGGATGAATGTAGTTTATGTTGGATTTACGTAGTTTAGGTTTAGATGAATGTGAATGTAAATATGATGAAATATATTATATAACAGGTGTATATGATGATGTAACAGGTGTATATTGACCCTCTTATAAAGGACGGTCCATGACCGTCCTTTTAAAGGACGGTCTGTGGCCGTCCTTTGAAGGCCCATATGAGACGGACCATGACAGTCTTTTTTAAGGACGGTCTATGGCCGTCCTTTGAAGGCCCATAAGAGACGGACCATGAAAGTCCTTTTTAAGGATGGTCCATGACCGTCCTTTTAAAGGACGGTTTATGGCCGTCCTTTTAAAGGACGCAGTATAGGACAGTCTTTTTAAAGGACGGTCCATGACCATCCTTTTAAAGGACGGTCGATGGCCGTCCTTTAAAGGCTTATAAGAGACTATCTGAGACCGTCATTTTTAAGTAAGGTGGACCACACTATTGGAAAACAATAGTGATTGAATATCCATCATTAAAATCCTCCTGAGGCCCACTGTACTGTTTATTTGACACCCACTCTGTTGATTAGCTCATACAGGCCTATATGAAGGGAAAAAACAAATATAATCTTGATCTAAAACTTTTATGGCCCCTAAAATGTTTTTAATGGTCGACGTTCATTCAACACTGTTTCATGTAATGTGGTCAACTTTAGATTGATATATACCTCATTTTTGGTCTCATATAATAAAATCATCAAGAAAAATAGATGGACGTCATGGATGAAACACATACATCATGGTGGGTCCCACAAAGCAACGACCACTAGCCACAGGGCTGGTGGCAGGGAGAGTAGCCAATTCGTTTCCTTGAGATGGCATATAAACATCATCGTCGCCCCTGTGAGTTTTGGATTTACCTGATTTTTAGGTCCCGTTACCGAAGAGGAAGCAAATTTGCTATGTAACACACCACCAACCTAGTTCTGGTATGTAGAACGGTTCAAAGGATATCAAAATTATTTGGCCCACAATGATATATTTATTATAAATCCACACCATAATATATTTATATATATATATATATATATATATATATATATATATATATATATATATATATATATATATATATATTTGCAAAATCATTTTAGAGCATTAAGCCAAAAATGAATCATATACAAAGCTTGAGTGGACCACACCAAATAGCCGTGGGACACTGTTAAAACATTTGTAGGGTCCATCGTAATGTTCATTTATATCATCCAATCTTTCTATAAAACCACACGGACATGGAAGAAGAGAAAAAATAAATGTCATACTGATCCAAAACTTCTATGACCCCAAAAGGGCTTCAATGGTAAACGTTCAATTTCCCGTTGCTTTTTGCAGTGTGGTCCAATTGATGTTGAATCTATCTTATTTTTGGGCTCTAAGTCTTATAACTAGCTCTTTGAATGGATGGACAGTTTAGATATAACACATACGTCGTGATGGACTCACAAAACTTGGTGACATCAACACATCAGCCAGGTCGGTGGTGTGTGGTACACCAGCCAATCCGCTTCTTACAGGAGAATGTATGGTACATTGGTGGAGTGGGGATGAGAAAAGTGATCTGGTATGAAACAGAGAACTGATTATCAACAATCAAGTCTATGAATGCTTTAATGGTGAGAATAATTGTACGAAGAACAAGGTAGATATAATAAATATATCATTATGATTCCCGTGTACCTCTGATCTCCTTTTAAATCTTCGTGTACTCCTTTTAAATCCTCGTGTACTCGGAGCATCAGAGCTGACATTCAAACTACATGTACTCACACCAGCTAAGTTAGAGCTGTGTGGTACAGCTCTGTGGTACACCAGTCATTCCACACTTGGCTGGTGTAAGGTATCAGCAACTCGGTGTGGGCAGGTGTAGTGCGCAGAAATGACAATCTTAGAGTTCCATGTTGCGTAAACAATTCAAAGGGGATCAAAGTTAAATAGGTTACCAATGATGCTTTCACCGTATCTACACTGTTCATCCATTTGGTGAAACAAGTAATTTAAAAGGCTCAAGTGGGCCACACCACAAACAGTAGTGGGACAATGATTCTCACAGTTAAAACATTCATGGGGCCAGTGTAATGTTTACTAAGGTCACACAAGCTGAGATGGAGGGAAAAAAACCAAACATATATAATATTGATCTAAAATTTATATGAACCCGGAAGGGTTTCAATGGCATGCGTACAATCCTCCACTGCTCTTCACCGTGTGGTACGCTTGATTCATGGATCTATCTTATTTTTCAGTTCAAGCCTTACCACGAGCTCACCGGGTGTACGGACAGTTCGGATATAATCCATAGCTTGGTGGCATCAACACACTAGCCACATCGGTGGTGTGTGTTACACCATCCAATCCGCTTCCGGAAGGATGATACCTTGTACAAGTTGAGGTGACGTTGACGGTAGGTAATTCAGACTCGTGAAAAATAAACATGCCTTTCACGTGGAGGCGGATTGGGTGTTGATCCTAACACCACCTATATCCCCGGTCACCGGACTACGTGGGGCCACAATGATGTATGTGATATATCCACACCGCCCATCCAAATTTTCCACTCATTTCAGTGGTGGAGACCAAAATTGAAGGATATCCAAAGCTTAAGCCGATCACAGTACCAGAAACAATAGGAATTGAACACTTTCAGTCCAAAACCCTGGGAGGGCCACAGAAATTTTCGATTAAGCTAATATATTTATTTTTCCTTCATCCAGACTTGTGTGGCGTCTTGAACAGGTTGGATGGAAAATAAACATCAAGGTAGTCCTTGGAAAGATTTCAATGGTCACCTTGTTATTGTCACTGTTTGCTCGGGTGCGGTCCACTAGAGCTTCCCGTAGTCTTTCACGTACACAAGCAAAGCAACAAGGAAACTGCATTACAAGTTCGTTTTTGCCTCGGCCGCGACTCCGGATTCATAGTATGTTGCCATTTACTGGGCCCACATGCTGTGATGGTCGTATAATTTGAATAGCTCATGTTATTTTTCCTACATTATACAATCTATGGTCCCATGATCACGTTCTCCGAGTACACGAGGATTTAAAGGAGATGAAAGTTACACGGGAATATAATGATATATTTATTACATATACCTTGTTCATCGTACAATAATTCTCACCATTAAAGCATTCATAGGACCCACCGTACACCCAGATCCATAGCTCAACACTTGAGGTCTCAGTATCGATCCCCAACGGGGTGGCTAACATGGAGTGTGTACTGACATGGGTGTGTACTAACAAACTAACCCTCAAAAAAAAAAAAAAAAAAAAGACCCACCATAAAGTTTATTTTCCATTCAATTTGTTTGTATAGTCACGGATCTAGACGAAGAGGAACTAAAGATATAAATCCAAAATTTCTGTGACCCACGTTAGGGTTTCAGGGTTTCAATGATAGACATTCAATCCCCTACTGCTTTTTGAAGTGTGGTATACTATATCTTTGGATCTGTCTTAAATTTTGGTATCATATTTACTACAAGCTCTCCAGTGAACGGACGGTTTGGATATAACTCATACCTCAAGATGGGACCCACATAACATAATGATGTCAGCACACTAGCTAGGTCGCACCAGCCAATCCGCTTCCGGAGCATACCACCCCTTCGGGACATCCGAGCTATAAAAACGGTAGGGCCCACAGTGAAAATCACCCTTTTCTAAGATCAGGCAGAATAGCTCATTTGGTGTGCCACACCTGTTTGTTGAGTCAGACTACGGTCCTCTACTGATTCCAACTGTGCATTGTGGCCCATTTTAACCACTCACGTGGTGGGCCACACCTGTATGCTGAGACAGACCGTTGGCTGTCAACTGATTTCAATAATATAGTGTGGTCCAATTGATGATCAGCAATCTTGACAGCCCCGTCGACCCTTCTGGTACAGGATTATTTCAGCCGTTGAATGCATTAAAATGCAATTATTTTCTTCCCATTAATGCATCCAATGGCTGAAAAAGCCCTGTACATCAATTGACCGGTGCCATACTTAATTTGTGTCAACCGAGTACTTATAGGGCGTGGCTTCGGTGAGTCCCTGACTATAGGCCCACCGTGTTGTAGTGACCTACATCCACGCCATCCATCCGTTTTTGAAAGCTCGTTTTAATCATGATCTAAAAAATGAAGCAGATAGAAATCTCATTCATACCACACAAGAGGAAATAGTGGTGATTGACCATTAAAAGCTTCAAGTGGGCTAAAAAAGATTTCGACCAAGATGATATTTTTATGGTCCCTTCATCCAGCACTTTTTGAATTTATCAACAGATTGGATGGAAAATAAGCATTATGGTAGCCTCCAAGAAGTTTTTAATGGTGGGTATTCAATCACTATTCTTCATGTGGTATGGTACATAAAAGATTTAGATCTGCTCCATTTTTGTCCTTATGCCCTAAGATAAGCTTCCAAAATGGACGAACGGCGTAGATGTAAGGAATATACATTATGGCGGCCCCCACAGGGATCCACGGACTGAAGCCGCGCTCAACACATGAACCATTCAAAAGTTGAGCACCGCCTTTTAGAGGACCGCGGATTGTGTCCGACCCCCACCCGTCTCGAACGGGCAGTAGCGTTGAGTGTCCACTGTGATGTATGGGTCTTATCCAAACCGTCCATTAATTATTTTTTGATCATTTTAGGGGTTAAGTCCAAAAATGAGACAGATCCAACTCTCAAGTGGACCACACCACAGGAAACAGCGGTGTTAATGATTCTCACCGTTGAAACTTTTCTAGGGCCTACCATGATATTTATTTGCCATACAATGTTTTCATAAAATTAAATATCAGTTCCATCCAAAACTTCTGTGGCCCCAAAGAAGTTTTCAACGGTAACAGTTTAATCCCCATTGTATAGTCCACTCGAACCTTGGATCTGCCTCATTTTTTGTTTTATAAACTTAAATGATAAAAAATAAATAAATAAATAAATGGACGGTGTGGATAAGACCCGTAGATCACGGTGGCCACTCAAAGCTTCTGCCCGTTCTCAGCTGGAGACGGCGGGGGTTGTACGCAATCCGCGTTCCCTTTTAAGATCATTTGTCGTGAAAATCAGGTTGACCCCTCGATAGGAGAGTCAGTTAGACGGCCGCCGTCCATTTATTCAGATGGTGTGGCCCATTTAACCAGTAAACCAGCCTTATTTTTTGTACAGATTATATTCACTGTGGGGCCAGCCATTTACATGGCTCGGATTTCTTCATGGGAAATGGAGAGGAAAAAAAAGGTGGGCTTGGTTGTCCTGCGACGAGTTGCTCTCTTTCACGAGTCGACAAACGACTTTGACTCATTGCCTTCGGTAAATAGATTCATCCCTCCGTATCTGACGAACGGTGGATGGGGGAGAAGGATCCGAGCCATCCAAATAGTTGGTGCCGTTTGTAGATTGTCCTTCATTGAAAATCCCAATAATTAAATTGAACTTAGTGGAATCTATTTTCATTTTGCCCATCAATTTCAACGCCACTGTCCATCTGGATTAGAGTACTCATTTTCAACCCTGGATTATCCATGGACTGGATCCACCACCCTATCTACCACATTTTAAGCATGCATAACACGTGCTCCTTTCTAAAGCTAGGCTACTATGTTGGTTTTGCACGGTTGAAAAGCTGGTGGAGACTTTCCTTCACATTTGGAACTCCCTCTTTTACTTTAAACCGTCCATTTGTAGCTATTAATTGGATGGTTGGGATTATTTGATTTGTGTGATTATAGAGATACACGCTATCCATACCGTGATTCACAATTTGGAAGATGTGGACAACTGTTCATGAGTGCCACAAGTAAGGAGATTAGTCCCCCCCTATTTTTAAATTATGCATTTCTAAGAAAGAAATCTTAGGATTTCATAAAACCTAGGAAATATTAAGTGTGGTGGCACAATGCATTTGAGGGGATTTTCTGCACCATAAAATAAATGAGGGTTTCAAATCCCTTAAAATGGGTGTTTGAAATCCGTTGCGAGAGCTTGGATTACATCTACAATCCTTCTGAGAGTTGTATGTGTAACATATATGTTACTAGACTATATTTTATTGGACACATGGCCTACTTATGATGTCCCAAAATAATTAGATTATCAATTGCATCATTATAATTACTTTAATATGACAATTAGTGTTGTCTAAACATTGTCTATGTAAATCAACGGTTAAAAATTGTTGGTTAGTCACTCGAACATGGCTTTGTGCTTGTGGCCCATCTAAGACTTAGAATTTCATCACATTCAAAAGCATATATTTCAACGGGCTTATTGCAACCATTGTGTTAAACATTATATACATTCACTAATTAGAGATATTAATTAAAGTTGATTTAGTAATTAAATTCAAGCCCCCCATAAATATACCATGCATGGCTACTTTTGTATTAAAGTTGCAATAGAGGATTTCAAACCCAGGGGTTCCCAATCCAGGGAATTCCAGATCCACGCTCGTGCGAAGTATTTTTTATCTTAAAAGGAATATTTACAAAATAATACCTTATTATAATATTTATATTTCATGCCTTTTAAAGAAATTTTTCATAAAAATACCTTATTATTATGGTAATTATTATCCTCATGAACGCAGGAATTCCCGTCCACGTCATTACTGATGACACCAGATCACAAAAAAAGCCGATTCTTCCCCAAATACAACTTTTAATGTCCAAAACGTCTCTAGGTCTCATCTACCTAAACAAAGGTGCATTTTATCCTGAATAAAATAAACTAAAAGAAATCACCACGTGTGCCAATGTAGCACACAAGTGCAAGTCCCAAGCTGTCAATCAAGTGCCAGAGTAACCATGCATGTGCTCTTACTCAAGAGTCAGGCTGCTCTAAGTCTTCAGTTTCGGCTCAAAAGAACTTTAAGGGTTGGCTTGCTTTCTACATTTGGCCCACCTCATATTTTCTACTAATGTTCGCCCACCTCATGAATGGCCTAGACTGATTCTTGGTAAAAACATCCAAATGGTGGGGCCCACATGATGGGCAGCTTTTGGAAACATAACGCTTGGCACACATGCCATCTTAGCACATACGGCAATGTGCAGACAGAAATTGGTTATACATGCATGTGGAATTATGAACGTCAGACTAAGATATATCTGCTTGGAAACATAATGCAAGTGACTAAAGAGGGGTGAATCTTTCATCTAAAATGTCTTATCACAGATTGGACATAGCACAGTATGCATGTTCAAACGGAGGTCATTCGTCCATTGAGAGGGGTATATATAGTGCTCGTTTAATACCCAGTTTAGACAACCTTTGACGTTGTAATACGAACGAGTTTAAATATTGCATATTTATACTCTTAATTGCATTAGTTTTTATGTATTCAAGTATTAAACATACCAACATATGTTTTATGTACATGCAAGATAATTTGGGAATCAAAGATGAAATCGTGTTTAAAGGAAATGATTAAAGCTCAAAGATTAATCAAGTAAAGAATTGGATATTTGAAGGTTAATATTGAAAATTCCTATGCCAAAGATTCAAAAAAATCAAGTAATAAGGATGGAGAAAAGTTTGTAAAATCACACAATTTAATTACAGAAATAATAGACTGTTCGATTCCACCTGAGATTGATTCGATTTGACAGAAAGTAAACAAAATAGTCCAGCAAGAAAAAGCAATTTTCTGATTTAATTTGGCTCAACACTTTGTTGCAACTGAAGTGAGGTTCAGTCTTTAGTTCGACTTAAAGGAGACAGACTTCAAATGTAATTTGAAGAAATTTGATTGTAACTGATATGCAAAGTTGGTGCGATTGAAATGATGCCCGGGGCGACTGAAGGCTATAATCGGTACGACCGAAGCATAATAAAGTGTAGAATTTTGAAGTCGGTTCAAAGTCGGTGCGAATTCTGTTTATTTAAGACGATGTTTTAAGATTTTGTAGAAATGAATTAGGGCTTGGTTGAGAGACCAATGGGTGACGGAGCTTTTATGAAATTGTCCTTCCTCCTCAATCCTTCAATTCTAGTTGTTTTTCTAATTTTTCGTTTGTTTTTGTTTAAGATGTTAGTTATGCTTGGTTAATCTCTTAGCTAAGGCTAAGTGATGAACTAATTGATGAATATTTGATATTTAATTCATTTTTAATGGAAGTTATTAGTTTTACATGTTGAATTGTTATTGGATATGATTGAATTTCTAAATTGAAAAATGAAAATCTGTAAAGTTGATTGATTTATTATCACCTCTGGGTACATTAGATGATTTTAATTCCCTACGATTGATTACATATATCTTCATGTGAGATTAAACATATTGTAATTCTAATCTATGTTGAATGTTTATGATTGATATTATTACGTTATCTTCCGATTAGAATGGATTAGAATCCAGTTCTAATTGAATTATCAACTCGAGAAGATGAATTAAGTTTAAGTTCTATTAATCGGGGGTTCCGAAATTCTTAGCCATTTTTACTGATTGTTTTAAAACCATTCTGTTCATTCATTAAAAACTTAAAAAATGTAATTAGTTCTAAATGTGTTCTCACCAAAGTCCATGTGAATCGACCTCAGTCTCACCAAGTTACTGCTACATCTCATCCCTGCACTTAGGGTTGTCAACCCTTAGATTCGATCAACTTTTTGGCATCGTTACTGGGGATAATTGTGTTGAGAATACTTAGGTTTATATTATGATTAGTTTCTAATTCTAATCTAGGGCTTTGTCTTCTTTTTTTTTTTTAGATTTTTTATTTTAAAATTAGTAGTTAGGTTTTCACATAATTTTTTTTAGAACACTAACAATTTTCTTTGTTGTAGTTTTGTAAAATTCTCTAGCCCCAGTTCTTCTAAATTAGTAACCTCGTTCCCCACTTCTTTTATTTACTTTCTAGATATCTTAATTACTTTCTAGTTAATTCAATTGCCTTAGAATAAATTTCATTGTAGGATTTAATTATAGGATTAGAACTTAATTAGCTTTCTGTGTATGGTTCATGCCTAAGTGAGTAAGGGACCATACACAATGACTTCTAAACAAATAAAGTTCATTCAATAGGCTTTTTATCCACCATTGAGTTAGAAAATATCTGAGTACGCTTAAATCATCCCAAACCATGGTGGTGAATGCTTCAAACACACATGAGCATGTGCCACACCTTGATGAGAATGTTGATATTGAACCTGAAATGCCACCAGTTAAGACAATGCATGATGAGAATGAGGCACACTACGTTCCCCTAGTTCGACTATTGAGAGACTAACTACAACTGGTAAGAACAACCACTCCATCTTATATGATTTTCCCAAGTAATGTATGTAATCTGGATTTCAAATAGAGAGTGATTCAACTCCTTCCCAAATTCCATTGACTTGATTTAAAAAGTTCATTTCTACATCTCAAGGAATTCGATGAGATTGTAGTAACCTTGCATTATAATAATGTCTCTCAAGACATTATTAGACTCAAGTTGTTTCCCTTCTCTTTAAATGAGAGAGCTAAGTCATGGCTTCATTCACTGACACCGAACTCAATAGGCACATGGGTTGAGATGACCCAAGATTTTCTTAAAAATTTCTTCATAGTTCATAAAATCAACACATCAATGCATGCCATCACGAATTTCTCCCAAAAGAAAGATGAGATATTCTTCCAATGTTGGGAGAAATTCAAAGAACTCTAACTCATATGTCCACATCATGGTTATGAAATTTGGCGAGAAATTAGTTTTTTTTTAATGATGGGTTGAACTCCAATATGCGTCAATTTATTGAGATGATGTGCAATGGTGAGTTCATGACCAGAGATCTAAAAGAGGTATGAGATTATTTTGATAGGTTGGCTGAAAATGCACAATCATGGAGCACTACCAACAAATCAAGTAATTCTAAGCCTACTCCTAAAGAGAATGGGGAAATAAACATCCTCGAGGAGGACGATGTGAATACTTAGATTGCTAGTCTCCCTCAAAAAATTAAGGCTATGGAACTAAGGAAGGTGGAAGCAATTCAACCCTCCAATGCGATTGTTGAGAGAGCTTGTGGTATATACGAGAGCGATGCACACCTCACAACGGATTTACTACAAAAAAAAAGGTTAAAAAACCCGTAGCTAAAGATCTATAGCTACAATTATAGTCCACAGCAAGACCGTAGCCATTGTTTTTGAAGCAATGACTACGGATTTAATCAATAGCTATAGAACCAATGGCTATGGATCTAATCCATAGCCATACTTTCTGTAGCCAAACGTACATACAACTATGGATAATATTTGTAGCTAAAAGTAGAGTGAGATCCATAACAATAGGTTGAAGTTAGCAACAACTATGGTTTCAAGAACTAGGGCTACGGCCAATACCATAGCCATCGCCTTAAAAAAATTATAATAATGGTGTCTCTTACCATTGCTAGTACATGCCCAGATAGAAACTCATCTATGCTAATACAGATAAAGACTTCATGCCTTATAAACCCATTTACTCATCTAAACTATTACAGATAAAGAATAATAGAAGAATTTAAACTAGGAGAAAAACATATGGAGTGATTCACACCCATCTCCCACATCACTTCACCTTGTAAAATTGTTAAAATAAAAATAACTTGTCCAGCCAAATACCACCATCTAAACATCACCATCTAGCGGCCCATGTTCAACATGGAAAAGTTCGTCAATAAAAGTAGGGATTGTTGGTGGCCCCAAGCATGCAACCTTACTTTACAAGCCAAGAGTGTTTGCATTTAAAAAAAAAAAAAAAGAAAAAAGATTCACATTCAAGTTCCAAATGTAAAAGGTAGGAATATAATGCCTTTATTCACTGCACCAAAATCGCCATTTAGGAATGGTTGAAAACCATTTTGGGGACTATTTCAAATTTTAGAAACACATTTTCAGAACAATTCTAAGCCCTTCTTTATTTTGGAAATGGTATTTCAAGGAAGCATAAGAAGAGTGGATTGAATGATCATGATTACGCTTGCTCACATCCCTCACTTGGCTCACCTTTTCTCCGTTCCTTTCAAGTATAGGCATGAATATGGGTTCTATAACTAGGCCTATCAATGGGCAGGCATTGGGCTGGGCCTATTGCCTATTGTCTGTTGTATCCACAACTCGTATCAGAGAATTTTTATCATATGAGCTTAACGTTTTGAATATTGATCATTGACCCTTTTGTTCTTAATCATCCACTCAATTTAAATCATATCTGATAAAGTGACATTCATGGATCAGAAAATTAGCTGAAAAAATGAAAATTTGTAGGAGGATTTCATGATTGTCAATGGTATCACATGCTGTAGGCACTATTTTCCAAAGGAAAACACTCTTTACATGAGCTTAAAAATGAGAAGTTATAAAGGAGTTCTACATAATCATAACCCAATAAAGACCATAGAGCCAATAACAATCTTTTTACAGCTTCTTACCGGTCTCATTGACAATCCCATGGACTTGCAACAATGCTGGGGTGAATGGAACAAATGTCTTTATTGGCTTTTCATCTGCCTCAACATCCTTCATAGATGATAAATTCTAGACTTATATCTAGTTGTCCAATCAAAATGATAGAAATCAGCTTCAAACTCTTCACCTACAAAAACAAAAACAAAAGACCTTCATATGTGACACTTTTTAGCTTCCTGACCACAGATATCAGAACATCTGACTCATCAAAATAAAAAATCAGCTGAGAAATAGATCATATGCAATGAAGAATTTCAGCATGATATATTTAATCTCTTATAACATTATAAAGTCAATTGCATAGTTAATGAAGGGGATAGATGGTAGGTTTTACTAGTTCTTTAGCTATCAGGAGAAATTTTTTTGTTATATTTTGGAGTAGCAAAAGAAAAGTTATGGGGATTAAGCTGGGTGCACCCTTTCCTTGGGTGGGTTTTTTCACCAGATACACAATATCATTCTATAATATAATGCTTGTCCTTACATAACTATAGATGAGAATGTAAAATCTGTAAACAAGCAGCACAACTCTTAAAACAATATGAATGCAAATAAAATCTACAAAAAGAGAGAAGTATTAATGTAACATCCTAAATTTTCATGGCTAAACTTTATGCTCATCCCCGAGAAAATCGGGTATTAATAATTGAATGAATTGGATGCTTTAGAAATCACACCATATTTTTTTTTCATTTGGATCACATCTAATTACATTCATGAAGGTCATATTCATGAGAATAAAATTGACTATCTTTATTATTTCATCAGAGTAAAGAATTCAACAAATTATCAAATGTTCTCTCAATGGGAGCTTATTATATTATCGAGTTCACAATGGAAGTATAAAATTAAATCATAAAACTATCTTCTTATTATTTTAGTACAATCTTTCATAGGGATATGGTCCTCTAAGTCTTCAATCTGTACATCACCTGCATCATCTGTACGATTGGAGAGAGTCAATGCCCTACTCATAATGATAGTTATCCTTTAAGATTAACAATAATTCAAGAGATTCGTAAAAGCAATGTAAGGGTTCTGATACATCATGTACTCCACTAATACGAGAGGTATTAGTATTCATGTGAATCTGATTTCCGAGTTTGGGCGTGACATAGCAAAGTGTATGTGGCTCATCATACATAGTGATCATCACAATGTGGATATAATTCATAGCAAACCTGACTTGACTCGCATCTCATAACTATGGATATTCATTGGCATGTCCAACAATACCATAGATTTACGTGAACATCTCGAAGTGGCACAACACATGAATCGAATAAATTACGTAACACGATTTGTTCATGGGGTGACTATTTGCGACATCCAATTCAGGAAGTGATGTAACACGCATTACGAATTATTTACATCGATTTGTGCACTACTATTCAAAAACCCATAGAATTACACGACGACCAAAAGGGTCTCTACCCAGAGTGCATTACATCTGTGATATAATAATTGAATCACTAGTTGTGATGCCTTCAACATGTCACTTGTATCAAAGAGAATGTAAAGTGAATCATGGTGGTTTTGGGATACCAAGACCCATGCATAAGCCTTAAAGATAGATAGCATGGGGCTAATAAAATAAGGAGGAGAGTAGTAATAACTAACTCAACAAAGAGGGAAGTAGCAATGGCCAACTCAATAATAAGGAGAGTAACAATGGCTAACTCAACAAATAGGAGAGTGGTAATAGCCAACTCAATAATAAGGACAGTGAAAATGACCAATTCAATAAAGAGAATATTAGCAAGGGCTAACTCAATAAATTGGTAAAATTAAGGACAAGGCTTATATCCATCACCCCCATAAATAAAGATACGCATAATTAAGCTCGGGCCTTAACCATCATTCTCAAAAGGATAAATAATCATTGGTGGTAAATAGAAAATTGCAAGAGGAGAATCATAATAGCATGGTAACAGGGCATATAAAATGCAGAATAAAATATATCAACTTAAATTAATGTAAGCTTAAAGGGAAACCATCTCATAAATTCAAAAAGGTCACGTATAATTAACATCACACCTTAACCATTATTCCCAGAGAATAAACAATTGGTGGTGGTAAATTAAATATTTGTACGGAGGATTCAAAGCATGTGAGGGAACAGAATAAATCATACTAACTCAAATTAATATAAGCTTAAAAGAAAAACCCTCACCTTTAGTAGTCTGGTCGCCCACTACTAGATGTAAATGCCAAGAGACACGCTTTAAGGTTAAGTCTTATCTTAATTCACAAACTCAAATAGTCAAGGTTAAAACTTGATCTATAATGCTGTTAAATTTGGTGAATCCTATGGAAACCTTATTTAGACTATAGTTTCTTTATGAGTTTTAACTTAAAATTTCTTCTAAGATTCTAGGCTTGTCGTTCACCTAGTCAATTCAGTTCGACACGGTGGGATTTGCCTTCTCTGTTGCCAAAGAAGCAAAAGAGGAGAAAGGATTCAGAAGGAAAGGAAAAAAGAGAAAAAAGAGAAAGAAAAGATAAAGGTATAGTTGCTTAGACCTGCACTGAATTCGGCAGCGACTCAGATAGGCTCGACCAAATCTTTTCTTCTTCTTCTCTCCCTCATTTCTTTCTTTATCTGGCTATTACTCCTAAATTAGATGGTCTCTTATAGGGATCTTAGCCAATCTTGCTGTGAGGAAAGAACCTCACATCCCGCTGGAATCGCAACATGCGCATGGTGGAATAGCGCATGACAAAGCAACGTTGAATTGGATTGGTTTTGGGTGAGGTATTGCTGGATGATTAGGCCGAGGGCAATGGGAGTTTTGTTCAGATTTGTGGGGCCTACCTTATTGATGCATCTGATTTCCTGATCAAGGTTTCTCAAGATCACATGGTTGACGTTAAATTGGAGAAGATGATGGGAGCTTCAATGGTAGACTCCGTTCCTACCCCTCTTTCTTCAAGGCGATCATTGTGGGTGGTCCAGATGGAAGCATGGAAGCTTATAGACATAAAAAAAATTGATGGTTCGAATGTATTTGTTTGGTGGGTTTAGTGAAAATGTGCAGCGGCCCGTTTCCTACGTCGATTCTCATTTGAATTCGCACTCTTCCAAGACCGCAGCACTGTGGGGATTCTCCACACTATTTCGAGGGTTTGTATTGGAGTTGGATTCTCCTTGGATGAGAGTTGAATGGCTCAGATCTTGATAAATTCGCTGAGCCCAAGAGTTTCGGTGGAATTTCTCTTGAGTGCGAGAAAGTCGTGCGCTGTTACAATGTGCGAAAGCCTTTGCTTCCAATTCGATTGTGAGGGACAAGTGGGGTCCACCGTGATGTGCTATCGATAAATTCACTCCCTTCATTGATTTTGTGGGGTCATGTTGGGCCATGGGTCCAATTATGAAGCAGTTCGAAGTCTTATCTTAAGAGTTTTCCTACCGAGTGCCAAAACTGATTTAATCTCCATTAACGATTCATATTTAATGATCTGAGCCTAATTTTTTTAGAAAAATGTGTAGTCAGGATAGGCAAAAAATTGTGTAAATTTTAGTCATTGATTGATGGTGAAAAAAGTCTAAATCTAAAATGTCACCTTTTGTGTTAAAAGGAAGGAACTGGCTTTAGCCTTTAATAGTGTAGGATCATAGATTGTGATCTAAATTTTATATGATATCTAGTCATGTGAGGCCAAGGTGTGGTCTAAGTTTGAGTTGCGATGGATGCCAAGAAGTGGTTAGATCTGAAGATCTATGTTTATACAGAGTTGGTAAGCCTTAAAAGGATAACTTGGCGGCTACGTAAAAGCTTACCAAAGTGGAGTCTTTATATTTTACACTTGGTCCATATGATGGTCAATCCAAGTCATTTATATGGAGGGAAACATCCTACTACAACTACCTATATGCTTTCCTCACTCGATTGACACTAAAATCAACGATTAAGGGCTGATTTGTTAATTTGAGCCACTTCAACAATGATCTAAGGACTGAAATTCAACGTGTATGGTTAATTTATGATAATTAGGCCTAGTATTAAATTTTACATGAAACAGATTATGAGAACCATATGATTTGGAATTCAAGGGTATAGGTTAATAGCATTTTTTGTAATTATTGTTGATTTAAGAGTTTTGTGAAATCTAATGGTTTTACATGGTTATATGCACCTTTCTAAATAATTATTACAAAAGAACATAGATCTAAATTATTATGGATAAAGAGTTATTTGTCAATTCATTTAAGAGAAGGTACATATGTCAAATCACATGATGGATAGTCTTGTCTTAAAATCAATGGTCAGATGGCTTGATCTATGAATGAAGACTATTCCCATGGTCAGATTTGTGTTGGAGAATAGATGTATGGTTGAGATAGCTAGATTAATATTGTTCATAAGTTAAATCTTATGGTAACACTCAAGAACTTTCATTACTCGGGTATTGAAGAGTTCAGGGTATTACAATTAACTAAGTGCATATAAAGAGAAAAAAAAATATTTCAATAAATTTAAATTCTTTTACCGTACTAACTAATCCAACCATATGTCGAAGAAAAGAGATAACATGACCATGGAGAGAGGAAATGAACCCTTCCAATTATTTTTTGCTGGCTGCAAGAAAAAAGAAGAAAAATGGACACTCAAAGGTCAAACAGACAAAAAAGCAGGTCTAATTATCATCTTGAAACATCTATTCAGTAAGCCCCATCATGAATGCGTATGATTGAAAACAAGCATTTTCTTCAAATGATATTTACCATAGACCAACAGCTTGTAAAGGACAATTATAATAAAATGACTAACATTCAAACGTTTTAAATCCTCAAATTAGGGTGTTTTTTGTTTTAATCATCGCATGCCAATATTTGAATGTAGGATGTGAAAAAAAATTCTCCAATGGGGAGGGACAACTTACTGGTCCATTATGCAAGGAATGTATGCATCTATTTTAGAATTTTTAAAATTAAATTTTTAGAGAAAATAATATTGGTTACACCCTCCAGCATCGCTTCTTTGATGGAAATTAATTTGGCGGAGGATGGAATTCCTATTGCAACTCTTTTAGATAAAATGTCTAATTCTAAAAAAGAGTCTATCACGTGTTTTATGTGGTTTTGATGCGGACTGGAGATCCAGTAACGCCCTACCTATCGAAAAACTATTTCCAAAATACTGCCATCTTCACCGGATTTTCACTTCAAATGTCTATCCAAAAGCGGTAAATAAAACTGATCTTACTTCTTTTATGGTTCACATTCTTCATGCTATTGCTACTGGAGTTAAGATTTATCTTCCTTCCCTCATATCATATTCCATTATTTAACATCTCATGCATCTTAGGCATGGTTCCATCCTATTCTACCTGAGCAATGTGGAGTTCAAGATGAAAGGTAGGAAGGCGATGTAAATATGGATGATATCTTTGATGAGTTAGAGGAAGAATTTGCAGGAGATGAAGATGATTACGACTATTATCCCTCTAATTTTGATGAGAGATTATCTTTCTTAGAGCATAAAATGGATGCTTTACATGCATCTCAGGAAGCACTTGCACAAAGTTAGAAAATGAATATGAAGTAATAAAAAAGTACTTTCATCACTTTAGCAGGAGCTTGAAAACAATTGATCCTCATATGCATGTTTGATCTTCCTCTGAATCAGAATGATTTTTTTTAAAAATAGTTTGTAATAACTTATATTTGATATTGCATGGATTTGCTTAATACTTTGAGACCTTTTTAAGCTTAATAACTTCTAATGTTATACTAGTATTGCTTAGATATTTAATACTCTTTGATATGGTAAATTCTTTCTATATTTTACTGCTTTCTATATTTAATATTCCTTGGTCAATTTGTGACAAAAATGGAGAGAGAGATTTACATCATCTATATATTGTGGAAATTGAAAAATCTTATGTTTATCTGAAACCATCTCATATTTTTTTGGAAAATAAGATTTTCTTCCATATTCTTAAGTAAATTTCTTAGGGAGGAGCAGGTGGAGCATATAAAAGATTTGATCTTCAAGATTTGATTCGAAGCTGTATTATGTTTCTAGTTCTGTTTGTTAAGTCCTTGTGTCTATTGTAATTATTGATAATGTGATGTGTATGTGGAGTGCGATATGTATGTATTGTTTTGTCACAAAATTGACAAAGGAGGAGATTGTAAGTGCTAGTATCCTAAGCACACATGTAGTTGTCAAATTTCATAGACAAAATACTGGTTGGATCTTTAGTACACTTCAATCCTCTACGACACTTCAAAAAGCGTGACTTCACATCTCAAGAATAGAAGTTCAAAAAGATTTCAAATGAAAGATCAACTGTATGCCAACCTTCAGGTAAAACGACCTTAGAAAAGACCATATGATAGTGTACTTAATCATGACATTTATAAATTTAAGTTGTGAATATTTTTTATATAAAATTGAGGATGTTCAACCAACCTAACCTCAAGTTCGGCCAGCCGAATTCAGTTCGATCAGCTCGACATCAACCTCGGTCAAGTTTCCACAACTTTAAATTGTAAAATCAGTTGCAAGTTCGGTCAGCCCGACCCTGGGTTCGGCCAACCAAACTTAGATCGGGTCAACCCAAGGGTGATCCAGGTCAAGTTTTCAGCAATGCATTATTTTCGAATTTCAGAAAAATTCAGTCAGCCAAACTCTGTATTCGTCCAGCCAAATCTTGATCTGAATACCCGAATTTTCGCTCGGGTCAGCCGAATTTTCAATAAAATCTCATCTCATGAAATCTGATAGCCATTGGAACAATATCGTTGAAATTCGGCCAGCTAAAGATATTATTAGGCTAATTGAAGAACTAAATCCTTTGGCTATAAATAAAGAGCTTTTTTAATTGTTTGAAACACGAAAAAGTGAGATGATTATTCCTCAAGCAAAGAGAGAAACTGTGGTCCTTTCCAAGTTATTTATGTAGTAATTCTTATTTTGTTTTTAGCTTATTAAATTCTCTTTCTTAAGTTAGATTTAAATTCAATTAGAGAGTAAGCAATACTCTACTTGAGATTAGAAAATTAAATCTGCAGCTTTTATGGTTTTATTCTTTGAGAAATTATATATCCCTAAATCCTTTCTAGTTGAGTATACATTGATTCGCCATCATCCAAGAAAGAAAATCACTACATTGATTGAAGCTTCGACTTCATTAATATCTTCACATCGACATTTTCATCTTCAAGAAAATAAGTACTTGATTTCAATTTATTATTCCATTTGGATTTGTTGAGATTGCTCGGAAATGTCATTGAGTTGTTTGGTGGTTAGCCTATGAAAATCACTTGGGGTTTTATTGTGGTAAGCTTGTTAAAATCACAAGAATTATAAGTGGTTGTTGAAGTGATCTTGTGAAAACCTTGAAACTAGTGGAAAGCTGTAGTAATTTTGGGAGTAGAGTATGTATGCGTTAAACACCAAACTACTATAATTCTCTATGTATTTATGGTGATTGTTTATCTTATTCTCTGTTTTTATTATTTTGGAAGATTGAATTCAAGTACGTCGTGAAATAATATTATCCTACCTAAAGTTTTAGGTGAAGGTTGTTCTATGACTTAATTGGAATTAAGGTTTCAATATCTTTTGAGATTTAGAATATATTTTTCCACGATTTATTATCAAGAATTGGTTTAGTCCTATCCCCTGTTAGTGTACCTATTTGTATTCATGTTTGTCAATTACATGCATAGTTGTGCCTTGAAGTCGGATGAGTTCTAAACAAATGAAGATCGATGATGCAACTGGATCAAAAGCATCGAAGCCACATTGAAGACAAATAATTGCTTATATGATCTTAAACCTTGCAAATAGATGATCATAATCAAAATAGGAAAACTCACCTAGGTCATCTATTTTAAGCCAATCCTTAGTCCATAACTTATATCCTATAGTCTTGGCTTAAGCAAGTCCCAAGTTGGTTGGACGAAACAGGAAAAATAAGAAAATTTGTCGACTGTCGGTAGGACAAAGATGTCACCGAAGATACCTTCGGTGCTACCGAAGAGGCTCAAAATAGTCCAACAAGCTTATAACTACCACCGACGAACAAAGTTTAGTGCCACTGAAAGAGACTGTTTTCAATCAGCAACTTGGGAATTCAATTCGGTACTACCGAAGCAAGTCTGGTGGTACCGAAGGCCACTTTAGTAGCGTCGTAAACTAGTCATTTTATAACCATTTTCTATTCGCTGTAAGCTTTTATATATATAAATGGCTTGTAGGAACTTGTAAAGATTGTGGATTAAGGCTATTAAGAGTCCCGAGTGCAACCCAAGCTTATCCTAGCCTACCTAGACTCTATCCATATAAGATTCATATTCTCTTCATTGTGATTCATCATCTTAAGAGCATTCAAAGCTTGAACTTATGAAGAACATGATCTCAAGCCTTCACTAGAGTATTGAGACCAAACCTATAGGTATATCCTTGATCTTAATCATACAGTAGTGTATCCATCAGTTGAATCTCTTAGGAAGTCCACTCATAACCTTCGTTAGAGATTCAACTAACTCTCATAACCTTAGTCACCTTTATAGGTATATCATATGCCAGGTTCTTGATCGTGAAGCCAAACCATCAGATAAATCCAAGCGACTCAATTGGGGGATCACCAGGAAGTTGATTCAAGCACAAAGTGCAAAGATCAAGCATCCCAAGACAAGCTACAAGAGAGAACTCAATTCGACAAGTATGTACTATTTTAAATGTTCAAAAATTTAGTCTCCTTCCTCTTGTAGGATTGAAGTTAAGAGTTTGCTATCAATAAACTCGTTTAAGTTCCTTGTGTGGGACCTTAGTTGGTGGGCTTAAAAGTAGGTGCCTTGTGTAAGACCTTAGCCAGTGGGCCTAAACTAAGGTGCCTTATGTGGGGCCTTGATTGGTGGGCCTAAATGGTGGGTGCCTTATGTGGGACCTTGGCCGGTGGGCCTAAACGTTGGTTCTAGGTGTAGGACCTTTGCTCTTGTAAAGAACATAAATTGTGTCCTTAGTTTAGGACTGTAAAGGTTATTGGTGAACTTGTTTAAAACCATTGATAGTGAAATCCGGTGCACTCTGGGATTGAGTGTGGATGCCAAGAATCGATTAAGCATGTAGCCGAACCACTATAAATGCTTGTGTTTGGAATTGTCATTTGCGCATCTGTTTAATCATGCTTATATATGTTTGAATGTTTAATTTAGTATACATGATTGAATGAATGTTATTCATCGATAAGAAGCACATTCCACACACAAGCACACAACACTAAATTAGTTATTATATCTGCATATCTCTAATAGCCTTTGTGATTGGATCCTCTAACTGGCTCGGAAGCCATTAGAGTTATATTGCCTTACTTGCTTTAAATTGAATAATCGTTGGAGTTAGGCAATCAAGTTTTTAAAAGAGGAAATAATTGAAAAGTCCTATTCCCTCACCCCCCCCCCCCCCCCCAAGGACATCTGTAGCTCATCTTTCACAAATCAAGGGAGAAGATTATTTCCTTTTACCATGGCCCACTGGAGTTTTGTATTGGGCTGAAACTCACAATATGACTCAGTGTCTTAAACCGTTGTACATATCTGCTCACCTCAAGGGTTGCCCAGTTGTTGAGTGTGAAATATTGCATATTTTCCCCTGTTTATACCTTGGTTTTATGAACATGATAGCGTTTAATCGATCTATTTATGCATGTTTGGTCTTGTGATGTGATTTTGAGAGATTAAGAGGAAAAGGATGCTAAAAGCTTAATTTTGGTGCTAAAAAATTACCAAGGCAAGGATTAGTAGTCAAGATTGAATAATTCAAGAGTCCAAGATCCAGAAAACTAGGTAAAGAAGGAATAAAGTCGAGATTGTAAAGTGCAAAATTCAGTAGCTATTGAACTTGATTGTTCGATGACATCTAACATGCTTTGATGACATCAAAGTAAGTGTTCAATGCCATTGAAGGAGGTTCGATCAAATAGAAATTTCAGAGAAAAATCAAGTTTGGTTACTAGACAATTGGGTGCAATTCTCGATTTCATCGAAGACCCTTCAATCCCATTGAAGCTCAGTTCGATGTCATCGAAGCTAATTTGATGACATTGATAATTTCAAAATTTTCAGGATTAACTCGCTCGATAGTTCTGGACGATTTATGATTACATCGAAGATCCCTTCGATGACATCAAAGATAGTTCGATGATATCGAAGGCTTACAGTGTCAAAGGTGTGCAATTTCCAAATTCAATTCTAACATGACTTCGATCCTTCGATGACATCGAAGGCTCATTGAAGGATTCATCGAAGGTGCGCAGAGTGCGTAAATTTGAGGTGGTTTGCAAAGTTGGCCGAATAGAGCCTATATATGTGTGATCTCTAGGTCTTCTTAAGCACATTTTTGGTGGAGAATGAAGCTGCCAAGGGTCGAGAAAGCTTCAAGGAGTTCCTCTTCTTCTTTGATTCGTCAAGTAGTTAGATTTTCATGTTTTTTAAGGGCGTGTTTGATTTTCCAATTCCCTGTGAAATGCCCGATGAATGGTAATAAATATTTCCCTCCTTAATTGCTGCACTCTTCCCCATAATTGATTTGACGGCTAACTTTTTCAGAATAAAAATGAGAAATATTGTAAAATATTTGTGGGTCCCACCATGATGCATATCATATATCTACACCGTTCATTCATTATGTCAGATGAATTTATGATATAAGCCAAAAAATGAGGCATATCCAAAGCTCAACCACGCCATAGAAAAATGTGAATTAAATACTTGCCATTAAAAACTTCCTGGGGCCATTGTTTCTTTTGGTACGGGCTAGTTGAGTGTTGGATCTAACTCATTTTTCTTCTCATATCTCAAAATGTTGTGATAAAATGGATGGACGGAACAGATATATCATATACATCAAGATGGGGTCCTAAAATGGCCACTACTACTTTTGAACCAGTTTCCAAGAAATGAAATTCCCATTAATATTCAAACAGGTGAAACGGTAATAATCACCCATTTCCAGGGTATTTACCGTTTCTAAGTGAAACGATAGAAATCAAACAGGCCCTAAGATGTTAGTCTGTGAAGGCTAATCTCTTAGCTAATGCTAAGGGATGAAGCTTATAGTTAATTTCAGTGTTTAGTTAGTTGAATACAATAATATTGTCTTGAATAATGTTAATAGATTGATATGGTTTGAATTTACTTCAAAAAGTGTTTGAATTGTTTATTTTTGAATTCATTGCGCACTTTGGGTACTCTTAATACTCTGATTTAGCAATTATTTAGCCTTGATCTAGAGAAGGAATCAATCTGTATAATTGATTGATCCAATGATGACTACGGTTCAATTCCCTGCAATTGATGTCCGAGTGCTTAGTGGAAGAACTGGTCAATTGAAATTATGTTCATCTTCATACTTGTGATGGTTTAACCACTATATCATCCAACTGGATAGATTAGGACTTTGATTCCAGTTGTGTTATTTTATATTGAAGCAACAAATTGATGTAGAGTTTAGTACAAGTGAATTCTTAGATCCTTAGTGTTTTATTCTTATTATTTATTTTTCCTTTCACATCGTTGAATTAAAATCCAACCAACTAAGTTAGACTTATATTAATAATAGATCGTGTTCCCCACTCCCCGTGGATTTGACTTCAGTCTCACCGAGTTATTGCTAGAGCTTAGCCCTGCACTTGGGGTTATGAACAGTGCTCATGTAAGAAGGTGCGCAGGTGAACATTCCTCTACACATATATACATATTGATATATAAAGAAGGCTCACCTGTGCACCTTCTTACGTGAGCACCAGCACGCGCGCAACATTGCACAAGTGTCTTAGGCACAAAATTTGAACGGTCCATGTGATGCGGCACCCCTTGAAACTCTATGGGCCCAATTTTCAGCATTATCTAAAACGCTAGTGGGCCATACCAAAGAGAAATGTAAATCAAGGGAGGAAATTGTTTCCATCTGCCATGGCCTACCAGGATTTTGTATCGTGCTGAAAGTTGGGCTAGTGAGGTTTCAAGGGATGCCGCATCACGTTGACTGTTCAGATTTCATACCCAAGACACAGTGTGCAAAGGTGCACACCGGTGCTCACATAAGAGATACACATGTGAGCATTCATATATATATATATATATATATATATATAAGATGATCCTAACCTTTGAATCAACTTTTAACAATTAAATATGAGATGTTGATGTGTTTCTCTTATTAGTCGTTCATTTCATGGACACTAATCAAAGGGTTATAATTATTTTATCGTAATCTATCAATTAAAAGAGTTATCTTCCAGAGACACCTGGATTTGGCATAGGTGTGCCAAATTTGATAATATAACATTAACAAGTTTTGTATCATGCCCTATTATAGATAAAAATTGAAATAATATGGGCAAATATGACAAATTATTGACATTTGTGATTTTTTTTTACCAAACAAGTTTTTATAATAATAAAAAAAAGTACTTACGTTACCTATCATAACCTTTTCAAATAAATTATCAAACTCATTTTTTTAATGAGTACTAAAATCCAACCCTTATTAATTTTCAATTTAAAAAATGGGACTTAATAGAGGAGAGAGAGGAGACGTCTCCTTGTTGGAGACGTCACCCACCGCCCCCACACTTGAAGGGGCGCACCCGATGGACAGAGTGGATGTGGCCCTACATCATGTCGGCCCGAAACAACGTTTTTGGAATATGCTTACCCTACAAATCGTTACAGGATGGCATCTAGTCAAAACAGACATTTTAATTTCTCCTGGTTTGACTGCATTGTTTGTCACCATGTCAGCAGATCTGGTATTACCCTGTTAAAAGCTCAATGGGTGTTACCCTTGCGTGGGGTCGTGGGGTACACGTTAATGATATGTTGTATATCCACGCTGTCCATCCATTTCTTCAGCCCGATTTAGTACGTTTTCACAAAAAATTTAAGCGCATCCAAATATCAGATTTACCGTATAAGAGAAGATAGTGGTGATTGAACGCCGGTCATTAAAAAATTTCTTTGGCCAAAGTAATGCTCATCTTAATGTTTAATTTTCATCCAAACCATTGATAAGATCAAACAGACCTGAATGAAAGGAAAATATAAATATCAGATTGATCTAAAACCTTTTTGACCCAAGAAAATCTTTTAATGGTTATTAACCACTATTTTCTAATTTTGTGGTCCAATCAAGACTTATATCTACTTAATGTTTAGGATTAACTGCGAAAATGATATATTAGAACGGATGAACGGCGTGGATATACAAAAAAACATCATTTTAGGCCCTACACAGTAAGGGTAACACCTACCAAAGTGTTGCCTGGGTAACACCTAACGGACGAAAGGGTCAGATCGGCAGCGGATTGGCTGGTGTACACACACCGGCTATATAGCTGGTGTATGGACGTCAGCAAGTTCTAGGGGCCCCATAATAAGGTATGTATCATATCCAAACCGTCCATTAATTTTTAGAGATCATATTAAGTCTCTAAGAGAAAAATAAGACAGATATAAGATAAAATGGACCACACTACAAAAAATAGTGGGAGATTGAACGTCTATCATTGAAACCTTTTTGGGATTACAGAAGTTTTGGATCAATATGATATTTGTTTTTCCTCTTCATCCAGGTATTTTTGAACTTATGAACAGATTGGATGGAAAATAAACGTTATGGTGGGCCCTACGAATGTTTTAACATGAAAATCATCATCCCAGCTGCTATTTCTGGTGTGGTCATTTGAGCTTTGTATATGATTCATGTTCTTTAATAATTCTCTAAAATTATCTCGAAAAATGGATGAACGGTGTGGATGTAATAAATACATCATTTTTGGGCCCATTTAACGTTGATCGAACCGTTCGTACAACTCGGAGCTCGAGGAGCGTCAGCGCTCGTCTTCGAGCGACACGTGCCTACAGCAGCTATATCGCTGGTGTGTGGTACACCAGCCAATCCGCTTCCTGTCAGGTCGCGTTCCGTAGGAAGTTCCTGCACTGGGATGCTAAGTGGGGTCCACCGTGATGTTTGTGATAAATCCATCCCGTCCATCCGTTTTACGAGATCATTTTAGGACATTCGAACGAAAATGATGTGGATTCAAAACTCAAGTGGGCCATACGAGAGGGAAAACTGGGGAAATAGTTTTCTACCGTTGAAACCTTTCTGGGCTCCATATTGATTTTTATATGCTATCTAAACGGTTTATAAGGTCATTCCCACTGGGGTGAAGTGAAAACGCCAAAAAATTAGCATGATAAGAAACCTTTGTGGCCTTAAATAATCACAACTGTTCCCTCTCGTACGGTCCATTTGAGTTTTGAATCCAAGTCATTTTCGGTCGAATGTCCTAAAATAATCTCGGAAAACAAATGGACGGGATGGATTTATCACAAACATCACGGTGGAACCCACTTAGCTTTCGACAGGAAATCCCCGTCCCGTTCTGTACTGCAAAGAGACCACACCTTCTCAGATGTACACGTGCGACACGTGTGTGAGACCAGAACTAATGATCCGGCCGGTCCCACCTTGCCTTGAGCAATTGGCCAAAGCAAAATCACAGATGGATTAGCCATTCCGTACGAGTGCCAAGGAAATCAAGTGGAAGGTTCCGAGAGTTAGAGAAAAGTTCTCCATTGACCGTTGACGCTTTTGCCCATTTGTACGAATTCCTAGGAGTATCTGATCTATGCAATTGTCGTGCTACCTGCTCTGGTGCTTCCGTGGCGGGCCCACTTGATGATGGAATGATTGGATCATCCAATCTAGATAGTTTTTGGGACACCATCCATCTAGAGTGCATCCCATCGTATCAATCGTCTGGACCACCAAAAAGTAGTCCCACGTGTCAAAATAGGTGCAGGTGGTCCTGTCGTATTAACTGTAGGTGACGTTTCATACTCAATTTTCGTAAAGAAAATGAGGATGGTCGGTACAAGCACACGTGGAAAAAATATATACACTTGTGTAAGATTGGAGTCACTGATCTATTAATTCCCGTCGGGTGTTTGAAATATCATAAATTTCAGGCTTATATCATAATCAGGCGAAAAACACACGTAGAAAAAAAATGAACGGTTAAGGGAAGTTAATCTACGTGGCCCACCTGATTCACATATTCATCCTTCCTTTTTTTTCATAATGCATTTATGAAGTTGAGGTTGCATGATGAGCAGCTGTGATATGCATTCGCAGTTTTCACACATGCCATGTAAATAGTTTAGGGTTTTTAATTTTCAGGAGCAAATGATGCTGTCGTAAAATGCTTTGACCATCCATGTCTTACAAAAACGTTACTTGGAAGAAAGAGTCTAAATTAACCTGATGTGGAGATTTTCGCACGACCGCAGGCTCATCTTCTTAGCATGGATGGAAATTACATCATGAGAAATCAAAAGTTATCTTCGCCCCCAACGTGTTGTATTTTCGATAATTCAATCGAATAAGTAGTTGTACGGTTTTTATTTATTTATTATTATTATTATTTTTTTAAAGCCCCATCTAAATCATAGATGGACTACATGGTTGAAAATAGTGTACACAACGATGTCTACCAACAAACTATTTCCCTCTGCATGACCCACCTGAATCAAGGGTCATCCTTATTCTTGGCCTTAGTCCTTTTTTTATTTTTATTTTTTTTTTGAAACCTAATGGCTGAAGTAGATTTGTTAATTTTTACAATGGTCCTTGTAAATAAATAATAAAAAATAAAAAAATCAATGTTGGACATCTCTCCCAACCGTTGCCTTTAGCATAGCCCATTTGTATCAAAAGTCAATTTACTTATTTTTTTAACCATGGACCTAATATCGATATCGGATCACACAACTAATGATTGGAGTCGAATTCACGTATACATAACACCTGTCAAAAATTTATAGTGGCATCCTTCCTGAACTATTGCTTGATAGATTTGGGAAGTGCATTGTGTCTTAACCTCGACAGTCTTTTAATGTCACCAAGTTTTGTGGGCCCTACCATGATGTATGTGTTATATCCATACAGTCTATCATTCGCGAGGAAATGAAATAGATTCAAAGCTCAAGTGAACCACATCATAGAAAGCAATGGGGATAATTAATGCAGGGGGCATTTTCACACCGGGCTCGAGTGGGGTCGCCTGTGGAATGCGTGGGCACACTCGGGGTGGGCAGGGCCCACGGGGGAGGTCTCGTATTCAAGACTCATCATTGTGGGTAATTAATACGCATTTCACATTGGGTTCGAGTGAGGTAGCCTGTGGGATTCGGAGACACACTCAGAGTGGGTGGCCCATGTGAGGCGGTACCTATGTGATTTGGCGCCCACGAGAGGGTTCAGCCGAGGTCCTAACCCATGAGCTGTGGGGCCTGGGCTATAAGATAAATGGATTAATTCACCATACTCTAACAGTTCGAGCTTTTAGAGCAAGTGATTAATTGTCCTGCATCAAATTAGTATCAGAACGGGAGGTCTTGTGTTGGAGACTCCTCACCGAGGATGATTAATACAGGGGCATTTTCACACTGGGCTCGAGTGGGGTCGTCTGTGGAATGCAGGGGCACACTCGAGGTGGGCGAGGCCCATGGGGGACTGCATTAATAATGACACACTACTAAACCTTCATAGGGCCCACCATGATTTTATTTGTCATCCAACCTGTTCATAAGGTCACACTAACATGGACGAAGTAAAAACAAAAAATATGAGCTTAATCCAAAACTTTTGGAGTGCCTAAGCAGTTTTCAATGGTAGGCGTTCAACCTCTGCCACTTTCTATGGTGTAGCATATTTGGGCTTTGGATTTGCCTCATCTTTTGACAATGCCCTAAGATGATCTCACAAAATTGATGGACATGGTGGATATAACACATACATCATGATGGGACCCACAAAA
This sequence comes from Magnolia sinica, assembly GCF_029962835.1. Taxonomy (NCBI): domain Eukaryota; kingdom Viridiplantae; phylum Streptophyta; class Magnoliopsida; order Magnoliales; family Magnoliaceae; genus Magnolia; species Magnolia sinica. The sequence goes on along the minus strand of NC_080591.1, from coordinate 28,090,685 downwards.
CTTAGTGATGTCAACACACCAATAAGGTTATAGCACACCACGCAATCTGCTTTCAAAGATTTAACTTTAGTACATGCAGTGGTGTCCTCCATGTGATTAATAGGAGAGATCTAGCTTTCATATATTAAAAAAGGAAAAACTTATGTGTGGCAAACCCAAGCTTACTATAATGTATATATGAAATCCACTCTGACCATTAGTTGTGTAATCTCATATTAGGCTCGAGGCCAAAAATTCAAGTTAGCCTTTGATTCAGATGGGTCTCACAGGAGGAAATAGTTGGGTGATATGTCCAAAGTTGATTTTTAATAGGGCCTGTTATGAAGATTATAAGAAATCCACCCTAACCGTTAGATTAAAAAAACATTTAGGCTTAAGCCTAAGAATCAAGACAATCTGTGATTCAGTTGGGTCACATGGAGGAAAATAGTTTGGAGGGTGGGCATCACTATCTATGCTTTTTCCAATTGTGTGGCCCACCTAAATTATGGATTGAGCTCATTTTTTATACCTGTCTAAAATTAGGTTATGCAACTAGCAGGCCAATGTAGTTTCTCATTTCTCAAAGCTCCGCGCCCTGAAAGATGGGGCATCGAGTTGTGCAAAAATCTCTCATTAAAGGTAATTTGAACTTTTCATACTCCATCCATACCGTCAAGAAACATTTCCATAAATATGGAGCGTCAAAACATGTCATGGCAATATCTTAAGCTCCTAGAAATTTTCTAGTAAAAGTCAAACTTACGTGTCTAGCCATATGACAATAAATAAATAAAAATAATAAAAATGATTATTTTTTTAACATTTAAAAAGGTGAGTTTGTAATAACGTAGGGAACGGATAAGGTGTTACCCTTACCGTGGGGTCCACTATGATGATGTGTTGTATATCCACGTTGTTCATATGTTTCTCCGGTCCATTTTAAGGATGTGGTCCCAAAAATTAAACAATCCAATTCTTGGGTGAACCATAACACAGAAACATTGGTGTTTAAGTGTTTCACGTTTAAAAATTCAAAAGGGCCCATTGTATGGTTTTCGTAATGCTTAATTTCCATCCAGCCTGTTAACAATGTCAAGAAGAACTGGATGAATGGTCAATATAAATATCATCTTATCCAGAACTTTTTTGGCCCATAACAAGTTTTTAATGATCATTTGTTTTTATTTCTAGTGGTATGGTTAATAGAAGATTTTAATCTTCTTAATTTATTGGGATATTTTCCTAAAATGAGATGAAAAAACAAATGGATGGTGTGGATATACTACAAATGTATAAAGGTAGGCTACACACGGTTGGTGTAACACCCACTAATATGTTACCCGGGTAATAGCTGATCCACTTTTGTAATGTAGAAGGAAATGATGAGAGCAGATCGGTATTACTGGGTAACAGCTTAGTGGTGTTATCCCTATGGTAGGACGCACCTTGATGATTTTTTGTATATCCATGGTTTTCTTCCCGCATGGGTTTTTCCACATAAAAATCATGTGTAATTGTATATGCTTTGTTTATATTTTCTTATTATCATATGATCTGAATTTGGGGTTCCCTTCCTCAGTTTCCCAACAAGTGGTATTAGAGCTGACGTTAGGATTCGAGTTTGGATTTGAGATATGACGATTAAGGGATCAAACGTGAAGTATGAAACAGAGAAGTTCACTGAGAATAACAATTTCGAATTATGGAAATTGGAGATGAGAGTCCTTATAGTTTAACAAGGGTTGCAACATGCACTCCTTGTTGTAGCGAAGTATCCACCGTCTATGAACAATAAAGAGTGGGAAGAATTGGATGAGAGGGCGAAAACCTCGGTCCAACTATGTTTGGCAGATGACGTACTTTACAATGTCCTTGATCAAAAGACCGTCGAAAGACTTTGGAAGAAGTTAGATAGCTTGTATATGACAAAATCATTGTCAAATCATCTGTATCTGAAAAATCAATTTTATAATTTGAATATGACAGAAGGGTCGGATCTTAATGACTACATCAACATGTTTAATCAGATACTTTATAAATTGATCAGTGTGGAAGTGAAGATTGACAAGAAAGACTAAGCCTTAATTCTTTTAAACTCTCTTTTAGATTCTTACGATAGCTTTGTAGACACTATGTGCCATGGTAGAGAGACAAATGATATTGAGACTATCATCTTTCCACTTCAGTCGAAGCAGTTGAGAAAGAAAGACAATGGTTTCTCTATGGATGCATTGGTAGCTGGGGGAAAGAATTCTAAGTGGGAGAAGGGAAACTCATGATCATGGTCCAAGGCTAAGGGCGATAAGAAGATGAAGTACTAGAATTGTAGGAGATATTGGTATATGAAAAAGGATTATCGAAATCCTAAAACTCAGAAAAGGGAAAATCAAATGACGCGCCAAAGGAGATCAACACGGTAAAATCTAGTGAGGTGGTGGATGGTGGTGATGTTTTGACCACGTCTAAATTTGGGTATCTCAATTATGAGTAGATTTTGAATTCAGGAGTTTTATACCACATGGCCTTTCAACGAGATTGGTTCACTAGTTACAATGAGTGCAATGGTGGACATGTGTTTATGGGCAATGACTTTGCCTATAAAGTTGTTGGAATTAGATTGGTGCACATCAAGATGTTTGATGCAATGGAACGTATCCTAATGAATGTTAGACACGTTCCTGAGCTGAGGAAAAATATGATATCCCTAGGAGCTTTCGATGCACTTGGGTGCAAATTCACCAGGTTTAATCATGTCTTAAAAGTTTCAAAAGGGGTACTCATAATGATGAAGGTGCAACAGAGCAGTAACATTTACAAGTTGATCAGGAATACCATATCAGGTGGAGATGCAATGTTTAGAGCAAAGTCCACATTGGCACGTTTGTGGCATGCACACCTTCGCCACATGAGAAAGTATGGTATAAATTGTACTTGAGAAAGGCTGTTTCACTCTCGAGAAGATTCAGACGAGCGTGAATCCGGCAGACATGCTTACAAAGGTGGTTCTTGTAAAGAAGTTTCGATTATGTTTGACTTCTCTAGGTCCGGTAAAAGGTTGGTTAAAATAGAGTGTGCATAAAAAATGATGACGATGGTGAAGGTATAATATAAGCGATTAGATATGGAGCTTAGAGCTGTGACACATGATGATTGAAGCCATGGTGGAGATTGTTATGAGATGTCTTTAATGTATGCTGAAAGTAGGGGCTCGATCAATTGAACAGCATGGTTGATTGATCGAGACTACTTTGGATTGTACAGCTTGGTCTCTAGACAGTTTTGGACAGTCTCAATTGATTTAATTGTTGGGTCAATCAATCGACAAAATTCAAAAAATACTTGTAAACTCTTTGGACACTTTTGAGTATGTTCGAGCGATCAAACATGTGGTGCTCACTCAATCAAAGATTGCTTGATCGATTGATGCTTAGATCAATGGCGTGTACAAATTTTGCGTAATTGCATAATTAGTTTTCAATTCCAGGTGTTATGCTATATATATGGGTGTAATTGCGGGATAGGGTAATACAATCAAAGCTTAAACATTTTTAAGGTTTGGAGAGGAGAAAATGAGGGTTTTCTGATTGTAAGTACATCCATCTCTTGTACTTTTCATTTTCATAGTGATCATGTGTACTTGTACATGCTTTGTTTACGTTTGTTTATTGTAGTGTGATTTGAATCTAGGGTTTGCTTTCACGGTTCCCTAACATTCACGAGGAATGTCTCCGTCTCCATTTTGGTCTCCTCTCTTCCTACGTACATGTATGTCTCTCTATCTCTTATAGACACAGGTATTCACGTCTCTCTATCTCTCTCTCTCTTCTTGTATTTTGTGTTCGTAAATCCTAGTTCCTCTAGGACTTTTTAATCTACTCTCTCCTCTAATGTGGTCTATATAAGGAGGAGCATAGCTAGAGAGGTATTTTATTCATTATTCTGTGATATTCCTTAGTAAAAAATTATTATACAGAGGAAGAGTGGGAGAGAGAGGTAAGTCCTGTATTTTTGTTTCTCTTATTTTAGTGGAAAAAAAAAACTCTGTGTTGCTACCTTTTGAAGTAAGAGTAGGCATATTGCTAAATCAAGCAAATCTCTATCTCTTGTCTCTTTTTTTTTTCTTTACTTTATTTTTTGGGTATTGTTTGGGCCTTTTGTTTTCTTATTTTACAATACCTATATCGATCGTATATGGATGTTTTTTTGCAATAAATAGTATCAAATCCAAATTTGAGAAATCTTTTAGTACAAGATTGGTGTTGGTATTTATGTTGTAATTATATTTTAGATGGTTGTATTGAGTTTAACAAGATTCAAGGTGCCGAAATTCGATGGATCTAATTACGCATTATGAAAATTGAAGATGAATGTGGTGTTCGTGAAGGATGGTTGTGCAATAGCATACCAAAAAAATAAGAGAAGCCCGTAGAGATGAAAGACGGTATTTATAGCAAAGATCAATTAGTTATGGTAGATTTTCTTCTTGCACTAGATGATTCAATTTTGTTCAACGCGTCGGATCAAAACCATTGCAAAAAATTTTTGGAACACGTAAGAAGAAAGTTATTTGAGCAAAAATAATTGCCAGCTTAAAACCACTACAAAAAATATTTTTGGAACATGTAACAAGATCTAGCTCAAAAGGGTATGAAATAGGAAAAAATTTAGAATTACAAAAAAAATGACCACTTGTGAAAATAATTATACGCTTAGAAAAGCAAATTAAAAAAATTTATAAACTTGATTTGTAAGATCAAGCATTAAATTTAAAAGGTTTCTAAGAGAGAGGCAATTCATCTGAGGACGAGGAAGTATTGGTAGTATGATTTTACAATAGAATCCACGACATCAATATATTTTAAATTCAGGCACTTTGTTCCATATGATTCAACATACAAATTATTTCTACATTTATTAACCATGTACTAGCAACACAATTTACATGAGGGATTAGGGATAAGAAACGTTAAAATTACTATATTTGATGGTATCACACATACTCTCTAGTGTGCCGCACTTGACTTGCGAAAGAGTCTTCTATTATTGAGAATGTTCAATGAAAATGTTATAAAATTTTAGGTGAAAAAGGTCAATTGAAGATTGTAAATGAGGTGATAATGAGAGAGTTAATAGTGGATTGTATTGTTTGAGCGAGGATACTGTGGTTGGTGATGATATTATTGCTAATGCCGTAACAAACTCTACTACAATCTAGCATAGGGAATTAGGCCACATGGGCAAGCAATGAGTAAAAGTACTTTTTTAGTCAAAATTTACTTCATAGTTTAAAATCTATTAATATAGATTTTGTGATGATTGCCTATTTGGAAAGTTCCATAAAGCTCATTTTCTCTTGTCAACTACTAAAAGTACGAATGCTTCATATTTAATTCATTTTGACACTTGGGAGGCCTTTGTCGAGTCATTGAGAAGTCTGAAGTATTTTTGTTCTTTATTAATAATTTCTCTAAAAAGATACGAATGAGTTTACATGTTAAAAATGAATAGTGATGTTTTTATTTATTTTTATCAAGTTTAAACCATTAGTTGAAAATCAAAAGATAAAGAAGATTAAGTATCTGAGAACCAATAATAGAAGAAAATATATTTTAAAAGACTTCAAGGATTTTTATAGTGACCATGACATTAAGAGACACTACATAGTGTCTAGTACTTCACAACAAAATGAAGTTACTGAACATATGAATTGTAGGCTTATGGATCATACTAGGAGCATGTTGAATTTAGCTAGGCACGAGTAATATTTTTGGACAGAATCTAATAATACTTATTACTTGGTTTTCTCCTATGATCGTACTAGATTGCAAGATCCCTGAAGAGGTATGGTCTAAAAACCCTATTAATTATTCGTTCCTTCATTTATTTTTATTTTTGTGATGCTATGTGTAGATTCTCAATGAGCAAAGGACTAAGATGCATGCGAGGTCCAAAAAGTGTATTTTTCTTAACTATGCAGATATAACAAAGGTGTATAAATTGTGGGACCATATTGTCCATAAGTTAATGATTAGTTGAGATGTGATTTTCAATGAATATTCAATGCATAAAGATAAAGAACTACCAAGCTTAAAGTTGTGAGTGAAAATTGAATTGGAATATTTAAATGATGCTTAAGATTAACCCATTAAATCAGAAGATTAGTAGGTTGATGATATCATTGTAAATGGAGTTGATGAAGAGTATGCAGATGAAATATTAGGTGTTGAAACTAAAAGTGATCAAGGTCGACTGAAGAGATTTATAAAACCTTTTGTTTGGATTAAGGGTTATGTTACGACTTACATTTGCATGATAACAGAGCACAATCCTTGTTTATATCGAGAGGGATGTGAATCTGTGGATATGTACTAGCAAATTGAGAGTGTTCATGGATAAGGAGATAAAAGCTCTATATAAAAAATAAGACTTTAGACTTGATTGAACTACCCAAAGGGAGGTGACTATTGGTTCTAGATAAATTTATAAGCTAAACAAAACATACTAAAAGGAATGTTGAAAAATACAAAGCCCGATTAGTGGTAAAAGACTATATTTAAAAATCAGGTATTGACCTTAATGAATTTTTTTCTCCTGTTGTCTGATTAAGTATTATTTGTTTTGTATTAAATATAACAGTAATGTTTGACTTGGAGCTTAAGTTATTGAATGTAAAAACTGTTTTTCTGCATGAAAATTTTAATGAAGAAATTTATATAATTCAATGCAAATGTTTTATTTAAGAAAACAAGAAGAATCTAGTTTATTGGTTGAACATATTATTTTATAATTTACAAAAGACGTAAAGGTGTTGATACAAATAGTTTGATTGCCTCATTGTGAGGTTAGAATTTTAGAGATATGAGGCAGACCATTGTGTCTATACTCGTAGCTATGATAATGATGATTTTTTTAATCTTGTTATTAAATGCAGATGACATGCTAGTTGCAAATACTAATAAAGATATTTCTTAGCATTAAAAGCTCATTTGGTTAAGAATTTGATATAAAGGATTTATGTGTTGTTATTTAGACTCTTTATATAAACATGTTTAGAGATATGAAAAGCAGAAAAGTCTGGATAACTCAAAAGATTTATGTCAAAAGAATTATATACCGCTTTAACATGCAGAATTCTAACTCAATCAGTACTTAATTCCCTATTGGTTACAAGTTACCTTCAGATCAGTGTACCGACAGCCTCCGTAGAACCCCATTCTCGGCTCCCAGTGCCCATTCGCCAGGTTCCGATCCTGGGATGCTACAAGGAGGATTTTCAACATCAGTTTGATTCGTAATAAGCATAACCAAAGGCATAACCCACAAACAACAACCAAAAACTCCATCACATTTCCACTATAATCAAAAACCTTCCAAGTACAATGAGCATAAGGGAAATACAATGAAGATAGACCAAAACTCCAAAAGAAGATCAGCCACGCGTCCAAGCCTCAGCGCTGCTGCGATCCAACGTCACCTGCACGCAACGGTCGTGCATAAGCTTATAGAAAGCTTAGAGGGTGGTGAAAGTGTATGCTCAAGGTGATAATGTAGTTATGCAATATCAGAGTAATGCGGAACATGCTGATGAATGCTAAGAATCCCATTAGCCGTACCAAGGCCATGCGGTGCAAAGAATGATGTCGGCCATACCAAGGCCATGCAATGCGAAATGCAAGTCAAGCATACAAATCCTCATCTAAGTCCACATGTCAATACGGCTCAAATCTGGAATATCACCGGGGTCTAGTACACTCCAAGCCAGATTGCCGCCCCATCGCGCGCAATAAGGTGAGTGGAAAAGACCTCACTATCCGCCTGCCAATATCGGGCTCGGCTCGTCAATAGCGGACCCATTCCTCGAGCTGGTCAGACTCAGCCTAGCATTGCCCCCTACTCTCGGGCGGGTAAGGCCGCACCCCCTTCCAACCGACCACGACACAGTGGAAAGCGCAACCGTCTGGTAATCGGCACTCAGCGCTCATGCATCCACTCGGTCTAGACGTTGGAGCAACCTCCTGGTACCATAAGGGTTTAGGGACTTTCACCCAGGGATATCTATCGCACCCCATGTAGAATAGTATTTCCGGTATCCAATCCTGCCAACCACGATACGTCTGTGGAGGCTACGACCTGATGTCGCTAGGGCGTATAGTAACCATATCACTCAATGCGAATGCATGAATCACACTATCCAGTCATGCAGCAATCCTGCGCGTATCGTGCGCTCATGTAGGGCAACACCCCTGTACAGGGCCCCTAGACAATTTGCCCGAAGGCATATGCTATGATCAGTCGTTTCTCATATCAAGCATACGTATGATGCATATGATCATGAATCGTGGAACTAAGCATGTTATATAGGATGGATGATAATCATAACAAAGATGGGCCTAGACGGCCTACACATCAGACGTATGAACCTAACAATGGGCCCTAAGAAAGTCATAATGCGGACATTTAACCGCACTATACTTGCAATGTGGACGTCAAACCACCATTGCTCCCAAGGCACAGCCCGATGTAAACATCATTACATAACCCATGTTGGGATCGTACATTGCAATGGACCTTAGGTACACCCCATTGGGCCTTAAATACGTCAAATGGGCCTTATCATATGGGCCTTATATTCATCAAGTGGGCCACATCATTGGGCCACACCAATGGGCCTTATGTGCGTTGCAATGGACCATGACCCGTGGGCTTTAGAACGTATCAGTGAGCCTAACCTTATGGGCCTTACATGTGTCAAATGGGCCTCGACAGTTGGGCCCCCTATATGCATCAAATGGGCCTACTCACATGGGCCTTATATGTATCAAATGGGCCTCGCCAATTGGGCCCCATATGTGCATCAAATGGACCTAAACCCATTGGCCCCAAACACTTATTAATGGGCCATAACCCATGGGCCCCTAATACATCTATGGGCCTCGACCCATGGGCCTTACATCTACATCAGGGTGGGCCTCAATCACAGGCCACAACAACTAAGGTGGGCCTCTAAACATGATATAATATATATGATATTATATATAATATGATATTATATATATATCTAAATATATATATATATAATATTATATATAATATGATATTATATATATCTATATATATATATATATATATATATATATAAATATACACACACACACATACACCACACACGCACGCACCCACCCATACACGCACGCACACACACACAGTGGGCTCCACCGTCCAGGCGGACGGTGGAGATAAAACACTTGCATCACTGTGGGCTCCATGTGGGGCCCACCATAATGTTTATATTCCATCCAACCCGTTGGTAAGGCCACATGGGCCTAGACGAAGGGTGAAAGTAATTTTCACCCTGATCCCAAACTTCTGTGAGCCCAGAAAAGGTTTCAAGGGTGGAGTCCAATTCACACTGTTTCCTTTGATGTGGGCCACCCGAGTCTTGGATGGACTTCAAATTTGAAGGGTGGTCCAATGACCTCAGGGCCCACCATACGAACGGATTAGATGGCTAATAAACATCAAGGTGGGGCCCACGGCTACAGCCGTGGGTGGCTGTACGACCGCCAGTCCGTCCGCCCACTGGCGCTGGTGTGTAGGCAGCTATAATGCTTGTTTTTATTTTTATTTTTTTTATTTTTGATTTTCTAAGGATTTTACAGGTGGGGTCCACATCCAGTGAATCCACTCCGTCCAGTAGCCCTCTATGGCTCAAGACAAGCAAACCAAGCCCAATATTGGGCATATTTCAACGTATAAAAGATTTAGGGACGATTTCAATGGTGCAAACCACCATTTGCCACGGTATGGCCCACCCAGAGGTCTGAGTGGTCCCATATTTCGGCTCAACGTCTAAAATATGGTTGGGAAGGGAGTGGATGGTATGGATTGAAAACATGCATCAAGGTGGGGCCTACATGAGTGGTTACCCCAAAACTCATGAAGAAGTTGATATTTGTATTTTCCCTTTATCCAGCGTCCAGAGTCAGTGGACGATTTTGGGCTAGCACAAACGGTGAGGTGGGCCCTGCTCAAGTGGGCCACCACATGTTTAAGTTGTGTGGGTACCATTCATAAAAGGTGAGCTTCACTTGAACATGGTTGGGATGGAACCCATACCTTGTGGTGGGGTCCATTCAAGTGGGCCACACAACCTCACTATCATCACAACAACAAAAAAAAAAAATAATAATAATAATAAAAATAAATAAAAAAAAAGGGGAGAGAGATAGAGAGTGAGACCGCGTGATGGAGGGACCCCGGCACTATGGGCCCTCCCTTGCACTAAATCATACATCAAGTGGGTCCCGTTACATGTGGATCCATGAAATCGAAATCCAACGGCGAAGATCCCTTCTCCACTAAAATAAATGGTCTAGATGACCCTAAGCATGTAAAGAAATAAACATCATGATGGGGTCCATGGAGAATGGCCCCATCATGGAATGATCATGATGATCCAAATGGGCCATCGGCCACATCTTAGAGTCCAAAGTGAGATCCAAACCATTGATCGGTTGGTCTCACTTGGCCCATCATAAAAATACCAAAATCTACCCTATCAAAACACCCACCACTTGATCTTCTTGCTCCCTTGGCTTCCTTAGCTCCTTGGGCTACCCTTTGATGGTGGAAGATGAGAAATGGATGGTTGAGATGAGAGATGAAGGGGTGGGAAAGGTGGACCTCACAAATAAAATTTTCTCACCATGGGAAGACCATACGTATGGGACTTGCTATGGGAGAGTTTGAATGAGAGAGAGACTTGTAAGGGAGAGAGAGAGAGAGTGAGATAGGGTGATGGAGTGATGGGGGATGGTTTGGGTTGAAAATGGCAAAAAGAGGTATGGTTGTTGTTGAAATTTGGAAAAGAGGAGTGGTGAGGTGGAAAGAATGGTGGACTTTAGTAAAAGGTGGAGATGGGTTGATGTACTTGAGGTATGGGATGCTTTAATGGTTGATTGATGGGACTAATAGTAGAGATTCCCTCGAAATCCGCAACGCGCGGTGTTTCTTCGGAATAGACGCTGATCGGCATCTTCTTACCTGGGTATCGGTTCAGTGCGCAAGTCACGGCGTCGGAACCGCGGCGACGACGCGGTCGCCATGATATAACTTTCGGACCAAGCCGACGTCGGTGCGCGGGACCTGGCTTAGGATCGTGCGCAAATACCGAATACGGTGCGAAGGTTGCCGGAATTTGACCGAAAGGATCGCGGAAGCTAACGGAACAGCACGGATTAGGACACGGGTCTTACACTACAGTTATAAGAAATCTGTAAATAGAAAGAGAGAATTAAAAGAGAAAAAGACAGATATGTCTTAACTATTATATTCATCAGCAATAGGAAGCCTTATGTTTTCCATGGTGTGCACAATACCATACTTTGCGTAAGTAGTGAGAGCAATCAGTAAGTATATAGTGAACCTAAGAAGAGATCATTAGACAACTATGAAGTGGATCCTTCAATATTTAAACGATACTTCTAAGGTTACCATTTGATATGTTTGCCAAAATTTAAAGTTTGTTGAGTTCATGGATGTAAATTATGCAGGAGATCATGATAAAAGAAAATTTACCACGGGTTATGTTTTTCTTTACCTGGCGATGCAGTTAGTTGAATTTCGAGATTACAATCAGTGATAGCCTTGTCTACTATGAAAGTAGAATACATGTCAGTTACATAAGCATGCAAAGAAGACATTTTGTTAAAGAGGTTGTTAGAAGAGTTGAAATTCAAGAAGAAAGTGGTTGGGATTTATTGTGACAGTCAGAATACATTACACTTATCTAAGAATCTAATATTTTATATTTAGACCATTCACATCGATATTCAATATCACTTTGTTCACGACGTGATGGAAGATGGATAAATCTCATCGCAGAAGATTTATACCGACAGTAAGGCAACAAACACGTTAATAAAGCTCGTTGCAAGAGAAAAGTTTGTTTAGTGTAAGACTTCTTTTGGGCTTATTATTACCTATCAATTGGTAACATTTGAGTAGTTATATTTGGAGTGTTCATTGCAATATTAGAAAAAGCCAGTCTTTAAGTGGGATGACACGAGGTGGTGGAGACATTCCACACAGCTCCATGGGGATGTCTGTCACGCCCCAAATCTGGAGATCGGATTCACAGGAATCCCGATCACCGAATCCAGTGTCGATAGCCTCTTTAGTACCCCATTCTCGGTTCCCAACGCCCATACGCCAGATTCCGATCCTAGGATCCTACAAGGAGAATTTTTCAATGTACATTTATCTCGTAAGAAGTATAACCACAAGTTTACCCAAATCACAAAGGCAACATCATCATCACATATCCACTAATATAATTATTTGAATACAATGCTGAAGGGGAAATACATATATCGAAAATCAAGCTCCAGAGGTCCGCTGCATGCTCCAAGCTCAACGCTGCTGCAACCTAACGCTACATGCACGCATCTATTGTGCATAAGCTTATAGAAAGCTTAGAGGGTGGTGAAAGTGTGTGCGCAAGATAAGTGTCAAGCATACAAATACAACGCTATAAATCATACAATATCGGAATAAAAAGAAATACTGACAAGATCATGAATCATACGATATCAGAGTAAGCGGAAATACTGCAAGTCTATAAATCATACAATATCAGAGTACGCAATACAAATCAACTATGCAAATAATGAGTCGTGGAGAGCCAAATATCAGATGTCGATGATACAATGCAATATGTAAATCCTACTAAGTCCGTCTAGGCCATATAAGTGCAGAAATATAGCAACCTAAAATGTCATATGCCTGCGGATGTAATGCAATATGCGATGCGAATTAAATGACTAAGCTGGAGTGTGAAGTCGGGATGATAATACATAGTATCGCAGGCTACGGGGTCTAGTACAAGGGTTTTTTATTCAAATCAGTCTCATACCTAAATTTGGATAGTCAGACACAATGTGGTAAACTCCTGATCTCAGGTTAGTCACGCGGCCCAACCAAAATCCTGGCTATTGCGAAGGTACATGTAACAAATAGTTGCGCACCACCAGCCCGAGTGGATAGTGAACAAATGAGTATGCAACTCCTTCTCAGTAAGTCCACATATCAGTACGGTTCCTCTCTGAGATCATCATCGGGGTCTATTACACTCTACGCCAACTTGTCGCCCCTATCTGAGCACACAACTGGGTAAGTGGAAGAGACCTTACTATTCACCTGCCAATGTCGGATCCGGCTTGTCGATAGCGGATTCATTCCTCAAGGTGGTCAGACTTAACCTAGATATTGCCCCTCACTCAGGCGGGTAAGGTCACACCTCCTCCCAATCGACTATGACACAGTGGGAGACACAGCCTACTAGTATATGGCCCTCATATGCTCATATATATCCACTCGGTCTCGACGTTGAGGTGTCTTCTGGCCACGGAGGTTTAAGAATTTTCACTCAGAGTCATCTATGACGCCCGTATGCTAGAACCAAACATTTTCGGTGTCCCATTTAGCCATCCACGATATGCCCGTAGAGGCCACGACCCTGATATTGCTAGGGCGTACAGTACTCACAACATGCAATGCAAGATACATGAGTCATATAATTCAGTCATGCATCCATCCTATGCATACCGTGCACTTATGTGAGACAATCTCCACCTATCAAGGAGTCTCATAGCAACCTGCCCAATGACATATACAATGGTCAATCACATCTCATAACAAACATGCAGATGATGCGTATGGGCATGTATCATGATGTTATATTGTCACATACTCATAATCAGTATCAATAACCAGCATTGACAATCGGCCTCGACAATGTGGATGTTTAACCAACATTGCCCTTAAGGGATGGCCTACATAGGGCCTAACATATAGTGGACCCATGGCCTTACACAAGGACCTAATATACAACACCATGGGCCTCACTCAAGAGCTTAATACGCATCACGTTGTGCCTCTTACATAGGCCTAATATACATCACAATGGACTCCATCGCCCGTCCCTCAAATGCATCACAATGGGCCTCATCACATAGACCTCATATTCATCACATTAGGCCTTAAACATGGGCTGAATATACATCACAATGGGCCTCAAATATACATCACATTAGGCCTCAAACATGGGCCGCATATACATCACACAGACCGAATACACATCACAATGAGCCTCAACTACGGGTCACATATACATCATATAGGTCTCGACAATCAGCCTCGGCAATCAAAATTGGCCTCAACAATCAGAATCGATACATGGAATCGGTCTCGATACTCGGCCTCGACAATCGGAATCGGCCTATACAGTCGGCTTCGATAATCGGAATCGGCCTCAACAATCAAAATCGACACATGGAATTGGTCTTGATACTCGGCTTCGACAATTGAAATCGGCCTATACAATCGACCTCGACAATCGGAATCGGCCTCAACAATCAGAATCGACACACGGAATCGGTCTCGACAATCGGAATCAGCATCAATACTCGGCCTCGATAATCGGAATCGGTCTATACGATCGGCCTCGATAATTGGAATCGGCTTATACAATTGGCCTCGACAATCGAAATCGGCTTATACAATCGACCTTGACAATCGGAATCGGCCTCAATACTCGGCCTCAACAATCAGAATCACCCCATACGATTGGCTTCGACAATTTGGAATCGGCCTCGATACCCGGTCTTGACAATCGGAATCGGCCTATACAATCAGCCTCGACAATCGGAATCGGCCTCGATAATCGGAATCGGCCTATACGATCGGCCTCGACAATTCAGAATCGGCCTCGATACTCGGCCTCGATAATCGAAATCGACCTCGATACTCGGTCTCGACACAAATCGGTCAATCGACCACAATAATCGAAATTGATCGATAATCGGCACCGATAATCAACATATAAATAAGGCAGGGTCCATAGATGATCAGCCGATCAACCATAGTATAAAGATCGACACTCAGGTGTGGTTATATCAAATCTAATAGCACGGATTCATCCGTCTACGACAAATGGGACCTACTTATTTGGGTTAACCCACAAGAAAATGATGAGAATGAGCCTAACAAGGCTTAAGGGAAGGTCACAATGTCGACATCCAACCATCATTGCCCATCAATGTGGACATCTAACCAACATTGCTCCCAAAGAGTGGCCTATATAGGGCCAAACATATAGTGGGCCCATGGCCTCACACAAAGGCCTAATCTGCATCGCAATGGGCTGCATGGCATGAGCCTAATATGTCACATCGGGCCTCATCAAATGGGCCACAATTGCATCCAGGTGGGCCTTAACGAATGGGCCACCAATACCTTAAGGTGGGCCGCATTTACGGACCGCACCAATGGGCCGCACCATCTACAAGTGGGCCGTATCAATGGGCCACAAATACATTCGGGTGGGCCCCATGGATGGGCCATAAATACATCAGGGTAGGGCCCACCATAACGGATATTCTCCATCCAATCTGATCATAAGGTCACAAAGACCTGGATTAGGAGGGAAAACAAATATCATATTGATCCAAACTTCTCTGCACTCAAAAAGGGTTTCAATGGTAGACGTTCAACCTCCACTGTTTTCTACAATAGTCTACCTGGTAGATAGCGTGAATATAGAATAAATATATCAATGGTGGGTCCCACCATCCATATGGATGGTGTAGATAATAAATGCATCACGGTGGAGTCCACACTGATGGACGGTGTGGATCAAATCCACACATCATGGTGGGACACACATACAATGGACAGTGTGGAACAACATATACATCATGCTAAACACCCAATTATTACCAGATTTTACGTATATGATAATGCTTAATGGAGTATTTTAATTGTATTTTTGTTACAGGATGAAGTCAGGAGCGTTAATTGAAAATTGATGTTAAAGGCATGGATTTCATGATCCAAAGTCTTCAGAGCACGGGATGGACTCCAGAGAACCAATAATGAAGATTTTACACGCCTGAGATCTGAGGAAAGCAAGCCAAAGGGGCCCGAAAAGGGTCCAGAATGCAAGATCACATGGTTCCCGCTATCCAATCAGTTCGAAACTTCATACATAGGATGAGGGCCATAAATTAACCGTACATATTAAATTTCAGCCATTGATAATCTCAGGAAGTGGTCTAACGGCCAGATCAGCCCCTTAATTCATTAAGTGGGGTCCGCTGGATATCTGGATATACATCAATTTTGGTCCTGACGGTTTAAAGAAGATGAGCAATAGGATGGACGGATTGGATTTCTCGAAATCATCACAGTGGACCCATATGTATAATGTATGTACATAGTGCACATGTGCACTATCGGAGCACCGAATGCACCTAAGTCGGTCAGCAGCGCTGACCCGACTTTCCTTTTCAAAAACGGAAAATTCCGTTTCCAGCGCGCGTAACGGACGGAAGTCCGTTTTTACGGACCGCTGTGGGCCCCACCGATAGCACGTACGGTTGATCCAAGCCGTCCATCGTGTAGAGGGCTTTGACAACTACAAAACCATGTTTTCATCTTGTGCCCATGCGTGCACACGTGCGTGATACAGAGGCCACAAACAGGCCGTCTTGTGACGTTCAAAACTGATTTTGTTCTGATTTCTTCTCTGGGCTGCGTCCACGCAAATTCAAAACCATCCATATTTGAACGAAATCTCGTCCTCTATCCAATGGACGAGGTGGATTTCTCGAAAAGCTTATGTGGGGCCCACCGAGCATCACGCGCCGGACGTGCGAAGGCTTACGCACGTCCGCGAAGAGTCCGGCGGTTGTGGCCCACCATCTTGATCGAATGGCCGATCCTATCCGTCCATCGTGTAGAGGGCTTCGAGATCTTCAAAACCATGTTTTTATATCTCGCCCATGCGTACACACGTGTGCGGTGCAGAGGCCAAAAGTAGACTGCCCCGGGACGTTCAAAACTGATCTTTTTGTATTTTCTTCTCTGGGCCGCACTAATGGACCTTCAAAACCACCTATTCTTGACTGAAATTTCGTCCTGAATCCAATGACGGGGTAGATTTTTCAGAAAATGCCTCTGTGGGGCCCACCGATCACTGCGAAAAATTACACTTCGAGTCCTTCTACGACTCGCCCACCGATCCCAGCCATCCAGCGGCTATAAAAGGGGAGTTTTGGACGTGGGAAAGGCATTGAGAACCAGGGGATTCGCTAGGGAGCAAGGAGAGAAGAAAGAGAAGAAAGAGAAGAAAGAAGAGAGAAAGAGATTGTTTGGTTTGACGTTTCTTTTATGAATTTTATTTAATATTTTTTATGGATTTTATGGGTCACTAATCTCTCAGCTAGGGCTGAGATGAAGCCCCTAATTTGATTAGCTCTTGTATTGGTTGATTTACTTTGAATTTCAATTAATTTGTTTCTTTCTTTAAGTGGGCTTTATGGGTTTAAATTCTATACTTCTCCATCTATGAACTTGATTAAAGTATATATATGGATGTTGTTTGGATGCTTATTATAGGTGCTTGTGTCTGATCAAGAACAAGTTTCCTATAGAGGAAGAAACAGGGTGCTTTAATGAATGTACATTCCATGTACCCGACCAAGGATATGGGATATGTCATTCATGGCATTGCTTAAAGGAATTAGACAGTTTGTATGCCCGATTAAGGACACAGATTGTGCTTTCTCTGTATAAGTGGTATCAATCTAGATCAAGGTGAATCAACAGACAAAACAAGGGTTAGGATAATTAGGGGTGGATTCGAAAGTCCTAGTGCTCTCTCTCTGATTGAATTTTCTTCCCTGTTCTTAATTAATTGTTTTTCATAAAGTTGTGCTTAGTAATTCATTCCATTATTTGTTGGATTAGTTAAGGAGAATCATAGATTTGAATTGTGACGACCAGTCCTCGTGGGAACGATCTCGTAATACGTACCGTATCTACATCTGATTCGTATACTTGCGAGTTTAAAAATCATTTAAATCATGTTGGTTTAAACAAAAATGGCGCCGTTGCCGGGGACTGTTTTGTTCCAATTGGATTTAGGATTCTCTCTTATCATAATTCATAGTCTTAGGTTTTTTACTAACTCTAGGTTAAATTTTTTTGAAACTAACCTATTTCCTGTTTTGTAGGGACCTGACATAAACTACTAATTTGGTAATCTCTTTCCAAATTTTCTATTTTTTTTCTAATTTCTATTTTTAGAATTAAGGTTTTATTTTTATTATTATTATTTTTTTTTTTTAGAAAGTTTCTATTTCTAGGCTATTTTATTTTATTTTTTTTATTTTATTTTTAGAAATTTCCTATTTTCTAATTCTAGAT
Organism: Magnolia sinica; assembly: GCF_029962835.1. Lineage (NCBI taxonomy): Eukaryota > Viridiplantae > Streptophyta > Magnoliopsida > Magnoliales > Magnoliaceae > Magnolia > Magnolia sinica. Next base: position 28,072,436 of record NC_080591.1, on the reverse strand, counting down.
TCTGATTCTTCTTTCAAGTAACTTTCTATTTTCTAGTTTAGGTTTTATTATTAGAAGAGTCTTTAGGTTTTATTTTTTTAGAAAGTTTCTCTCTTATTTTCTAATTTCCTATTTTTTAGAAATTTTTCCTTTTTAGAAACTAACTTAGCTTTTATTTCTAAGATTACAAACTTTCTTTTTTAGAAATTAACCGTTGCTTAGGATTTTTTTTTCTAGCATTATTTTAGTAAATTTAATTTATTTTTGTTTTCTTTTTGTTTACAGGAATTAAGGAAGGAAGATTGTCTTCAAAAGAAGGAGCTCTCAAATCTTCAGACATTCATCATCTCCTTTTCTCGGGTTCTTCTTTCCAATTCTCGTTTGTATAGCTTTCTCTTGTTTTAGGAATTCATAACTTTTTCCTTTAGTTTTATTCATTTTAGGTTGCATCTTAGTTTAGTTTTCTTTCTTATTGCAATAACATAGTTTATGCTAGGACGTAGATCTCTGAATATAGAACTAGCACCGTTTGATCCTGAGATTGAAAGAACAATTCGTGAAAGATTGAGAAATAATCCTGTTGAAATGGCGAATGAGACTGAAGTTAAAGCTCTCAAAGATTATTCAGCTCCTGTCCAATTTAATGCGCCTTCATGCATAGTGTTGCCAACCACTACGGCAGCACACTTTGACTTAAACATGGAGTCATACAATTGTTGCCATCCTTTTATGGATTGGACAAGGAGGACCCATATCATCATGTGAAAGAATTCTTAAACATTTGCTCCACCTTTAAGTTCCAAAACTTCTCAGACGATTCGATCCGCCTACGCCTGTTTCCTTTTTCTTTGAAGGATAAGGCGAAAGCATGGTTGAATTCTCTAGAAGTTGGATCTATCACTACATGGGACCAACTATCTAAGAAGTTCTTAAACAAGTTCTTCCCCGTTCACAAAACCAATGCCCTCCGTAGAGAAATTACTAACTTCACACAAAAAGAGGGCGAGCACTTTCATGAATGTTGGGAAAGATGGAAGGACTTGCTTCTTAAATGTCCTCACCATGGTTTTGAGAAGTGGCAACAAGTTCAATACTTCTATGGCAGTCTGACACCACAGAACCGTCGCATGGTTGATGCCACCAGTGGAGGGTCATTCATGACCAAAAGTGATGTCGAAGCGTGGAACTTCTTTGAAACCTTGTGCGAAAATTCCCAGCAATGGGATTATTCAAATAGAGGTGACAGAAGTCCCCAACCACAAAAGAGAGGTGGTATATATGAGATAGGAGTCATGCCAGAGCTGAGCGCCAAGCTTGATAACCTGACAAAGAAAGTTGATGCTCTGGTATTAAATAATGGACCACCACAAACAGCTCAAGTCGAGGCATGTGCCACATGTTCTAGTCCTGCCCATCCTATGCAGTCTTGTCCATCTGGTGCAGCATTCCCAGAACTTCTCTCTGAACAAGTTCATGCTATGAACACTTTTCAAAAATCTGGGAATGATCCTTACTCAAACACCTATAATCCAGGGTGGGCTAGACATCCAAATTTCTCTTGGGCAAAAGGACCACAACAAGGAGGACCATCTGGAAATCCTCCTATGCAACCTTACTCCCAAGTTGGCAGTCAACAACCTCAACAGTTTCCACAATATCAACAACTGCCTACACAATCAAGGAAACCATCTCTTGAGGATACACTCCATCTTTTCATGCAGAGTTCTCTCCAATTCCAAAAGGACACCCAACAAACCTTACTGGCCAACCAGCAAAGCTTACATGCAAATGCACAATCCATTGCCAAGCTGGAAGTACAAATGGGTCAACTAGCTGCCACATTGAGTGAGAGAGAGAAGGGCAAGTTCCCTAGCCAACCTGAGGCTAATCCAAAGGGACAGTATGAGATTGGCTCTAATTCCAACCAAGGGCAATATCATGAACAGGCCAAATCGATCACTACCCTTAGGTCAGGCAAGCAGATTGATAACAGAATAGAGATGCCTGGGGATGAATCAAATTCTAAAACAGAAGATCAAGATGAAGCAGAGAGCCATACCAATGCATCCAAAGTCCAAAAGCTCTCTGACTCTCCAAGAGCCACTAATGTGCCACCTTATGTGCCCAAAGCACCCTTTCCTCAACGTCTGGCACCAATAAAGAAAAGAAATAACTTTGATGAAATCTTGGATGTGTTTCAAAAAGTGCAAGTCAACATCCCGTTGCTTGACGCTATCAAGCAAGTCCCTGCTTACGCTAAGTTTCTTAAAGATTTATGCACTCAAAAGCGTAAGCAAAATGTTCATAAGAAAGTCTTCCTTGCAGAGCAGCTCAGCTCCATGATTCAACATAACACCCCTCCTAAATTTAGGGATCCAGGAGCTCCCACCATTTCTTGCGGCATAGGAGATCATAAGATCGGGAAGGCATTACTTGATTTAGGGGCGAGTGTCAATTTGTTACCATATTCGGTTTATGAGCAGCTAAGACTTGGTGAGTTGAAACCGACTAAGGTAACATTACAACTAGCCGATAGATCTGTCAAGGTGCCCCGGGGTGTTATTGAAGATGTGTTAATCCAGGTTGATAAATTTTATTTTCCAGTGGATTTCATAGTTATAGATACTCAGCCTGTCCAGAATCTTCATAGTCAGATCCCAGTCATTTTGGGTCATCCATTTTTGGCCACATCTAATGCTATTATCAATTGCAGGAATGGAGTTATGAAATTGTCCTTTGGTAACATGAATATTAAACTCAATGTTTTCAATGCAGGACAACAATCCTCCGATTTGGATGACATATTTGAAGTGGACATGATCGAGAGCCTTGTGCAGGACTCCTTCCATACATCTCTTGAGACCTGCTTAGCACAATCGGGCATGGTTTTGACATTGATAGTCCCATCCATGAAGTCAATGCATTGCTCGACTCTACTCCTATATTGGAGACTGAAAAATGGAGAGCGAAAGTGGAACCTCTCCATCCCTCTGAGACCCTTCTTGACAGCATAGCTTCTGACTCTGAGAAGACAAAGGCGAGCAGGCTGCTTAATGTTCTTAGAGCATATAAGGCAGCAATTGAACGGAAGATAGTGGAAATACAGGGAGTATGCCCCACGATATGTATGGATCATGCTGTGGAAATGTCGCATAACATGCAAAGGAAGCGTGATCCTAACATAGAAGAAGTCGTTCGAGCAGAAGTCCTTAAATTATTTGACTATAGTGTCAGTTGCCTTATTTCAGATAGCACAGTTCATGGGAACTCACATCACTTGTCTGGGATCGGTTAATGAAAGTGTTGAGGTAATTTCTTTGGCGGACCCCGGTTATAAAGATTATTTCATTCATGGTCCGTTCTTGTCTGGCTGAAGACGTTAAACTTAGCGCTCATGGGAGGCAACCCAGCCTTTTGCTTTATTGTATTGCTTTTTATTTCATTCATTTTCATTTTTCTTAGTTAGTTACTTCAATGTTTGTGGGTAACATTACTGCAAACCCTCACGAGACTACAACTCGTCCACTAGGGGTAACCTAGGGGTTTAAAGGCTTGTTGCATGCGCTAAATGCAATCGAGAGCACCTGCGAAAGTGGTATAGGTAGGATCTTCTTTTCTTTTTGTTATTTTTGCTTCTGTTAATTTCTCTCTTGCCCTAACTTGCTCTTACATTGATAATTTTGGGAAGCCTCTTGATTCTCCGTCCAGGTACTATCTTTCCCTCATTCCTCTTTTATTATTCGTTGTCCCATGTGCATCGCATGATTATTTCTTTTACATTGAGGACAATGTAGATTTTAGGTTGGGGGTGGGAGATTAGGTAACCTTGGTCTTGAGCAAAATTTGTGAAAATTTTTAAATTTTTTTTTTCTGAAATTTCTATTGAATTCAAAGTGATTTTGAAGGATAGTTGTGATTTTACCATTATAAGCTACATGATGTTGGTAACTAATGACTCTTGGATTCGGCCATCTGCTTGATTTCACAGTCCATTTTGATTTGTTAATCCATGATTAGACGTTGTAAACATTGATTGAGTCATGATTTCACATATCACATCTCGCTTACACATTAAGCTTTCGGTTCGATAACTGAATGATTAACTTGGTAAAAAGAAGAATTAAAAGGCTAAGTCACATAATCTTCACCATAGGTTTGCTCCCTATAGGTATAGATTTGATTCTCCATAGTTGACTTATAAAAAATGAGGCGACGAGTTTTCGCCATAGGTTTGCTCCCTATAGGTAAGAATTTGATTCCCCTCATTTACGTTACTGCTCATAAAGAAAATCAAAGGTTGGTAAAATTAAAAATAAATCTGTGAGATAAGTGTTGGTTTCAAGCTTGGTTGTCACGAATTACCAATGATATCATGAGGTTGACAATTGGATCTCTTAATGTTTGTAAGTCGAGATTACACTTTACATTCATGGAGCTCGATGTTCAGAAATGTTCTAATTAATGGATTAATATGTTGAACTTGATTATGAAGTTTACTGTGAGCTTGATTTCAGGAGAAAATTCTACTTACCATTCATGAATCTTAGAATTTTCACATCTCAGCTGTCTGTTCACAAGTTACTTGAGTTACAGGAATCATCTTTTATTTCTAAAGTTATTTTTCGCATACTTTGCTCGGGACTAGCAAAATGCTGGTTGGGGGTTGTGATCAGGGTCAAATATTGCATATCAGACCCCAGTAATTACCAGATTTTACGTATATGATAATGCTTAATGGAGTATTTTAATTGTATTTTTGTTACTACAGAATGAAGTCAGGAGCGTTAATTGAAAATTGATGTTAAAGGCATGGATTTCATGATCCAAAGTCTCGAGCACGGGATGGACTCCAGAGAACCAATAATGAAGATTTTACACGCTTGGGATCTGAGGAAAGCAAGCCGACCGCCGAAAAGGGTCCAGAATGCAAGATCACATGGTTCCCGCTATCTAATCAGTTTGAAACTTCATACATGGGATGAGGGCCGTAAATTAACCGTACATATTAAATTTCAGCCATTGATAATCTCGGGAAGTGGTCTAACGGCCAGATCAGCCCCTTAATTCATTAAGTGGGGTCCGCTGGATATCTGGATATACATCAATTTTGGTCCTGACGGTTTAAAGAAGATGAGCAATAGGATGGACGGATTGGATTTCTCGAAATCATCACAGTGGACCCATATGTATAATGTATGTACATAGTGCACATGTGCACTATCGGAGCACCGAATGCACCTAAGTCGGTCAGCAGCGCTGACCCGACTTTCCTTTTCAAAAACGGAAAATTCCGTTTCCAGCGCGCGTAACGGACGGAAGTCCGTTTTTACGGACCGCTGTGGGCCCCACCGGTAGCACGTACGGTTGATCCAAGCCGTCCATCGTGTAGAGGGCTTTGACAACTACAAAACCATGTTTTCATCTTGTGCCCATGCGTGCACACGTGCGTGATACAGAGGCCACAAACAGGCCGTCTTGTGACGTTCAAAACTGATTTTGTTCTGATTTCTTCTCTGGGCTGCGTCCACGCAAATTCAAAACCATCCATATTTGAACGAAATCTCGTCCTCTATCCAATGGACGGGGTGGATTTCTCCGAAAACGCTTATGTGGGGCCCACCGAGCATCACAGCGCCGGACGTGCGAAGGCTTACGCACGTCCGCGAAGAGCTGACTTCCGGGCGGTTGTGGCCCACCATCTTCGATCAGATGGAAGATCTGATCCGTCCATCGTGTAGAGGGCATCGAGAGCTTCAAAACCATGTTGATATTCCTCGCCCATGCGTACACACGTGTGCGGTGCAGAGGCCAAAAGTAGACTGCCCCGGGACGTTCAAAACTGATCTTTTTGTATTTTCTTCTCTGGGCCGCATTAATGGACCTTCAAAACCACCTATTCTTGACTGAAATTTCGTCCTGAATCCAATGGACGGGGTAGATTTTCCAGAAAATGCCTCTGTGGGGCCCACCGATCACGGCTGCGAAAAATTGCACTTCGAGTCCTTCTACGACTCTGCCACCGACCCCAGCCATCCAACAGCTATAAAAGGGGAGTTTTGGACGTGGGAAAGGCATTCAGAACCAGGGGATTCCAGATCTGGAGCAAGGGAGAGAAGAAAGAGAAGAAAGAGAAGAAAGAAGAGAGAAAGAGATTGTTTGGTTTGACGTTTCTTTTATGAATTTTATTTAATATTTTTTATGGATTTTATGGGTCACTAATCTCTCAGCTAGGGCTGAGATGAAGCCCCTAATTTGATTAGCTCTTATATTGGTTGATTTACTTTGAATTTCAATTAATTTGTTTCTTTCTTTAAGTGGACTTTATGGGTTTAAATTCTATACTTCTCCATCTATGAACTTGATTAAAGTATATATATGGATGTTGTTTGGATGCTTATTATAGGTGCTTGTGTCTGATCAAGAACAAGTTTCCTATAGAGGAAGAAACAAGGTGCTTTAATGAATGTACATTCCATGTACCCGACCAAGGATATGGGATATGTCATTCATGGCATTGCTTAAAGGAATTAGACAGTTTGTATGCCCGATTAAGGACACAGATTGTGCTTTCTCTGTATAAGTGGTATCAATCTAGATCAAGGTGAATCAACAGACAAAACAAGGGTTAGGATAATTAGGGGTGGATTCGAAAGTCCTAGTGCTCTCTCTCTGATTGAATTTTTTTCCCTGTTCTTAATTAATTGTTTTTCATAAAGTTGTGCTTAGTAATTCATTCCATTATTTGTTGGATTAGTTAAGGAGAATCATAGATTTGAATTGTGACGACCAGTCCTCGTGGGAACGATCTCGTAATACGTACCGTATCTGCATCTGATTCGTATACTTGCGAGTTTAAAAATCATTTAAATCGTGTTGGTTTAAATAAAACATCAAACACACACTGCTTGATCTTTATATCGACCATCCAGACAGTGGACAGCCAGGGTAAAACACATACCTCATGGTGGATACCCACACATGTACAGTGTGGATCCAAAGCATACATCAGGGTAGTGTACCATCGTCCAGATGATAGACGGTGTGAATAAAATACATACATCACATGGGACCCATGTGCTGGGCAGCATGGATGCAACACACGTATCAGGGCAGGCCTCTGGATGGTGTGGCCTTTTCATAAATGTCAAGTGCATTCCCACGTCCAATACATACAATAGGTGGATCCCACCATCCCACGTGTTCATCTGAGATTTGGATCTATCTTATTCTAATGCCATAAAACGACCTTTGAAAATGGTTGGACGGTAAGGATACAACGCATGCATCATGGTGGGTCCCATCGTCTAGGGCCTGAACGGTGTGGATAGAACACATACATCATTGGTGGTTCCCACCAAATGGACTTACGGTGTGGGTATACATACATACATCAGTGGGTCCCACGTGAGGCCCACCATAATGTTTATCTCCATCCAATCTGTTAATAAGGTCACACAGACCCAGATGTAGAGGAAAAACAAATTTCGTAATGATCCAAAACCTCTTTGACCCAAAAGGGTTTCAGTGGCAGACGTTCAATTCACTACTGTTTCCAGTGATGTGGGCCACCTGAGTTTTGTATACGGTTGATTTTTGGGGGGGCCCACTGCCCTAAGGGGCCTACCAAATGCACAGTGTTGATGTTCACACACTGCACGGTGGGGTACACGGCTGGAACCCACGGTCCTAGCCTCTAGCGTCCACGTAGCAGCAGGACGCTGCTGCGTCCTCTGGCGTCAGCGGTAGCAGCTCTACTGCATGTTATATATATAGTTTTATTTTTTAAAAAAATTTATTTTTCTGGGTTTTTCCCAGGTGGGGCTCGCATTAGGGGAATCCGACCCAGCCATTGGTTTTTATGGCTCAAGACAGACCCATCAAGCCCAATATTCGATGTGTTTTGGTGTATAGAAACATCAGGGTGTATTTCAACGGTAAGAATACTATTCTCTATGCTATGACCCGCCAGAAAGTCGGATTGGCTTCATTTTTCGGCTCAACGCCTAAAATGAGCTGGAGAATGGGATAGACGGCGTGGATTGGACCCATAAATTAAGGTGGGGCCTGCATGAGCGGTCCACCCAAGTTTTTAAATCATACTAATATTTTTTTTATCACATGGCACGTCTGCGTGCCGTGTACACCTCACTGTTTGCTCATGCTTCACTCGACCCACGTTTAGCGTCCAGGGACGCTGGACGGACTGTCTTGAATATTTATTAAGGTGGGTCCCACATAGACGTGGCCCATTTAATTTAGATCAATCTGATAATTGTGTTTTTCATCACCAAAGGGTAGGGCCCACATGGCTTGGACGGTGTAGATCCAACACGTCCATCAAGTGGGTCCCACGAAAGCGGACAATATGGATACATTGCATGCATCATGAGGCCAACAATCAAGGGAAGAGAGAGAAAGAGGAGAGAGACAGAGAGACATGTGTGATGGAGGGCTCTGCCACTATGAGCCCTCCCCTGCATGATTTACAAAATACATCAAGTGGGTCCCATTTCAAATGGGCCCACCGATCAAAATCAATGGTGGAGATCCTTTCCCCACCGAAATGTAAGGTCTATATGACCCTATTTATGCAAGAAAAATAAACATCATGATGAGGTCCATGGAGAATGGTCCCATCATGGAATGATCATGGGAATCAAGGTGGGTCATCGGCCACATCTAGGGTCCAAGGTGAGATCTATACCATCAATCAGTAGGCCTCACTTGGCCCATCATAAAAATGAAATCTAGTCCTATAGAAACACCCACCTTTGATCTCCTCTTCCTTCTTTCGGCCATAACCTCTAGAGCTCCAAGGGGACGATTTCAACGGTCGAGATGATCTTTGGATGATGGAGATGAGAGGTAGGAAGGTAGGCCACATTAGCTTCTCCATGAAAGCCATGGACGTTGGACTCTCATGGAGTTGCTTGAAAGGGAGAGAGAGAATGAGAGAGAGAGGGGTGATGGGAGAGAGGGATGGTGAGTGATGGATGGATGTACTTGTGTAAGGGAGAGAGTTGACTTTGAAGTACTTATGTAAGAGAGAGGATGGTTGCTTATACTTGACATGTGAAGTAATGGATGTGTATTTGATTGATGGGACATGTTGTAGAGATTCTCTTGAGATTGTAAACACGCGGCGTTTTCTCGAACTGAACGCGGTCTCACATCACCTGGCCCGGGTATCGCCTTGTCGCGGGAGACGCAGCGTCGGAACTGCGGCGATGGCGCGGTCGCAATTATATAAGTCTCAGATTGAGTCAACTCAAGTTAATGAGACCCGGCTTAGGATCGCGCGCAAACGTTGGATAAAGGTCGAAGGTTGCCGAATTTCGATCGGAGGACCACGGGAACCTAAGAAATGGTTCAGACTAAGATACGGGTCTTACAATGTCTCATTCCCTTATAGCTATCTCTCTCTCTCCCTCTTGTGTTTTGTGTTAGTGAATCATAGTTCCTTTAGGACTTTGCCACCCCATCCCTCCTTTGGTGTGGTCAATGGATGTGAATTGCGTCCTACCCCCGCTCGTCTCTAGCCATGAACCGGGGGGGGGGGGGGGCACCATGATGTACCTGTTTATCCACGCATCCATCCATCTTCTCAAATAATTTTATGGTATGAGCCCAAAAATGAGGAAGTTCAACGCTCAAGTTGACCACACCACATATGACTCTTGCATTTAGTGCAACCCAAGCTTACTATTTGGTGTGGTCCACCTGAGCTCATGCCTTAAAATGATATGAGAAAAGGGATGGATGGCGAGGATAAACAGATATATCATGTCACCCCGTTGGTGGGAAGTTCTTGCACAGAGGAAGAGTGGGAGAGAGGTAAGTTCTCTATTTTTATTTTTATTCTTTTAGTGAAAAAGAAAGCTTTATATTACAACACATGGGTAAGCATATTGTCGTACCACATAAATCTGTGTGCCACTTGTTCTTTATTTTTATTTCTTCATTTTATCTTTCGAGTTTTGATTTGCCTTTTTTCTTTCGTGATTTTGCATTATTACATTGATTCATGTGTATGTGTTTTTCCATAACATTTTAAACTGTCTTTACACAATAAATTATGCAAGCTCACTTTTTCAAGTTAACTACTTGTAAGCAAAAAAAAAAAAAAATGGCGGCTTGAGAAGTTTTAACTAATGGCCCAAATTAAACAAGCAAACTTTGCTCATCGAATGAGTGGTCTAGCTTATAGAGGATAAAATGCACCAAGGGCGATAGCATCTTATGACCGTCAAGAATTCCTGGTTCATTTGCCACGTGAAAGGGTTTAGAGCAGTTCTTTTGGGACGGGGGTTTAGTACCGTGACATCCTGCTTAAGTAGTCCTGATGCTCGTAAGTTGTGGCCCTACCACGATGTTTGTGAGAAATTCATTTTATCTATTTGCCTAACTTATAATTAAACATGAGTGTAAAAATTGAGGAAGACCCAAAACTCAAGTGAGCAGCATTACAGCCAAAATTGGATAGGAATATATTTATAATTGCAGCCAAAATTGGATAGGAATGTATTTATATCCGTAACTTTCCTTAGTTTACTATGATGTTTATATGCCATCCAAACCGTTCACGGGGTCATTTGTACCGGGATGAACAGAAAATATGAAGATATTAACTTGATCCAAGACTTCATTGCCCCACAAATGTTTCAACGGTGGATGTTCAATCCTCACTGTTTTCTGTTGTGCAGCCCACTTGAATTTTAGATCTGCTTCATTTTTAAACTCATGTCGTAACATAATCTAACAAAACGTATGTACAGAGTGAATTTCTCACAAATATCATCATGGACCCCACTAAGCTAGATTGTGTGTCGCAGGCAATAGGCGTCCGTTCTTTCGAGGCTCGAAGATAGGGGCTTTGAAACTTGCACCCCCGAAATGACCACAGGAAAGACAGTTTCATCTGACTATCATGGACCAAAAAATATGCTTGATTGGTCATCTGAATAATGGATTGGCTATTAGACGGTTCGAAATAATAAAAAGGTTCTGAAAAAATCAAGTATCTAAGATAAAGAGGCTAGGATTGATCAGCCGATCTAATTTTGAGAGTGTGAGCTACAGCCGTGCACGTTTACACTGTGCCACCGTATTGCGTGTCAGTGTACCAGACTGTCAAATGACTGGACGCGGATTCCCTGCGAGAGCCTATGGGAGAAAGCTCCTCCGCTGTAAACTTTTGTGGACCACCGTGATGTTTGTGAGAAATCCACCCCGTTCATCCGTTTCGTGAGCTCATTTTAGTACACGAGACTACGAGTAAGTAGGATCCGAGACTCAAGTGGGCCGTACTAAAGGAAAAGGTGGTTACGGAAATTTCTGCTTTTAAAACTTCCCTGAGGTCGACAGTGATGTTTACATATCATCCTTACCGTTCATGACCTCATCTCTACTGGGATGAACAGAAAATAAAAATATTAGCATGATTGAAAGCTTTTATGGCTCCATGAATATTTCAACTGTGGATGTTCAAATCTCATGTTTTCAGCCCACTTGAGTATTGGATCAGGATCGTTTTTAGCCTCATGTCCTAAAATAATCTCATAAAATAGATAGACAGTGTAGATTTCTCACAAACATAACGATGGCCTCACCTAAGTTTCCAGCGCAGGAGCTTCAAGCGAAAGACTATGGCAGGAAATCCGCTTCCCGAATAACTCTGGCAAGGGTTCTCAGCAGGGAATCCGCTTGTAGACGTGGCAAGGTTTCAACTACAAGGTTTCAACTACGGTGGTCCCCACGAGGGTTTGCAGCGGATAAGGTGAGACCCCGGATCCACCGACGTGGTGTTAATTTTAGGATATTAGGCAAAAAATGAACCGGATCCATTGCTTAAGTGGGCCGATGACGTGAGAATTGAACGTCCACAGTTGAAATATTCGTGGGGCCACAGAAGTTTTGAATCATGTTAATATTTGTGTTTTCAAGTTAATCCCAGTAAGAATGAGGTTATGAACGGTATAGATGGCATGTAAACATCACCGTCGACCCCAGGAAGGTTTCAACGATAGGAATTTTCCTAACCACGTTCTCTTTTAGTGCGGCCCACTTGAGTCTTGAATCCTGATCAATTTTGGTTTGATAACCGAAAATGAGCTCAGAAAACGGATGGACGGAATGGATTCCTTACAAACATCACGGTGGGCTCCATCTCAGTTTCCAGCGCAGGAACTTCCTGCGAAAGGCTTTCGCAGTTCGCAGGAAATCCTCGTCCGAAATATACCCGGTTTCAACTACAAGGTTTCAACTACGGTGGTCCCCACGAGGGTTTGCAGCGGATAAGGTGAGACCCCGGATCCACCGACGTGGGTGGGTTCCTGACTGTGGGGCCACCTAGATGTATGTTCCTTCTATCCACGCTGTCTATCCGTTTTAAAAACTCATTTTAGGCGTAACTCAGGTGGACCATAATACAGGAAACAATGATAATCGATCATTAAAAACCTCTCGTGGGCCAAAAAAGTATTGTATAAAGCTCATGTTTGTGTGGTCTCTTCGTACAGGTCTTTGTTTTCTTATCAACAGGATGGATGGTCTTTGTTTTCTTATCGGCAAGATGGATGGGAAATAAACATTCCGGTGCCCTATGAAGTTTTTAATGGGAGGATTCGACCAGTTTATGTAGTATGGTCCACCAAATGAACTGTCCAAATGGATGAACGATGTGGATGTAAATTACATACATCACGGTGGGCCCCAGGAAGAGATACACCGACATCAGTAGATACGGGTATCCGCCCAATCAGCCGCCGCCAGTCGGCAGGGAGAGATGGCCTTCATGTGTGTCAGTTTGAGCAAGGATGGCCAGGGGGTCCACCGTTTTGGATAGAAACGGCCGGAACTTACGTAGGCATAAATAGACTTGTGACATTTATTAAATGTGTACATCCCCTTTACCAGACACGTAGGGTGTTTCCTTCCTTGTCGGCCACTTGGCGGTCCTTCTCTCGCCACACCAGACGTGCAAAGTGTACTCGCAAGCGCACTTCGAGGCACTCGCTAATTCGTACGCGGATTTCCTGCGAAAGCCTTAGAGAGTTTCTGCTGATGTTGGTGAGAAATAGACTAAGTGAGAAATCCACTCCGTCCATACCCTTTTTGGGCTCATATTAGTACGTAAGGTTAAAACTGAGCCGGATCCAATACACAAATGGCCCGAAAACGTGAGAATTGACCGTTCACGGTTGAAATATTTGTAAGGTCTCGGAAGTTTTGAACCAGGCTGATATTTGTGTTTTCAGTTTATATCAATAGAAATGTTAATATAAAGTATATGGATGGCATGCAAACATTTATGTAGACGTGGCAAGGTTTCAACTACAAGAATTACCCACGTTTTCCTTAAGTGCAGCGCACTTGAGTCTTTGATCTTGCTCAATTTTGATCTCAATTACTTAAATGAGCTCATAAAACGGATGAAGATGAATGGGATGAATTTCTCACAAACATTACAGTGGCCCCACCTAAGTTTTCAGTGCACGGTCTTTCTAGAAAAAGCTTTCGCAGGAATCCACATCCGACGAATTCGTGACATGTAAGATAAGGTTGGGGGTGTTGGGACACCACTTGTTCCCATTCAAATCAAATGCCACTAAGCAAATACAAACAAAGAATATATAAATATACATGATTTTTATATAAAAAATTCTCACAAAAAAGAAAAAGAAGAAGAAGTGCCTTTAGGATATTCTAATCTCCACCTGAGATAGGTATAAGAGATGGATAAATAAATAAAAAACCTCATTTTCTTATCTCCAAACCTCATAAACATTTTGTCCCTGATTAGGATATTCTAATCTTCGCCTGCGATAGGTATAATCCACTCATCCCCATCTCTAAATATGTTTATGTCGAGATCTTCTTAGGAGCTCTCAAATCTTTCATTTTGAATGTCCTTGATAACTGCACCTTTAATATGTTGATTTCAGATATGATATGACTGATAATTAACATATCATCAACATATAATACCTTTAAGATGAATTTTCTATCACTTTGTATCTTGAAGTAGACACAATGATCATATTTATCTCTAGTAAATCGTTGATTCATCGTGAAAGTATCAAACTTCTCGTACCATTATTTATGCCATTGTTTCAAGCCGTACAACGATCTCCTTAACATACAAACCTTATTATCCACCCCTTAAATTTCGAATTCCTCTGGTTACTCCATGTAAATTTTCTCTTACAACTCCTCATGTAGGAAAACAATCTTCATATCCCTTTGTTTCTGTTCCAAATTGTATTGAGCAATTAACACCAATACAAACCTAATAGATACCTACTTGACATTAGGTGTAAAGTTCTCACTGAAATTGACGCTTTCTTTATGAGCTTACCCATTTGCAACCAATCTCACATTGTATCTATTCTATTTCTTCTGATAAATCGACTTAGACCCTATCACTTTATGTCCAACGGGCAGTTCCACCAGTTCCCACGTCTCACTCTTGTATAAAGAGTTTATCAAATCTTCCATTATCTCCATCCACTTCTTAGCATCTGGATCATCTAGTGCTTCTTTAGAGATAGACTGATTCCCCTTATTTGTAATGAGAGTGAATGCAATATTTGAGTAATCTCTATATCTCACTAGTAATTTACAATATCTCGGTGGATTTTTCCTCAAATATGGCTTCTCCACCTGCTCTTGTACCTCTTCCTACGACTTAACTTCATCCCGTGTTTCACCATTATCGATTTCAAATCGATCACTGTAGATTTTTCTAGTTTCTTTTGTTCTTCCTTACGAACAAATAATCCTCATCAAACCTAACGTTGCAGCTAATCGTGATCTTCTATGTAACCCGGTCATACGGCATGTATCCCTTCACACCATCACCATAGCCCATAAGGGTACACTTCCTCGCCATTTGGTATAGTTTATCTCTCTTAATTGATGGTACATGAGACTAAGCATTGTAACCAAATACACGCAGCTCGGAGTAGTCAACATCATGAACGTTTCACACTTCTTTTGAAATTTTATAATTTATCGGCATAGATAGACACCGATTTATTAAGTAACAAGTCGTGTAACGGCTTAGTCCATAGCTTCTTGCCTAACCTAGCGTTGTTCAACATGCTTTGGGCTCTCTCTAAGAGAATCCAATTCATCTGTTCCACCAACCATTATGCTCTGGCGTATCTAACTGTGTTGAGTTATACGATCCCATCATCTTTATAAAACTAGTTAAATTCATTTAAAGTGAAATTCTTCACCATTGTCTATCCTTAATACTTTCTATTTTCATCATCACTATTTTTTTGCTATCGCCTCCTACACTTTGAATGTGATGAAAACATCTGATTTATACTTCATGAAGTATACCAACACCTTTCGAGAGTTGTCATTTATAGATGACATAAAGAATGATAACCCCCTTCCAAAAACCACGAGTGACGACCTCTATACATCAGAATGCACATAATCTAAAATACTCTTATTAACATGCTTTCCAAATTTAAAAGATAACCATAATTGTTTACCATATATATAATGCTCACATATATTTAAATAAACACTTTTAAAAATTAGAATTAAACATTGATTAGAAAGTACCTTCATATCGCGCTCGCTCATCTGGCTAAAAAGAGCATACCACAAATGATCCGATGTGTACTTTGTTGCAGATGTTGTAATTACACCCGAAACGGTATTCCCAGTCAACTTCTAAAGGTTACTGCTTTGCTGTGCCTTTATCATAATGAGTGCCCCTTTTGAAACTTTTAGGACACAATTATAACTAGTTAACTAACACTCAAGTTCATCGAGATCTCCAAGAGAAATCAGATTCTTCCTTAGTTTAGGAATGTGTCTCACATTTGTCAGAATGTGTTCCATTCCATCAAACATTTTGATACGTACCATTCCAATTCTAACAACTTTACGGGCAAAGTTATTGCCCATAAATACTTGTCCAACATCGTAGTAACTGTAATGGTGAACTAATCTCACTGAAAAGTCATATGGTATGAGGCCCCCAAATCCAAAATCTACTCATTGCTAAGATAACCGGATTTGGATGTGGTCAAGATGTCACCACGTGTCTATGAAGCTATTGTAAGACTTTATATTAGAGTTCAACAGAATTACAAGTAGGTCTTCCTCACCAATCTTCACTTCTACACTCATATGATTTGCAAAGTATGTGATTAAATACGCTGATGTGATCATTAAGATATGACCCTTACTATCACGCCCAAACTCGGAAACCAGGCTCACAAAATTTTCAATCGCCGAATCCGATGTCGACAGCATCCGTAGTACCCCATTCTCGGCTCCCAGCGTCCATACGCCAGATTCTAATCTTGGGATCTTATAAGGAGAATTTTCCAATGTACATTTAACTCGTAATAAGCATAACTACAAGTTTACCCAAATCACAAAGGCAACATCATCATCACATATCCACTAATATAAACAGTTGAATACAATGCTGAAAGGGAAATACATATATCAAAATCAAAGCTTCAAAAGACAGCTACACGCTCCTAGCTCAACGCTGCTGCAACTTAACGCCACCTGCACGCATCTATCATGCATAAGCTTATGGAAAGTTTAGAGGGTGATGAAAGTGTGTGCACAAGATAAGTGTCAAGTATTCAATGCAACGCCATAATCATATAATGTCGGAAATATTGGCAAGATCATGAATCATACGATAACAGAGTAAGCGAAAATATTGACAAGTCCATGAGTCATATAATATCAGAGTACACAATACAGATCAGCTATGCAAATGAGGAGTCATAGAGAGCCAAATATCAGATGCCGAGGGAACAATGCAATATGTAAATCCTGCTAAGTTCGTCTAGGCCATATAAGTACAGAAAACATAACAACCCAAAATGTCATGTCTCCGGATGTAATATGCGATGCGAATGAAATTACCAAGTTGGAGTGGGAGGTCGGGATGATAGTACGTAATATTGCAGGATACGAGGTGTCACGCCCTAAATTCGGAAACTGGGCTGACAAAATTTTCGATCACCGAATCCGGTGCCGACAGCTTCCGTAGTACCCCATTTTTAGCTCCCAGTGCACATGCGTCGGGTTCCGATCCTGGGATCCTACAAGGAGGATTTTTCAACGTGCATTTGTCTCATAAGAAGTATAACCACAAGTATACCCACATCACAAGAACAACATCATCATCACATATCCACTAATATAAACATTTGAATACAATGCTGAAAGAGGAAATACATATGTTAAAATCAAAGCTCCAGAAGTCCACTGCTCGCTTCAAGCTTAACACTGCGGTAACCTAACGCCACCTGTACGCATTTATTGTGCATAAGCTTATAGAAAGCTTAGTGGGTGGTGAAAGTGTGTGCACAAGGTAAGTGTCCAATAACTAATATCAGAGTAATCAGAGTAAGTGGAAATACTAACAAGCCCATAAATCATACAATATCTGAAATACTAGCAAGTTCATAAATCATGCGATATCAGAGTAATGCGAAGATATGCTAATAGGCCCATAAATACCATCAACCTTATCCAGGCTATGTGATGCAAAAATATAATAAGCCAATATCATATATTGATGAAGAAATGTAGATCAGCTATGCAATGCGGAGGCAGTAAGCTAAATACAATGTGTTGAGGGTACAATGCAATATGTGATGTGAACGAAATAACCAAGCTGAACTGTGAAGTCGGGATGGTAGTATGTAGTATCGCAAGCTACGAGGTCTATCACAAAGGGCTTCTATCCAAACCATTCTCATACCTAAATTTAGATAGTTAGACCCAATGTGGTAGACTCCTGATCTCAAGTTTGTCACGGGCATAACTGAAATCCTGGCCATGCGAAGGTACATAACAATTAGTTGTGCACCACCAGCCCGAGTGGATAGTGAATGAAATGAATGTATGAGTATATAACTTCTACTCAATAAGTCCACATATCAGTATGGTTCCTCTTTGAGAAATCACCGGGGTCTATTACACTCCAAACTAGATTGCCGTCCCATCGCGCGCAACAAGGTGAGTCAAAGAGACCTCACTATCCGCCTACCAATATTGGGCCCGGCTCGTCGATAACGGACCCATTCCTTGAACTGATCAGACTCAGCTTAGCATTGCCCCCTCCTCTTGGGCAGGTAAGGCCGTATCCCGTTTCAACCGACCACGACACAGTGGGAGACGTAGCCTAATAGTATACGGTCCTCATGCGCTCATGCATCCACTCGGTCTAGACATTAGAGCAATCTCTGGAATCAAGAGAGTTTAGGGACTTTCACCTAGGGATATCTATAGCACCCCATGTAGAATAGATTTATGGTGTCCCATTTGACCATCTACGAAATACCTGTGGAGGTTACAACCCTGATGTCGTTAGGGGGTACAATAATCATAACACAAAATGCAAGATGCATGAGTCATACAAATCAGTCATGCATCAATCCTGCACATACCGTGTACTCATGTGAGACAATCTACGCCTATCAGGGAATCTCATAACAACATGCCCAATGACATATGCAATGATCAACCACATCCCATAACAAACATGCAGATGATACGTATAGGCATGTATTGTGATGTCACATACTCATAATCGACATCAATAACCGGCAGCGACAATCGGCAGCGACAATCGGCCTCGACAATGTGGACATTTAACCAACATTGCCCCCAAGGAGTGGCCTATATAGAGCCTATCATATAGTGGACCCATGGCCTCACACAAGGGCTTAATACACATCATGATGGGCCTCATATAGGTCTCGACAATCGGCCTCAGCAATCGAAATTAGCCTCAACAATTGGAATCGACCTATACAATCAGCCTCGATAATCGGAATCGGTCTATACAATCGGCCTCGACAAATCGAAATCGATATTCGACCTCGACAATTGAAATCGGCCTATACAATCAGCCTCGACAATTAGAATCGGCGTATAAAATCGACCTTAACAAATCGGAATCGATACTCGGCCTCGACAACTAGAATCGACCTATACAATCAGCCTCGACAATTGGAATCGGCCTATACAAGCGGCCTCGACAAATCGGAATCGATACTTGGCCTCGACAATCGAAATCGACCTTGATACTTAGCTTCAACAATCAGAATCGATCGATAATCGGAATCAGCAAATCAGTCATGTCAATCAGAATCGGCAAATCGGTCACATCAATCGGAATCGGCAATCGGTTACGACGATCAGAATCGATTGATAATCAGAATCGGCAAATCGATCAGGTCAATCGGAATCGACAATCGGCTACTACAATCAAGATCGATCGATAATCAGAATCAGCAAATCAGTCACCTCAATTGGAATCGGCAATCAGTTACGACAATCGAGATCGATCGATCATCAAAATCGGTAAATCGGTCACGTCAATTGGAATCGGCAATCGGCTATGACAATCGAGATCGATCGATAATCAGAATCGATAAATCGATCACGACAATCAGAGCCACGACAATCGGGATCGATCGATAATCAGAATTGGCAAATCGGTCATGTCAATCGGAATCGGCAATCGGTCACGACAATCGGGATCGATAGATAATTAGAATCAGCAAATCGATCACGATAATCTGGATAGATCGATAATCAGAGTCGATAAAGCAGTCACGACAATCAGGATCGGCAATCGGCTACGATAATCGGGATCGATCGATAATCAGAATCGGCAAATTGGTCATGACTATCAAAGCCATGACAATCGGGATCGATCAATAATCAGAATCGGTAAATCGGTCATGTCAATCGGAACCTGCAATCGGTCACGACGATCGGAATCGATCGATAATTAGAATAAAAAAAACGGTCAAGTCAATCGGAATTGGCAAACAGAATCAGCCTGTCAATTGGACTCGACAAATAGAAATGGCCTCATCAATCGAACTTGACCTCGACGATCGGAATCGACCTCGATAATTGGCCTCAACAAACGGAATCAGCCTAACAAGGCCTAAGAGAAGGTCACAATGTGGACATTAAACCATCATTGCCCTAGAATGTGACCATTAAACCATCATTACTCCTAAGGCATGACCCTCCATAATCATCATTACATACATCGTGGAGTAATCACACATCGCAATAGACCTCATATATATCGAGCTGGCCATATCACATGGGCCGCACCAGTGGGCCTCATATACATCAAGTGGACCGCGCTCACGGGCCACACCAATCGGCCTCTTATATCTTAAATAGGCTGAATCAATGGGCCTAATATACATCAAGTGGGCCGCAACAACGGACCATAAACAAATCAAAGGTGGGCCTCACAGATGAGCCACAAACATATCAAAGGTGGGCCTCACAGATGGGCCATAACTACATCAAGATGGGCCTCATACACATACCAAGGTGGGCCTCAATGGACGGCCATAAATAAATCAAAATGGGCCTTATACATATACCAAGGTGTGCCTCAATGGGCGGCTATATGTCCTAGAGGGGGGGTGAATAGGACAATGCCAAATAAAAACTTATAACAATGGAATAATAAAGAAAATGATAGCCAAATTAAATAACAATGCAAGAAAGAAAAACAACCTCAAAATTCAGATCTTGAGAGGTTGATACAAACGTTATTCTAAGGACAACCTTACACCAAAACGAGTTTATGGTAGGACAACCTTATTTCTAGAAAGGTCTTTGTATCAAGTCTCAAATCGAAGAGGAATACAAAAACAAATATGAACTGAATTGAAATAACTTGTAATTAAAGATGTATTGTTCTAGGGACAGCCATACACCATAAAAATGGCAGGGCAACCTTGTTGGAACAACTTTCAAAATGAAATTGAAAAACAAGCTTATAAAGGAATAGCAGAAAGTAAATTCTAAGCTATTACAACATTCTCACAAAGCTTGAAATAATTACAACATTCACCACCATACATACATCCCACAAAAAGAATAAAAACAATTAAAAGAATAAATCAATCAACCACAACTCAAAGGATTTATAGTGGTTCGCCTGTGTGTTCACCAACTGTTATCCAACAGCCACACAAAAAGCTACTCCACTCCTAATATCCTCACACAGGGGATATTAGCGTTCACTAAAGATAGGTTTTCCCAGGTTCACCCAAAACCCTTACAATTGTGTCTTTGTATGTGGGCTTACACAATTAAAAAACCCCACTTCTGAGTTTTCCTGGCTTTCCTCAGATAACCAATATAACAAGATTTTTGCAAATCTTGAAAGAAACCAAAATAATAGAAAGGAATTTACAATATGTAAAATACCTGAATATCTCCTTCGTTGTAGCAGCCCGGTAGAACCAAATCAAAGTAGATGATTGAATGTCCAAGTTCAATGTCCAGTACTCGATTACAATGGTTCTAGTTCTAATTGATTTTAAATTAAACCAAACAGGGCTTGCCTTAATTGATTTTGATTCCAAAGAAAGGGAATAACAATTCCTCTTTTCAAATCAGATTGGAATAACAGAAACAAAATCAATTAAAATAAAGCTAAGGAAAGAAGATATTAAATAAGCACACTTAGCTTAGATGGAGCACAAAATTATCTCTCAGAAGTTCGACGAAGATTGGCTTGAATACTATAATTAAATCGATGATTTCTTCTGAGATTCGTGCTCTATTTATAAGTGAAAAGATCAGGTCTTGATCTAGAGTGCTCTACGACTAGTCGAAGCTCTAATAAGATATTTGAAAAATTCGGCGGGATATGCTTTGACCGTTCTACGACTGGTCGTAGCCCTCCTACGACTGGTCGTAGGTCACCTACGACTGGTCGTAGGTTTCCTTCGACTGGTCGTAGGTCCTGCAAAGACCCGCTGGACTTCGAGTCGTAGATTCTACGACTGGTCGAAGATTGACATTGTTCCTACGATCGGTCGAGCATTCCTGGACTAGTCGAAGGCTAGATTTTATCCGGAATTTGTAACAAACTTACGACTGGTCGAGGATTTTCTTAGACTGGTCGAAGCAAGTCTAGGACTAGTCGAAGCAGACCTAAGACTGGTCGAAGAACAGACCAATCACATGTAAAATAACATTCGACTTATGTATCCGAAATGACCTACTTTCTAAGGTCATCCTATGGTCAAACAAACCTCAATCAAGAAGTATGGACATTGAAACAAGAGACCATGAAGAATGAGCCTTGAAGTCTTGATGTAGACTAAACCTTGAAGTAGCTCAATCATGAAAGTGGCTTGAGTTTCAACTTGAGTCTTGAGTTCAGCTTGAGTCTTGCCTTGTACTTTCTTTTTCTTTTCAGCTTGAGTCTTGTGAGCAGTTCTTTCATTCCAGTTCTTTCATTCAAGATCTTGAGTCTTTTACTTGAGAGCTTTGCTTGATGTGAGCTTAGCTTGTTCATGTATGTTGATCCTTGAGAGAGCTTCACTTAAGCGGGTTATATATAACATAACAGTGATTTTGGCACCACAAATTTGACAACAAAATGGGCCTTATACATATACCAAGGTGTGCCTCAATGGGCGGCCACAAATAAATCAAGATGGGCCCCATACATATCCCAAGGTGGGCCTCAAAAGGCAGCTCACGATTGGGCAAAAATAGGTGGACAGTGGGTCTAACACATGCATCATGGTGGAGTCCACATCACCGTCCAAATTGTCCAGCACTGTCTAGACTATGTGGATAATAATACACATATCAAGGTGGTTCACCGTCCAGATGGTGGATGCATGGACAAGGCACGTACATCAGATAACTGGTGCTTCTAGCACCAACGGACGGTGTAGGTATAACACCTACCACATGTGGAACCCACAAAACTGCTGCATCAACAACGGCTAAGTAGGTGATGGGGCCCACAGATAGACGGTTTGGATATGCATTACGTGGGCCCCATGTCCATGTGGATGGCAAGGATGAGGCCCATACATCATGATGGCTCCCATGTGCTGGGCAGCAGCATGTTAACAAAAGAGTCTCACCGTCCCATCCTGCTGGACGGTGGGGATACATCCCATATACATTTAATATAGGTCCCACCGTCCTTGCCTCTGGACGGTGGAGACAACACTCGCATCAGGAGGGTTCCACACGTACATCACGTGGGTCCCACTGCCATCTCAAAATGGCTGGACGGTCTAGATCAAACCCATACATTTGGTGGGTCCCACGGGCCTACTGGCATCATAATGCCAGCCGTATAGCTGGTGTGAGTACAACAGCCAACCTGCTTCCATACAAGGTGGGTTCCACCATCCACTACTGTGGATGGTGTGAGTCAAAACACATACATCATTTTGGGTCCCACGTGGGGCCCACCTTACATTTATTTACCGTCCAATCTGCTGACAAGGTCATACGGACCTGGATGAACTGGAAAACAAATTTCTTATTAATCCAAAACATCTGTGACACCCAAAAGAGTTTCAATGGCAGACATTCAATCACTCTGTTCCTTGTGATGTGGGCCACTTAAGAGCCGTATATGGCTGATTTTTGGACTGGTCACTGCTCAGAGGGAGGCCCACCAAATGCACGACTTTGATGCTCTACACGTATCACAGAGGGGCCCACAGCTGGGACCCATGGCCCCTGCTCATTTCACGTCTAGCGAAGCAGCGCCTGTTGTTGTTGTCGGCGGCAGTAGGTGCTCCCTAGTTTTTTTTTTGACAAATTGGGTTTTTCTAAGGTTTTTCATGCGTGGGGCCCGTATCAGAAGAATCCACCCCGCCCACTGGTTTCTACAGTCTATATCAAATCCATCAAGCCCAATATTGGGCATGTTTCAGTGTGTAGAAAAATTTAAATGAATTTAAATAGTGAAAATCAATGTTTGTTAAGGTATGACCCACCAAATAGTCAGATCAACTTCATTTTTCGGCTCAACGCCTAAAATGAGTTGGGGAATGGAATAAACGGTTTGGATTAGGTCCATACATCAATGTGGGGCCTCCATAAGCTGCCCACCCCAAAGCTTGAACCACGCTGATATCTTTGTGTTTTCTTGACAGCAACCACGCCATCAGTCCATGCTTCACTGACGTCCAGCGTCCTGGACGATTTTTGGATGCAACACATGTTAAGGTGGGCCCCACCTTCACACATATGGTTTAGGTGGGCCACCATATGCATGGATGGTGTGGATAAAAAATCATCAAGGTGGGGTCCATCCAAGTGGGCCACACAGCCACATCATTTCACATAATAGAAAATGAAAGAGTGAGGGAGAGAGAGAGATCGGAGTAGCGGAGGGGCCCCGCCACTATGGGCCCCTCTTTAATACAAATCATACATTAAGATGGGTCCCACCACAAGTGGGCCTCAAATCATCAAAATTAACAAATAAAATCACTCACCGTTGCAAATCTTCTAGCCTCTTTGGTCTCCCCGAGCTCCAAGGGATGTGATTCAATGGTTGAGATTATCTTTGGAGGGTGAGGATGGGAAGTAAGAAGGTGGGCCACACAAGTATCTCCATGGAAGTCATAGACGTTGGGTGCTCTCATGGTGCTTGGGAGAGAAATGAGAGAGAGATGAGAGAGAGAGGATGTAAGAAAGAGAGGGATGGGTGAGTGATGGGGTGAGTGGTGGGTGAGTGATGGGTGTACTTAAAAAGGGATGGATGGAGAGAGGGAGAGTTGACTTTGGGTTACTTTTTGGGTAACGTGACATGTACTTGATTGATTTGACATATTGTACAGATTCTCTCGGTATTGCAACGTGCGGTGTTTTCCTCGAACTGAATGCAGGCCCACATCTCTTGGACCGAATATCGCTTTGGTGCGTAATATGCAGCGTCAGAACCGCAGCGACGGTGCAGTCGCAAGGGTATAAGTTTCGAGTTGCTCCGAGTCTAATATATGGGACATGACTCACGATCGCATGTAAACGTCGATAACAGATGCGGGTCGCTAGAATTGGACTGGGAGAACCGCGAGGCTTATGGAATGGTACGGTTAGGATACGGGTCTTACAACACTCCCCTCTTAATAAAAATTTCATCCTCGAAATTTACAGAATAGACAAAAGAAAAAGAATTATCCTCAAGTATATATATTAAGGCTCAATCAATCTACAAAAGGATGAAGATAGCGCTCTCTAATCTCAACCTCCCCCTCCAAAGACGCATTACCAACATATGGTGACCTTACTAATCTTTAGATGTCAGATTAGAAATGGTCGAAAATGGAATACTATGCAGCCTCACGATTTCAATGGTAGGGAGCTATATCAGAAAATCTCTAAGTTATTCGAACTTGGGGATCTAACCATTCTATGTTCTCAACAATCATAGAGTGTAAGGAAGCTACCAGCAGATATTTGATGTTATCTTCAAGTATTCCTAAGTTATACTCTGATACCAACTTCTGTTACGCCCCAAACTTGGAAACCGGGCTCACAAAATTTTTGATTGCCGAATCCGGTGCCGACAGCCTCCGTAGTACCCCATTCTCAGCTCCCAGCGCGCATGCGCCCGATTCCGATCCTGGGATCCTACAAGGAGAATTTTCCAACGTACATTTGTCTCATAAGAAGCATAACCATAAGTATACCCAAATCACAAGAACAACATCATCATCACATATCCACTAATATAAACATTTGAATACAATGCTGAAAGAGGAAATACATATGTCAAAATCAAAGCTCCAGAAGTTCATTGCACGATCCAAGCTCAACGCTGCAGTAACCTAACGCCACCTACACGCATCTATCGTGCATAAGCTTATAAAAAGCTTAGTGGGTGGTGAAAGTGTGTGCACAAGGTAAGTGTCCAGTAACTAATATTAGAGTAATCAGAGTAAACGGAAATATTAACAAGCCCATAAATCATACAATATCTGAAATACTAGCAAGTTCATAAATCATGCGATATCAGAGTAATGCGAAGATATGCTAATAGGCCTATAAATACCATCAGTCTTATCTAGGCTTTGTGATGAAAAAATATAATAAACCAATATCATATATTAATGAAAGAATGTAGATCAGCTATGTAATGCGGAGGCAGAAAGCTAAATACTATGTGCTGAGGGTGCAATGCAATATGCGATGCGAACGAAATGACCAAGCTGAACTGTGAAGTCGGGATGGTAGTATGTAGTATCGCAAGTTATGGGGTCTATCACAAAAGGCTTCTATCCAAACCAGTCCCATACCTAAATTTAGATAGTTAGACCCAATGTAGTAGACTCCTGATCTCAGGTTAGTCACGCGCCCAACTGAAATCCTGGCCATGCGAAGGTACACAACAATTAGTTGTGCACTACCAGCCCCAGTGGATAGTGAATGAAATGAATGTATGAGTATACAACTCCTACTCAATAAGTCCACATATCAGTACGGTTCCTCTTTGAGAAATCACTAGGGTCTATTACACTCCAAACCAGATTGTCACCCCATCGCGCATAACAAAGTGAGTGGAAGAGACCTAATTATCCACCTGCCAATATCGGGCCCAGCTTGTTGATAACGGACCCATTCCTCGAGTTGGTCAGACTCAGCCTAGCATTACCCCCTCCTCTCAGGCAGGTAAGGCCGTACCCCCTTTCAACCGACCATGATATAGTGAGAGACGTGGCCTAATGGTATACGGCCCTCATGCGCTCATGCATCCACTCAGTCTAGACGTTGGAGCAACCTCTGGAACCAAGAGGGTTTAAGGACTTTCACCCAGGGATATCTATAGCACCCCAGGTAAAATAAATTTCTAGTGTCCCATCTGACCATCTATAAAAGACCTGTGAAGACTATGACTCTAATGTCACTAGGGTGTACAGTAATCACAACACACAATGTAAGATGCATGAGTCATATAAATCAGTCTTGCATCAATCCTGCACATACCGTGGACTTATGTGAGACAATTTACGCCTATCAGAGAGTCTCATAACAACATGCCCAATGACATATGCAATGATCAACCACATCTCATAATAAACATGCAGATGATGCGTATGGGCATGTATCGTGACGCTATGCTGTCACATACTCATAATCGACATCAATAACCGGCATCGACAATTGGCATCGATAATGTAGATATTTAACCAACATTGCCCCCAAGGAGTGGCCCACATAAAGCCTATCATATAATGGACACATGGCCTCACATAAGGGCCTAATACACATCACGATGGGCCTCATATAGGTCTCAACAATCAGCGTCGACAATCAAAATCAGCCTTAACAATCGGAATCGACTTATACAATCAGCCTCGACAATCAAAATCGGCCTATACAATAGGCCTCAACAAATCGGAATCGATACTTGACCTCGACAAATCGAATCGGCCTATACAATCTACCCCGATAATCTAAATCGTCCTATACAATCGTCCTCCACAAATCGGAATCGATACTTGGCCTCGACAATTCCAATCGGCCTATACAATCGGCCTCAACAATTCCAATCGGCCTCGACAATCGGAATTGATCGATAATTAGAATTGGCAAATCGGTCACGTCAATCGTAATCGGCAATCGGCTACTACAATCAGGATCGATCGATAATCAGAATCGGTAAATCGGTCACATTAATTGGAATCAGCAATCGGTTATGACAATCGGGATCGATCGATAATCAGAATTGACAATTCGGTCACGTCAATTGGAATCGGCAATCGGTTATGACAATCGGGACAATCGATAATCAGAATCGACAAATCGGTCACAATAATCAGAGCCACTATAATCGGGATCGATCGATAATCAGAATCAGCAAATCGGTCATGTCAATCAAAATCAGTAATTGGTTACGACAATCGGGATCGATAGATAATCAGAATCAGCAAATCGGTCATGATAATCGGGATCGATCAATAATTAGAGTCGGTAAATCAGGATCAGCAATCGGCTACGACAATCAGGATCGATCGATAATCAGAATCGGCAAATCGGTCACGACAATTGGAGCCACGACAATCGAGATCGATCGATAATCAGAATCGGTAAATCGGTCATGTCAATCAGAATCGGCAATCGGTCACGACGATCGGAATCGATCGATAATCAGAATCGGCAAATCGGTCACGTCAATCGGAATCGGCAAATAGAATCAGCCTCGTCAATCAGACTCGACAAATAGAATCGGCCTCGTCAATCGGACTCGGCCTCGATGATCGAAATCGGCCTCGATAATCGGCCGCGACAAACGGAATCGGCCGAACAAGGCCTAAGGGAAGATCACAATGTGGACATTAAACCATCATTGCCCTACAATGTGGCCATCAAACCATCATTACTCCCAAGGCATGGCCCTCCATAAACATCATTACATATATCGTGGAGTAATCACACATCGCAATATACCTCATATATATCAAGTTGGCCATATCACGTGGGTTGCACCAATGGGCCTCATATACATCAAGTGGACCGCGCTCACGGGCCACACCAATGGGCCTCGTATATCTTA
Organism: Magnolia sinica; assembly: GCF_029962835.1. NCBI lineage: Eukaryota > Viridiplantae > Streptophyta > Magnoliopsida > Magnoliales > Magnoliaceae > Magnolia > Magnolia sinica. The sequence continues at coordinate 28,044,091 of NC_080591.1, read as the reverse complement.
AATGGGCCGAATCAATGGGCCTAATATACATCAAGTGAGCCGTAATAACGGACCATAAATAAATCAAAGGTGCCGATCCTGGGATACTACAAAGAGGATTTCAAGTCATCAGTCTGATTTATAATGAGCATAACAAAAGCATAACCCACAAACAATAACCACAAGAACACCACCACAAAATCCACTAAGATCAAAAACTTTTGAGTACAATGCGATAGAAAAGGAAAATACAATGTAACAAAAGAAGCAAACTCCAGAAGCTCAGCTGCACGCTCCAACTACAGCGAGACTATGGCTGCGGCTGCGTCGTCACCCGCACGCATCAATCGTGCATAAGCTTATGGAAAGCTTAGAGGGTGGTGTAAGTGTGTGCGCAATATAAACGTACTCAAAATGCAAGGTCAGAGTGATGTGGAAACATGGTAATGAGCACATGAATGCAATCAGCCGTACCAAGGCTATGCGGTGCAAGATATGAATGCCATCGGCCAAAACACGGCCATGCGATATGAAATGCAATTCAAGCATGCCAATCCTCAACATGTATCAGTACAGTTCTCATTCTGGATAATCACCGGGGTTCAATACACTCCAAATGGCACTGTCGCTCTCCTAGCCGCACAGTCCAAGTGAGCGTAAGAAACCTCACTATCCGCCTGACCAATAGTCTGCCAATACCTATCCGGCACGTCGATAGCGGACCCATTCGCGAGCTGGTCAAACTCAGCCTAGTATTGCCCCCTACCCTCGGGCGAGTAAGGCCACACTCCTTTCCAACCGACCACGACACAGTGGGAGACGCGGCCTCCTGGTATTCGGCCCTCATGCGCTCGTATATCCACTCGGTCTCGACGTTGGAGTCATCCTCTGGTACCATCGGGTTTAGGGATTTTCACCCAGGGACATCTATGGCGCCCGTATGCTAGAACCAAGTATTTCCGGTATCCAATCCTGCCATCCACGATGTGTCTGTGAAGGCTATGGCCCTGATGTCGCTAGGGCATACAGTGACTATAATCACACAAATGCAAGTGCATGAATCACATTATCGTCATGCAACAGTCTGTATGTACCATGCACTTATATGGGGCAACTCCGCCTATCAGGGGAGCCCATAAACAGTCTGCCCAAAGGCATATGCTATGATCGGTCACTCCTCACGTCAGGCATACATATGATGCGAATGATCATGAACCATGGAACTATACTAAACATGCATATAGGGATGGGCTCTGCGTATCACAGAAATGGGCCTAGACGGCCTGCAGAGTATAAGTATGAACCTATCAGTGGCCTTAAGGAGTGTGACAATGCGGACATTTAACCAACATTGTCCTTACAATGTGGACGTCAAACCAACATTGTTCCCAAGGCATGGCCCGCCATAAAGTACCATTATACAAACCATAGGAAATCACACATTGCAATGGACTAATATACATCTCATTGGGCCTCGACCCATAGTGCTCAGATACATCAAATGGGCCATCTCATATGGGCCTTATATAAGTCAAGTGGGCCGCATTAGTGGGCCTTATGTACATTGCAATGGGCCATAACCCATGAGCCTTTGAAAACATCACAATGGGTCTCGTAACATGGCCCTTATATATATCAGAGTGGGCCTCGACATCGGGCCACCAATACGTCGAATGGGCCTAACCTCATGGGCCTTATATATATATCAAGGTGGGCCTCCCCAATGGCCTAAATACATCAATATGGCTCCACCACATGGGCACTAGGGCCCACCATAATATTTATTTGAATCCAACCTATTCATAAGGTCACTTGGACCTTGGGTAAGGCCCACGAAATGTTCATTTGAAATCCAACTTATTCATAAGGTCACACGGCAAGGGAGGAGGGGAACAACAATTTTCAGCTTGATCGAAACTTTTTGGGACCCGAAAGGGTTTCAATGGTAGAGTTCAATTCACACTGGATTCTTGTGATGTGGGCCGCCCAAGCGCTGGTTGGCCTGATTTTTGAGAGGGGTCCATGTCAAATAGTGACCCACCAAATGGACGGTGTGGATACAAAATATACATCATGGTGGGGCCACGGATGGAGCCGTGGGTCCCCGCCTACACCGCCGCCCGCTCAGCCATTCGCTTAAATTTTTTTTTTTTTTTCTTAAATTTTTTTTTGTTTTGGGGCCCACCGAGATGTGATTCACAATCCACCCATCCAATATGTGAGTCCCACCTAACTGACGGTCCAGACCAAGTTAATACATCCAAAACTCACGTAGGCCCCACCAAGTGTTTTATATGTTTAGGAATGTCTTCACATGATTTTTGATGGTATGGCCCCCTGAGCTTTGTTTATGGCTGATTTTTGGAGTGTTTTGGGGGTGAGGGGACCCATCAAATGGACGGTGTTGATCAACAAAAACATCAAAGTGGGGCCCACAGTGGGGCCGTGAGGCCCTGCTCGCCGTCCAGCGATGCATTCCGCTCCTCTTTTTTTTTTTTTTTTGAAAATTTGATTTTTTTCTGATTTTCATAGACGGGGCCCACATCCGCAAAATCCACTCCAGCCATGGGTCCCTATGGCTTGATACAAGCCCATAGAGTCCAATATCGGGCTATCTTTGATATGCAGGAGCCTTAGGGAGTAAACCGAAGGTAGGAACACTGTTTCCTATGGTACGGCCCGCCAGAAAATGGGATCAACTTCATTTTTCGGCTCAACGCCTAAAATGAGTTGATGAACAATATGGACGGTTTGGATCTTACATATACATCAAAGTGGGGCCTGCATGAGTGGCCCACCTCTCCCTACTCTCTTTTTTTTTTTTTTGAAACACAAAGGGGGTTGCTCGTCCAGCGTCCAGTGACGCTGGACGGCGTGGATAAACACATGTCTTGTGGTGGGTCCCACATGGACGTGGCCCACCAAATATATATGTATATATATATATATACATATAATATATATATCATATTATATATATAATACATATTAAGTTATATATATTATATATATTATATAAAATATAACATATAAGTATATATATACAAAAAAAAGTGCATTGGGCCCATCCAAACAGTGGATGGTGTGGATCATCACCTGTAATAGAGTGGGCCACGCCGTCTGGTGTAGATGGACGGGGTAGATGTAGCACATATTGGTGGGATCCACACCATTACAAAGAAAGAGAGAAGGAGAGAGATAGAGGGAGGTATACGGTGAGATAGAGGAACCCCGCCACTATGGGCCCTCTTGATTAAATCACTTACATCCAAATGGGTCCCACCAACAAGTGGGCCCTGAAATTCAAAATAATGACAAAGCACCCACCTTATCTTCCTTCTTCTTGGTCTCTTAGACTCCAATGCCCCTCAGCTTCAACTTTGATGGAGGATGATGGACTCTTGATGGTGAAGAAGAGAGATGGGAGGGTGTAGATGGATGATGGAAGGTGGACCACACTTGAGAGGGAGAGGAGGCTTGGACGTTTGGGGCTTGGGGTTGCTTGGAGAGATATGAGAAAATGAGAGAGAAAATGAGAGGATGGGAGTGATATGAGGTGATGGAGTGATGGGTGTAATTAATGGGGCATGGGTTTGTTTGAAAAGTGAGTAAAGGGGGGATGGGTGAAGAGAGAGAGAGTTGACTTTGTGAAGAGAGAGGTATGGGTTGTTGTACTTGAGATAAGGTTACATTTAATGATGATTGATGGGACTTATTGTGTAGAGATTCCCTCGAAATCCGCAACGCGCGGTGTTTCTTCGGAATAAACGCTGATCGGCATCTTCTTACCTAGGTATCGGTTCGGTGCGCAAGTCACGGCGTTGGAACCGCGGCGACGACGCGATCGTCAAGACATAAGTTTCAGGTCGAGCCGACGTCGGTGCGCGGGACCTGGCTTAGGATCGTGCGCAAACACCGAATTCGGTGCGAAGGTTGCCGAAATTTGACCGGAAGGACCGCGGAAGCCAACGTCAAGTGGACCGCGCTCACGGGCCACACCAATGGGCCTCGTATATCTTAAATGGGCCGAATCAATGGGCCTAATATACATCAAGTGAGCCGTAATAACGGACCATAAATAAATCAAAGGTGGGCCTCACAGATGGGTCATAAACATATCAAAGGTGGGCCTCACAGATGGGCCATAACTACATTAAGATGGGCCTCATACACATATCAAGGTGGCCTCAATGGATGGCCATTAATAAATCAAAATGGGCCTCATACATATACCAAGGTGGGCCTCAATGGGCGGCCACAAATAAATCAAGATGGGCCCCATACATATACCAAGGTGGGCCTCAAAAGGCAGCTCACGATTGGGCAAAAATAGGTGGACAATGGGTCCAACACATGCATCATGGTGAGTCCACATCACCGTCCGAATTATCTAGCACTACCTAGACTGTGTGGATTATAATACACATATCAAGGTGGTTCACTGTCCAGATGGTGGACGCATGGACAAGGCACATACATCATATAACTGGTGCTTCCAGCACCAACGGATGGTGTAGGTATAACACCTACCTCATGTGGAACCCACAGAACTGCTGCATCAACAATGGCTAAGTAGGTGGTGGGGCCCACAGATAGACGGTTTGGATATGCATTACGTGGGCCCCATGTCCATGTGGATGGCAAGGATGAGGCGCGTACATCATGATGGCTCCCACATGCTGGGCAGCATCATGTCAACAAAAGGGTCTCACTGTCCCAGCCTGCTGGACGGTGGGGATACATCCCATATACATTTAATATAGGTCCCACCATCCTTGCCTCTGGACGGTGGAGACAACACTCGCATCAAGAGGGCTCCACACGTACATCACGTGGGTCCCACTACCATCTCAAAATGGCTGGACGGTCTAGATCAGACCCATACATTTGGTGGGTCCCACGGGCCTGCTGGCGTCATAATCCAGCCGTATAGCTAGTGTGAGTACAACAGCCAAGCTGCTTCCATACAAGGTGGGTTCCACCGTCCACTATTGTGGACGGTGTGAGTCAAAACACATACATCATTGTGGGTCCCACGTGGGGTCCACCTTACGTTTATTTACCGTCCAATCTGTTGACAAGGTCATACGGACCTGGATGAACATGAAAACAAATTTCTTATTAATCCAAAACGTCTGTGACACCTAAAATAGTTTCAATGGTAGACATTCAATCACTCTGTTCCCTGTGGTGTGGGCCACTTGAGAGCCGTATATGGCTGATTTTTGGACTGGTCACTAATCAGAGGGAGGCCCACCAAATGCACGGCTTTGATGTTCTTCATGTATCACAGAGGGGCCCACAGCTGGGACCCATAGCCCCTGCCCATTTCACGTCCAGCACAGCAACGCCTGTTGCTGATGTCGGCGGCAGCAGGTGCTGCCTAGTTTTTTTTGGACAAATTGGGTTTTTCCAAGGTTTTTCATCTGTGGGGCTCATATCAGAAGAATCCACCCCTCCCACTAGTTTCTACAGTCTATAACAAATCCATCAAGCCCAATATTGGGCATGTTTCAGTGTGTAGAAAAATTTAAATGAATTTAAATGGTGAAAATCAGTGTTTACTAAGGTATAACCCACCAGATAGTCAAATTAACTTCATTTTTTGGCTCAACACCTAAAATGAGTTGGGGAATGGAATAAACGGTTTGGATTAGGTCCATACATCATTGTAGGGCCTGCATAAGCTGCCCACCCCAAAGCTTGAACCAAGTTGATATCTTTATGTTTTCTTGACAGCAACCACGCCGTCAGTCCATGCTTCACTGACATCCAGCGTCCTAGACGGTTTTTGGATGCGACACATGTTAAGGTGGGCCCCACCTTCACATGTACGGTTTAGGTGGGCCACCATATGCATGGATGGTGTGGATAAAACATTCATCAAGGTGGGGTCCATCCAAGTGGGCCACATAGCCACATCATTTCACATAATAGAAAATGAAAGAGTGAGGGAGAGAGAGAGAGAGGTTGGAGTAGCGGAGGGGCCCTGCCACTATCGGCCCCTCTTTGATACAAATCATACATTAAGATGGGTCCCACCACAAGTGGGCCTCAAATCATCAAAATTAACAAATAAAATCACTCACCGTTGCAAATCTTCTAGCCTCTTTAGTCTCCCCGAGCTCCAAGGGATGCGATTCAACGTTCGAGATTATCTTTGGAGGGTGAGGATGGGAGGTAAGAAGGTGGGCCACACACGCATCTCCATGGAAGTCATGGACGTTGGGTGCTCTCATGGTGCTTGGGAGAGAAATGAGAGAGAGATGAGAGAGAGAGGATGTAAGAAAGAGAGGGATGGGTGAGCGATGGGTGAGTGATGGGTGTACTTGAAAAGGGATGGGTGGAGAGAGGGAGAGTTGACTTTGGGTTACTTTTTGGGTAATGTGACATATACTTGATTGATTTGACATATTTCAGAGATTCTCTCGGTATTGCAACGTGTAGCATTTTTCTCGAACTGAATGCGGGCCTACATTTTCTGGACTGGGTATCGCCTTGGCGCGTAATATGCAGCGTCGGAACTACGACGATGGCGCGGTTGCAAGAGTATAAGTTTCGAGTTGCTCCGAGTATGATATATGGGACATGACTCACGATCGTGCCAAATGCCGATAACAGATCGGGGGTTGCCAGAATTCAAACAGGAGGACCGCGGAGGCTTATGGAATGCTACGGTTAGGATACGGGTCTTACACGAGGTCCATCACAAGGGACTACTATCCAAATCAGTCCCATACCTAAATTTGGATAGTCAGACTCAATGTGGTAAACTCCTGACCTCAGGTTAGTCGCGCGCCCAACTGAAATCGTGGCCATGTGAAGGTACACATAACAATTAGTTGCGCACCACCAGCCCGAATGGATAGTGAGTGAATGAATGAATGAGTATACAGTTCCTACTCAATAAGTCCACATATTAATACGGTTCCTCTCTGAGGAATCACCAGGGTCTATTAAACTCCAAACCAGATTGCCAACCTATCGTGAGCAACAAGGTGGGTGGAAGAGATCTCACTATTCGCCAGCCAATATCGGGCCCAGTATTTTGATAGCGGACCCATTCCTCACGCTGGTCAGACTCAGCCTAGCATTGCCCCCTCCTCTCGGGTAGGTAAGGCCGTACCTCCTTCTAATCAACTATGACACAGTGGGGGACGCGGGCTAATGATATACGGCCCTCATGCGCTCATGCATCCACTCAGTCTAGACGTTGGAGAAACCTCTGGAACCAAGTGAGTTCTCGGACTTTCACCCAAGGATATCTATAACACCTCATATAGAACAGATTTCCAGGGTCCCATCTGGTCATCCACAATATGCCTGTGGAGGCTACGGCCTTGATGTCACTATGGCGTATGGTGGTCATATCACAAAATGAAAGATGCATGATTCATACCATCCAGTCATGCATAAAACCTATGCATATAGCGCGCTCATGTGAGGCAACTCCGCTTATCAAGGAGTCTTATAAACAACCGACGCTATGGCATATGTAATGGTCAATCATATCTCATAATAAACATGTAAATGATGCGTATGAATATGTATCATGATGCTATGCTGTCACATACTCATAATCGGTATCAATAATTGGCATCGACAATCGACCTCGATAATGTGGACATTTAACCAACATTGCCCCCAAGGAATGACCCATATAGAGCCTAATATATAGTGGACCCATGACCTTATGCAAGGGCCAAATATACAACACCATGGGCCTCACTCAAGAGCTTAATACACATCACAATGGGCCTTTCACATGGGCCTAATATACATCATAATGGGCTCCATCACCTGGCCCTCAAATGTATCACAATGGGCCTCATCACAAGGCCTTATATACATCACATTGGGCCTTAAACACAGGTTGAATACACATCACAACGGGCCACCTATACATCACATTGGGCCTTAAACATGGGTTGAATGCACATCACAATGGGCCTCAAATATGGGCCGCATATACATCACATTGGGCCTTGACAATCGGAATCGAAATCGGCCATGACAATCGGAATTAAAATCGAAATTGGCATCGACAATTGGAATCAACCTTGACAATCAAAATCGGAATCGGCTTCGATAATCGGCGTTGACAATCGGAATTGACCTCGATAATCAGAATCGACATTAACAATCGGCCTTGACAATTGAAATCGACCTCAACAATCAAAATTAGCCTTGACAATCGGAAACAGAATTGGCCTCAACAATCAGTCTTGACAATCAGAATCGGAATCAGCCTCAACAATCAGCCTCGACAATCGGAATCGGCGTCGATAATAGGAATCGAAATCAACCTCAACAATCAGAATCGGCCTCAACAATCAGGATCAGAATCGGCCTCGACAATCGGAATCAGAATCGGAATCGGCCTCGATGAGAATGGGCCTAACAAGGCCTAAGGAAAGGTCACAATGAGGACCTCCAACCATTATTGCCCATTAATGTGGACATCTAACCAACATTGCTCCTAAGGAGTGGCCTATATAAGGGATTCATACACAAGTTAATGGCCAGACATACCCCACATTGGGTCTTACTCATGGGCCTCACATAAATCACATTGAGCTTCATACATGGGCCTTGAATGTATCACAATAGGCCACGCCCACGGAGCTCGTATACATCACAATGGGCCTCGCCCATGGGCCTTGAATACATCATATTGGGTCTCGCCATGGGCCTTGAATACATTTCAATGGGCCATGCCCATGGGCCTCGGATATATCACAATGGGCCTCGTCCCATGGGCCTTCAACCTATCGCAATTGGCCTCGTCAAATGGGCCGTAAATGCATCACCATGGGCCTCATATGTGGGCCTCATACACAAAAAGTAGGCTACACCACTTGGGCCTCGTATGCATCAAATGGGCCACGTATCTGAGCCTAACAATACAAACAGGTGAACCCCGCCCATGAGCCAAAATACATCATGATAGGCCTCATGGATGGGCCGTACCAATGGTCCTCAAGTGGGCTTGGATCATACCAAAATCATTTCAATAGTTGTAGGTGTAACATGTGTATCACTGTACACAATCATTCCATGGGGCACATGGCCCACTAATGATGATTAACACTATCTAAACATTACCTATGTAAATCCGCACCATCTAAACATTTCCCATGCAAAACAGCACCATGCAAACATTGGACGACATCGTCCAAACATTATCCAGCACTGTCCAGCATAATCTGGACGGTGTGGATGAAATAATACATCATGGTGGTGTCCACGTGGTGGCCCACCAGAGATTTGAATCTGCCTCAATTAGTCTCGAGCTTGCCAATGGATGGACAGTTTGGATGGAACACATCCACACATGGGACCCATAGAACTTGCTGATGACGATACAGCAGCTGTTGCTGTTAGGGTCCACGGATGGACGGCGAAGATGAAAGATAGATGAATGGCATGGAATGAAGATACATCATGGTGTGTCCTATAACACTTGGTAACGTCCTTACAATGGACGGTTTGGATATAGCACATACCTCTGATCAGACCTACAGAGCATTGCTGACCTCGATACATTAGCTATGTGATTGGTGTTTGGGTCCCACATAGATGGATGGTATGGGTTAATAGATACGTCAGGGGTGGGTCCCACCATCCCAACATGGACGGTGTGGCTGAAAGTCACATACACCATGGTCGGCCACAGATCACTGCAGTGAGCCCACCGTCCTAACATTGGACGGTGTGGATTTAAAATACATGCATCAAGGTGGGTCCCACCCCCACACGTGCCACATGTGTGGGGTGGGCCCCACACGATGAAAACTGGATGGAAAGTATGTATAAAATACATACATCACGGTGTGGTCCAGATGGACGAAATAGAATACATAATCAAAGTGGGGCCCCACATGTGTGGATGCAAAGCATCCATTAACGTGGGCCCCACGTCCGTGTAATGGATGAACGGTGTAAATGATATACTTCAGGAGGGTCCCACGGGGTGTGGGCCACCCCATATAATATAATATAATATTATAATATTATAATAATGATTATTATTATCATAAGGAGGGGGGGGGATTATCTAGCGTCCAGGCCTGGACGGATGCCCTGGATGCGAGGCGTATGCATCATGGTGCATCTCTGGACGATGGAGATCAAACACCTATGTAAGGTGTGGTCCAGATGGACGACAATAGATAAAACACACACATCAGTGGTAGGGCCCTGCACAGCACCATCCATGCTGTCCAACACTGTCCAAAAATTGTCCAGCACCGTCTAGTACCATTTGGACGATGTGGATGGAAGACATACATCACAGTGGGCCTGTCCACTTGACGGTGTGGGTTAGACCCATACAACACGGTGGCCCCTGCACTACACCGTCCAGAAATGGATGATGTGGCTGTAACATATAAATCAGGTGGGCTCCATCGCCCCAGCTGGACAGCTGGATGAAACATATAAATCAGGTGGGCCACATGGTCATCACACAGAGAGAGAGAGTAGTAGAGGGGCCTCGCCAGTATAAGCCCCTCTTTAATACAAAGAATACATTAAGGTGGGTCCCACTACATATGGGCCCTTAAATCACAAAACTAAAATAAAATAAAATGACAAAGATGTAAATCTAAGATCACCCACCTTAGATCCCTTTTTCTTCCTTTCGCCAATGCATGCTAGAACTCTAAAGTAACAATTCCAACGGTTGAGATGAAACTTAGATGGTGGAGATGGGAGACAGAAAGTGGGCCACACAAAACTCTCTCATAGAGCTTGAAGAGCTTGGACGTGGGATTTTTGGGTTGCTTGGAAAATGGGTTTGAGAAATGAGAGAGAGTGGGTTGTAAGGAGAGAGAGAGAGAGATGGGTTGTGTAAGAGTTTGTTAATTTTTGGGGTAGCTTGTGTAAGAGAGGTATGGGTTGTGATGGGTTAAGTGATGTGTTGAGTGATGTGAGTACTTGACTTATACTTGACATGAGGTGATTGATGTGCACTTGATTGATGAGACATGTTGTTGAGATTCTCTTGGGATTGCAAACGCGCGGCGTTTTCCTCGAACTGAACACGGGCCCACATCTCCTGGCCAGGGTATCGCCTCAGCGCGTGAGACGTGGCATCGGAACCGCGGTGATGGAGCGGTCGTTAGGGTATACGTTTCGGGTTGACAACGTGTGACTTTGGGTCGCGCGCAAATGTCGGTTACAGGTCGCAGGTTGTCAGAATTCGACTGAGAGGACCACAGAAGCCTAAGGAATGGTACGGGCTAGGATTCAGGCCTTACAGCTCTTCCATCCTAATAAAAATTTCATCCTCAAAATTTAAACCACAACACAACCAATACAGAGATCACCAAAGGAGGGATATCCTATCGTTATAGATATAATTAGAACACAACATACCAACATAATCAAACACCTAAAAGATGGGCTAACGCCCACAAATCTCAGCCTTTTTCTCCCAAGACGCCTCATCAGCACTATGATGATCCCACTGAACCTCGGATCCTGGATCGAAAATGATCAAAACCGGAATACTATGTAGCCTAATAATCTCAACGGAAGATATCAGAAAATCTCTAAGTTATTCGAACTCGGGGATCTAACCATTCTAAGTTCTCAACAATCACACAGTGTAGTGTAGCTATCAGCAGATATGTGATGTTAGCCTAAGGTATTCCCAAGTTATGCTCTGATACCAACTTTTGTCATGCCCCAAACTCAGAAACTAGGCTCACAAAATTTTCAATCGCCGAATCCGGTACCGACAGCCTCCGTAGTACCCCATTCTCGACTCCCAGCGTCCATACGCCAGATTCTGATTCTAGAATCATACAAGGAGGATTTTCCAATGTACATTTAACTTGTAATAAGCATAACCATAAGTTTACCCAAATCACAAAGGCAACATCATCATCACATATCCACTATTATAAATAGTTGAATACAGTGCTGAAAGGGAAATATATATATTAAAAATCAAAGCTCCAAAAGACAACTGCATGCTCCAAGCTCAATGTTGTTGCAACCTAACCCCACCTGCACGCATCTATCGTGCATAAGCTTATACAAAGCTTAGAGGGTGGTGAAAGTATGTGCACAAGATAAGTGCCAAGTATTCAATGCAATGCCATAATCATATAATGTCAGAAATATTGGTAAGATCATGAATCATATGATAATAGAGTAAGCAAAAATACTGACAAGTCCATGAGTCATACAATATCAGAGTACACAATACAGATCAACTATGCAAATGAGGAGTCATAGAGAGCCAAATATCAGATGCCGATGGTACAATGCAATATGTAAATCCTGCTAAGTCCGTCTAGGCCATATAAGTACAGAAAATATAACAACCAAAAATCAGAATCAGAATTGGAATCGACCTCGATAATCGGTCTCGACAATCGAAATCGGAATCAGCCTCGATCGGCCTCGACAGCCTCGATCGGCCTCGACAATCAGAATCGGCCTCGATAATCAAAATCGGAATCGACTTTAACAATCGGCCTCGATAATTAAAATCGAAATCAACCTCGACAATCAAAATCGGCCTCAACAATCGAAATCGGACTCGAAAATCAGAATCAGCCTCAATAATTGGCCTTGACAAACGGAATTGGCTTCTACAATCGAAATCGGCCTCAATAATCAGAATCGGAATCGACCTCAACAATTGGCAATGATAATCAGAATCGGCCTCGACAATCGGGATCAGAATCGGCCTCGACATTCGGAATCGGAATCGGCCTCAACAATCGGAATCCGAATCGGCCTTAACAACCAGCCTCGACAATCGGAATTAGATTTGGCCTCAACAATCGGCCTTGATGAGAATGGGCTTAACAAGGCCTAAGGGAAGGTCACAATGAGGACCTCCAACCATCATTGCCCATCAATGTAGACATCTAACCAACATTTCTCCCAAGGAGTGGCCCACATAAGGGATTCATATACAAGGTAATGGCCACACATACACCACATTAGGCCTTACTCATGGGCTTCACATACATCACATCAAGCCTCATACAAGGGCCTCGAATGTATCACAATAAGCCACGCCCATGGAGCTCGAATACATCACAATGGGCCTCGCCCATGGGCCTTGAATACATCATATTGGGTCTAGCCCATGGGCCTTGAATACATCTCAATGGGCCGTGCCCATGGGCCTCGGATATATCACAATGGGCCTCGTCCCATGGGCCTTCAACATATCGCAATTGGCCTCATCAAATGGGCCGTAAATGCATCACCATGGGCCTCATACGTGGGCCTCATACACAAAAAGTGAGCTACACTGCTTGGGCCTCGTATGTATCAAATGGGCCACGTATCTGGGCCTAATAATATAAAAAGGTAGGCCTTGCCCATGGGCTAAAATACCTCATGATAGGCCTCATGGATGGGCCATACCAATGGTCCTCAAGTGGGCTTGGTCCATACCAAAATCATTTCAATAGTTGTAGGTGTAACATGTGTATCACTGTACACAATCATTCCATAGTGCACGTCCCACTAATGATGATCAGCACTGTCCAAATATTGCCTATGTAAATCCACACCATCCAAACATTTCCCATATAAAATAGCACCATCCAAACATTGGATGGCACCATCCAAACATTGTCCAGCACTGTCCAGCATAATCTGGACGGTGTGGATGAAATAATACATCATGGTGGTGTCCACATGATGGCCCACCAGAGATTTGAATTTGCCTCAGTTAGTCTCGAGCTTGTCAATGAATGTACGGTTTGGATGGAACACATTCACACGTGGGACCCACAGAACTTGCTGATGATGATATAACAGCTGTTGCTGCTGAGGTCCACGGATGGACGACCCAGATGTAAGATAGATGAACGGCATGAATGAAGATACATCATGGTGCGTCCTACAGCATTTGGTAACGTCCTTACAATGGACGGTTTGGATATAGCACATACCTCTGATCAGACCCACAGAGCATTGCTGACCTCAATACATCAGCTATGTAGCTGGTGTGTGGGTCCCACATAGATGGATGGTATGGATTAATAGATACATTAGGGGTGGGTCCCACCGTCCCAACATGGATGGTGTGGCTGAAAGTCACATACACCATGGTCGGCCACAGATCACTGCAGTGAGTCCACCGTCCTAACATTGGACGGTGTGGATTTAAAATACATGCATCAAGGAGGGTCCCAACCCCACATGTGCCACATGTGTGGGGTGGGCCCCACACCATGAAAACTGGATGGACAGTATGTATAAAATACACACATCACAGTGTGGTCTAGATGGACGAACTAGAATACATAAATCAAGGTGGGGCCCCACATGTGTGGATGCAAAGCATCCATTAACGTGGGCCCCACGTCCGTGTAATGGACGGACGGTGTAAATGACATACTTCGGGTGGGTCCAAACATTGTCCAGCACCATCTGGACGGTGTGGATGGAAGACATACATCACAGTGGGCCTGTACACTCAACGGTGTGGGTTAGACCCATACAACATGGTGGCCCCTGCACAGCACCGTCCAGAAATGGACGATGTGGCTGTAACACATAAATCAGGTGGGCTCCACCGCCCCAGCTAGACGGCTGGATGAAACACATAAATCATGTGGGCCACACGGTCATCACAAAGAGAGAGAGAGAGAGAGAGAGAGAGAGAGAGAGAGAGAGAGTAGCGGAGGGGTCCCACCACTATGGACCCCTCTTTGATACAAAGAATACATCAAGGTGGGTCCCACTACATGTGGGCCCTTAAATCATAAAACTAAAATAAAATAAAATGACAAAGATGTAGATCCAAGATCACCCACCTTAGATCTCTTCTTCCTCCTTTCTCATCTCCAAACTCTTTAAACTTTTGCCCTGATCAAAATACTTTAATCCCATAATTACACCCATATATATACAATAACACTTGAAATAGAATACTAATCATTTAATTATGCACAATTGTGCGTGCCGTTGATCAAAGCATCGATCAAGCCCCACATGTTCAATTGCTTGAGCATGCTCAAAAGTATCTAGAGAGTTAACAAATATTTTTTGAATATTGTTTATCGATGGACTGACCCGATAGTTTAATCAATCGGGACTGTCCAAAAATGTCCAGAGACCAATTTGTATAACTCGAAGCTCATTCAATTGATTGATCAAGGTAGTCAATCAATCAAACCCCTATTTCGTGTATAGATTGAATAAATCTAACACCAAAGAGATCTCAACTACTGATAAATTGGCTCTGATAGTCCTCCATGATCAACTGGTGAGTAATATAGGTATATTAATTTGGACTCTTGATCAATGTCTTTTAAGCATCCATTTATTTTTGTTCAAGTAGGGTCTGGTCACGACAATATCAACCCAATTTCTGACCATGTAAACGTTGCATCCAAGTTTCTCAATCGAAACCGTCCAAATTGAGGGTATCATCAAAGATGAGGCACACATTAACATATGATACTAACCGTCTTGTGGATATCATTGGGCAGGCAGTTTAATTAGAACAGTTTACTGTCTAATTACAATTGCTTAGTAACTCAGTACACTATAGCCTACTGAATAAACTGTGTGGGCCACCGAGATGTATGTGTCTTATCGATCTGCCGGGTCCACCCTTTTTATTAGCTCCTTTTATGTCATGATACTAAAATTGTAGCAGGTCCATAGCTCAAGTGGACAACACCACAGAAAACCGTGGGAATTGAACAGGGCAACACAAGTTTTAGATCAAGCTGATGCGTTTTTTATCCCTTCAATTTATCTTTATGACCTTATGAACAGGTTGGATGACCAATAAACATCAATGTAGCCTCAACGGTTGATGTTACTATCTCCATTTTTCCTGTGGTGTAGTCCATTTGGGCTTTGAATAAGCTTTAATTTTACGCTCATATTTTAAAATGAGCTGATAAAACGGATAAGAGACATACATCAAGGTGGGTCCCACAAAGTTTACCAAGTAGTCAATCCGCGCACTGAGTAACTCAGTGCCCAATCCGCGTCCGTCCAAATCATGGGAGGTTGGATTGTCTAATCAATTGTTTAAATCAATCTTGTTATGGGCGATGCCCATCCTAGGAAAGGCCCACGAACCAGGCTTATAGTACCGCATGTGAAATTCACGTGCATTTATGTGCATGAGTATGGGTCGACATGCTCTCCCACAGTATCAATGCTTTTCTCATTTACATCAAGCTTTTGGAGATTCCATCCGTTCTTTCCGCGTAAAGCGTAAAGCGATGGTCCCAACAGTAACGAAAGAGAAATTCTACGGTCCTGGTGCGTCGTACCGAGTGTCCTACTGTATCATTGTGTACGATTGGGACCCTAATTTAAAAATCTGGACAGTTCATCTAATCTCCACTACATAAGTGGGGTTTTTCTGAAATTATATCCGAGAATAGATTTTTACCATCCATTGTTCAGTGTCCTATAATTGTACGGTCTAGAGAAACGTTTGTAAAAGTACCAAATATGTAAGAGAAATTTACCACTGTACGACCCATTTATGGCCCATTTACCCGTTGAAGCCCACCTCATTTGCCCTTACCATAATAAGCCCCAGATGTACGGTGGACTTGCCAAAGATCGGAAATACCCCTGCTTTTTCCTTCAAGCGGATTGGCTGGTGCTCAAAAGACGAGCGCTGACGCGGTTTAAAAGAAATCAAAGTTACATGGATGGCCCCACAGTTACGTATTTGTTATATCCACAACGCGGCTGGTGCTCGAAAGACGAGCGCTGACGCGGTTCAAAAGAAATCAAAGTTACATAGCCCTACAGTTACGTATTTGTTATATCCACAACGTTCATCCATATTTCGAGATCATTTTGGAGCATTATCAAAAAAAAAAAAAAAATCATATCCAAAGATCAACTGGACCACACAACAAAGAGCAGCAGAAAATTGATTTTCACCTTGAAACTTTTGTAAGGCCCACCATAACATTTATTTTCCATCCAATCTATTCATAAGGTCACAAAGACCTGGATGAAGAGGAAAAGCAAATTTCATAATGATCCAAAACTTCCGTGACCCCTGAAAGGGTTTCAACGGTAGACATTCAAAGCATAGTAGTAAAGTCATTTGCTATGGTCAAACGTATGGCTATGGATATAACCGTAGCTCAAGATACCTTAATCCGTAGCAATAGATGCCTATTCGGGGTGGGCTCGCCAAACTAGCGGCCCCCGCGCCAGTTGCTGGCGTGTTCGGCGGGGAGACGCCTATCTGGCAACCCCTATGGCTACGGATTATAATCGTAGCCATAAACAGACTACCGTGACGGCAATCTATGAATTTTATTATTATTATTATTTTTTTACATGGAGAACTTTATTCTACCTATAATTTTCTCTAACACATATTTTTAAAAATATGTATATATATGCATATAAATTTTTTTTTCTCTCTTTTTCCATTTCTTTTTTTATCATTTAACAAGAATATCTTCTAAACTAAAATTAGTTACTTGATCTACCCTATATGATTTTGGGGTAGGAGAAGCTACTTTAACCAACCAACCTGGTTATTTTCCAAGATTCTATCAAGTCGATGGTCGAAAATCCATTTCATTCACTTAACAATCAATTTCATTTATTTCATTTACTTCATGATCAATTCCATGCATTTCACGGTCAATTCGCTTCACATCACGGTCATTTCCATGCATTTCACGGTCAATTCGCTTCACATCGCGGTCATTTCCATGCATTTCACGGTCATTCCCGGCAAATTTATGTTGATTCACAGTCATTTCCAGGCATTTCACGGTCAATTCCCTTCACTTCACGGTCAATTCCACGCATTTCAAGGTCAATTCGCTTCACTTCATGGTCATTTCCAGGCATTTCACGGTCATTCCCGGCGATTTCGTGTTGATTCACAGTGATTTCCACGCATTTCACGGTCAATTCCCTTCACTTTATAGTCATTTCCACGCATTTCATGGTCAATTCCCTTCACTTCACGGTCATTTCCACGCATTTCATGGTCAATTCGCTTCACTTCACGGTCATTTCCATGCATTTAACGGTCATTCCTGGTGATTTCGTGTTGATTCACGGTCATTTCCCTGCATTTCACGGTCAATTCCCTTCACTTCACGGTCAATTCGCTTCACTTCACGGTCATTTCCATGCATTTCACGGTCATTCCTCTCGATTCCGTGTTGATTCACGGTCATTTCCATGCATTTCATGGTCATTCCCGGCAATTTCGTGTTGATTCACGGTCATTTCCACGCATTTCACGATCAATTCCCTTCACTTCACAGTCATTTCCTCGCATTTTACGGTCAATTCACTTCACTTCACGGTCATTTCCATGCATTTTACGGTCATTCCCGGTGATTTCGTGTTGATTCACAGTCATTTTCACGCATTTCATGGTCAATTCCCTTCACTTCATGGTCATTTCCTCGCATTTTACGGTCAATTCGCTTCACTTCACAGTCCTTTCCATGCATTCACGGTCATTCCCGGTGATTCCGTGTTGATTCACGGTGATTTCCATGCATTTCACGGTCAATTTGCTTCACTTCACGGTCATTTCCATGCATTTCACGGTCAATTCCCTTCACTTCACGATCATTTTCATGCATTTCACGGTCAATTCGCTTCACTTCATGGTCATTTCCATGCATTTTCACGGTCATTCCTGGTGATTCTGTGTTGATTCACGGTCATTTTCATGCATTTCATGGTCATTTCCCTTCACTTCATGGTCATTTCTACGCATTTCACGGTCAATTCGCTTCACTTCACGGTCATTTCCATCCATTTCACGGTCATTCCCGGCGATTCCGTGTTGATTCGCGGTCATTTCCATGTATTTCACGGTCAATTCCCGTCACTTCACGGTCATTTGCATACATTTCACAGTCAATTCGCTTCACTTCACGGTCATTTCCATGCATTTCACGGTCAATCTCGGCGATTCTGTTTTGATTCACGGTCATTTCCATGCATTTCACTGTCAATTCCCTTCACTTCACGGTCATTTCCCTACACTTCACGGTCATATCCATGCATTTCACGGTCAATCCTGGCGATTCCGTTTTGATTCACGGTCATTTTCATGCATTTCACGATCAATTCCCTTCACTTCATGGTCATTTCCATGCATTTCACAGTCAATTCGCTTCACTTCACAGTCATTTTCATGCATTTCACGGTCAATTCCGGCGATTCCATTTTCATTCACGATCATTTCCATGCATTTCACTGTCAATTCCCTTCACTTCACGGTCATTTCCATGCATTTCACAGTCAATTCGCTTCACTTCATGATCATTTCCATGCATTTCACGGTCATTCCTGGCGATTCCGTATTGATTCACGGTCATTTCCATGCATTTCACGGTCAATTCCCTTCACTTCATGGTCATTTCCACGCATTTCACGGAATCGCCGGGAATGACCGTGAAATGCGTGGAAATGACCGTGAATCAACATAGAATCGGTGGGAATAACCGTGCAATGCGTGGGAATGACCGTGAAGTGAAGGGAATTGACCGTGAAATGCGTGGAAATGAACGTGAAATGCATGGAAATGACCATGAAGTGAAGTAAATTGACTGTGAAATGTATAGAAATGACCATGAAGTGAAGGGAATTGATCGTGAAATGCATGGAAATGACCATGAATCAACACAGAATCGCCGGGAATGATAGTGAAATGCATGGAAATGACCGTGAAGTGAAGCGAATTGATCGTGAAATGCGTGGAAATGACCGTGAAGTGAAGGGAATTGACTATGAAATGCATGAAAATGACCGTGAATCAACACAGAATCACCAGGAATGACCTTGAAATGCATGAAATTGACTATGAAGTGAAACGAATTGATCGTGAAATGCGAGGAAATGACCATGAAGTGAAGGGAATTGATTGTGAAATGCATGGAAATGATTGTGAATCAACACGGAATCGCCGGGGAATGACCATGAAATGCATGGAAATGACCGTGAAATGCGTGGAAATGACCGTGAAGTGAAGGGAATTGACTGTGAAATGCATGGAAATGACCGTGAATCAACACGGAATCGCCGGGAATGACCGTGAAATGCATGGAAATGACCGTGAAGTGAAGCGAATTGAACGTGAAATGCATGGAAATGACCGTGAATCTAAACAGAATTGCCGAAAATGATCGTGAAATGCAAGGAAATGACCGTGAAGTGAAGTGAATTGAATGTGAAATGCGTATAAATGACCATGAAGTGCATGGAAATGACAACGAATCTAAACGGAATCGCCGGAAGTGACCGTGAAATGCATGGAAATGATCGTGAAGTGAAGCGAATTGACCGTGAAATGCGTGGAAATGACTATGAAGTGCAGGGAATTGACTGTGAAGTGCATTGAAATGACTGTGAAGTGAAGGGAATTGACCGTGAAGTGCATGGAAATGATTGTGAATCTAAACGGAATCACTGGAATTGACTGTGAAATGCATGGAAATGACCGTGAATCTAAACAGAATCGCCAAAAATGACTGTGAAATGCATGGAAATGACCGTGAAATGAAGTGAATTGACCGCGAAATGCGTGGAAATGACCGTGAAGTGAAGGGAATTAACCGTGAAGTGCATCGAAATGACCGTGAATCTAAACGGAATCACTAGAAATGACCGTGATGTGAAGCAAATTAACCGTGAAATGCATGGAAATGGCCGTGAAGTGAAGGGAATTGACCGTGAAGTGCATGAAAATGGTCGTGAATCTACACAGAATGCTTGGAAATGACCATGAAATGCACGGAAATGACCGTGAAGTGAAGCGAATTGACCACAAAATGTGTGGAAATGACCGTGAAGTGATGGAAATTGACCGCGAAGTGCATCGAAATAACCGTGAATCTAAACGGAATCACTAGAAATGACCGTGAAATGCATGGAAACGACCGTGATGTGAAGCAAGATGACTGTGAAATGCATGGAAATGGCAGTGAAGTGAAGGGAATTGACCATGAAGTGTATGGAAATGACCGTGAATCTAAATGGAATCGCCGGAAATGACCGTGAAGTGAAGCAAATTGACCGTGAAATGAGTGGAAATGATTGACTTCACGGTCAAATCCCTTCTCTTCACAGTCATTTCCATGCATTTCACGGTCAATTTGCTTGACTTCACGGTCATTTTCACGCATTCCGTTTAGATTCACGGTCATTTCCATGCACTTCACGGTCAATTCCCTTCACTTCACAGCCATTTCCATGCATTTCACGGTCAATTTGCTTCACATCACAGTCATTTCCATGCATTTCACGATCATTTTCAACAATTCTATTTAGATTCACAGTCATTTCGATGCACTTCACGGTCAATTCCCTTCACTTCACAGTCATTTCCATGCATTTCGCGGTCATTTCACTTCACTTCACGGTCATTTCCATGCATTTCACGGTCATTTCGGCGATTCCGTTTAGATTCATAGTCATTTCCATGCATTTCACAGTCAATTCCGGCGATTCCGTTTAGATTCACGATCATTTCCATGAACTTCACGGTCATTTCCATGCATTTCACGGTCAATTCGCTTCACTTCACGGTCATTTCCATGCATTTCACTATCATTTTCGGCAATTTTATTTGGATTCACGGTCATTTCCATCCACTTCACGGTCAATTCCTTTCACTTCACGGTCATTTCCATGCATTTCGCGGTCAATTCGCTTCACTTCACGGTCATTTCCATACATTTCACGGACAATCCTGGCGATTCCGTTTAGATTCACGGTCATTTCGATGCACTTCACAGTCAATTCCCTTCACTTCACGGTCATTTCCATGCATTTCATGGTCAATTCCAGCGATTCCGTTTAGATTCACGGTCATTTTCATGCACTTCACGGTCAATTCCCTTCACTTCACGGCCATTTCCACGCATTTCACGGTCAATTCGCGTCACTTCACGGTCATTTCCATGCACTTCACGGCCATTTCCATGCACTTCACGACCAATTCCCTTCGCTTCATGGCCATTTCCATGCATTTCACGTTCAATGCGCTTCACTTCATGGTCATTTCCATGCATTTCATGGTCATTTCCAGCGATTCCATTTAGATTCACGGTCATTTCATTGCACTTTACGGTCATTCCTTCGGGAGTTTGGGTAACGCTTCACGGTCATTCCCATGGAAATGACCGTGAAGTGAAGTGAATTAACCATGAAATGCATGGAAATGATCGTGACGTGAAGGGAATTGACCATGAAGTGAAGTAAATTGACCGTGAAATGCGTGGAAATGACCGTGAAGTGCATGGAAATGACCGTGAATGCAAACGGAATTGGCGGAAATGACCGTGAAATGCATGTAAATGACTGTGAAGTGAAGCGAATTGACCGTGAAATGCATGGAAATGACCGTGAAGTGCATAGAAATGATCGTGAATCTAAATGAAATCGTCGGAATTGACCGTGAAATGCATGGAAATGACCATGAATCTAAATGGAATCGCCGGAAATGACCGTGAAATGCTTGAAAATGACCGTGAAGTGAAGCGAATTGACCGTGAAATACATGGAAATGACTATGAAGTTAAGGGAGTTGACCATGAAATGCATGGAAATGATCGTGAATCTAAACGGAATCGTCGAAATTGACCGTGAAATGCATAGAAATGACTGTGAAGTGAAGCGAATTGACCGTGAAATGCGTGGAAATGACCGTGAAGTGAAGGGAATTGACTGTGAAATGCATGGAATTGACCATGAAGTGAAGGGGAATCACCGGGATTGACCGCGAAATGCATGGAATTGATCGCGAAGTAAATGAAATGAATGGAATTGAATGCGAAGTGAATGAAATGAATTTTCGACTATCGACTTGATGGGATCTTGGAAAATAACCAGGTTGGTTAGCTGAAGTAGCTTCTCCTACCCCAAAATCATATAGGGTACGTCAAATATCTAATTTTGGTTTAGAAGACATTCTTGTTAAATGAATAAAGAAAGAAATGAAAAAAAGAGAGAAAAAAAGTTTTATATGCTTATATATACATATTTATATAAATATGTGTTAGGGAAAATTATAGGTAAAATAAAGTTCTCCGTGTAAAAAAAAAAATAAAATTGTAAAAGCAGTCCGTCTGTGGCTACGGTTATAATCTGTAGCCATAGGGCCACCAGGTGTGCGTGGCCACGCCGGACAAGCCAGCATTAGTTCGGCGGGCCCACCTTGGATTATTCTCTATGGCTATGGATTTTGGTATCTATGGCTACGGTTATAATCCGTAGCCATAAATCTAGCTCACGACATTACCCTTCTACTTTGAACATCTACTGTTGAAACCCTTTTAAGGATCAGGGAAGTTTTGGATCATTATAAAATTTGTTTTTTCTGTTCATCCAGGTCTTTGTGACCTTATGAATAGATTGGATGGAAAATAAATGTTACGGTAGGCCCTACAAAAGTTTCAACGGTGAAAATCAATTTTCTGCTGGTCCTTGTGGTGTGGTCCGGTTGATCTTTGGATATGATTTTTATTTTTATTTTTTTGGATAATGCTATGAAATGATCTCCAAATATGGATGAACGTTGTGGATATAATAAATACATAACTGTGGGGCTCACGAAACGTTGATTTCTTTTGAACCGTTCGTACAACTCGGAGTTCGAGGAGCGTCAGCGCTCGTCTTCGAGCACCAGCCGCGCCGCTTGAAGGAAAAAGCAGGGGCATTTTCGACCTTTGGGAAGGCGTCCGTACAGTTGGGGCTTATTCTGGTAAGGTAAAATGAGGTGGACTTCAGCGTGTAAATGGGCCATAAACGGGTCGTACAGCGGTAAATTTCTCTGTACGTAACGACTGGGCTGTTCCAGATCTGAAATTTTCTTGAACGGAATATGTAAGATGGCCTACCAGTCCGATCAGACAGGTCTGGTTCCACAGAACCATGGCCCCACTTGTATAATTTCCGTTGGAAGCTGAGGAGACTAGTTATCATGTGCGGATTGATCAGAACTCTATAATATCCACTCATCAAAAGATAGATAGCGACACGTGGAGAACGTTCTCTTATGGTACCATTGGCTGACGGGGACCACTAAAATCATGTGGCCCCGTTTTCTGACAAGACATTGTTTCCGACGCTTTTGTCTGATTGCTGGTGTGAGATGGTGATGACGCTTCGTGACACATGCGAACTTTGTAGTGCTCGTGTGTGATATCTAGGACGTCCGTTGGTTGTGTCCTGCCATGAACATGTTCTGGCCCGAGTGTCCGGTTGGTGGGCCCTTCGTACGTCGGACATGGACAGTTGAGCTGGCCATCTTTCCTAACCGTAATGCATTTGTGGCCCCGTCAGGGGTGTCCGGGCTTTATGGAACATGGACAGTTGAGCTAGCCGTCTTTTCTAACCATCCGCCTTTCATGCCACGTCAGGAATATCCAGGCCACTCTGATAAATGGCTCAGATCTTCTACATGCGTTCCCCGTTCCTGTAAAACATGCGCCTACACCACCAGGATGCCCATGTACGTCATCCCTCATTCGATGAATAGCCCTATGCGTTCGTTTCAACCCGTAGCTGCAACAAGAAGCTAGGTAGGGCCCACCGTGATGTTTGTAAAAAATCCACCCCGTTCATCTGTTTTACCAGATCATGTTACGGTATAGGCCAGAAATGAGGCAGATCTAAAACTCAAGTAGGGTGCACTACAGGAAAAGTGACTAGGGAAATGCTTACCATTGAAACCTCCCTAGGTCCACCATGATGTTTATATATCATCCATACCGTTCATAAGGTAAGGAAAAAACAAAAAATTATTAGCATTCAAAACTTCTATGGCCCCACGAATGTTTCAATGGTGGACATTCAATCTTCACTGTTTCCTGTAGTGTGGGTCACTTGAGTTTTGGATCTTCCTCATTCTTTTGTCCCAATTTCTCACAACTATCAAGGTGTTTCAACCCTAAATAAGTACAGGGGTCTTAACAATAGTAAGAAAAACTCCTTCCCAAACTGATTTTTTAAAATGAGAAAAGTCTCAAGTTCAACCGCTGGGACCATAATGTATGGTCCATCTCATGTATAATTTTCAACCCTTCATTTCCTGCCAGAGATATCAAACCCCTTCAATAGGTTGGCTAACCCTCAGAATCACCTTTTTTTTTAACGGGATAGCCCCGTCTACTCATCGAATGGGCTATGCAACAGAAAACAAGATCTAGCTATTGAAAGTAATAAATACAAGCATGGTCCCCTCGCTGAGTGGTCGTGGCTCATTTTGTGCAAGTTGATACACATGAAGTAGACAACCTATACTATAATTGGTGGCTGTTGCAATAACATGATAGGTTGGAAGTTATTAACTATGTGGACCACTAGTTGTGGTCCAACCAGTTGGAGTTAAGACCTTGTCTTTTGGAATACTTTAATGATGGGTTCAACGTTTCGAGTCCTATATTAAAAAAAAACACAAAATTCATTTTTTAAAAAGCAAATTGAACTAAATATGTTCCATACCAAAAAAAAAAAGAAAAAAGAAGAAGAAGAAGAAGAAGCAACTTTGACGACAATTACTAAAAAAAAAATAAAAATAAGATCATTGATAGAACTAAAAAAAGAATTAATGACTTTATCAGAGATGAATCATTTATATAAGGATTACTTGAAAATAAAAATTGAAAGAGTCAAATTACGATAGATACTAACCCACTGTCTAAATGCCTATGTGCATAGGAGAAGTCGTCACACATAGCTAGTTGTATATCCAACTAATTAGTTTGTATGACATCTCGAATCTCCGGCAAGATTATCCCTCCATAAAAATTGAGATGCCCAAAAAATCAGGTTGATCCAACCATTAGATGTAGGTCACATGAATGTAAAGTCTTTTGAGTGGTTGTTCATTGCTTTTTCTAGTGTGCCCCATATAATAGTTGGATTGAACTGATTTTTGGGGCATCCCATTTTCATGGATAAGTAAGATGTCATACAAACCACCAATTAGCCAAAGGTACATCTAGTTATGAGTGAGCACTTCTCCATGGACTGCACATTCATATAAGACTGATGTAGAGTGTGTCACAGATACATTCTTAGTACAGATGAACCAAAAGAAACCCGAATGAAAGCGGAGGTAGTCCGTTAGAACCAAACCTAGTATAGGACATGATGTAACTAAGTCCAAGCATGTCCGATTCAAAGAAATTTATTTTGGATATGGTGGAATTACCATTCAAAGTTTTGACCATAAAAACCCATAACTTTTGATCTCGGCATTGTCATGAAACACAAAACCTATCGATCTTTATGTAGTGGTGGATCCGGGGTCAACCGACAAACTATGTAGGTCGTGGTTGTCCATTTTATGAGAAAAGTTTGTATTGAGGATCAAAATTGAAATTTTTTAGGAAAACTTTACTATTTTGAGTAATTTCTATTATTGTCGCATCTCTCTATTTTTTCTCTATTTTTGGAGCTTTAAAATTTTAGTCTTTTTAGAATTTGCTCGTAATAATGTCGGGAATGTTCCCTAAAATCTTATTGAAATTTCTATTTATGGAAAAATTAACAATTTGGGAAGCTTTTGCTATTTTGAATAATTTTTAATTGAATTAGGATTTTGTTCACTTACAAAAGTGATGTAATAAAGAAGTCTTAGAATTATTATTTGTTATGGGTAAAATCAGTCTGACCGGGCAACTGAAATGGGGATAGAAAACATAAGGCAAGTAACTCGAAAAAGGAGGTCCAGTAAGAGTTTGGTCTAGATAATTGGCCACAACTTCCACGATCAGCTCGAGCACCAACTACAAAGCGGTGACCTCGGCTCTGGCTGACACCCCACTATCGCGACCAATGAACGGCTATAAGTACCGACCTGACCTTGAAGATAGGTCTTGACCATAATCAATAGTTCGACTCGGTTTGTAAGGCCTCGGCCAACTCGACTTAGAGGTTGGCATCAGTTATCGACCACGACCTCCTCCAAAGCCGACCACCGAGAGATCTCCTTCATGTACGAAGAGGATTAACTCTCTGAGATCTTCGCCAAGGATAACATTGTGTATCCCGGGGACGATTCCTAGCATGATACATGACTATATGATGGATTCATTGCCATATACGTGACTAGCACCAAAGGGCTATAAATACGAATCCCATGCACAGTAGAAGGTACGCATAAAAACCCTAGTTCCACTAGACCCAGTGTGTCTGGTCTAACTTTGACATCAAAGGGTCCCCTGTTACAGACAGGATTCCTCTTGTTACTTGGTTTTGCAAGTACACAAAGGTCTATACGAGGTAACCAAATATCAACATCAACATTATTCAATAAAATATTCGAGTCTCTTAATTCTTGTGAACCCAAGAACTCACGTGTTGGATTCAAGGTCTTGAATACTTGAGGATGATGGCGATCTTCTTCTTCATTGTTTCATGCTCTTCCCAACGTCACACTCTATATATTTTACTTGAAGTTTTGTATTTTAATCGTATTTATGTACCATTAGTAATTGGGTTTTTAGACTTGGACAAGTTCCACGAGACTCATCTAAGTTGACTTGGACTCCAGTTGGGTCAGATTCTTTTGAGTCCCCCACTTGTGCAAATTGAGCTGTCCAACTTGCTCTGATGAGTTATGAGTTCACTTAAGACAAAAATGAGTCATTGTAGGTCACCAAGTCTTACATCTGTAACATATGTACACCACACATATCTAAGACTTTTCATTTTTTGATTTTAGTCATTTCCCTTTTCTCATTGAATTATCAAAATACAGTTATACGTTGGCATTTCTAGTATTGTTTTGTGTCCTATGGCATTTTGCTAAATTGTCCTGATCCTAACTCAAGAAGGCCCAACAGACAACCTAGCCTGACCCAACTAGAATTCCAACCTGAGGTTCCCAGCTTAAACCCAAACCCTACCCTCCCGATCCAACCTTACCTGAGCCAGAGTTAAGTGAACCCAACATGATTTCAAATGGAGTTGGACTCCTCCAACCCTAATCCCACTCAAAGACCTTGAGATCCTATTTCAACCAACCGAGATTAGGGTTGGGTCAGTCTGATTTAGGTTAACTAGAATCCAAGTTGCAGCCTTAGGGAGACCTACTACTTTAATTAACTAAAATAACTAGAAAAATCCAAGGGACATCTATACTAAACATGTGCCAACACGGCCTACGTGTGCACCAACTGGCAGATTAATCAGGTAGGGCCATCAGAAACATGCCTTGGCCTGAAGATCATGAGAGTCCACTCCACTCATTGGGTAGGTCACACGTGCATGATAAAAAAAATGGA
Source organism: Magnolia sinica (assembly GCF_029962835.1). Lineage (NCBI taxonomy): Eukaryota > Viridiplantae > Streptophyta > Magnoliopsida > Magnoliales > Magnoliaceae > Magnolia > Magnolia sinica. The sequence continues at coordinate 28,015,865 of NC_080591.1, read as the reverse complement.
GTTTAGAAGAGTAATGAAATGCCATTACTGCCATGGTGGCATGTGTGCCATGAATGTCCTCTTCATTTGTCTTCATGCATAAATAAGAATGAAAGTGCCCTGGTTTGTCAATTAACATGAGGGTTGAGTCGATGAGTCGAGTGAGCCCCATATGAAGAACGTTCAAGCCATTGCCTCAATTGGATGAGTACTCTAAGCTCGTCAAAGGTAAACTAAGCCTCACATCCCATGTCCCAAAACACTTAGGTATATAGTGCCTTAAAAGCCTTAGAGCAACCCGGAAATTAAAAGTTTGAAAACTTAAGTTTTAAACAGGAAATTTTTTCTAAGTTTTTCAGCTAAACTTGATGATATCGAGTCTGTGTCAATGTCATCGAAAGCTCATGATCGATGATATCGGACAGTACTTGATGACATCGAATTAGGCCTTTTATGTCCAGTAACCACAAAGTAATTTGGACCGAATGCTCGATAGATCGAACATACATTCGATGACATCGAACATCAGTAGTCGATGACATCGAAGGTTAGTCGATGATATCGAAGGACTTAGAGCATTATCTAGCAAATCTTCCAGGAAAATATTCTGATATTGCTCAAGTAATCAAACGAGATTCGATGTTATTGAAATTCAAATTTCAATGACATCGAGCAGAGTTCAATGATATCGAATGTGGACGAATTTTATTCAGTAAGCTCAACAGGAAAATCAATGAAAATTTCAAGAAATTGAGACAGCCTCGATGATATCGATATTCAAATTTTGATGATATCGAGGGAGTCTCGATGATATCGAAAAGGACAAAGAAATGTCCAACGAGCTTTCAAGGAATATCTTCTGAAAATATCGATGAATCGAAATGGATTTGATGACATCAAAACTTGAATTTCGATGACATCGAATCAGAATTGATGTCATCGCAGTTAGCCATTTATTTGTCTAGCAAGCTCTTGTGTAAAGTCATATATAATATCAAGGAATCGAACTCCAACTTGATGGCATTGAAGTTCAAATCTCGATGACATCGAATCAAGTTCGATGTCATCGATCATCTATCAAAAGTTCCAGGAATGTTTTAGAGTTGAGTTCGTATCATCGAACCGATATTCGATGACATCGAAAGTATACATTCGATGACATCGATCTTAGTCAGATATTGACAGTTTTATTTCCATTGGAGCTTCTTGCCTTTATAAGGAGAGCTTGTTCTTGGTTGCTGTATTGAGAAAAGAGAGTGAGCTTTGATAGAGTAATAGCATATCACCTACCCTAAGCCCTTTTTCTCATGGAAGTTCATCCTTCAATCCATAGAGTGGATTGGTGAATGAACTTCCTCATTCAAGGATCATCCAACTACCATCTTAATGGCAAATCATTGAGCTGAGATCCCTTGAATGTTTAAAAACTTGGAATCTCTCCATCTCTCAAATGACTAACATTCATTAGAGTAGATTCCAACATAACCTTGACCCAACCCACCACTTTATATTGGAGCATCATCAGTGTTATGGATCAAGGAAGCTGAAGAATCTCCGTCATCAAGGGAGATCATCTCCATCAGCATCCAGAACAGGGCACATATACTTATCTGTAAGTCATTGGAGTTCAGAGACCCTGTTGTTCATTGCTTGTGTAGGATTGGGTCACAGGTACATCTCACCCCTTACAAGCCCTCATAGGATGCCTCCGATGGGAGAGTACGTTTAGGTTCTTAGTGTAGGACCTTTGCTCTTGTATAAGGCATAAACTCAGGTCCTTTGTGTAGGTCTCTGAACTGTGTGGCCTAAATTAGGGTCCTTGTATGGATCCTTGACCTGTGTGGTCTAAACCTAGGTTCCTTGTGTGGATCCTTTCCTCTTGTCTAGGGCATAAAACCTAGGTTCCTTGTGTGGATCCTTTGCTCTTGTGTATGACATAAAACCTAGGTGCTTTGTGTAGGACCTTTGCTCTTGTGTAGGGTATAAACGTTTGCCCTGTGTAGGCATGTTTATGTACCTTGTGTAGGTCCTAGAGTTAACCTTGTGTAGGTTGTAAAGGTTTGAGTTGAACCTGATTTGAAACCTCCGTTAGTGAAATCTGGTACACTCAAGGGATGAGTGCATCCACCGAGATTGGAGTAGGCACATAGTCGAACCACTGTAAATGACTGTGTTTGGGATTGCTATTTGCATATTCTTTTACCGTGTTTACTTTGAATGTTCACATGAAGCATGAAAACATGATTATTTAGAAATGATAAGAATCACATCTTACATACTTTGTAAGACCCATGTCCTAATCCGTACCATTTCATTAGCTTCCGCGGTCCTTCCGGTCAAATTCCGGCAACCTTCGCACCATATCCGGTGTTTGCGCACGATCCTAGGCCAGGTCCCGCGCACCGACGTCGGCTTGATATGAAAGTTGTATCATAGCGACCGCGTCGTCGCCGCGGTTCCAACGCCGTGACTTGCGCACCGAACCGACACCCAGGTAAGAAGATGCCGATCAGCGTTTATTCCGAAGAAACACCGCGCGTTGCGGATTTCGAGGGAATCTCTACACAATTAGTCCCACTAATTAACCATAAATGCAACCATACCTCAAAGTACTCCACCCATTCCCTCTTTTTCCAAAAGTCCATCATTCTTTCCACCTCACCACTCCTCTTTTCCAAATTTCAACAACAACCATACACCTTTACATTTTTTCAACCCAACCCATCACTCCATCACCTCACCTCACCTCTCCATATCTTCTTTCTCTCTCTCATTTCTCATATCTCTCCCAAGCAACTCAACCCCCCTCACGTCCAAGCTTTCTCTCCCTCTCAAGTGTGGTCCACCTTCCATCTTCCATCTACACCCTCTCATCTCCAATCTCAACCATTCATCCTTCATCAACCTCCATTAAAAGTGAAGGTAAGGAGCTAAGGAGTCCAAGGGAGCAAGGAGAAGGAAGATAAGGTGGGTGATTTTTCATTATTTTAAATTTTAGGGCCCACTTGTTGGTGGGACCCATTTGGATGTATGTGATCTAATCAAGAGGGCCCATAGTGGCGGGGGTTCCTCTATCTCACCGTATATCTCCCTTTATCTCTCTCTTTCCCTCTTTGTAATGGTGTGAATCCCACCAATATGTGCTACATCTACCCCGTCCATCTACACCAGACGGTGTGGCCCACTCTATTGCAGGTAATGATCCACACCATCCATTGTTTGGATGGACCCAATGTATTTATATAAATATATGTATATATGTTATATTTTATATAATATACATAATATAATATGTATTATATATATAATATAATGTATATATATTATTTATATGCATATATGTTGGTGGGCCACATCTACGTGGGACCCACCCCAATGATACATCTGTTTATGCCGTCCAGCGTCCCTGGACGCTGGACGTTGGCAAGTGGCATGGGTGTGTACTAACAAAAAAAAAAGGGGGAAAAAGGTAACCTTTAGGGTGGACCATTCATATAGGCCCCACCTTGATTCAAGTATTTGATCTAATCCGTCTATCCTCTTCCTTGGATTAATTTAGACGTTGAGCTAAATTTTGGAACCAATCCGGTTCTCAAGCGGGCCATGCCGTAAGAAACAGACGTATCACCATTGAAATCCACTTTGATCCTTCCATCCGTCAACAACACATTGCATATTGGTCTCGTTTCGTCGATCTTGAGTCGTAGAATCCTGTGGCTGGGACGGATCGGACTGAAGTGGGCCTTACCATAGAAAATCTGTAAAAAAACTGGATTTTCAAAAAAAAAAAAATTGAATAGAAGGGAGGCAGCAGCGCTGACGCTGCTGCTGCCATGCCGTACGGTTGCTGACGGACGGACGAGCTGGGGCTTACGGCCCCAGCTGTGGGCCCCACTTTGATGTGTTTCGTTGATCAACACCGTGCATTTGATGGGTCCCCATGGACCACCCGTTCACCCCAAAAATCAGCCCTAAACGGAACTCAGGCGGGCCATACCATCTAAAATCATGTGAAGACATGCCTAAAACATATAAAATCATTTGGCAGGGCCTACCTGAGTTTTGGATGTTGCTTAAACTTGGTCTGTACCGTCATTTAGAGGGGACCCACATAATGGACGGGCTGGATTCGTGAATCACATCTCGGTGGGCCCTAAAACAAAAAAAAATATAATAATAAAAAAACTTTTTAAAGCAGCAGCGCTGCTGCTGCTGCTGAGTGACGAGCGGACGGATTGGCTGGGGGTCACGGCCCCAGCTGGGGGCCCCACCTTGATGCATATCTCCCATCCAAACCGTACATTGATGGGTCCCCACATTTCATCCGTCCATGCCAAAATTCAGCTGTATATGGAACTCCGGTGGGCCACATCATTTAAAATCATGTGAAGTCATGCCTAAAATATATAAAATCGTTGGTGGGGCCTACCTGAAATTTGGATGCGACTAGAACTTGGTCTGTACCCTCAGCCAAGTGGGACACACATAATGAGTGGGCTGGATTGTGGACCACATCACGGTGGGCTCCCTATCCCTGTGTAAAATAAAATAAAAATAAAATAAATGACGGTGGGCTCCCTAACCGTGTGCTGGGGATGCAAAACAATAACGGTGGGCCCCACCCACGATCCGTGTGACTTGTGAATAGTTTGGGTGGAAAATAAACATTCCAGTGGGCCCAGTCCAGTGGGCCCTACCTTGGTTCAAGTAGCTGTATGAACAATTGGGTGGAAAATAAACATTATGTTGGGCCTTAAGTTGGGTGGAAAATAAACATTATATTGGGCCTTAGGCTGGGTGAAAAATAAGCATCATGGTGGGCCCCACTTATGTAAGTATTGTAAACCACACCCTCCATTGGTATGGGCTCCATCAGGATGCATGTGTTTCATTCGACTATCCAACCATTTTTGAGATATTTTAAGGCCCATTGTGGAGGCCCATCTTCATGTACTGGTGATCCTTGTTGAGGCCCACCTTGATTTGTATAAGGCCCATATTATGAGGCCCATTGTAATGTACGCAAGGCCCATGTGACTAGGCCCATGTTGATGCATGTGTAGCCCGTCGTTGAGGCCCACCTTGATATGTATATATGAGACCTATGTATGGGGCCCATTTGATGTGCTGGAGGCCCATAGGTCAAGGCCTAATAGGACATACATAAGGCCCACTGATAGGCCCATGCTTGCAGTGTAATTCCGCCATGGTATATGTGTTGATTTTGTAACGGGCCATGCCTTGGGAGTAATGCTGGTTTGACGTCCACATTGATAATGTTGGTTAAATGTCCGCATTATAGTTCTCCCTAAGGCCCACTGATAGGCCCAAACTTGTGGTAAGTAGGCCATCTAGGCCCATCTCCATTATACCTAGAACCCATCTCTTATTACATGTTTAGTATAAATGCATGATTCATGATCATTCGCACCATATGTATGCCTGATGTGAGGAGTGACCGATCATAGCATATACCTTTGGATAGACTATTTATGGGCTCCCTGATGGGTGGAGTTGCCTCATATAAGTGCATGGTATATACCGGACTGTTGCATGACTGATAGTGTGACTCATGCACTTGCATTTGTGTGATTGTAGTTACTGTATGCCCTAGCGACATCAGGGCCATAGCCTCCATAGACACATCGTGGATGGCTGAGTTGGATACCGGAAATATTTGGTTCTAGCATACGGGCGCCATAGACGTCCCTGGGTGAAAATCCCTAAACCCGATGGTACCAGAGGATGACTCCAATGTCGAGACCGAGTGGATATATGAGCGCACGAGGGCCGAATACCAGGAGGCCGCGTCTCCCACTGTGTCGTGGTCGGTTGGAAAGGAGTGTGGCCTTACTCGTCCGAGGGTAGGGGGCAATACTAGGCTGAGTTTGACCAGCTCGTGAATGGGTCCGCTATCGACGTGCCGGATAGGTATTGGCAGACTATTGATCAGGCAGATAGTGAGGTTTCTTACGCTTACTTGGACTGTGCGGCTAGGAGAGCGACAGTGCCATTTGGAGTGTATTGGACCTCGGTGATTATCCAGAATGAGAACTGTACTGATACATGATGAGGATTGGCATGCTTGAGTTGCATCTCGCATCGCATGGCCGTATTATGGCCGATAGCATTCATATCTTGCACCGCATAGCCTTGGTACGGCTGATTGCATTAATGTGCTCATCACCATGATTCCGCATCACTCTGACCTTGCATTTTGAGCACGTTTATATTGCGCACACACTTACACCACCCTCTAAGCTTTCCATAAGCTTATGCACGATTGATGCGTGCGGGAGACGGATGCAACCATAGTCGCGTGCAGCCGAGCTTCTGGAGTTTTGTTTCTTTTATTACATTGTATTTCCCCTTTCTGCCGCATTGTACTCAAAATGTTTTTGATCATAGTGGATTTTGTGGTAGTGTTCTTGTGCTTATTGTTTGTGGGTTATGCTTTTGTTATGCTCATTATGAATCAGACTAATGATTTGAAACCCTCCTTGTGGTATCCCAGGATCGGAACCTGGTAAATGGGTGCCGGGATCCGAGAATGGGGTTCTACGGAGGCTGTCGGCGCCGGATTCGGCGATCGAAAATTTTGTGAGCCCGGTTTCCGAGTTCGGGGCGTGACACACTTTCACATAGTTCATCCATCGTCATAGACTAACTGCTATATCTTGTTTAAATATTGAGCAGTCGTGTGATTAGATCCTCTACTTGGCTTAGAAGCCATTAGAGTTGAAATGAGTATATCTTGATGGTTGCATATTAGATCAAGATTAGGTTGATAGGATTTCAAATTGGCATAAAATTTTATAAAAGTCCTATTCACCCCCCTTTAGGACACTTTGACCTATTCCTACTTCTACTATAGTTGTTATTACCATAATTTCAATTGGTATTAGAGTGGGTCAACGGTTTAACTGCCTAGAGAGTGATCTTGACTGAAGTTGGGAATCATGGTCAAAGGGGCGGGCTCATCTGTGTCCAGACCTCCTGTATTTGATGGCTCAAATTATACATATTAGAAGGCCAGGATGCACTATTTTCTGAAATCTTTGGATCATGATGTTTAGGACATATTCGAAATAAGATATGTGTCACCAACTGATCAAATAGTACTTGAAAATGGCATAACTATTTCAAAACCTAAATCCAAATAAATGTGGACTACATACGATACAGAAAGACAAACATCTGAAGCAAAAGCTATAAATGCTATTTACTGTGCTGTATCCCAAGAAGTCTTCAATCAAATCAGTATGTGCAGCACATCAAAAAAAGCATGGGATTTACTGGAAACAACCCATAAAGGAACCAACACAGTGAAAAGATCCAAGCTACAACTTCTAAGATCGCAGTTTGAACATCTTAGAATGGAAGAACATGAGACATTCATGGAATTCTTTATAAAACTGAACATCATCTATAACTCCATGGGTGGATTGGGAGAGAGTTCTGGTCTCAAAAATTTATAAAAAAATTCTAAGATTCCTACCGGAACGTTTCAACTCAAAAGTTACAGCTATTGAAGAGTGTAGGAACATGGATGAAATGAAAGTAGAAGAACTAATAGATTCCCTACGAACATTTGAACTACACTTCAAACCACCCTCAAATCCAAAAGTAATGCCCTCAAAGCTGTAAAACACACCACCATCAATGAGGAGGAGGAAAGTGAGAGAGAAAATGAGGATGAGGAAGTGGCTCTCTTGGCTCAACGGTTCAAGAAAATTTTCAACAAAAACCGTGGCTGACCCTACAACTACAAAGGAAAACAGTTAGATAGCAAGCGCCATATAGGCAAACCTCTCAAAAGGTCTAAAGAGCCTCAGTGTTACAATTGCCAGAAATTTGGACACTTGTCCACTGAATGTCCCACCAAAAAGACTAAGGGAAAGGCCATGACAGCCACATGGGATGACATTGAAGAATCAAACTCAGAATTCAGTGAATTAGAGAGTGATTGAGACCAGAAATCCTTAAAATTACTTATGGCCTCCACATCCTCTGATATTCCCAAAGCAACTGAGGAAATTGATGAACCACAAGCCAAAGAGACATTTCCATTAGATGATGAGAAAGAAGATGAAGAGGAAGAAAATGATAATATACAAGATGCCTATGATCAACTCTACATACATAACATCAATATCCTTAAAAGACTTGGCATTAGTGAAAATAAGAATAAATTGCTGCAAATGGATCTGGATAAAACATTAGAGATCAATACACAATTAATGATCTTCAGCAATACCACTCGGATAATGATAGGTTGGAAAGAATCAATTCATTTCTCAACTCTGAGTCAGTAAAACTAAACAAACAATTGAATTATTGAAAGATGAAAACATGCATCTTAAAAATGAAAATCACACAATTATTTTTTATGCAGAAAAATCCAAAAAATCTATTGAACTAAGTTACAAATTCTCCCAAAGTAGTGAAAAACTAGAAAGACTTTTAGGGATGGGGAGACTAAAAAGGCTGAGCTAAGAGTCCTAGAGGATTAAATGCGAAATAATAAAGAAATCAACAAAGATAGCACTTATCAATTCAAATAACAAAAATGAATAGCAACCTCAAATGCACAAGTATTGAGAGGTTGATACAGATGTTGTTCTAAGGACAACCTTCAACCAAAAACCAATGGCTTATGTTAGGATAACCTGATTCCTAGAACGGTCTGTGTATCAAAATTCCAAACTAATACAGAGGAATAAAGAATAAAACAGATATTAAATTCTACTGCTATTACAACATTCACCACATGTACTGAAAGTAAATTACAATCATTCACCGCATATGCTGAAAAATAAATTACAACATTCACACACTTAACCACATTCAACCATTCATCACAACACCAACAATTATAATGTTCACTTGTGTGTACACCAATTGTTAAAAAAACAACCACATAACTACTCAACTCCCAATATCCTCAGCCTCGGGATATTGGCATTCACTATAAAATAGGTTTTTGAAGGTTCACCTAAAACCTTTACAATTGTGTCTTTCAAGTGGGCTTACACAATTCAAAAACTCCATGCTATGAGATTTTCTGGATCACCTTAAACCAAAAAGGAAAGAGAGATTTTTCTGGCACAACCTAAAAAAATCAAAAAGAGATTTATAAAAATGTAAATATACTTATCTGGATATTCTCCTTTGATGAAGCCCGGTAGATCCAATTCGGTGTAGATATTCAATGTCTACATTCACTTGTGAAAGGCTTCTTAGTTCTAAATGATTTTTAGATTAAACCACCTTGGGCTAGCTTGATTTGATTTTGATCTCAAGAAAGGGGAAAACTTAAATTCCTTCTTCAATTAAGATTGGAATAGAGAATTTAAAATCAAATGCGAAAAGCTAAATTAAAGAGAATTTAAATGAACACAATATAGCTTAAGAATATCACAAACTTATCTCTCAGAGTGGTGTCTTGATTTTTCTTAAATGACTTACCAAAATATGAAATTCGTGCTCTATTTATAGGTTAAAAAATTGTTCACTCGACTGGCCCAGAGGTCAGTTCGACTGGTTGAAGGACCAACAAGAATTCAAAATTTTGAGCGCGATAAGATAAGACCGTTCCACAACTGGTCGAGTGGCTTGCTCGAATGGTCGAGTGGCCTACTCGACGGTCGAGTGGGACCAAAAATGGTTGCTAGACTTTAAATCGAGCCTGCTCGACTGGTCAAGCACTGTTCACTTGACTGGTCGAGCAGTCTCAAGGACTGGTCGAGGGACCAACAAAAAATTCCAAAAATTAGTAACAAACCTTGGACTATTCAAAGGAATTCTTGGACTGGTCAAGCTAGTACTTGGACTAGTCGAACATAGGCTTAAACTAGTTGAGAAAAATCCTATAAAATTATATAATAACCCAAATTAAGTATGCAATCAATATGACCTAACCTATGGTCAATTTAGGGTCATTCATACCTTATAGGTGAAAATTGAACATAGAAACATCGTTCACTTCGGTTGATATTTTATCTTGAAGTACTTGAAGCTTGTCATCTTGAAATACTTTGAAGATTGTCATTGTATATTCAAAGATGAGCTTAAACTTGAGAAGATTACTTGAGCTTGAATTCTTAAGTAATGTACACTGTCTTGATATAGTTGAAACTTGAAAACTTGATTTAGTACTTGAACTTCTAGATCTTATACTTGAGCTGCTTAAACTTGAATTGGAACTGCTTGAACTTGTACTTGAATGTAGGCAAGGATGATATAAAGTTGAGCTACACGAGACACAGATTCCATGAGGTTTTGGCATTACAAAAAATATTGACAAATTTATGAGCTAGATAAGATAGCATTTACAATCTTCCTCTTTGTCAAATTCGTGACAAAACCAAATAAATAAAAATATACATAACACGCATAGTAAAGAATCATGAATCCTTCATGCACAACAAAGAATCATGCACCAGTTACAACCTAGTCAAAGAAGCATGCACCAGTTACAACCTGCAAATCAATATTCCCCCTTAATACCTTACTCCATAAAATCTAAGAGGAGAATTGAAAATTTTGTTACCTTACCTAACCACTTCTCCACATTTCCACATTTCCACATTCTATACAATCCAATATCATTATGAAATAGGCATATAAATACAAATTCTCCCCCTTTTTGTCACAATATGACAAAGGAAAGAACTTATAAATGATGATGGAAACAAAAGAGCAAGACAAAGGAAAGAACTTATAAATGATGATGGAAACAAAAGAGCAATGAGAAATGATAGAAAGAAGTAAGTTCAAGATACCATAAATATTGGCAAGATAACCATTCAAGCATGCTCACAATAATAAGAAAATATGCTGAAGCATAAAAAGTTAAGAGAAATCCAAGTATTAAAACTTATTACAGATCAGAGATACCAAACTAATTAGAACCAGAGGAAGCAACTGGTATGGAAGGATCAATTTGATGGAGTCCCTTGGTAATGCCCCTCAGATATTTGCGCATATATTTAAATTGAGATTCTTGGGACAAATGCATACCCACTACTTTTTCCTCAAGCGAACGTAAAATTTCATCAAAATCAGATGGCTGAAAATCAGGATCTGCTGCAGAGTCTAATTTAATCTCATCAAAGATGTCATCCATATTGACATCATCTGGAGGCAAAGCATCCTCCTCTTCATTTGCTTCAGCTACTCCTTCAGCACCCACATCAACTTAGCCTGGGGCTAACCTCAAATTCATCTTATTTATATTTGAGTTATTGAAAGGAAGATGATGAATGAGAGCTTCTCCAACAAGCTTAACCACTAAACTCTGGGTGGCTAATACAGTCATAAGATAAGAAAATGGTATATCACTGTGACCTAGATGAAGACGGAACTGAATCATGATATAACAGATAAGTGAAGGGAGTCACACAAAGACTCCAGTAATGATAAAATGAAGAATACGAACCATGAATGTAGTAAGCTCAGTTTTCTTACTAGATCTAGGGTAGACATTTGAAATGAAAATCCGATGAAGAACCCTATATCTGGGTAACATAAACTTGGAAGCGAGCGCATTCCCAGTACTCTATTCCGCATCCATATTACATAAGGCTCTAGTGAGTATTCACTTCTCAGATTCAGACGGTTGTGCTACAAGAGTATTAATGGGAATATTGTCATCATTGATTGGAAGGTCCATTAATCCAGAAATAAGGTGACAGTCCACATCAATTGGACCTTCTCTAGTAGAAATTGTAAATGTAAGATTCTTAGTAGAGAATTCAGTAATATAAGCATACATGGCTTGCACAATAGAGCAAAATTCCGGACCGCCCCAATGTAAAATGTTATCCCATCTTACATATTAAAGGAGTGGAAGGATACCAGATGGTGCCAAATGATTAGTGTTAACAGTTTGTTCAACTATCACATTACATAAGCGAATATCCAGCACATACTTGGGATCATCCTCGGATGACCGAAGATGGCGCACCGTGATTGGAGCCGAACGAGAAGAAGAGGTACCACGAGATCCTTTCTTCTTATTTCTACTCTCCTTTGCAACAAGGAAATCAAGGAATACAAGGATTGCAAAAGAGGCAAGAAGGGTTTCTAGCAAATCAAATTTTTGACTAAAAAACCCACTAAACAACTATAAACCTTGAAATAAACAACACAAATAAGGAAATGGAAGATCAAAGAACTCAAATCTACAAAGAAATTGAAAATAATGCATTAACCATGGAGGAATCGAAGATGGGTTCGACCGGTCGTGGTAGGGCTTGTTGGAGAAGAAGAACCAAGTGAAACAAAAGTTGTTTTTTCCTAAATAAAAAGTAAAACCTGAGTTTCACCACTGGTCGTGCACATAATCGATCGGTCAAGCCACGGCTGCTCGAGTGTGTACTCGACTGGTCGTGCACTATTGAAAATTTACAATTTTTCATCTATTTGAATTTAAAATTTTCAAATAATAAATATATACATTATGATACAAATAGGCACAAATCATCAGTTCATATTACACATACCAAGCTCAAATTTCAATTTTGTAAACTTATTTTTATTGAGCAGTTTCGTGAATATGTTTGTAAGTTAATTCTCGGTCTGAATATATTCCAATGAAATTATCTTGTCTTCTACCAGTTCATGAATATAATGATATCTAATATTAATATGCTTGATTCGTGAATGCTGAATTGGATTCTTAGAGATATTAATTGTGCTTGAATTATCACAATATAAAACCATTGATTCTTGCGCAATTCCATAATTGCTTAGCATTATTTTCATCCACACAAGCTGAGTGCATGCATTACCAGTAGCAATATATTCAGACTTAGCTATGGAGAGAGATATGGAACTTTATTTCTTACTTAACCAAGAAACTAAAAAATTTCCAACATAGAAACAACCACCGCTGGTCAATTTACGATCATCAATGTTACCAGCCCAATCAGCATCCGTGTAATAAGCTAATTGCACACTAGTATCATGTGGATACCAGAGACCAAGATTAGCTAAACTAGCAACATATCACAAAATTCGCTTAACAACAATCAGGTGTGACTCTTTAGGGTCAAATTGATATCTAGCACAAATTTCTATGCTAAAAGCAATATTAGGTCGGCTTGTAGTTAAATAAAATAAACTACCTATCAAACTGCGATACAACTTAGGATCCACACTCTTACCTATTGAATCCTTATAGAGTTTTACAGTGGTATTCATCGGAGTATCAAAATTTTTTCTACTCTCAAATCTGAACTTTTTAACTAAGTTTAGAGCATATTTGGTTTGAGAGATAAAGAAACCATCAGGGAGCTGTTTGACTTGCATCCCTAGGAAATAGTTTAGTTCTGCAACCATGCTCATTTCAAATTTAGATTTCATAAGATCTGCAAACTCAATAGTCATGTTAGCATAGGTAGATCCATAGATAATGTTATCAACATAGATTTGCACTATTAGAATGTGATCATTATGTTTCTTTACAAACAGTGTCTTATCAACACTCCTCATTACAAAGTGATGACTTAGTAGAAACTTAATCAACTTTTCGTACCATGTCCTAGGAGCTTGTTTCAAACCATAGAATGCCATTTTCAGGCGTTAGACATGATTAGCATGCTTAGGGTCTTCAAAACTCATTGGTTGTTCAACATACACTTCTTCATGCAAATCGCCATTTAAGAAAGCACTCTTTACATCTATTTGGTATGTTTTGAATTTTTTAAAGCATGCAATGGATATAAATAGTCTAATTAATTCAAGACGAGCTACTGGGGCAAAGGTCTCATCATAATCAATGCCTTCAATTTGAGTGTACCCTTATACAACCAGCCTAACATTATTTCTAATAATATTATCAAGTTCATCAGACTTATTTTTAAAAATTCATTTTTTTTTCGATAATGTGTTTATCTTTTAATCTTGGAATTAAGTACCAAACATCATTTCTAACAAATTGATTGATCTCTTCTTGCATTGCTATAATCCAGTTTTCGTCAGTAAGAGATTTTTTTACATTAGCCGGTTCTATCTGGAATGTAAAGCACACGTAGTTGCACATATCTTCAATTTGTTTACGAGTGCACACACCAGTGAGAGGGTTTCCAAGGATTTGATCATAAGGATGATCTTTAACTATTTTGAGTTCAGTGCTATTTTGACTAGATGAAGAGTCTGGTTTATTAAATAAAAGTACTTCTGCATTTTTTGAACTTGAGACAGGTGTATTCAAATGATTATCTATAACCACATTAATGGACTCTTGAATTACACCAGTCCTCTTGTTAAGAACCAGATACGTTCTACTATTCAAATCATACCCTAAAAATATCCCTTCGTCACTTTTGGTGTCAGATTTACCCAGATTTTCTCGGTCACACAAGATGTAGGATTTGCTGCCGAAAACTCGAAAGTATTTGATAGTAGACTTCTTATCAAACCACATTTCATAAGCCATTTTACTATATGATTTTCTTGTATAAACGCGGTTAATTATATAACAAGCAGTATTTAAGGCTTTAGCCCAAAGATTTTTAGGAAGCTTCATTCTATTTAGCATTACATTTGCCATTTCTTGAAGTACTCTATTTTTTCTTTCCACTACACCATTTTTTTTTGTGGTGTTTTGGGCCCAGAAAATTCATGTGATATTTCCTAATCACTGCAAAATTTTTCAAAACTGTTATTTTTAAACTCAGACCTATGATCACTATGGATCTTAGTGACTTATGATTCTTTTTTAGTTTGGATACGTTTAAGTACCCTTTTTACTTCATCGAGAGTTTTTGATTTCTCTCTTAAGAACACTACCTAAGTATACCTGGTAAAGTCATCTATAGTCACCAGAATATACTTATTGCCACCTCGACTCTCCGTTCTAGTTAGTCCAATGAGATCCATGTGGAGAAGTTCGAGTGGTTTAGATGTGGCTTTTGGAGTTCACCTTTTTGTAAGCACTCCTGGTTTGTTTACTAATCTGGCACTCACCAGATATTTTATCCACTTTCTGTACTTGGGGTAGACCTCTTACCAAATCTCTTTTGTTCAATTTATACAAGTTGCAGTAGTGTACATGTCCTAGGCACTGATGCCATAATTCGGTCTCATCGGTTTGGACCATGTAATACGATAGCGTAGATGAGCTTGAATCACAAATAATGTAGTAGTTCTAAGAAGTTCTATGACCAGTTACTATTACAGAACCATTCTTATTTAAAATTTCACACCCTTAGTTGGTAAATTTTACACTATGATTATTATCACATATTTGAGAGATACTTAATGAATTATGTTTTAAACCTTCTACATATAAAATATTCTCAAATAGAGGTAGGTTAAAGAGTTGAACCATACCTTGACCAACAATTCTGCAGTTGCTACCATCACCGAATGTGACCGAACTATCAGTCATGTCTTTAAGACTAGTGAACTAACCTTTGTCACCTGTCATATGTCTGGAGCAACCACTGTCTAGGTACCACTTTGAATGACTCCAAGCTTTGAAAGCGGTGTGGGTAACCAAATAAGTAACCTTAGGGACCCATTTCATTACAGTTTTGGGTTTAGGAGTACAGTTGGTCTTCTTATGTTTAAAGTTGTTATAAGTCCTACCCACTGAGTTAGATTTTAAGAGCTCCTTAAGTAAATCAACAATTTTCTTAGCTAAAGGATTATGATTCTAATTTTTATAGTTGATATAGTTGCTTTTAGTTTTTAAGGTTTGAAAAGTTTTAGTATTTTTAGAATATTTTGATTCAGACTTTTCCCTTTTAAGTTAGAAGACTCCCCTTTAACAAATTTAGGTGGACTATTCTTATAGTTGGGAGGAATACTTTTATCATAGCCAAATCCAGATCGATTGCCACAATTTATAGATCCGGATAAAAGTTTTTCTAATTTAGGATCACCTTGGGCATACCTCCTTGTGTCCTTCAAACTCAAAAGCGAAGAGACTTCTAAATTTAGCTTTCCATTTTCAGATTTTAAGTTTTTAAATTGAGATGTTTTGAAATCTAAGTCGCGCTTAGTTTTTTTAAAGCAATCTAAAATGTGTGATTTTTCTAGGACTAGATTATCAAAATTTTCTTTTAGATTTGAAAACTTTTCTTTCTGAAGTTTTAGCTTTACAATAATTTTGCAACTTTCCTTGTATAGGGCATCATAAGCATCTTGTAGATCTTCTTCATTTTCATGGTCACTATTCAGATTTTCTTTACTGGTTAAATCATCATTATCTGAAAAAGCGAACTTGGCTAGAGTCATTAGGGCTTTAACATCATTAGCCGACTCGATTTTAGAATCTTCTGAATCAGAAGAGACTTCAGAGCAGGAAGATTCATCCCATGTAGCCAACATACCTTTCTTTTTAGACTTGTCCTTCTTAGGACATTTGTTGGCTAGATGCCTATATTCATGGCAGTTGTAACAATGGCTGTCTTTTAAAGATTTTCAATTTTTAGATCTAGATCTTTTCTTTTTAATAGGTTTTTGCAAATCAACCTTCTTTTTTACTTTTGAAAATCTTATAAAACTTTTTAGCTAAACGAGCCATATCATCTTCAGAAGTTTCTAAATCAGAATTATTACTATTTTCTTAAGAAATAATCTTAGAAGACTCAAGGGCGATGGATTTACCTTTAGGAGCTTTAAAGTTTAACTCGTAAGTTTATAAAGAACCAACCATTTCTTCTACCCTCATATTATCCGTATCACGAAGTTCGTGGATCGTGGTCACTTTTGAATTGAACTGTTCAAGCAATGAGCGCAGTATCTTTGCACAGACTTTACTTTCTGGGATCCTATCACCAAGACCCCACATAGAGTTGACAATGTCATTTAATCTTGTATAGAAGTCCATGAAAGTTTCACTTTCTTCCATACATATTTCCTCAAATGTAGTTGTGAGGATTTGAACTTTAGATTTCTTGACAATTGTTGTACCCTCGTGTGTCGTTTCTAAAATATCCCAGGCTTGCTTTACAGTATCACAGGATATAATTCTCTTGAATTCATCTGGTGATAGTGCGCAAGTAATAACATTTAAAGCCTTTGCATTGGCACTGCTCTCACTTTTCTGAAGAGCGGTCCAAGAAAAATAAGGTGTGACTTTTATAGTTTTAGATCTGTCAGTACCAGTTTCTTAAGTGGTGGGAGTGGTCCAATTGGTCACTTTGGCTTGCCACACGCTCTCATCCATGGATTTTTAAAAAATCCTCATTCTGGCATTCCAATAGGCATAATTGGAGCCATCAAATGGTGGAGTCTTAGTGACTGGAAGGCTATCAAAATTTGACATCTTAAAAAGCTCAGATCGATTAGCTCAGGAAATTAATCCAAATAACAAAAATAAAATCGAGCTATTAGGCTTTAATACCACTTGAAAAGGCTGAGCTAAGAGTCCTAGAGAGGGGGGGGGGGGGGGGGGGGTGAAAAGGACCATGCCAAATTAAATAATTAAATGCAGAATAATAAAGAAATCAACAAAGATATCACTTATCAATTCAAAGAATAAAAATGAATAGCAACCTCAAATGCACAAGTATTGAGAGGTTGATACGGATGTTGTTCTAAGGACAACCTTACACCAAAAACCAATGGCTTATGCTAGGACAACATGATTCCTAAAACGGTCTGTGTATCAAAATCTCAGACTGATACAGAGGAATAAAGAATAAAATAGAAATAAAATTCTACTACTATTACAACATTCACCACATGTACTGAAAGTAAATTACAATCATTCACCACAAATGCTGAAAAGTAAATTATAACATTCACACACTTAGCCACATTCAATCATTTATCACAACAACAACAATTATAGTGGTTCTCTTGTGTGTACACCAATTGTTAAAAAACAGCCACACAACTACTCCACTCCCAATATCCTCACCCTCGGGATATTGGCATTCACTATAAAATAGGTTTTTTAAGGTTCACCTAAAACCTTCACAATTATCTTTCAAGTGGGCTTATACAATTCAAAAACCCCACACTCTGAGATTTCCAGATCACCTCAGACAAACCAAAAAGGAAATAGAGATTTTTCTAGTACAACCTCAAAAACCAAAAAGAGATTTACAAAATTATAAATATACTTATCTGGATATTCTCCTTTGATGAAGCTCGGTAGAACCAATTCCGTATAGATGTTCAATGTCCACACTCACTTATGAAACGGTTCTAAGTTCTAAATGATTTTTAGATTAAACCACCTTGGGCTAGCTTGATTTGATTTTGATCTCAAGAAAGGGGAAAACTTAAATCCCTTCTTCAATTAAGATTGGAATAGAGAATTTAAAATCAAATGTAAAAAGCTAAATTAAAGAGAATATTAAATGAACACAATATAGCTTGAGAATATCACAAACTTATCTCTCAGAGTGGTGTCTTGATTTTGTTTGAATGACTTACCAAACTCTAAAATTCATGCTCTATTTATAGGTTAAAAGACTGTTCACTTGACTGGCCCAGAGGTCAGTTTGACTGGTCGAAGGACCAAAAGAATTTAAAATTTTGGGCGTGATAAGATAAGACCGTTCCACAACTGGTCGAGTGGCTTGCTCGACTGGTCGAGGCCTGTACTTAACTAGTCGATTGGGACTAAAAATAGTTGCTGGACTTTGAGTCGAGCCTGCTCGACTGGTCGAGCAGCCTCCATGACTGATTGAGGGTCCAACAAAAAATCCTAAAAATTAGTAACATACCTTGGACTGGTCGAGAGAATTGTTAGACTGGTCAAGCCAGTACTTGGACTAGTCGAACATAGGCTAAGACTAGTCGAGAAAAAGCTTATCAAATTATATAATGACCCAAATTAAGTATGTAATCAACATGACCTAACCTATGGTCAATCTAGGGTCATTCATACCTTATAGGTGAAAATTGAACATAGAAACATTGTTCGGTTCGGTTGATATTTTATCTTGAATTACTTGAAGCTTGTCATCTTGAAATACTTTGAAGCTTGTCATTGTATATTCGAAGATGAGGTTGAACTTGAGATGATTACTTGAGCTTGAATTCTAAGTAATGCACACTATCTTGATATAGTTGAAACTTGAAAATTGATCTAGTACTTGAACTTCTAGATCTTGTACTTGAGCTGCTTGAACTTGAATTGGAACTACTTGAACTTGTACTTGAATGTAGGCAAGGATGATATAAAGTTGAGCTACACAAGACACAAATTCCAAGAGGTTTTGGCACTACAAAATTTGACAAATCTAGGAGCTACATAAGATAGCATTTACAAAGACCACAAAAAGACAAGAGAGGATTGGGATATTTCAAACCAAGTCCCACTCCTGCAGCTCAAATGACTAAGAAAACCACTGCTTCAGGGAGTAACACAAGTTCTACCCCTATTTGTCACTCATGTGGACACTCAGGTCACTACAAATTTGAATGTATTACTGTTGGCAGGACTCAACTTAATTCCAGTTTGAACTTGACAAGTAAATATAAATCAACCAGAAGAACAATGCAAAATGTGAAGAGTCCACCAAAGTACATGGTAAGAGCTAAGACACATCCATCTCCACCAAAAATGACAAAAAGAATGGAGGAACTATTGAGTCAAGTGGCTCAACTAAATAAAAAACTAAAGGAGTTGATGAAACAAGGGAATATGATTCAGTTACCCAATGTACCCAGACAAACCCATAATGAAGTGAAAATAGTCTCCTAGAAAAACCATCACAAAATGGGTAGCAAAAAAGAAGAGAAATTGTCTAGTAACTCATTCATTTACAAAAACTGGCAATGATGCTAAGTGGTACTTGGATAGAGGGTGCTCAAGACATGTCATGGGTGACAAATCTCTTCTTTCAAATTATTCAAATCTTGATGATGGGAAGGTCACCTTTGGAGATGGATGCACCGCTAAGGTGATGGGACATGGAACCATTGTTGGATTAGAAATGCTCAAAAATAAGAATGCTCTTTGGGTAGAAGGGTTGACGCACAACCTTCTAAGTATTTCTCAAATATGTGACAACAAGCATGTGGTGACTTTCTCTAAATAAGAATGCAAGATCTCGGACCTATCAGGAAAATTAATTATGAAGGGTCTTCATATCCTGAAAGGCAATAGGTAGGATGATCTGTCTGCCTATTATCACCTGAGCATCGATAATAAGTCCAGGTCATGGCATCTAGGCCCGGGCATGCATGTGAAATAATGCACTTTTGTGGTTAATATGTTATATCCGAGGTTTGTATACCTCATAAAATTCTTTTTGAATATGAACATAGAAAATGTTTATAATTTTGGTTCACACAATATTTTGTACAAATTTTGCTGTGTATACAAACTATAAAGGAAATACTTTATGATATACCTCTCTGAAAATCTATCGAAGTACTCAGAACAACGTTATATTTTTTTCACTTCAATAAGTCAGTCGATGAATCGAATGACTCATCGATGTCATCAAGAACAGCTCGATGTCATCGAATATCTCTCAGAGTCGGAATCATCGCACTTGATAGTCTGTTATCGAACACCTCTTCGATGACATCAATTATGGGCTATCGATGTCATCGAATCTAATTCGATGAAATTGAATAAGTTCGCCCGATAAAAAGCGGGGGAGCAAGGAAAAGTCATTTTTTTTTGTCATTTTCCTCTCTCGGCTTCGTTTTTCCACAGTGTTGATGTATTGGGCAGTCGTCTTCAAACTCAAAACCAAAGGTCCCAAGGTATATTCCCATCTTTCCTCAAAGGTATTCATCATTCAATTTGATTATCTTAGGTTGATAGAAGTTCCTTTTTGGAAATACTCTTTGGTCTTTCATTGCCTTGATCGTTTTTGGGTTTTCCTGTCATCCTTGTCTTGTTGCTATGATTGCTAAATCCACCATGTCTAAGGAAAAAAGGGAAGGCCCCAATAATCAGAGAATCATCATGACCTACTCAGAAAAAGGCTCTGGCTCCACGAGAAAGAGCCAGAGCTCCCGAATCACCCGCTCGCCACCATGGAACCACTGCTATACAGGCATCACGTGGTGAGACTCAGTCGGTAGCGCTTGCACCTCCACCAGCTGTAGTGATTCCTCCACCACACGCCAATGTATTGGAAAAATATATGGGGAGGAGTCTTGTGCATGAACGTCGGGTTGATAGGGAATGCATTCGAGCTTTCGACTTATAATCCATGTTGTTTACAGTTGATTGGTCACCTATTTTGGATTTTGGTGGGCCATGCCATGATGAATGAACCTACCGATTTCTTTCTTATTGGCACTCTCCAATCCTTGAGCTTCCCTTGATTACTGTCACAGTCGGGGAAATGAACGTGGAGATCACAGCCGAGTCTGTTGCAAATCTGTTTGGTCTCACCCTTTCTCCTATAGGCCTATCTAGTCTTGATCTTGATGATCCATCAGTTTAATCCACAGTCACCAAATTCTTATACCATGGTAGAGATGTCCCTTGGTATCAAGGGAATGCAATTGAGGCAAAATAGTGCTCCCTAAATACCAAGTTTTACATGGGATCTTCTCTACAAATGTATACCCTAGGGGGACGAATCGAGCCGATGTTACTAGTTTCATGGTCCTCATCCTATATAGCATTGCGTCTGGTGTGAAGCTATGTCTACCCACTTTAATAGTCCACCAATTGGTTGTTGTTGTCCACACCTCCCGAGCAACTCATCTACCTTTCCCACTTATCATCGATGTGCTATGCAATGAGTTGGGACTGCCCATGACAGATGATGCTGAGTGTTCTTTACAACATTTCAATAAAGTTAACATCTGAAAGATGGACCTTAAATTCCGTCCACTCACAGAAGGACAGATCGAGGAAGAGACGTAAGGTGAAACAGAAATGGGGGAAGCAGCAACATCGGCCGAAGGAGAAATGCAGGAACCACTGGTAATTCTGACCTTTCCTAACTCCACACAGACTCAGCGACAAAAGCGCATCAGGATCAGGTCAGGGTGACTCTATGAGGATTGGCTCGACTTGAGGATAGGTTTGATCGATAGGAGAAGCGACTCATAGCCCTAGAGTGGATGGTAACCACATTACAATGCACGGCTCAGCAAATCGTTGACCTATTGACATGCTGACGAGACGATATAGCTCCATCCAACTTGGCCCCGACGCCATAGTTCTATTGATTACCCCATCACATATACCTGTTCACTACTCATATTAAGGACAAATATATCTTTTTGATTATCTTAAGTACCTGTGAGTGTATGTGATGGCTGCTGACTTGCATAGGTTGACATTTTGGGTTGTTTGCCTGGTCCTTGGAAGGACCACACACAAAAAAATGTTAAAAGAGTTAGGATATTTTGACTATTTGGGATATTGTCTGATACTGCCCATGAATGGGCAAAATAGTTGAACATTTCTTTTTGATGAATATGCCCATGGATGGGCTAGATGATTTTTTGAATGGTTCAAACAGTTGACCGCTGCCAAGCTTAGGCAGCTCTTTTGATTGCTCTTATGGATGAATGTTGATATTTTTGAACTTAATATTATACTGTCTATGCAAATGAATCATGCCTGTAGGATGCTGAATATTGCTTATTATATGCTCATAGGGATGAATGCTGACTATGGAATGGTGATTGATTTATCACTATTTTTATGCCCATTAAAGGGTTTAATTATGGATGTTAAATGATGATTTCAGTGCTCTATTTTCAAATGCATATGTGCTTATAATGTCTCTTAGTATACACTGCTATCTATATTATGCATTTTAGAGATGTGATTACATGTTATAAAGTGAAATCTGTCGGCTTTCTGGAATGCGGCTTCCCCACATGGCCCTCTTATACTGATTCTTCCAGTATCTTCAAATTCAACTTCAGTTAATATGTTTGCGCTTAGTGTATTCTAACCTTTGTCAATGACTGACAGAAAGGGGGAGAACAAATCCCACTATGAGAACAATTGTGTATGGCTTATATGTATGGTGATATAGGTGATAGGGGGAGCAGTTGCAAGGAGATAGGGGGAGCAGCTACCTGAAGATTCAATTTATGTGTGAACTTATTAGAATACTTGTAAAAATTATGTAAAATTGATGTACACACAATTTAGGGTGTTGTTCTAGGTGTTTTGTGTTTTGTCACGTAATTGACAAAGGGGGAGATTGAAAGTGCCCTGGTTTGTCAATTAACGTGAGGGTTGAGTCGATGAGTCAAGTGAGCCCCATATGAAGAACGTTCAAGCCATTGCCTCAATTGGATGAGTACTCCGAGCTCGTCAAATGTAAACTAAGCCTCACTTCTAATGTCCTAAAACACTCAGGTATATAATGCCTTAAAAGCCTTAGAACAACCCAGGAATTAAAAGTCTGAAAACTTAAGTTTTAAATAGGAAAGATTTTCTAAGTTTTTCAGCTGAACTCGATGATATCGAGTCCGTGTCATTGTCATCGAAAGCTCATGATCCGTGATATTGGACAGTACTCGATGACATCGAATTAGGCCTTTTATGTCCAGCAACCACAAAGTAATTTGGACCGAATGCTCGATAGATCGAACATACATTCGATGATATCAAACATTAGTAATCAATGACATCGAAGGTCAGTTGATGATATCGAAGGACTTAGAGCATTATCCAACAAATCTTCTAGGAAAATATTCTAATATTGCTCGAGTAATCGAACAAGATTCGATGTTATCAAAATTCAAATTTCGATGACATCGAGCAGGGTTCGATGATATCGAAAGTGGACGAATTTTCTTCAACAAGCTCAATAGGAAAATCAATGAAAATGTTCGAGGAATCGAGACAGCCTCGATGATATCGATATTCAAATTTCGATGATATGGAGGGAGTCTCGATGAAATCAAAAAAGGACAAAGAAGTGTCCAGCGAGCTTTTAAGGAATATCTTCTAAAAATATTGATGAATTAAAATGGGATTCGATGACATCAAAATTTGAATTTCGATGACATCGAATCATAATCGATGTCATCGCAGTTAGGCTTTTATTTGTCCAACAAGGTCTTGTGTAAAGTCACATATAATATCGAGGAATCGAACTCTGACTTGATGGCATTGAAGTTCAAATCTCGATGACATCGAATCAAGTTTGATGTCATCGATCATTGATGAAAAAGTTCCAGGAATGTTTTAGAGTTGAGTTTGTATCATTGAACCGATATTCGATGACATCAAAAGTATACGTTCGATGACATCAAACTCAATTAGAAATTAACAGTTTTATTTCTGTCGGAGCTTTTTGCCATTATAAGGAAAGCTAGTTCTTGGTTGCTGTGTTGAGAAAAGAGAGTGAGCTTTGAGAGAGTAATTGCATATCTCCTACCCTAAGCCCTTTTTCTCATGGAAGTTTATCCTTCAATCCACCCTCATCATTGACATTCAATAGAGTGGATTGGTGAATGAACTTCCTCATTCAAGGATCATCCAGCTACTATCTTAATGGCAAATCATTGAGCAGGGATCCCTTGAATGTTTAAGAACTCGAAATCTCTTCGTCTCTCAAATGACCAACATTCATTAGAGTAGATTCCAACATAACCTTGACCTAACCCATCACCTTATATTGGAGCATCATCAGTGTTGTGGATCAAGGAAGCTGAAGAATCTCCGTCATCAAGGGAGATTGTCTTCATCATCGTGTAGAATGGGGCTCATATACCTATCTATAAGCCATTATAGTTTAGAGACCTTGTTGATCATTCCTTGTGTAGGATTGGGTCATAGGTACATCTTACCCCTTACAAGCCCTCATAAGAGGCTTCCAACGGGAGAGTACATTTAGGTTCTTAGTGTAGAACCTTTGCTCCTTTGTAGGGCATAAACTCAGGTCCTTTATGTAGGTCCTTGGCCTGTGTGGCCTAAACTAGGATCCCTGTGTGGATCCTTGACCTGTGTAGTTTAAACCTAAGTTCCTTGTGTAGATCTTTTGCTCTTGTGTAGGGCATAAAACCTAGGTTCCTTTTGTGGATCCTTTGCTCTTGTGTAGGACATAAAACCTAGGTGCTTTATGTAGGACTTGTGCTCTTGTGTAGGGCATAAACATTTACCGTGTGTAGGCATGTTTAGGTACCTTGTGTAGGTCCTAGAGTCAACCTTGTGTAGGTTGTAAAGGTTTGAGGTGAACCTAATTTGAAACCTCTGTTAGTGAAATCTGGTACACTCAAGGTATGAGTGCATACACCGGGAGTGGAGTAGGCACATAGTCGAACCACTATAAACGACTGTGTTTGGGATTGCTATTTGCATATTCTTTTACCATGTTTACTTTGAATGTTCACATGAAACGTGATAACACGATTATTTAGATCTGATAAGAATCACATCCCACACACTTTCAGATAGTTCATCCATCATCATAGACTAATTGCTATATCTTGTTTAAATATTGAGCAGTCGTGTGATTGGATCCTCTACTTGGCTTGGAAGCCATTAGAGTTGAAATGAGTATATCTTAATGGTTGCATATTATATTAAGATTAGGTTGATAGGATTTCAAATTGGCATAAAATTTTATAAAAGTCCTATTCACCCCCCTCTAGGATACTTTGACCCATTCCTACTTCTACTATAGTGGTCCTTATCGTAATTTCAAAGAACAGTGTTGCTATATATATATATATTATCTTGTATTTTTTTATCTCCTTTTTTTTTTTTTTTTTTTTTTTTTTTTTTTTTTTTGTATTGGGTTTAGTTGCAGGTTGAATAAAGATATGGTAAACTAAAGCCTTTATATTAGATTTTTTTTAAAAAGCATATTGTTGGTATTGAGACCCAATGTCCAACAATGCATTTGAAGCTCAAGTCATGGTGGGCGCGCTTCGAATTTGTTATGATTTAAGGTTATCTAATATCGTTGTGGAGGTGAATTCTAAAATAATGGAGAATGTAGTTTCCTCCTCCTAAGTAGGTGGCCCTATTGGCAGGTGGCTATTCGTTAAATGACCTTATAGAGGATCTGCATAATTTCCCACATGCTATGAGAAGGTAATGAGGTAGCTGATGCACTAGTAAAGATGGGCAGCGGAGGTTCTATTAACATGGTCCATTTCAACGCGAGGAGCTCCTACCTCGCATTAGCGGCCTCTTGGTGCTAGATAAGGTGGGGCTAGTCACTCTGAGGCCCTCTTTTCTCAAATTGAGCAGGTTCTGAAGGGGGTTGATACTTTTTATTGGGATTTGTGCTACAGAATCACATAGATATGGATCTAGCACTACCAAAAAAAGGGGCAAAGTATACAGACCACGTTAGTTTTTTACTACGGATCTAAACCGTAGCTACACTTACTACAATTTTAATCTGTAGCTAAAAAGTTACCACACCATTAATAATTAACAGGGGCTCTATAGGGCCTAAAAAAATATATGTTTTCTATCTAAGCCGTCTATCTATTTTGAAATATTATTTTAGGGCATGAAATAAAAAATCAGATAGATCGAAGGATTAAGTGGACCACATGGTAAGAAACATGGAGGTTAAATCACATTTGCTTCCTATGGTGTGGTTCACTTAGGCCTTAAATCTACTTTAAGTTTGGGATCATGAACTAAAATAATTTATTAAGATTAATGGTTGGAATGGATAAACCAAATGCATCATGATGGGCCACATGGAGCCGCTGAAAGGACCGTACATGGTCTGTCTCATGAAACACGCCCAAAAATTAGGCGCTCAAAACAGAGCCGCGCCCAAAACCCCCCATCTCTCTCTCTCTCTCTCTCTCTCTCTCTCTCTCTCCCTCTGATCCCCAATCCTCTCTCTTCCTCCCGATCTCTGCTTCATCTTTCTCATTCTCCTCCCTCTCTCTCCAATGCATCTCCGCCGTCTCCTCTCTCTCTCTCTCTCTCCATTGCAGCAGTCGTGAAGCTCCTACCCGAAGAAACACATGCCATTCGAAGTCCTTCTCATATTTTTGAGGCATCTTTTAAAACCGAAGGAATATGAGGCTCCTCTCCATAGGTTTGATATCTTCCTCTCTTTGTGTCTTTTTTTGTCTTTCAGATTTCTTGCATGCTAACTGTTTGATGAAATGGCATGCTGTCTGTTTGATGAAATGGCATGATATCTATTTGTTGAAATTGTTAGATGAAATGGCATCCTTGTCCCTTGCCTCTACAATCTGCTGGAGCTCCTCCATCCCAACTGCTAGCTTGTCAAGCAATTCCTTCATGTGCTCTTTCTTCAATTCAGCAAGACCCGAAACAATTAAAGATTTTCCTTGGTTGAGCGCACGAGATGCCTGCCTCACATTCTATCATTCACACATAGACACTAATAGTTAACAGGTAATCCAAGACCCTTTCAAACTAAAAGAAGTTACTCAACAATTATTCATCTATGACAGTGTACCCTGATAAATGAAAAGCATGCAGATGGCACAGAATTCACAAGAAGAGATTTGTTAATTGTATATGTATGTAGACCCCCTTTACATGCACGACATTGCTGACATGGAGAACTTGTGAATTTTGGTGGATCCAAGCCTTCTAAGAGAGAGCCCATCGTTTATGTCCCCTGGCCCAAGAAGCAGGATAATCAACTTAGTGCATATGCCAGCTTGTGTAAAAGGATGATGATGATGATGATGACATCTAGAAACTGTTGGCAGAAGACCCACATTAGATGTATACAAGTGGCCCACCTTACGAGTAGATCAGCCTGATTCTCAGGCCAAGGCGCATAGACAACAAGGCCAACATGATGGATAGCTTGGACCCTGAATGCATGCCACATCAGCACATGTAGAATAAGCACACATCTAGAACTATCAGAAAGGTGGGCTGGGGTCTGTACACATCTAGAATAAGCAAACCTATTAGTTAAAAAATGACATAGAGCATAGATGATTGCATTCATGACATTCTGATACAACTACCAGAAAGAAGGGCAGTCCCAATAGAATGGTTCAATTGAGTTTGCTTACTCTTTTCACGAAATCCAATGCCTTGACACCTACCACCTTGAGACTGTCTGTGATATTTTCAAGCGGCTTTTGGATTTCCCTGATAGCTTTGTTATTAATGGGCAGTGCATACTTCAACAACGCACCAGGATCCATGATAGAAGGCCCGGAGATCAATGCTGAAAGATTAGGCAACACTGGCCCAACTTGGGATGCATATGCAGACCAACCTAATGTGGGTATGCACGTAACCAATCCAATTGCCAAGGTAATAGAAAATGCACACTCCCTAAAGTAAAAGGAGCTATCTGTCTGCTAGAGAATCAAGTGGAATGGTAAAGGGGAAAAAAAAGAGTCAACCCACTAAAAGAGTTCAATTCCAAGCAAAAAAAGAAGAAGAAGAAGAAAAGAGCAAACAAATCTATCCTTCAAAAAATACCAAAATCGACACCAACTATTTTCACATTCTCACACTATATTTATTTCAATATTTGAATTTTCCAAATTCTTTGTTGTTTTTATCATACATTCTCTTTTAGTTATTCTTAAATCCTAATCCATTTTGGAAGTTGGTTCACTTTTATGTTTCGATATTTGAAACTTGAACACTTTTTATCTTTGGTTATTAAGCCTTCTGTTCTTGCTGCATGCTTGAAGTTATGTATGACAATCTGAAATATGATCTTGCATTCATCTAACTGTAAGCTTCTTGTTTACTGAATGGGTTCTTGATTTTGGTTGTGGTCCGAATAGGGAGGTTTTGGATACTCCAACACATGACTCTCAATATGCTAACTATATTGTGTAGCTTGCTTTCACTAAGTCCCCAAAGTCAGATTGGTTGAACAATCCTAACCCTTGATATGTGGACAATTTTTTGTTAAAATAGGACCATTGGGTATTTTCCAAATGGTCAGATATCAAAGAAATGTTTTCATGATACACATAAACTCGGACCCATAATTGGACATTTTGATTTGAATTACTCTTATACCACATGCAATTTCTAAATAATTAACCAGTGCTTACGTATCATTCATCACTCTGCTGAGTATCAAAGTGTTTTTGCTTTCCTTCTTACCATGATCTTGTGAATAAGGGGCTCAATTTAAGAGCTTTCACAACCATGCTCATCTGGTTTATCTGTTTAAGCTACCATGGACAGCTAAGAGCCTTGGGTCTTATCCAAAACCAGTAATGCCTCCTGAAGCATTCTTGTCTTGGCTAGATTGTCTGCCCTAGAGTTATCCGACTGATGCGTGTGATAGAAGGTTGCCAAGAGAGATGACTTGATGACAGTTTTGAATGCACAAGACACTCCACAAACAACTTTGCTGAAATTTCTTTCCATCCATTGAGGATTGCATGGACTCATTTTAAATTTTCTTATTCTTTTGGAAAACCAGGTGATGATTGTGGAAATCAGTCCTCTACTTGTGAATGATCTGTATTTTCTAGAAGAATTATGTACATGATTGTTGTGGCCACAACATTTCTTCTGTGGTATTTTCCTTAAAACTTTAATCAGACTTGCAACATGGGTTTGCAAGGAAGCAACCATCTCCGACATTGCCAAAGATCCAACATTCCCTTTATTATTTTGTTGTCATGAAAAAAATTAGTTAGTCTAGTTATCTATTTTTATAAATTATTGATTGTATTATTTTCTTTCCAAAAATCAGGTCTCTGCCAAAACTTCTTGAGGTTATCTTACTTGAAGACCTAATCGTGAGCATCGCTTTGTCATTGAGACAAGAAATGAATGATACTTTTATCATTAGGACTTTAGAAAATATTTGATGGTAATTTTTCTCATACAAAAATATTAGAGTCCTTGTGTAGGGCTGTAAAGGTTAGAGGTGAAGCTGATTTAAAATCTCTGATAGTAAAATTCGGTACACTCATGGGTTGAGTGCGTCCGTCAAGAGTGGAGTAGGCAAGTATTCAAACCACTATACATGCTTGTGTTTAAGAATGTTATTTGTGCACTTATTTAATTATGTTATTGTGTTTTAAAGCTTAATTATATATGCATGATTAGATGAGTGCTTAAGTTAACAGTTGGTACTTCTCACATACACATGCTCACTATCATGATAGACTAGTTGTCTTAATTGTAAATCATTTGTAGTCTATGCGATTAGACCCTCTATTGGCATGGAAGCCTTAAAGCTATATTGCCTTGATTAATTTAATTGATAATTAGTTTAAGCTAGGTAATTAAGTTTTAAAATAAGCATATTTTTAAATTGGTCCTAATCAACCCCCCCCCCCCCCCCAACGACATTGCCTTCATTCTCTAGATCCCCCATAATTCTGCACATAATGCATTGCAGCAAAAAAATCACAATTTTATTTCGTATATTAGTTAATTTAGGCAATTGGACCTAATTGGTATAAATTTTATTTGGTCCTAATCACCACCTCTAGGGCATAGCCTTTATTATATAGCTCTACAAAGCTTTTGCGTACCCGATAGTATTTTATTCCACACAATCTTAGATTCAAGCACCGAGGCCATGGAACTAACTTTCAATATGGCTCCTCAAGCAATAATTCCTAAATTTTTTATTTCCCCCATTGTCACCAAACCTTCGGCTGCATCCATTCCTTCATCAACAATCCTTACAAAAGGTATAATCATAGAATTCTAGTTTTCTTTCTTATACTAAGATCATTATATTCTCTCTTGTTTTATATTATATTTTCTTCTTTCTTTATAACCATACAACTCCCAAGATTTTTGGTGGGTTAAAATTCTATGGGAATAGCATTCGATGCTTTTTCTTTGGAGAACATTCCTCTTTATAAGCTCATCTTAGTTAAGAATGCGCTCTCGACAATTTCCTATATATTTAAGGATCCAAAATAGTGTCCTTTACTTAGTGATACCTTGGCAATTCTTGATAACATCATAAAAATATCTAAGATTACTGTTTCACAACTTTATGAATCTATCTTAGTTTTGCACTTCTCTCCAACAATTGGAATCTACTTGAAGAATAGAAAATGGGTCGAAAATATTGCACATATAGGAAAATTTTTCACAACTTGATGATATATCCACTCAATCCTTAATTATTTTTGGATATAAGAGAAAATGTAGTTATCTTCAAGAACAAGCAAGATCTTTTGAGCAAGCATTGGCTTCTATTAATGACTAGATTGCTAGTCTTGAAGCCCAGAGGCAAACTAAACAGTTAAAGCTAAGTAAGATCCAAGAAGACATTGCCAAGAATATGAGTATAATGGAGGTTGAAGAATTCGAGCTTTCAAATAAGAATACCAATGTAGTTTTCTTAGAACGGGAGCTTGCAAGCATTCCAGATTAACCCTGACTTATCACTAAAGCTAAACTTAATATCGTTGCAGCTGAAGTTCAATTCAATCAAGATTTGCAAGGATATATGTCAACTCTAGGCATTTCAAAGTGATATGGCATATGTAAAAGTTTTTATAACATATACTTCAGATTAATTTCATGATTCAAATGGTATAAATAGTTTCGTTTAATTGTTATTCTACTTTTTAGTAAATGATTGTGAATGACTCCTAACTTTATAAATCATGTTGCAATTACATATGCATTTATTTTTAGTTAGAACCATGTAGCATTATGATAATTTATTCATTTTAACTTTTGTGCATTCACATACTTTATGTAATGTTCTCTTTAATGGGTAAAACTATCCTAGAGTTTTGTTAGTAAAACTAAGGCGCCAACCATAGTTTAGGCTCTTGAGTATTAAGAGCATCCGCAAATTAAGCTTATGAGTAATTAGAGCAATCACAGTTTATGCTTATAACTAATTGAAGCAACAACAGTTTAGGCTCGTAAGTAGTTAGAGCAATCACAATTTAGGCTCATGAGTAGTTAAGGAAATCACAGTTTAGGCTCGTAAGTATTTAGAGCAATTATATTTTAGGCTCATAAGTATTTGGAAAAATCACTATTTAGGCTTGTAAATAGTTAAAGCATTTGGGACTTATGCTAGCTAGACTTCGTAACTCTCTTGAGTTCATAGGACTTCAACCGGTGCCGGGGAGTTCACACACTACAGTCCATTAAAGGGGTTCATTGAAGCTATCAGAGTGGTGAACTTAATAGAAAGGGTGATGAGGCCATAGATTGAGGCAAGTCTTCATGCGGTATATGTATAATGTCCTCGTATATCTGACACTCATGACATTGCTTGGTGAAAGCTATTGTATCATTGAACATAGATGGATAATAACATCCCAGTCAGTATATATGATGAAACAAATTTCTATATAGCCTAATGAGCTCCATATTCCCTGAATGGGCTTTCCTGAGAACATAGCCTGCCTCTTTTGTATTCAAGTACTGCAATAACATTTCATTACAGGACTTTCTAAATAACAGTTCGTTGTGTATTATGAACTTATTTTACCCTTGCTTGATCTATACTTTTAATTCTGGCAAGATTCTATACTTCATGTAATCTAAAAATGGCCATTAGTCATTGATCGTGATTCTAAGTAAGATATTGGTTGTGATTTTATAGTCTCGATTATATACTCAGGTGATGGTAGGAAACTTCATTCTTCTATCGTCACCTAGAGAAGGCTCCTGAAAGGGAAAAAAAAGTGTCATGGCTAGACTAGTCAATGCATCGGCTTTTGCACTTTCATGCCTAGGTACTTGTTTAACAACAACATTAAGAAAAACCTCCAGCAATTGTCTCGCCCGATGGTAATAGGGCAACAACTCTGGCTTCTGTATTTCGAATTCTGTAATAAGTTGATTTATCACAAGCTTGGAGTCTTCAAAGATTTGTATAGCTCATATTTTCATGTCTTAGGCTATTTCTAGCTCAATGATAAGGGTGTTTGTACACATGGCACCTAATGAGAAAGAATATGGCAATAAATCACTATGCGGATTAATGAAAATCACTTCAACACCCACTTCTTATGCCCAAGAAGCAGCATCAAAGTACATTTTCTAGGTTCCATTGGCTCAACTAGAAACACTTGTTCGTCTGGAAATTCATTAAAAATCTCTTCATAATTAGGAGCTAGGTGTGCTGCTAGAAAATGTGCAACTGCATGGCCTTTAACTACCTTGGATGGTATATAAGCTATTGTGAATTCTTGATAGCTACTAAGTATTTTTCGTTGGAATCATGCTGAATGTTATGTCTAACATGCTGTAGTAATTACTCTATTAGAGATTCTTCTCCAAAGAATAGAATAACCTCATCTTTTGCAGTCTTTTTAGCCTTGCGACGCCTGGATGGGTGAAGGGCTTTGACCCCTAGAAGCATTCTATTTTTTTTTTCAAATGATGATCGCTAGGGACTACTGATACGGTCATACTTTGTACCATAACTTCTTTAGGAATACTTTTCATTGGTCTTTCTTTTTTTCATTTTCTAGATATTATTCTTTTTCTTGCGGGTTGCCAATAGATTTATATTTAGCTTCGTACCTTCATCCTCAACTTTCAAAGTGAATTCTTTCGGAGGGAGAACCCAAGATATCATGCCAAATATATCCCATTTAATATAGTATTTACTGTAGCCTTCTTAGCTTGCTCATTATCCTTTTCTACCACAATTTCTCTTATGTCAACCATTTTCTAGATTATGTTCTTAATAGTATAATAATTTTTAGTCTGATGGCCTAACATGAAATGATAATAACAGTAATTCTTTTCTTTTGTCTTCCCTACCTCTTCGAGATGTTTTGACTGTGATAATTCAATAGTCCCTGCAACCAATAACTGATTCATCATGGGGAGCACTTCTTCTTTCATGAATGTATATCCTTCATGGTCATCAGATCGTCTAAGTCACCTATCCGCTGACCTATCAGCATAATTGTTCCTACTCTCTTCACCATCTCTCTGTCCATTTAGAGAATCTTCTCTATTTACTCCTTTATAAATGACATTTGTTGACGTCCTATTGGATCTTCAACATGTAAATTTTGTTCGAAAGGCTAGCATTTTTCTGGACATGATTTCAAGAGCATGGGCCTTGATAGTAAGGTCACAAAAAGTTTGTATATCTATGCTTGTTAGACCAAATGATAATCCTAGTTTCATACAACCCAAACACATTTTGACCTGTTCTGACTCCCTCGAATGCTGTCGACATGATGGTCCTAGGGTCTTCCATCGATCGATGAACTTCTCAATTGGTTCATCTTCTCTTTGGTGGATAGAAGCCAATTCAGTGAGACAAACATCTTGGCCAGACGAGAAAAATTTCATCATAAAGGTGTCTTGCATTTGATCCCATGTTCGTATAGATTCTGGGGCTAGAGTAAAGTAATCTAAAGCTTTTCCTATTAAAGAAGACCCAAACATTCCTAATATAGTATAGAGGAACCATAGAGAAAATCCTCATTATTTTTATGAAATGCATCAAATTTTCTTTCCACGAACCATCCCTGTTAAATTTTTAGAAGTCCTCGAGTATTCAAAATTGGTGAAAAATGGTATATCCTCAATCTCGTGAGGATATGATGTTTAAAACCAGAATCTTTCTTTATATTCCCATTTCCTTTCTAGGTGAACGACTTTGGCATTGACTTGTTAGATTTCTTCTTGAGTTACGGTACAAGCGACGGTGGGTATAGACCCATGAGATCCAACTCTTTTCAATTGTGATCCTTTCACTTGTTGCCCATTATCATTTGTGGCAGCCATCATTGGGCTCCAATGGCCTGAGTCGCGTTGAGAATTATTATCATTAACACCTTTATAAGGTTTTTGCATTCCTCTATTAAGAGAGTCTGTGTGCATAACATCTCGGCTCAGCATTCAGAACATTGAGGGAGATGAGGAATACAATGTCATCGAAGATTTTAAGGAGAATGAACCATTGATCAACTCAAAACTAGTGTTTCGCTGTCTTAGGGAATGTAACGGTTCCAAATGGAATGTATTTGATGTGGAGGGTCGTACTGGAGCCATAGAGGCCACCATGAAAGGGAAAGGCCTACTTATCAGGATAGCTTTCCCTTTCTCCTTCTGGACTCTCGCTAAGGTTATGATAGGCATAGGTTTTGTCGCTACCGATAAAGCATAAAAATCCAGCGGGGTGAAAAATGTTATTTCAGTCTTCCCTACATATAGCGAACGCAGAGTTAGGGAAAGAGTTAGCAGGCTTTCCTTCTCCTAAATGTCACTATTATCTATTCCTCATCATCTTTCTATACTATGGGCAAAGTAGAAATCATCCCTGCCATTATTCACGATTGCTTGTTTTGAATTACGACCAATTCGACCTTCTTCGGTGCCTCTTTGGATGATATTTTAGCCTCACCCATGTAGTCTACGACGAATTCATTGGGCGTTAGGTAAATGGTCACATTATCTAGAAGAGAAACCATTACAATTGTACGAGGATAAATGTAACATCTCGAAAAAATCCATACAAAGACCCGAGTACCACCTCAGGCAGAAATCCCTAAGGACCTTACCCCGTCGAAATTAGATGAAAATTTAGTTAAGTACTAAACTAAATAATCAATGAATTTGGCTTGAACCACTATCTATACAAATGGCAAGACCCAAAATCATCAGAATCACTAACTCAACACTACTTAAAAACCTAGGAGGAATCCTAAAAGCTGGTTGCTCTCAGGAGCACATTGAAACTCTATATTGGACCTGGATCACATGTCGAAAGTCTAATGACTACAAAACTATAAGGTTATGACCGTCTTATTGGGCTTGACAACCATCGCGGGAATCGAGCCCAAATAGTATCCTGAAGCGCACAACTAGAGCCCTGAATAAAGTGTGTGAGAAACGCGAATACCTTTGGAAAAGGCATTGAAACTTAAGTGAATTCGGCTATTGGCTTGCGGGCAAAATTGAAGATTTCAGACCGTCAGTTTCTTACCAAACTGCACCCATGGCTCAGAAAAATTTCCCTGCACATATCTGTATACTTGTGGCCCTGATCGAGCGATAACGACCGTTAATCTAATATAGGTCCTCTACTGTCGATCCGCTAATCTGATCACACCAAAATCATAACTTAGCTTAGATCCATCGTCAGTAAACTTACCCTATGCCGCAGGTGAGTAACATCCAGATGAACCTCGTTTGTCAAAAACAAACACCCATTAGTTATAACCTAAGTATACCATGGCCCTGGGGCCATTGACACCAGTTCTAAGCCTATTTAATGGCCTTAAACCACTCCACCCCTCTCTCATACGAATTTGCTCCAAACCCTAGGAGAGAGGTAGAGAAAAGGAGAGAAAGAGGAAGGAAGAGAGATTCCTTGAGATCTTTGCTGTGATTCTTTCCCACAACTCCACGCACTGATTCACCTCTCTATTATACTACACGACTCATTCTAACTACGATTTGGGTAAGAAATCCAAACCCTAATGCCGTAGTTAAGGTTTAGAATAGCCGGTTGTCGATCTAACCAACGAATTTCATGATTTAGGTACCCGCTATTCCATTTTCGGGAACATAGGATTCGAACCGCGTCCGAATCAAGTATTCCGACGAAAGGTGCAAACTATAAACATTTATGTTATGGTTTTCAAGGCTTTCAATGTAAGTAATGATTTATGTCTGACTTGATTACTACCATATGATCTTAGTTACGGCGTTTTTGACAAATTATACATGTGTGAACTATGTTGAATATATGATGTATTCCATGTGTTCGTTGAAATGTTTGAATGAATATGGAATTGTGATTTGTGCTTGTCATGACTATAGATCTAGGATTCATGTTTGTTGTGTGTATCACGATCTTTTTGTGTAATGAATTGTTATGGTTCATGTCGTAACTAATCTAATCTATGTAACTAGTTATGTGTAGTCTAAGTGCTTAATAAAATGGCCGAATGAGAAATTGTTGATGAATTATATTTAATAAGGGTGTTGAGATAGGATTCTCAATTACCTTATCTATATGTATAGTTTCCTTCATGTAATATTGATTTCGACTACGCAATTTATGAATGAAATGCAATGTTTGGTAACATGTTTAATATGCTTGATGAAATGCTCAAATGAGATATTGAGTCAAATTTTTGTCAAATGCTGATATGATTTTCACATGTATTTACATGCTCCATCTGAGTAAGATTGAGATTGTAACATAGTCCAGGCAATTGGTAATGATTCCCTTTGAGTGGCCGAATTAGTCTCATCACATTTGATACATTTGGTGAATCTAGGTCGTATGACGATTGTCGACAGTAGTTAGGCCATAGGGAGTGCTTATGCGGTCCATGTTGATTAATTCGGCATGCGCCCATACCAATTGAACTTGTCTAATAAATTGATGAGCCTATTGTGTGTTTACCATATATGGACATCGCTACTTGAATCTAAGGTACCACTTACCAATGTACAGACCCGCTTTAACCATGGTACCATGATCCGCTAAGACTCATGAGCCGGGCATGGTGGTATGGGACACCGTGGTCGAGCTGTCTGCCTATGCTAGGGTAAGGAGCCTTCCTGTAGTGACCAGTGAGCAACCCACACTCGTGAGCTGAATATGGTGGTATGGGACATTGTATTCGAGCTGTCGGCCTGCGCTGAGGTGACAAGCCTCCCCGTAGTGACCCGAGTATAAACTCTTGAATTTTCCTATCCATTATTTTTCATTAGGAGTGATGCCCTACAACTTGCTTATCGCATGTGGTTAACTAGGATTAACGACCCTAAATGGTTCTTCATTTGGGTTAATGATATAAAGGGGGGTATCTTAGCTTCCCGAATCTACTGTATGAATAAGCCTAATTAAGTACTTGGCTAACACGACCATGCATAGCATTGCATGTGCTTTGGCGAGGAAGTGTATGTTTAGGGAGTTTGCCATGAGTGAACGGTTGACGGAGTTGCTTGTGAGGGAGCTTCGTGCGAGGGCATGCATTATTACAACATACCATCCTTGCATTAACAAGAGTATTTAAGATATGATTGTTGCACTGCTTTATCATTATTACTTGACTGAATTGATAACATGTTAACCTTTGCCTTATAGTACCTGAGTTGATCACTCACTCCCACTTTAGGATGGTGTTTTAAAACATCAACCAGACTCTGGTTTAGATGCAGGTGATGTTGAAGTCTATGCTGCTAATCTGGACTTCATAGATGAGGAGGAGGAATTTTCCTATGTTCAATTATCAGGCGGGTCTATTTGAACCTCGTGCTGATTCGACGAGATTACAGGGATATATGAATTAGTCGAACACTTTACATTTTGGCATTTTGTATATTTTGAAACAACTTTTGTATATATTAAACCCTGTTACATCATCATACTCTGAAGGTTGTATAACATTTATCGTTCTGAGATACCTATATTTCAGTCTTCCATTGCTTAATTTAATTACATCTAGAGTATGATATGCTGTTTTAGTATAATCCCACTCATGTTGCATAAGTGATGTATTAGATCTCGGGAGTTGAGCTTTGCTCGGCCCTCAAAATTTGGGGTGTTACAAGTTGGTATCAAAACATGATTTGGATTAAACTGGACCTAGGTTATATGTAACACGACGCACTCTGACACGCTTTGACTTAGGAAGGGGCAATGAAATGTAGAAATGATCATAGGATCCCAAATTTTCACCAACGGGCGAGATTGACTGTTGTAGTGTAGCACTACGCATCTGAGATCATGTGAAATGATCTCAACCCATTTTAGACCATCAATTGACGGGTTTAAACGATAATTCAGTGAATCCCACACTTGAAATAATCTAAAAATCATGAATATGCACTTGTTGGACCGAGAAAACACAGCACACGAGCATGAGGGCTCGAATCTCAAAATAATGTGGGACCCAGGGCGTCCCCCGCACCTGTACAACACTCTGGGAGGGGGTGGCCACCACCCTAGGGCTGAGCCACCACTGGCCAGTCCAGGGAGGCACGGTGGCACCACCCGACCCTCCAGCGGACCGTGGCCTCACCACGCTGCCGTCGGCGCTCAGCCCATCGCCCAACTGTGTGGGGCCCTCTCATGTGTGGGTCCCTCTATTTCACTCCCCGAGCCCCATTTCACCGCCCATTTCATGTTATTCAACCCTCCAAAACCCCATTTCCCTCTCAAAACCTCTTTCTCTCACAAATACACTCTCCCATACATTTAATCTTCCATCTTCTTCCACATCTTGCATCCATCTACTACCATTACCCAAAACCCACTCCTTACAACTCTCCATATCTCTTATTTCCCCTCATTTGAGCACACAAACTCATCTTTGTGTCTCAAAAT
This sequence comes from Magnolia sinica, assembly GCF_029962835.1. NCBI lineage: Eukaryota > Viridiplantae > Streptophyta > Magnoliopsida > Magnoliales > Magnoliaceae > Magnolia > Magnolia sinica. The sequence goes on along the minus strand of NC_080591.1, from coordinate 27,976,779 downwards.
TCCTAAACTCTCCTACCCACTTCAATCTCCAAGCTTTTCATCCTCCATGGCTCTCTTTGAGCTTGTCACCACCATCTTTTCCATCTCAACTCTTCTTTCCCTTATGGGAAAGAGAAGAGCGGCCCCGAATGAGGCCGGGCTGAGCTGTCCAAGCCACTCGAGGACGAAGGCGAGCGCCAAGGCTAGTACAAGTGCGAGTGAGAGCGAAGAATGAAACAGGATCTCGATCCCCAAATCCCACTCGAAAGATCTCTACTAGTGGGCACCGGACTTGGTAAGTTTTGTAACCGTAAAGTTATATTTGAAGCACACGTTGATGAGAAATTATTTGGACTATATGAAGTGATTGACCTCCTATTGGAGATTGGGTGGGGTCCCATATTCAAAGCCAAGGCTCATGCAAGTGAAGGCACTGTCCGAGCCTTCTATGCCCATATACGGAACCCACTGCTGGAGTCACTTCAGTTTACTATTCCTTTGGGGAGGCAAGAAGCCATAGTTGATGTGGACCTCATAGCTCGAATTATGGGAATTGAACATGGTATGGTACACGTTTTCTTTGTGGTCGCCTGGCTCCTTGGAGGTGAGATAATAGCCTCTCATCAGATAAGATGATGGCAGATTTCTGCCTACTCCACCACATATGCACGTACAACATGTATCCTAGGTGGATCAACCGTACAGAATGCACTCGTTAGATGGTAGACTTTCCATACAGAGCTGGATAGGGAGACAAGCTGTGTCTACCTACTTTCGCCCTAACACAAATAATCAGGACCACACACTCTACTCAGGGTGATGCCTCACTCCCATTTAGCTGACTTATCTACAAGATTGCTCGTAATTTTAGCTTTAGACTTAATATGGACGATCTTGCGCCGATCCACTTCATTAATGATACTACACTCAACAGCATGGGAATTAGCCCTAGGAAATACCAAGCTCGACTCGATGAGTATGGGGATGAGATAGAAGAGGAAAGTGAAGAGGAAGAAAGTAGTGAAGATGAAGAAGGAAATGAAATAGAAGAAGGCAGTGAGGAATAAGGAAGTGAGGATGAAGGTAGTGACGATGAAGAGGGAAGTGAGGAGGAAGAGCAGGAAGAAGAAGGGGAGACCTAAGATTCAGATGGGGGACCTCGTCCTGCTACACATGAAGACCGCCATGATTGGGCTGCCTTAGAAGTTCGCATGGCCAAGATTGAAGAGAACCAGGCTGCCCTGAGACAGGAGGTCAAGGAGAACCAGGCTTATCTGAAACAAAAATTCAAGAGAATGTCAAGCACCTTAAAGACCCTCATGTGTTGTATACAGGATAAGGGTGCGCCTCCACCTTCGCCAGAGTCAGCGGACTGGTCCTGTGTTGTAGTTGTCTTTTGGTTTTCTTTGTTTCTTATTTTTCTATGAAATAGCCCTTGTCGGCTTAGTTAGATGTTAGAATAGTTGGTGTTAAAATTTGTACTAGATTAGCTCACATGCATCTTCTATCATGATTTCTGTAATGCTACATCATATGTATCATGACAATTTTGGCCAAATGAAATGCATGAAGCTTCTTTGATTTAGAATGTGTAGAATGTTTGGAAAAGTAAGTAATATTATTCTAAATCTTACACACGTTGCCCCCTGTGTTGTATAGAGAATGCCTCCTAAAAACACTCGAAACATAACATGTCTCGCACTTGACGGATCGATTGACAGGGCACCTCCCCCAAGTGATATCCATACAGACCCCAGTTTAGGCCCGAATAGTGATACAATGTCGAATTCACAGCCAGCCATAGGCCCCACTAATAAGCCAACACCTTGTGCATCAACAGTTCCGAAACAGAACCGTGCGTCTACATCGACACCACATATGCCTCAGGCGGCTCCTCCCCCTGATAGGTTAGAGTAGATGATGCTCCTAATGTAGCAACAGCAGTAAGTTTGTGCCACTATTGCAGGGTCATTACCTAAAACATGAACTTGGTCCCGCCTATGCCACCAGTACAGCCGTACAACTGACCTCCCGTATCTCGAAATAGACCGCCTTAACAACCTATAGCAGCACAACCCAATCGTTCTTAACAAGCGTGTGTATATGCACTTGCAGCTGAAGCATCTGAGTCAGGAACTGCAGTGCCTTTAGCCTTTGAAGTCACTGCCCACATTCAAGGTACACCTATATTTCTATTGGTGGACACCGGGTCCAGCATTTTGATGATATCATACTCTACAATCAAGCGTTTGGGGTTGAATACTACCCCTATGGTTGGGGTGAGAGTTATTGCAATAACAGGAACTTTTACTGACGCCACTAGGCTATGTAAGAGTTGCTTAGTAAACTTAGGAAGCAGGGTAGTGTGCATTGACTTGATTGTCACCACAATATATCATTATAACGTCATCCATGGCATGGATTGACTCACTGAAATGAAGACAGAGATCGATTTTACCATCGACCTAGTGCCGGGTGTGACACCTATCTCTTTACTGATGTATCACATGCCTCCATGTGAAATGGAGGAGTTGAGGAGACAAATTGATGATCTGTTGAATTCAGGTTTCATACAACCGAGCGTATCTCCTTGGGGAGCACTTGCATTGTTTGTTAAGAAGAAAGACGGATCACTACGATTGTGTATTGATTATCGCAAACCAAATCACGTCACCGTCAAGAACAAGTATCCTCTGCCCAGGATAGATGACCTATTTGACTAGTTGAAAGGGGCACAATATTTCTCAAAATTTGACCTATAGTCTAGGTATCATTAGTTGTGCGTAAACAATGAAGACGTGTAGAAAACAACATTTAGAACCAGTTTTGGGCACTACAAGTTCCTTGTGATGCCGTTTAGACTTACAAATGTGCTGGCCGTGTTCATGGACCTCATGAACCGGGTGTTTCGGCCATATCTATATTGATTTGTCATCATGTTTATAGATGACATTGTGATATACTCCACAAGTTGGAAGGATCACAAAGAACACCTGCGAGCTGTCTTTGATACTCTTAAGAAAAATCAATTGTTTTCACAATACCGGATATGTAACTTCTGGAAAGAAGAAGTCAAGTTTCTAGAACACGTGATTTCCAAGGAAGGAATAGCCTTGGACCTTACCAAGGTGGCCGCGGTTTAGGAATGGGAGTAGCCGGGTTCGATTATAGAAGTGAGGAGTTTCCTTGGACTTGCTGGCTAGTATCGCCGATTCATTAAAGATTTTTCTAAGATAGCCAGGCCGTTGTCTCAACTCACTCGGAAGGATGTTAAGTTTGCTTGGAACAAGAAGGCAGAAGCAACCTTTCAGGAATTAAAGGACAAGCTGACATCCTCACCCATGCTAGTATTGCCAGAGTAAGGGGTCAAATATACTATATACACCGACACATCTCGTATTGGTTTGGGTTGTGTTCTTATGTAAAAGGATAGAGTGATTGCCTATGCATCGCGACAGTTGAGGAAACACGAAGAAAACTACCCCATGCACGACCTGAAATTGGTGGTAGTCATCTTCGTATTAAAGCTCTAGAGATATTATCTCTATGGAGAGGAGTTTGAGCTCTTTTGTGACCACAAGAGCCTCAAATACATTTTTATGCAGAAGGACCTGGACATAAGGCAACGACGATGGATGGAGACCTTAAAAGACTTCAAGTTTGAGGTCTCCTACCATCCTGGTAAGGCCAACCTTGTGTTCGATGTGTTGAGCTGCAAGAAGACAATAGAATTTGCAACGCCGCTAATGATAGAAGAGTGGAATATGGTAGAGTTTGTGCGAGACTTCGAACAGAAGCTTACAATTGAGGAGCCTTTTGAGAGCGTCGCACACATCCACGTGCAGCTACTTATTGATGATCGGATCATTGTGGCTCAAAAACAAGACGAACTGTTAGTCGAAATGAGAGAGCAAGCAAGTGACAGCGAAGAACCTAAATGGAGAGTTGGCTCGGACGAAGGATTACGATATTGTGACCACTTGTGCATCCCGAATCTCCATGACTTGAGAAGGGAAGTCCTAGAAGCCACTCACAATTCAAGGATGGCGATGCATCCTGGCAGTATGAATATGTATCGAGACATGAAGCGTTCATACTGGTGGGACAACATAAAGGCCTACAGAGTAGATTATGTATCCCGTTGTCTCACGTGCTAGCAGGTTAAGGCCGAGTATCGCTGACCTCCTAGTTTATTTTAGCCCATGCCCATAGCTGAGTGGAAATGAGACTTCATATTTATGGATTTCATTTTTGAATTACCAAAGATGAGAAAGGGGCATGACTCCATCTGGGTGATTGTGGACTGACTAATGAAATCGACCCATTTCCTCCTGATCAGAATTTCTAACTCCCCAGACGATTAGGTAAGCTTACATCAAGGAGATTGTTCGGTTGCATGGAGTGCCTATGGAGATTGTGTCAGATCGAGACACGTGATTCACATCCATTTTCTGGACTCGAATAAAAAATGCGATGGGAGTGAAACTGAAGTTCAGTACCGCGTTCCACCCGCAGACCGATGGGCAGACGGAACAGGTAAATCAAATATTAGAAGATATGTTGTGAGCATGTGTGCTTGATTTCAAGGATAGTTGGGATGACTGTCTCCCCTATGCCGAGTTTACTTATAACAACCGCTTCCAAGCAAGCATTGACATGACTCCTTATGAAGCCTTGTATGGGTGCCCATGTCAAGCTCCACATTGTTGGGCAGAAGTTGGCGAGAAGAGCTTGGTTGGCCTAGATTTAGTACAGGTAACCTCAGAGAAGATCGACATTATCAGTCGTTGACTTCTTGCAGGCCAGAGTAGACAGAAGAGTTACGCCGATACACAACGGTGGCAGATGAAATTTGAAGTTGGGGACCATGTATTTCTTAAAGTTTTCCTATGAAGGGAGTCCTCCGGTTTGGCAAGAAAGGGAAGCTTACACCGTGATTTATTGGTCAATTCCTGATTTTAGACCGAGTGGGTGTGGTAACAGACCACTTTGCTTTGCCCACACCACTCGCAAGCGTGCACAATCTATTTCACCTATCGATGTTGAAGAAATATATTCCTGACCCTACTCATATTATCAAATGGAAGCAGGTGTAGCTAAGTGAAGATGCTACCTATGTACTGCGACCAACACGTGTTCTCGATAGGAAGGAACAAGTGCTACGCAGCAAAGTTAAAAAGGCCGAGCTATTAAGTCCTAGAGGGAGGGGTGAATAGGACTATGCCAAACTTAAAAAATTAACAACGGAATTTAAACAAATAAATAAAGATAACACTTAAACAATCCACAATGTAGAAATGTAAAACAACCTCAAAAATCTAGTATTGAGTGGCTGATACAAACTTGGTTCTAAGGACAACCTGACACCAAAAAGCAAAGGTTTATGGTAGGACAACTTTACTAGAATGTGAGTGAGTATAAAAAACTCAAACTGAAGAGGATATGAAAGAAATAGAAACTAATCTATTACAACATTCACCACACAATGTAGAAATGTAAAGATTATAACATTCACATCTATAAATACATCTCACAATCTTAAATCATAATAGATAAAGAAAATAAACTACATATCCACCAAACACAAAGAATTATACTAGTTCGCTTGTGTGTACACCAACTGTTAAACAACAGCCACACAACTACTCCACTCCTAATATCCTCACACAGGGGATATTAGCATTCACTATGAAAATAGGTTATTCAAGGTTCACCTAAAACCCTCGCAATTGTGTCTTTCAAGTGGGCTTACACAATTCAAAAGCCCCACACTCTAAGTTTTCTAGATCACCTCAAACAAACCAAAACAAAGAGATTTTTCTTGCATAATCTCAATGAAACCAAAATAAAAAATTTACAAAGCTATAAAATACCTAGATATTCTCCTTTTGATGTAGCCCGGAAGAACCAAATCGGAGTAGAAGTTCAACGTAAAAGTTCAATGTCCACACTCACTTATGAAATGGTTTTAGGTTCTAGATTGATTTTAAATTAAATCACCTTGTGCGAGCTTGATTTGATTTTGATTCCAAGAAATGGGAATACTTCAATTCCTCTTTCAAATAAAATTGGAATGCAAAATACAAAATCAAATACAAAGAAAGCCAATTAAAGAGAATATATAATGAGCAATAAATAGCTTAAGAATATCACCAACTTATCTCTCAAAGTGGTGAATTGAGTTAGCTTAAATTGAATATTAACTCTGAAAATCGTGCTCTATTTATAGTTGTAGAAATCGCACTCTCGACTGGTCGTGAGGTCGGCACAACTGGTTGTAAGATTAACGAACTTTTAAAATTTAGGCGAGATAAGATCTGGCCATTCCATGACTGGTCTTAGGGTCTAATCGACCAGTCGAGTGGTCTCCATAACTAGTCGAGTCTTGTCCACGACTGGTCACGTGGAACCCAATTTAGTTGCTAGAGTTTGAGTTGAGCTTGCAAGACTGGTTGAGCATAGGTCAAGCATTGTTCATACGACTAGTCGAACAGTCTCCCAGACTGGTCAAGGCTTTAACAAAAATTCTTGAAAATCAGTAACAAACTTAGGACTGGTTGAGGAATTCTTGGACTGGTCGACCCAGTGCTAGGACTAGTTGAACATAGTCCAAGACTAGTCGAGAAACAGTCTATGCACTTATAAAATGATCCAATTTAAATTATGTATTCAGAATGACATACCCTATAGTAAATATGGGGTCATTCATACCTTATACATAATGTATGAACATTGGAACTTCTTTTTCTTCTGTTGATAGATGATCTTTGAAGTTTACGAAGCTTGAGATCTTGACATATATAGAAGCTTGAACTTGAGACCTTTTGAAGCTTGAATTTGACTAACATTGAAGCTTGAGCTTGAGGTTTAAAGTATATGAACTTTGTCTTGACTTGAAGCTTGAACTATGAATCTTGGAGCATTGAATTCACACTTGATGTTGTACTTGAACATGAACATGTAATCTTGCATTTGAAGTTCTTGAAGTGAAGACCATTGTCCTTGCACTGTCTTGAATTTATCGATGCGCTACACAAGACACAAATTCCAAGATATTTTGGCACTAAAAAATTTAACAATCATAGGAGCTAAAAACCATTGCACTTACAATCTCCCTCTTTGTCAAATTTGTGACAAACACACTTCATAATAACATAAGCATTATACGCATGAAGAATCATGCACTAGTTATCAAAAGAAACCAGTGACAATCTGGTTAAAGAATCATGCACCAGTTATAAACAGATCAAAACAAATCAAATCAATTCACATCAATTCCACCAACAATACTTCACCTTACCATAAAAAATAAAAATAAAATAGATGGGCGGCTACCTCAACCTATTCACAATCCACATGCCATATATCACAAGCACGGCAAATTTCTCCCCCGTTTTGTCATAATATGATAAAGGAAGGAACCAATAAATAAAAGTGGAAGTAGATATATAAGGAAGAATAAGAAGAATGATGAGGAATAATGGAGCAAGATAAAAATATAATAAATCCATAAGCAAGTCATGTTCAAGCATAACAAACGTACAACCTAGTTAAACCAAGTTAAGCCAAGTACAACCTCATAAGACAAAAGAAATCTAAGTATCATTAAAGTTATTATAAACCAAGATAACTAAAAACTAATTAAAACCCGATGAAGGAGCAGATATGGAAGGATCAAGTTTATAAAGTCCCTTGTTAAGGCACCTAAGATATTTGCACATATATTTGAATTGTAAATCATGAGACACATTCATATTTTCTACATTCTCCTCTAGAGAATGCAACCGCGCATCAAAGTTAGATGGCTGATAACTAGGATCATCTGCTGAATCAGATTCGATCTCATCAAAAATATCGTCCATGTTAATGTCATCTGGAGGTAAATCACCTTCTTCCCCATTCACTGCATTAGCTCCACCAACTCCCACATTGATTTGGCCTGTGGCCAACCTCAGATTCATTTTGTTTATATTCGAGTTGTTAAAAATTAGGTGTTGAATGAGAGCATCTCCAATAGGCATAGCCACTAACATATGGGTGGCTAACACAGTCATAAGATAAGTGAAAGGGATATCACTGTGTCCAGGATGGAGACAGAATTGAATGATGCAATAATAGATTAAAGAAGGAAGACATATAGAAGTACTAGAGATGATGGAATGAAGAATCCGAACCATGAATGTAGTGAGTTCGGTTTTGTTACTAGGACGAAGATAAACATTAGAAATGAATATCCTGTGAAGGACTCTATATTTGGGTAACAAATATTTTGAATCAAATGCATTTCCATTAGTACTCCATTGCACAATTATATTACACAATTCTCTAGTAGGCATTCATTTTTCAGATTCACATGGTTTAACTACTAGAGTGCTAATGGGAATACCTTCATCATTGACAGGTATATCCATTAGACCAAAGATCGGATGTCAGTCTACTTCAATTGGACCTTCTCTAGTTGCAATAATAAATGTAAGATTTTCAATAGAAAAATCATATATGCATGCATACATAGCTTGCGCAATGAACCAGTATGTCGGCCCACCAAAGAAAAAAAGGAGTGATAGGAACTTGAATCTACAAAAAAAATGTAAATAAATCACTAACCTTGAAGAACTAGGCAATGGGTTCAACCGGTCGACCTAAGACCCGTTGGAGAAGAAGCCCAAAATGAAGAAAAAGGAATTTTCTCCCTAAGTAAAGCACTAACCCACACTACACGGCTGGTCGAGTATGTACTTGACTGGTCATGCACAGCCAAAAATATGAAAATTTCTTGAAATTTGAAATTTTAAACATAACGTAACAAAAATATATATATATATATACATACATATATATATATATATATTATGATACAGAAATGCATGAATAATCAATTCAAATTACATATACCAAGTTCAAATTTCAATTTAGAAAACCTATTTTTGTCAAGCGATTTTGTGAATATGTCTGCAAGTTGAGTCTTGGTCGGTATGTATTCCAAAGAAATTGTCTTTTCTTTCACTAATTCACGAATGTAGTAATATCTAATGTTAATGTGTTTGGTTTGTGAATGCTGGATTGGATTTTTAGATATATTAATTGCACTGAAATTATCACAATATAAAACCATAGAATCCTGTGCAATTCCGTAATTGCTTAACATTCTTTTCATCCATATAAGCTGAGTACATGCATCACTTGCTGCAATGTATTCAGCCTCAGCAGTTGAGAGCGATATGGAACTTTATTTCTTACTTTTCCAAAAAACTAAATAGTTCCCAATATAGAAACAACCACCACTGGTTAATTTCCTATCATCATTGTTACCAGCCCAATTAGCATCAGTGTAACCAGCTAATTGAACACTGGTATCATGTGGATACCAGAGACCAAGATTAGCTGAGATAGCGACATATCGTAAAATGCACTTAACAACAATTAAATATGACTCTTTAGGATCAGATTAATATTTAGTGCAAATTCCTACGCTAAATGTAACATCAGGTCTACTTGCAGTTAAATAAAGCAAACTTCCAATCATATTGTGATATAGTTTATGATCCACACTCTTACCTGTAGAGTCCTTTGACAGTTTCATAGTATTCATAGGAGTATTAAAAATTTTTCCATTCTCAAATCTAAAGTTTTTAACTAAGTTCAGAGCATATTTGGTTTGAGAAATAAATAAACCATTAGGTTGTTGTTTAACTTGCAATCTTAGGAAATAATTCAATTCCCCAACCATGCTCATTTCGAACTTAAATTTCATAAGATCTGCAAACTCAACAGTCATGTTAGCACAGGTAGATCCATAAATAATATCGTCAACATAAATTTGCACTATTAAAATGTGATCATTATGTTTCTTAACAGACAATTTTATCAACACTTCCCATTAAAAAATTATGACTTAGCAAAAACTTAGTCAACTTTTCATACCATGCCCTAGGAACTTGTTTTAAACCGTAGAGTGCATTTTTCAGGTGGTAGACATGATTCGTATTCTTAGGGTCTTTAAAACCCGTTGATTGTTCAACATACACTTCTTCATGCAAATCGCCATTTAAAAAAGCACCATTTACATCCATTTGGTATATTTTGAACTTTCTAAAGCATGCAATGGATATAAATAGTCTAATTGATTCAAGATGAGCTACTGGGGCAAAGGTCTCATCAAAATCGATGCCTTCAATTTGAGTGTACCCTTGTACAACCAGTCTAGCCTTGTTTCTAATGATATTACCAAGTTCATCAGACTTATGTTTAAAGATTCATTTAGTTTCGATAATGTGTTTATCTTTAGGTCTTAGAACTAAGTACCAAACATCATTTTTAATAAATTGATTAAGCTCTTTTTGCATCGCAACTATCCAGTTTTCGTCAGTAAGAACTTCTTTTATATTAGTCGGTTCTATCTAAGATGTAAAGTACACGTAATTACACATATCTTCTAATTGTTTATGAGTACGCACACTAGTGAGAGGGTTTCTAAGAATCTAATTAGTTAGGTGATCTTTAACAGTTCTCATTTCAGAGTTATTTTGACTTAATGAAGAAACTGGTTTATCAATTAGAAGTACTTCATCATTTCCTGAACATGAGACAGGTGTATTCAAGTGATTGTCATTGAGCACATTAATAGACTCTTGAATTACACCGGTCCTCTTATTAAGAACCCAATATGCTCGATTATTTAGATCATACCCTAAAAATACCCCTTCATCACTTTTGTTGTCAAACTTACCCAGATTTTCTCAGTCACGTAAAATGTAGCACTTGCTGCTAAAAACTAGAAAGTATTTGATAGTAGGCATCTTATCAAACAATATTTCATAAGCCATTTTACTATTTGATTTTCTAGCATAAACGTGGTCAATTATATAACACGCAGTATTTACGGCTTCGGCCTAAAGATTTTTAGAGAGCTTCATACTATTTAACATTACATTTACCATTTCTTAAAGCACTCTATTTTTTCTTTCTACTACACCATTTTTTAAGGTATTTTGGGCATAGAGAATTCATGTGATATTCCATGATCACTGCAAAACTTCTCAAAACTGTTATTCTCAAATTTGATCCATGATCATTGCGGATCTTACAAACTTAGGACTCTTTTTCAGTTTGGATATGCTTAAGTATCCTTTTTACTTCATCGAGAGTTTCTGATTTGTCCCTAAAGAAGACTACCTATGTATATCTGGTAAAGTCATCAACAATTACTAGTATATACTTTTTGTCACCTCGACTCTCCGTTTTAGTTGGTCCAATAAGATCCATGTGGAGGAGTTCGAGCGGTTTAGATGTGGCATTGAAGTCCACTTTTTTGTGAGTACTCCTACTTTGTTTGCCAATCTAGCATTCGCCACATATTTTATCTATTTTTTGTCTTTTAGGTAAGCCTCTTACTAATTCTCTTTTGCTCAATCTATACAAGTTACGGTAGTGTACATGTCCGAGGTGTTTATGCCATAACTCAGTCTCATTTGTATGGACCATGTAACATGATAGATTAGATGAGATAGAATCACTTATAATATATCAGTTTTCAGAAGTTCTGCGACCAGTTAATATTACAGAACCATTTTTATTTAAAATTTCACACCCTAGGTTAGTAAATTTTACCCTATGAGTATTACCGCATATTTGAGAGATGCTTAATAAGTTGTGTTTTAACCCTTTTACATATAAAACATTCTCAAATAAAGGAAGGTTAAAGAGTTTAACCGTACCTTGGCCAACAATCCTGTAGTTGCTACCATCATCGAATGTGACTGAACCATCAATCATGTCTTTAAGATTGGTGAACAGACCTTTGTCACCAGTCATGTGTCTGGAGCATTCACTGTCTAGATACCACTTCGAATGGCTTACAACTTTACAAGCAGTGTGGGCAACCAAGCAAGAAACCTTTGGAACCCATTTCATTACAGTCTTGGGTTTAGGAGTATAATTGGTCTTCTTGTGTTTGTAGTTATAAGACCGACCCATTGAGTTAGATTTTAACAGCTCCTAAATCAACAATGGTCTCAGCTAAAGGATTACGATTCAGATTTTTATAGTTGATATGGTTGCTTTTAGGTTTTAAGGATTGAAAAGTTTTAGCATTTTTAGGATGATTTGGATTTAGACTTTTCCCTTTTGAGTTTGAAGACTCTCTTTTCACAAACTTAGGAGGAGTATTCTTATGTTTGGGAGGAATACTTTTGTTGTAGCCCAATCCAGATTAGTCGCCACATTTTCTGGATCCGGATAATAGTTTTTCTAACTTAGGATTACCTTTGGCATACTTCGATGTGTCTTTTAAACTCAAAAGTAAAGAGAATTCAAGTTTTAGCTTTTCGTTTTCAGATTTTAAGTTTTCAACTTGGAAGATTTTGAAATTTAAGTCACACTTAGTTTTTTCAAAACTATCTGAAATGTGAGATTTTTCTAAAACAAGATTATCAAAATTTTCTTTAAGGTTTGAAAACTTTTCTTTCGAAAGTTTTAGTTTTACCACTATTTTACAACTCTCCTTGTAAAGGGCATTATAAGCATCTTGAAGATCTTCATTTTTATGATCACTATTTAGATTTTCTTCACTAGTTGAATCATCATTATCTGAAAAAGTGAACCTGGCTAGAGTTATAAGGGCTTTGACTTAATTACGCAACTCGGTTTTAGAATCTTCTGATTTAGAAGAGGCTTCAGAGCCAGAAGATTCATCCCAAGTAGCCAACATACCTTTCTTTTTAGGACACTTGTTCGCTAAATGCTCATAATCATGGCAGTTGTAACATTGACTGTCTTTTAAAGATTTTTAAGTTTTAAATTTAGATATTTTCTTTTTATTAGGTTTTTGAAAATCAACCCTCTTTTACTTTTGAAAATCTTATAAAACTTTTTAGTTAAAAGGGTCATATCATCTTCAGAATTTTCTAAATCAAAATTACTACTATTTTCTTGAGAAATACATTTAGAAGATTTAAGAGTAATGGATTTATCTTTTGAAGCTTTAAAAGTTAACTCATAAGTCTGTAAGGAACCAACTGATTCTTCTACCCTCATATTATCTGTATCACGAAGTTCCTAGATTGCCTTCACCTTTGAATTGAACCGTTCAGGTAGTGAGCGTAGTATCTTTGCATAGACTTTAATTTTTGAGATTTTATCACCGATACCCCACATAGAGTTAACAATGTCATTTAATCTTGTATGGAAGTCCATGAAAGTTTTCCTTTCTTCCATATGTATTTCCTCAAATTTGGTTGTGAGGATTTGGACTTTAGATTTCTTGACAATTGTTGTTCCTTCGCGTGTCATTTCTAAAATATCCCAGGCTTGCTTTGCACTATCACAGGATGTAATTCTTTTGAATTCATCCGGTGATAGTGCGCAAGTGATTACATTTAGAGCCTTTGCATCGGCACTACTCTCACTTTTCTAAAGAGTGGTCCAAGAAAAATAAGGTGAGACTTTCATAGATTTGGATCCGTCAGTACCAGTTACTTCAATGGTAGGAGGGGTCCAATTAGTTACTGTGGCTTGCCACATGCTCTCAGCCATCAATTTTAAGAAAAACTTCATTCTGACTTTGTATGAGGATTACAATTGTACGAGGATGAATGTAATGTCTCGAAAAAATCCGTACAAAGAACCGAGTACCACCTCAGGCAGAATCCCCAAGGACCTTACCCTGTAGAAATTAGATGAAAATTTAGTTTAGTACTAAACTAAATAATCAATGGATTTTGCTCAAACTACTATCTATACAAATGGCAAGACTCAAAACCATCAGAATCACTAACTCGACACTACTTAAAAACCTAGGAGGAATCCTAAAAGCCGGTTGCTCTCGGGAGCACATTGAAACTCCGTATCGGACCTGGACCACACGTCAAAAGTCCGATGACCATGAAACTATAAGGTTATGACCGTCTTATTGGGTTTGACAACCATTACGAGAATCGAGCCCAGATAGTATCCTTAAGAACACAACTTGAGCCTTGAGCAAAGTGTGTGAGCAACTCGAATACCTTTGGAAAAAGTATTGAAAATTAAGTGAATTGGGCCATTGGCTTGCGGGCAAAATTAAAAATTTTAAACCGTCAATTTCTGATCGTACTGCACCCATGGATCAGGAAAATTTCTCTGCACATATCTATATACTTGTGGCCCTGATCGAGCGACAATGACCGTTGAACTGATACAGGTTTCCACGGTCGATCCACTAACCCGATCCCACCAAAATCATAACCCGGCTTAGATCCATTGTCAAGGAACTTACCCTACACCGCAGGTGAGTAATAGACCTCCAAATGAACCCTATTTGTCAAAAACAGACACCCTTTCGTTATAACCTAAGTAACAATGGCCCTAGGGCCATTGACACCAGTTTTGGGCCTATTTAAAGGCCTTAAACCACTCCACCCCTCTCTTATACGAATTTGCTCCAAACCTTAGGGGAGAGAGAGAGAGAGAGAGAGGGAGGAAGGAAGAGAGATTCCTAGAGATCTTTGCTGAGATTCTTTCCCATAGCTCCACGCACTGATTCATCTCTTTATTACGCTACACGACTCATTCCAACTATGATTTGGGTAAGAAATCCAAACCCTAACACTGTAGTTAAGGTTTAGAATAGTCAGTTGTTGACCTAACTAATGGATTTCATGATTTAGGTACCCGTTATTCCATTTTTGGGAACGCAGATTTGAATCGCGTCCGAATCGAGTATTCCGACAAAAGGTGCAGACTATAAACATCTAGGTTATGGTTTTCAAGGCTTTCGATATCAGCAATGATTTATGTCTGACTTGATTGCTACCATATGATCTTAGTTACGACGTTTTTGATAAATTATACATGTGTGAACTATGTTGAATATATGATGCATTCTATGTGTTTATTGAAATGTTTGAATGAATATGGAATTATGATTTATGCTTGTCATGACTATACATCTAGGATTCATGTTTGTCATGTGTATCATGATCTTTTTGTGTAATGAATTGTTATGGTTCATGTCGTAACTAATCTAGTCTATGTAACTAGTTATGTATAGTCTAAGTGTTTGATAAAATGCCCGAATGAGAAATTGTTGATGAATTATATTTAATAAGGGTGTTGAGATAGGATTCTCAATTACCTTATTTATATGTACAGTTTCCTTCATGTAATCTTGATTTCGACTACGCAATTTATGAAAAAAATGTAATGTTTGGTAACATGTTCAATATGCTTGATGAAATGCTGAAATGAGATATTGAGTTGAATTATTTGTCAAATGCTAATATGATTTTCACATGTATTTACATGCTACATCTAAGTAATATTGACACTGCAACATAGTTTAGGCAATCGGTAATGATTTTCGTTGAGTGGTCGAGTTAGTCTCGCCACATTTGATACGTTCCATGAATCTGGGTCATACAATGATTGTCGATAGTGGTTAGGCCATGAGGAGTGCTTATGCACTCCATGTCGATTAATTCGGCGTGCGCCCGTACCAATCGAACTTTTCTAATAAACCGATGGGCCTATTGTGTATTTACCATGTATGGACATCAATGCTTGAATCTAAGGTACCACTTACCAATGCATAGACCTGTTTCAACCATGGTACCACGATCCGCTAAGACTCATGAGCTAGGCATGGTGGTATGGAATACCTTGATCGAGCTGTCGCCTATGCTGGAGTGACGAGCCTCCCCATAGTGACCAGTGAGCAACACACACTCGTAAGCCGAATATGGTGGTTTGGGACACTATATTCAAGCTGTCAGCCTGCACTGAAGTGACGAGCCTCCCCGTAGTGATCTTGAGTATAAACTCTTAAATTTGCCTATCCACTGCTTTTCATTAGGGTGATGCCCTACAACTTACCTATCGTATGTGGTTAACTAGGATTAATGACCCGAGATGGATCTTCGTTTGGGTTAATGATATAAAGGGAGGTACCTTAGCTTCTCGAATCTGCTATATGAATAAGCCTAATTAAGTACTTGGCTAACGAGACCATGCACCGCATTGCATGTGCTTTGGTGAAGAAGTGCACGTTTAGGAAATTTGTCATGCGTGAACGATTAATGGAGTCGCTTGTGAGGGAGCTTCGTGTGAGGGCATGCACCATTACAGCATATCATCCCTACATTAACAAGAGTATTTAGGATATGATTGTTGTACTGTTTTATCATTACTGCTTGACTAAATTGATAACATGTTAACCTTTGTCTTATAGTACCACTAAGTTGATCACTCACTCCCACTCTGAGATGGTGTTTTAAAATACCAACCAGACTCTGTTTTAGATGCAGATGATGCCGGAGTCTATATTGCTAATCTGGACTTCATAAATGAGGAGGAGGAATTCTCCTATGTTCAACTATCAGGCGGGTCTATGTAGATCTCGTGCTGATTCAACGGGATTGGAGGGATATATAAATTAATCGAACACTTTACATTTTGGCATTTTGTATATTTTGAAACAACCTTTATATATATTAAACCCTGTTACATCATCATACTCTGGAGGTTGTATAACATTTACCATTATGAGATACCCATATTTCAGTCTTCCGCTGCTTAATTTAATTACATCTGGAGTATGATATGCTATTTTAGTATAATCCCACTCATGTTTAAGATGTTAATATGGACAACATTTAAACATCATTATCCATGTTGCATAAGTGATGAGTTGGATCTCGAGAGATGACCTTTGCTCGGCCCTCAAAATCCGAGGCGTTACAATAAAGGTCTGAAAATTAAAATGAATCATCATTAATTATCCTGATTAATTCAAATTATATTTTATTTTAGAGATGGAGGAATGTTCCTATTGAGAGTTGCCATTTTGAAGTCTTCGCAACGTCTTTTGATGACGAGCATCTTTCAATTCCTTTAATGTTATCATTAGGCATAGACATCGCAACGAGAGATTTTGGATTCAATCCTTAGTGGAGTCGCCATTTTCTTTCGATTAAGAACATGTTTTAGGGATTGGAATATCTATGTTCTAAGAATTAAAAAAAAAAAAACTTAAAGAAAATAATTCTCATCATCTATAATTTTATTAATCTGAGTTTTTATTACACTCCTTAAATTTTCCTTCATTCTAAAATAAAGTACAACTAACTGTCAACTTCAAATGACAATTGAAAACAACAATTCCAGCAGTATTTTGACACCTATGAAGTGTCTGTCGAAATTAAGAATAGTTGTGCGAGTTTGAAACACTTGCTTCATACTGATATACATGCCAAAAGACTTGAATTGAGTATCCATAGCCTTGATTATGTGGACAATAACAACTTGGCTAAACCATTTACGCAAGACCACTATTGCGTGGTCCCGCAACGTAGCCCTATTGCATCATCCCACAACAAGCTCAATTCTTGATACTTCTATTTCCTCATTCTTCTTCCACTCGTAGAATTTTTGATACCTAAATTTTATGATTCTTTTATTCCAAGAGCTCTCAAATGTTCCAAGTTAGTATGTAAATGAGAGCGGTGAAGAGATATTTATAGGCATTCGCACGTGTGAAGCCCCCTTTCCACGTAATTTATCTTTGTTGCACAGCCGCATTCATATTCCTGACTCTAGCCTGTTGGTTGTACTGACCATCTTGCGCAGTCGTGCAGCTTATTTTATACCTCAATAGTACTCATTAGTAATTCTCTATCTAACACTTAGTTAGTAGATCAATTGGATTATCTCTAGACCTCACAAAATCAATTGTACTTGTACCATCTCGGATTAATTTCTTAACTAGGTTATGCACTAGATATAAATGTATGGATTTTCCCATGTAATTTCTATTGTTAACCATAGATATAGTAGCTTGGTTATCGCAATACAACACAAGTGTCGTCACAGGTTTACCCCACAACTGTAAATCTCTAAGCATATTTTTTAACCATTCTGCTTCTTCACTCATAATTGCAAGAGCAGTAAACTCAGAGTCCATTGTGAATTGAAAGATAAACTCGAACTCCATTATGAATTGAAAGATATAAGTCTGCTTCTTAGACTTTCAAGAAATTGTGACTCCTCTAAGAGTGAACACATAACCACTTGTGTACTTGGATTCAATTGAATCGGATATCTAATTCGTATAACTATACCTTTTTAGCATAGTTGGATATCTAGTGTATCAGAGATCATAGTTACAAGTCTTTTTCAAAGATCGTAATACTCTATTTATGGCATTCCAATGATCTTCACTAGGATTACTAGTGTATCTACTTAGTTTACCAATTGTATATGCAATTTTAAGTTAAACGCAGTTCATTAAATATATTAAATGTCTAATAACATTACAGTACTCAAGTTGTGACACACTATCACCATCATTTGTACACAATTTCATATGAGGATAAAAGGGAGTGTTTGCCAGTGTACAGTTAAAAAGATTATATTTTCGTAGGATTTTCTTGACATAAGGTGATTGAGATAAAGTGATTTCATTACAATTTTTCATAATTTTTATTCCTAGAATTACAGTAGCTCCTCTTAAGTCATTTAGTCGAATTAGGAACTTAAGAAGGATCTGATCTCATTCACAACATCAATGTTAATACAAACATATCATCCACATATAAACATATGATAACACATATATTCTCAAAGAATTTATTATACACATATTTATATGATTCATTGATTTGAAAATCATTTGACAATAACACTTTATCAAATTTTCTCATTCAATTGTGTTGAAACTTGCTTAAGGCTATAAAGAGATTTAACTAAGTTGCATATTTTATTTTCATGAACATTTATCGCAAACACTTCAAGTTGGTCTATGTAAATCACTTTCTCTAATTCTCTATTTAAAAAGATAGTTTTCATATTCATTTGGTGGATCACAAGATTGTGGATGGAAGTAATAGCAATCAATACACATACAATGGTGATTTTTCTAACTGATAAATAAGTATTAAAAGAAGTCAGTGCCTTCCCTTTGCTTATACCATTTAGTGACATGCCTATCCTTGAATTTTTCAATAGGCACATCTGATCTAAGATTAGTCCTAAACACTCATTTTCCAACTATAAGTTTGTTAAGTATGATTGTATAAGATAAAGTTCATTATTTCATATTATGCCTTCTTCCCAAAAGGTCACATTTAGAGAGCTCATTGCCTTACTCCTTACGGATAGAAGTCGGATCCAAAGCTAGTCTTTATTCTGGCCCTCTTACTCCTTATAGGTTCCATGGGGTCATCTATTATGTCATTGTTTATATTAATCTTTATAACTAGGTTTGTTGCTAATATGGAAGAGGTAGCTTTAAATGTAACTGAAAATATATTTTCAAAGAAGTCAGCATGTATGGATTTTATTAATTAACTCCAATATTATATATAAATTAGTATTTTTTGTATAATCAATAAATGCACAGTCAATGGCTTTATTCCCTAATTTTACTTTCTTGGGTAAAGATAGTTCTACCTTATCTAAACATCCCCACACTTTGAGATACCCCTAGATTTGGAGCTTTGTTCTTCCATAGCTCATAAGGAGTTATATATGAGTGCTTGTGAGGTACACGGTTGAAAATATGCCATTAGTAAGAATGGTTTCTCTCTATACGCTAAAGGGTGAACCAGAACTAGATAGCATAGTATTCACAATATTCATTGGAGTTCTATTTTTCCTTTCAACTAGACTATTATGCTGCTGCGAATATGCAATAATTATCTAATGTGCAATCCCTTTTGATTTATCTCATGTATAATCTATATACTTTCCTTTCTAATTGGTTCTCAAATTCCTTCACATGTGTCATAAAATTTTCTTTTACTTAATCTTACTCCTGATACGATATACATTTTTATATATGGAGTAATCATCTATAAAGGTTATAAGGTATTTATTTACTTCACATGTTACAATATTTTTCAATTCATATATATCAATGTGAATCAAATTCAAGACTTGAGTATTTCTTTCAACTTGCTTGAATGATTTTCTAAAATATTTGGATTGTACATAAATTTCACATTTATTTTGATTTTCTCTTTGAACTTTAGGGACAAGCTCCGTATTAATCATGCTTTCAAAAGAATAATAATTCACATGTCCTAATGTAACATGCCACACATGAAAAGTATCAATCAAGTAGCTGAAAGAACTAGCAACATTTCATTCATAACATTAAGCTTTAAAAAGCCATCACATACATAACATTTTGAAAAAAAAATGTACTATTTTTTAAGATTATAAAATTTTTAAATTCGAAAACTTAAACCCGTTTTATCGAGTGTAAAGTAAGAGAATATTCTTCAGAAGATCCCGTACATGTAAAACATCTAAAAGGGTTAACACATTGCCAGAGGTGTGCTTAAAGCTAACATTTCCTTTACGAGTGACCTTTGTCTTAGATGATTTTTTTCATGAAAATGTCTATTTGATAATCTACCTTCTCGATAGAGGAAAATGCACCTCGATCATATGAAAGGTGCTTGGTGGTTCATAAGTTAATTTATCACTTATTCATGTTACAAGCAATGAGTTATTTCGTGATGACCCCCATAAATACCTCGAAAATATGTGCATGGGTTTTCTCCTTTTAATCACCTTTGCAGAAAAACATTATTCCTTAACAAAGTGATGAATTTTCCCACATAAATAACATCTTTTACCTTTTTATTTATTTATAAGTATGTGGCTGCTTTTTCTTTATTGGTCCAAACCTTCAATTATCTTGACCCTTCTGGTTACTTTAAAAAAATGTGTATCTTAATTGTTTGCCTCTTCCTAAATTCGCATATGGAAGATAAGGTCATCGAAGCTCATATTATTTCTCTTGTGAGTAAAAGATTTTTTATATTTGATTATGGAAATTTTTCAATGATTACAATAGCTTAAAAAGCCCAATTAATGACCACACCTTTGGATGAAACTTAATGAGTAGTTTTATTTTAATTTTTGTAAATCATGCACCTAATTTGCAACAAATTTATCATCCAACATCTTCAAACCAATATGGTGACTGGCTATATATTTCTTAGTTTCAGCATAATATGTTCTAAATTTCTTTTCAAGGTGGTCCCATAATTCTTTAGCGAAACGATTGATGATAATAAATATTATAGTTATCATATGTCATCCCATTGAGAATGTAATTTCGATACAAATTGTCATCATTCTTCCATTTACATTACTCAAAGGAAGTCTCTAGTTCATTTACCTCAATCGATAAGGTAGGATCTTTAATTACATAAATCAATTTGAGAGTGGTAAGATGGAACTCCATTTTTTACTATCATCTTTTGAAATTCTTCTCATAAAAAATCTTAATTCTTGGATTTTCAAAAAAAAAAATGTCATAATAATTTATTTGTCTTTAAATTGTTGGCTCTAAAAAAGAGATAAAGTAGAAAATAAAAATATTATAGAGAAGAAATATTAGAAAAATTATCCAGATAGCTTAGACATGTTACAGTCACTGTCTTAAAGACAGATTTGCCCCCTGAAGGAAGATCCTCAATGCATCGGGTCTCAACAACTTTACTCCTTGTATACAACAACTCACTTCCTTAATGAACAATACATGATCACAGCCACACAAAATCAAACTTGCTATTTCTAATTTATTAAAAGAAATAATCAAGAGAAAAACCCTAGAGGAAATGAGTGATTAGAAGAAGAGATGGATTTTCTGTGTACTATAATGAAAATTGAAACGCCTTTATAATTATATAAGAGATAGCTGTTGGGCTCGAGGCAGATGGGAGCATCGCATTAATGACAAGTTGATGCATGTCTGGTAATTAATTAATTGACAGTGCATGGCGGCTTGTTGCCCATGTTTGCATGCATGTGACATCATCTATGCAGGAAAAACAAAAGGGTTTGAGTCAAAGAAACATAGCACCACACGGTGCCAAGCGTGTGTGAGGCTACACCCATGATATACTTTTGGGTCTATTTTTAAAGAAGAGGTGGAGATCCCTCACCATCAATTTATTAATCAAAAAAATAAGCGAACTCTACACCCAACACATTTCAAGTAGGCCCCACAAAAAAAGGACGAAGCCCAGCTATCATATACCACCATATACAGAAAAAAGCTAAAATGAGACAAAACTGTTGTAAAACAAATGTCTTAAATCTGATTTTCACCACGCTACTCGACCAGTCGAGGGCCTGGCTCGATTAGTCGAGGATCCCTTTGACCAATCGAAGCTCGCTCGACTCGAATTCCAGCGATGATGTATTTGAGATTTCTAGCTCCTTCGACCAGTCGAGGGACAGGCTCGACCAGTCGAACGTGCCCTTCGACCAGTTGAAGCCCAGTCTCGACCAATCGAAGGTTAGGCAGATGGTGCGAGGATTCTGCGCGGATTGCGTAAATTTGAGAGGGTTTCAAAGAGGTGCATAAGTGGAATTTCCTAAAATATATATAGCGGTCCATAGGGCTTTTCTAAGTAATGTTAAGGCTTTCTAAAGGTATTCCAAGGGTTTCTAAAAGGGTTCTAGGGTTATCAAAGGGTGTAGCAAGGGTGAGATTTGAGGTTGTTCGAATCGGGTAAGTCCTTTCTCTTTGTAACTTATGCTTTCATAGTGGATTTCTGTCGCTTTCTGTCGTGGTGTTTTTTCCGAAAGGGTTTTCCATGTTAAATCTTTATGTTCTCTTACATTTGTTCGATTTCATTGGATTGCTATCCTAGATCTATATCTGTGTGACTCCGCAGCACAAATCCTAATAAGTGGTATCAAAGAAATCGTTGGGGGTATAGATCTGAATCTGAGGGATAAGCAATAATGGTAAACACTAGGTATGATATTGAGATGTACTCAGAGAAAAATAACTTTGAGTTATGAAAGATCAAGATGATCAGTTCCTTAATCAAGCAAGGCAAAGATGGTGCTCTTGAGGAGCGGAAGTCTATTATGATTGACGATGACTGGAATACTCTTGATAAGAAGGCCTTATCTTAGATCCATTTATGTCTCACAGATGAGGGTTTTGACAATGTCATGAGGGAGAAAACTGCGGGTAAGTTATGGGGTGAAGTTAGAGGATGTCTATGTGAAAAAATCCTTAGAAAATCGCCTACACTTGAAGCAGCAGTGATATAACTTCAAGATGGCAAAGGGTGGAGATCTGGAGGCTCACATCAGCAACTTTAATAAATTGGTTTGCAAATTGATGGATATGGAGGAAGTGATGAAAGATGAAGAATAAGTATGTATGTTGTTGAATTCTCTTCCGGTGTCGTATAAGTCATTCAAGGACACTGTGCACTACGAATAAAACCATGAGTGTCGACACCGTTATCTCAGCCATTCAAGGGAAGGCTGTGAGAAAGCTAAACGGTGACATGGGGATATCTTCTAACACACTGTTTACAAGGGCCAGGAATTTTAAACAAGATACGGGATCTTTAAGTTCTAGATCCAAATCCAAGGGCAAGGGCAAAGGAAAGGTAAAGTGTTGGAATTGTAGGATGGAAGGACATGTGAAAAAGGATTATACAAATCCTAAATCTAAGAAAGAAGAATCTCAGGCTTCGTACAGGGAGGCCAACACTGCCACATCGGATGGATCAAGTGGATGTGATGGTGATGTCTTGTCAGTGTCTACGATCAGACGCCCATACGATCATAAGGGCGAGTGGATTCTAGACACAGGGGCATCTTTCCATATGACTCCTCCTCGGAATTGGTTCACAAGTTACAGAGAGTGTGATGGTGGACAAGTATTTATGGGCAATGACAGTGGTTATTGGTATGGTGCATGTCAAGATGTTTAATAGCACAAAGCGTACTCTGACTAGGGGGAGGCACCTTCCTGACATGAAGAAGCGCCTGATTTCTCTAGGTGCACTCGAGGCTATAGGGTGCAGGTTCGCAAGTACTAATGTCCTTAAAGTATCTAAGGGTGCATGGTAATCATGAAAGTATAACGACTCGATAATGTTTACAGGTTGATCGGGAGAACTTTAAAAGGTAGAGCTGCAGTGGCTGTAGTGAATTTCACCTCTGCATGTGTGTGACATGCTGGGCATGGCCACATGAGTGGGGCAGGGCATGAAGGCTGAGAAACGTGGACAGGGATATAGAGCAGGTGAAGTAGCCACCTGTGAAAAGAATCACATAGCATAATCATAGGATATCGATGAGGTACATGGATGACTCCAATATCGCAGGAGATCCGTCCTCCATTCAGATGGCTTTAGGTGAGCTTGGGGCTGAGAAGTGGAAGGTGACTATGGGTGATGTGATTAACTCATTGTACCAGATCGACACATGGGAGCTGGTGAAGCTTCCATTGGGCCAGAAAGTGGTTAGATGCAGGTGGATCTTAGGAGGATACAACATAGATACAGAGCGAGGTTAGTAGCGAAGGGTTATCCTCAAAAAGAAGGGATTGGCTTCTTAGAGATATTTGCGTCGATAGTATAGCAGGCGTCTATTAGATTCGTGATTGGCGTTGATTGGCCAATGCAATCTTGAGATAGAAAGGATGGATGTGGAGTTTGCACTTCTGCAAGGGATATTTAAAGAGCAGATCTACATAAAGCAACCAGAACGGTACAAAGTTTAAAAGGGCTGAGAAAAAAGTTTGCAAGAGGTCGCTGAAAAGGCCGAGCAAGAGTCCTAGTGGGGGGTGAATAGGACTATGCCAAATTAAAAAAATTAAATGCGGGATTTAAATAAATATAAATAAAGATAGCACTAAAACAATCCCACAATGCAGAAATGAATAACAACCTCAAATGTACAAGTATTGATAGGTTGATAGAGATATTGTTCTAAGGACAACCTTACACCAAAAACCAATGGCTTATGGTAGGACAACCTGATTCCTAGAATGGTTTGTGTATCAAAATCCCAAACTAATACAAAGGAATAAAAAATAAAATAGCAAAGAAAATAACTAAGCTATTACAGCATTCTCACACATACATAAAAAGATTACAACATTCTCCACAAATGCATAAAGGGAAATTATAACATCCACACAATGCCACAATCAAATAATCACTACAAGACCAGAAGTTATAGTGGTTCGTTTGTGTGTACACCAACTGTTTAGAAAAATAGCCACAAAACTACTCCAGTCCTAATATCCTCATACAGTGGATATTAGTGTTCACTATGAAATAGGTTTTTCAAGGTTCACCTAAAAGCTTCACAGTTGTGTCTTTCAAATGGGCTTACACAATTCAAAAAAACCCCACGCTCTGAGTTTTCTAGATCACCTCAGACAAACCAAAAGAAAGATATTTTTTTGGACAATCTCAAAGAAACCAAAGGAATAATTGATTTACAAAATAGAAAAATACTTATCTAGATATTTTCCTTTGATGCAGCATGGTAGAACCAATTTGGAGTAGAAGTTCAACGTAGATGTTCAATGTCCACATTCACTTATGAAAAGGTTTTAAGTTCTAAATGATTTTTATATTAAATCACTTTGGGCTAGCTTGATTTGATTTTGATTCCAAGAAATGGGAAAACTTCAATCCCTTCTTCAAATAAGATTAGAATATAGAATACAAAATCAAATACAAAAAGCTAATTAAAGAGAATATAAAATGAGCACTAAATAGCTTAAGAATATCACAAACTTATCTCTCAGAGTGGTGTCTTGATTTTGTTTGAATTGGAAACCAAACTCTGAAAATCGTGCTCTATTTATAAGTGTAGAAATTGGTCACTCAACTGGCCCAGAGGTCAGCTCGATGGGTCGAAGGACCAACAAACTTTTAAAATTTTGGGCACGATAAGATTAGGCCGTTCCACGATTGGTCGAAGGGCCTGCTTGACCGGTCGAGTCCTGTCCATGACTGGTCGTGTGGGACCCAATTTGGTTGCTGGACTTTAAGTCAAGCATGCTCGACTGGTTAAGCACTGTTCACTATATTGGTCGAGGAAATAACAAAAAATCTCAAAAATTAGTAACAAACCTTGGACTGGTCAAGAAATTTCTTGGACTGGTTGAGCCAGTACTAGGACTAGTCGAACATAGGCTAAGACTAGTCGAGAAATAGCCTATACACTTATAAAGTGACCCAATTAAAGTATGCAATCAATATTACCTAACCTATAGTCAATCTAGGGTCATTCATACCTTCTAAGCGATGTTAGAACATTGAAACATCTTTTGCTTCGGTTGATAGTTGATCATGAAGTACTTGAAGCTGGACATCTTGAAGTATGTTGAAGCTTGTACTTTGAAGCTTGAACTTGAAGTACTTGACTTGTATTTCATCTTGAGCTTTGAGGTTCAAAGTAAAGAACTTTGTCTTGACATTGATGAAGCTTTGAAACCTTTAACTATTGAATCTTAAAAGATTGAACTAACACTTGGTGTTGTAATTGAACTTGAACTTGTCTATCTCTTGATCTTGCATTTGAAGTTCTTGAGGTAAAGACCTTTCTTCTTATACATGAGATGCATGATCTTGAATATGTAGATGAGCTACACAAGACACAGATTCCAAGCAGTTTTGTTACTAGAAAATTTGACAATCATAGGAGCTAGAAAACATAGCACTTACAATCTCACCCTTTGTCAAATTTGTGACAAAACACACTTCAATAAGATAAACATAACATGCACAATAAAGAATCATGCACCAGTTACAGCCTGGTTAAAGTATCATGCACTAGTTATAAAAAAGTTAAAGAAATACGCATTATGCATCAATACAACCATACTCCCCCAACAATACTCCCCTTTACTCCCCCTTACAAAGAAAAAATAATGGCTCTACCTATCCACAATCCACATATCACAAGCATGATAAAATTCTCTCCCTTTTTGTCATAATATGACAAAGGAAGGAACCAATAAAATGATAATGGAAGTAGATAAATAAGGAAGTAAAAGAAGAGAAATGAGGAATAAGAGAATAAATGAACACAATAGTCAAGATAACTAAGTTCATAAGTAAACATGACCAACCACATAAAACAGAAGAAATTCAAGTATCTTAAAAGTTATTACAAACCACATAGGCAAATATTAATCTGAACCTGAAGAAGGAGCAGGTATAGAAGGATCAATTTGATGAAGTCCCTTGTTAATGCGCTTCAGATACTCGCGCATATATTTAAATTGCATTTCATGGGACACATTAATACTTTCAACCTTCTCCTCAAGTGAGCACAAATGCACATCAAAGTCAGATGGCTGATAGTCAGGATCAGCAGTAGAATCAGATTCGATTTCATCAAAGAGGTCATCCATATTCACATTAACTGGAGGCAAACCACCCTCCTCTGCATTTGCAGCTGTAGCTCCAGCAACACCCACATCAACCTGGCCTGGGGCCAACTTAAAATTCATCTTGTTAATGCTAGTATTGTTGAAAGGTAGTTGGGTAATGGGAGCCTCTCCAACAGGCATAGCCACTAAACTATGGGTGACTAACACAGTCATACGATAAACGAAGGGTATGTCACTGTGACCTAGATGGAGCCGAAATTGAATGACGCTATGACAAATTAGAGAAAGAAGACATACAGAGGTTCTAGAAATGATGGAACGAAGAATACGAACCATGAACATAGTAAGTTCGATTTTGTTACCAGATCGAGGATAAACATTCGAAATGAAAATCCTATGAAGGATTCTGTATCTAGGTAATAAAAACTTGGAGGCAAGCACATTTTTAGTATTCTATTTTGCATCTATATTGCATAAATCTCTAGTGAGCATTCGCTTCTCAGTTTCAAATGGTTTTGCCACTAGAGTGCTAATGGGAATACCTTCGTTATTGACAGGTATATCCATTAATCCAGAGATAAGATGACAATCCACATTAATTGGACCTTCTCTGGTCACAATAGAAAACGTCAAATTTTCAGTAGAAAAATCAAAAATGCAAGCATACATAGCTTGTGCAATGGAGTGGTATGCCGGCCCACCCCAATGTTGTATGTTATCCCATCCTACAGATTGAAGGATAGACATAATATCAAATGGTGCCACAAGAACAAGATTAACAGTTCGTTCTACTATCACATTGCACAATCTAATATCCCGCACATAATCGAGATCATCATCGAGCAATCGAAGGTGGCGTACTGTGATAGGAGTCGAACAAGATGTAGAGGGACTACGAGATCCTTTCTTCTTGGCTCTACCTTCCATTTGTAATAAATAAAGCAAGGAATAAAGAGATTGTAAAAGAGGTAAAGTGGGTTTCCAGTAGATCAGATTTTTTTAGTAGAAAATCCCAAAAACAACATAAATCAAGAAATAAACCACATAAATGATGAAAAGGAAGTGCAAAAGACTTGAATCTATAAGAAAAATGAAAATAATGCACTAACCATGGAGGAATTGAAGATGGGTTCGACCAGTTGAGGTAGGTCTCGTTGGAGAAGACAACCCAAATGAAGAAAAAGTGAATTTTCGCCAAATAAAAGGTCAAACCTATGGTTCACGATTGGTCAAGTTTGTCGACCGGTCGTGCCACGACTGGTCGAGTATGTACTCGACTGGTCGTGCACAACCCAAAATGAGCAAATTTTCATAAAATTTGAATTTTAAAAATTTTAAAAGAACAAATATATACATTATGATACAGAAAGACATGAATCAACAATTCATATTGCACATACCCAGATTAAATTTCAATTTTGCAAACCTGCTTTTATCGAGAGGTTTTGTGAATATGTCAGCAAGTTGAGTCTTGGTCAGAATATATTCCAAAGAAATAGTCTTTTCTTCCGCTAGTTCATAAATGTAGTGATATTTAACGTCAATATGCTTGGTTCGTGAATGCTTGATTAGATTTTTAGAGATATTAATTGTGCTTAAATTATCACAATATAAGACCATAGTATCTTGTGCAATTCTGTAATTGCTTAACATCCTTTTCATCCATACAAGCTAAGTACATGCATTACTTGCAACAATGTATTCAGCCTCAGCTATTGAGAGTGATACGGAACTTTATTTCTTATTTAACCAAGAAACTAAACAGTTCCCTACATAGAAACAACCACCACTGGTTGATTTTTGATCATCAATGATACCAGCCCAATCAGCATCCGTGTAACCAACTAATTGCACGCTAGTATCATGTGGATACTAAAGACCATGATCAGCTGAACTAGCAACTTATTGCAAAATGTGCTTAATAGGGTCAGATTGATATCTAGTGCAAATTCTTATGCTAAATGCAATATTAGATCGACTCGCAATTAAATAAAGTAAACTACCTATCATATTGCGATACAACCTAGGATCCACACTCTTACCTGTAGAGTATTTTAAGAGTTTTAAAGTAGTACTCATTGGAGTATCAAAATTTTTTCCACTCTCAAATTTAAACTTTTTAACTAAGTTTAGATCATATTTGGTTTGAGAAATAAAGAAACCATCAGGCAGTTGTTTGACTTGCAACCCTAGGAAATAATTCGATTCTCTAACCATGCTCATTTCAAATTTAGACTTCATAAGATCCACAAACTCAATAGTCCTGTTAGCACAGGTAGATCCATAGATAATATCATCAACATTGATTTGCACTATTAGTATGTGATCATTATGTTTCTTTATAAATGATGTCTTATCAACACTTCTCATTATAAAGTTATGACTTAGTCAATATTGTGTACTATGCCTTGGGAGCTTATTTCAAACCGTATAGTGTCTTTTTTAAGTGGTAGACATTATCAGCATTTTTAGGGTCTTCAAAACCCGTTGGTTGTTCAACATACACTTCTTCATGTAAATCACCCTTTAAGAATGCAAT
Source organism: Magnolia sinica (assembly GCF_029962835.1). NCBI lineage: Eukaryota > Viridiplantae > Streptophyta > Magnoliopsida > Magnoliales > Magnoliaceae > Magnolia > Magnolia sinica. The sequence continues at coordinate 27,947,104 of NC_080591.1, read as the reverse complement.
ATTTACATCTATTTGGTATATTTTGAACTTTTTAAAGCATGCAATGGATATAAATAGTCTGATTGATTCAAGACGAGCTACTGGGGCAAAGGTCTTATCATAATTGATGCCTTCTAATTGAGTGTACCCTTGTACAACTAGCCTAGCCTTGTTTCTAATAATATTACCAAGTTCATCAGACTTATTTTTGAAAATCCATTTTGTTCCAATAATGTGTTTATCTTTCAATCTTGGAACTAAGTACCAAATATCATTTCTAACATATTTATTAAGCTCTTCTTGCATCCCAACAATCCAGTTTTCGTCAGTAAGAGCTTCTTTTACGTTACCCGGTTCTACCTGAGATTTAAAGCACACGTAGTTACACATATCTTCAAGTTGTTTACGAGAGCGCACACCAGTGAGAGGGTTCCAAGGATATGATTAGTTGGATGGTCTTTAACCGTCCTCAGTTCAGTGTTATTTTGATTTGATGAAGAATCTAATTTATCAATTAGAAGAATTTCATCATTTTCTGATCTTGAAACAATTGTTTTCAACTGATAGTCAATAACCACATTAATGGACTCTTGGATTACACCGGTCCTCTTATTAAGAACCCGATACGCTCGACTATTCAGAGCATACCCTAAAAATATTCTTTCATCACTTTTAGTGTCAAACTTACCCAGATTTTCTCATTCACATAAAATATAGCACTTGCTGCCAAAAACACGAAAGTATTTGATAGTAGGCTTCTTATCAAAACACATTTCATAAGCCATTCTACCATTTAATTTTCTAATGTAAATGCGGTTAATTATATAACAAGCAGTATTTACAGCTTCGGCTCAAAGATTTTTAAGGAGCTTCATACTATTTAGCATTACTTTTGCCATTTCTTGAAGCACTCTATTTTTTTCTTTCTACTATACCATTTTGTTGTGGAGTTTTGGGCGCAGAAAACTCATGTGATATTTCCTGATCACTGGAAAATTTCTCAAAACTGCAACTCTCAAATTCTGATCCATGATCACTATGGATCTTAGAGACTTGAGATCCTTTTTCTGTTTGGATATGTTTAAGTACCCTTTTTACTTCATCGAGAGTTTCTAATTTATCTCTTAAGAAGACTACTCAAGTGTACCTGGTAAAGTCATCAACAATTACCAATATGTACTTCTTACCATCCATGTGGAGCAGTTCGAGTGGTTTAGATGTGGCATTGGAGTTCACCTTTTTGTGAGTACTCCTGATTTGTTTGCCTATCTGGCATTTGCCACATATTTTATCTCCTTTCTATAATTCAGGTAGACCTCTTACCAACTCTTTTTTGTTCAATCTATACAAGTTGTGGTAGTGTACATGTTCGAAGCGTTTATGCCATAATTCGGTCTCATCAGAATGGACCATGTAACACGATAGATTAGATGAACTTAAATCATAAACAATATAGCAGTTTTCAGAAGTTCTACGACCAGTTAATATTACAGAACCATTTTTATTTAGAATTTTACACCCTTGGTTGGTAAATTTTGCACTATGATTATTATCGCATATTTGAGAGATGCTTAATAAGTTGTGTTTTAACCCTTCTATATATAAAACATTCTCAAATAGAGGGAGGTTAAAGAGTTGAACCGTACCTTGGCCAACAATTCTGCAGTTGTTACCATCACCAAATGTGACTGAACCATCAGTCATGTCTTTAAGATTGGTGAACAGAACCTTGTCGCCTGTCATATATTTGGAGCAACCACTATCTAGGTACTACTTTGAATGGCTTGAAGCTTTGAAAGCAGTATGGGAAACCAAGCAAGTGACCTTAGGAACCCATTTCATTACAGTCTTGGGTTTAGGAGTATAGTTGGTCTTCTTATGTTTATAATTGTTGTAAGACCGACCCATTGAGTTAGATTTTAAGAGCTCCTTAAGTAAGTCAACAATTTTCTCAACTAAAGGATTACGATTTTGATTGTTATAGTTGATATGGTTGCTTTTAGGTTTTAAGGTTTGAAAAGTCTTAGCATTTTTAGAATAATTTTGATTTAGACTTTTCCCTTTTGAGTTTGAAGACTCCCCTTTCACAAATTTGGGTAGAGTATTCTTATGTTTGGGAGGAATACTTTTGTTGTAGCCCAATCTAAATTGATCACCACATTTTCTGGATCGAGATAAGAGTTTTTCTAACTTAGGATCACCTTGGGTATACCTCCAAGTGTCTTTTAAACTCAAAAGTGAAGAGACTTCTAGTTTTAGCTTTTCATTTTCAGATTTTAGGTTTTCAACAAGGGAGGTTTTGAAATCTAAATCACATTTAGTTTTTTTCAAAACAATTTGAAGTGTGTGATTTTTCTAAGACTAGATTATCAAAATTTTCTTTAAGTTTTGAAAACTTTTCTTTTTGAAGCTTTAGTTTTACAGCAATTTTACAACTTTCCTTGTATAGGGCATTATAAGCATCTTGAAGATCTTCTTCATTTACATGATCACTATTTAGATTTTGTTCACTCGTAGAATCATCATTACCTGAAAAGGTGAACTTGGCTAGAGTCATAAGGGCTTTAACTTCATTACTCGACTCAGTTTCAGAATATTCTGACTCAGAAGAGGCTCTAGAGCAGGAAGATTCATCCCAAGTAGCCAACATTCCTTTCCTTTTAGGTTTGTCATTTTAAGGACATTTGTTTGCTAGATGCCCATATTCATGGCAGTTGTAACATTAACTACCTTTTAAATAATTCCAAGTTTTAGTTTTAGATTTTTTCTTTTTATTAGGTTTTTGCAAATCAACCCTCCTTTTACTTTTGAAAATCATATAAAACTTTTTAGTAAAAGGGCCATATCATCTTCAGAATTTTCTAAATCAGAATTATTACTATTTTCTTGAGAAATACTTTTAGAAGATTTAAGGGCGATGGATTTGACTTTAGAAGCCTTAAAGTTTAACTCATAGGTCTGTAAGGAACCAACTAATTCTTCTACCCTCATATTATCTTTATCACGAAGTTCCTGGATCGCAGTCACCTTTGAATTGAACTGTTCAGGCAGTGATCGTAGTATCTTTGCACAAATTTTACTTTTAGGGATTCTATCACTAATACCCCACATAGAGTTAATAATGTCATTCAATCTTATATAGAAGTCCATGAAAGTTTCACTTTCTTCCATACGTATTTCCTCAAATTTGGTTGTGAGGATTTGGACTTTAGATTTCTTGACAATTGTTGTTCCCTCATGTGTCATTTCCAAAACATCCTAGGCTTTATAGTATTACAGGATATAATTCTCTTGAATTCATCCAGTGATAGTGCGTAAGTAATAGCATTTAGAGCCTTTGCATTGGCACTACTTTCACTTTTCTGAAGATTGGTCAAAGTAAAATAAGGTGTTACTTTTACAGTTACAGATCCATCAGTACCAGTCGCTTCAGTGGTAGGAGGGGTCCAATTGGTCATTGTGGCTTGCCACATGCTCTCATCCATGGATTTTAAGAAAATTCTCATTCTGGCTTTCCAATAAGCATAATTGGAGCCATCAAATAGTGGAGGCCTAGTGATTGAAAGGCTATCAAAATTTGACATCTTAAAAAGCTCAGATCGATTAGCTCAGGAAATAAATCCAAAGAAAATAATTAAAGTGAGCTATTAGGCTTTGATACCACTTGAAAAGGCTGAGCAAGAGTCCCAAAGGGGGGCGAGTGAATAGGACTATGCCAAATTAAAAAACCAAATGTGAAATTTAAATAAATATAAATAAAGATAGCACTAAAATAATCCCACAATGCAAAAATGAATAACAACCTCAAATGTACAAGTGTTGAGAGGTTGATACAGATGTTGTTCTAAGGACACCCTTACACCAAAAACCAATGGCTTATGGTAGGACAACCTAATTCCTAGAACAGTTTATGTATCAAAATCTCAAACTGATACAGAGGAATTAAAAATAAAATAGTAAAGGAAATAACTAAGCTATTACAACAATCCCACACATACATAAAAAGATTACAACATTTTCCACAAATGCATAAGGGGAAATTATAACATCCACACAATGCCACAATCAAATAATCACCACAAGACCAGAAGTTATAGTGGTTCGTTTGTGTGTACACTAACTATTTAGAAAAACAGTCACACAACTCCACTCTTAATATCCTCACATAGTGGATATTAGCGTTCACTATGAAATAGGTTTTTCAAGGTTCACCTAAAACCTTCACAATTGTGTCTTTCAAGTGGGCTTACACAATTCAAAAAAACTCCATGCTCTAAGTTTTTTGGATCACCTCAGATAAACCAAAAGAAAGATTTTTCAAGCACAATCTCAAAGAAACGAAAGGAATAATTGATTTACAAAATAGAATAATACTTATCTGGATATTCTCCTTTAATGCAGCCTGGTAGAACCAATTCGGAGTAGAAGTTCAACGTAGATGTTTAATGTCCACACTCACTTATGAAAAAGGTTTTAAGTTCTAAATGATTTTTATATTAAATCACTTCGGACTAGCTTGATTTGATTTTGATTCCATGAATTGGGAAAACTTCAATCCCTTCTTCAAATAAGATTGGAATATAGAATACAAAAATAAATACAAAAAGCTAATTAAAGAGAAAATAAAATAAGCACTAAATAGCTTAAGAATATCATAAACTTATCTCTCAGAGTGGTGTCTTGATTATGCTTGAATTGAATACCAAACTTTAAAAATTGTGCTCTATTTATAAGTGCAGAAATTGCTCACTCGACTAGCCCAGAGGTCAACTCGATTAGTCGAAGGACCAACAAACTTTTAAAATTTTGGGCGTGATAAGATCAGGCCATTCCACAACTGGTCAAAGGGCCTGCTCGACTGGTCTAGTGGCCTCCACGACCGGTCGAGTCTTGTCCACGACTAGTTGTGTGGGACCCAATTTGGTTGCTGGACTTTGAGTCGAGCCTGCTCGATTGCCTGAGCACTGTTCACTCGACTGGTTGAGTAGTCTCCAGGACTGGTCGAGGAAATAACAAAAAATCTTGAAAATTAGTAATAAACCTTGGACTGGTCAAGGAATTTTTTGGACTAGCCGAGCCAGTACTAGGACTAGTCGAACATATGCTAAGACTAGTTAAGAAACAACCTATATAGTTATAAAGTGACTCAATCAAAGTATGCAATCAATATGACCTAACCTATGGTCAATCTAGGGTCATTCATTGCTTACAAGTGATGTTAGAACATTGAAACATCTTTTGCTTCAGTCGATAGTTGATCGTGAAGTACTTGAAGCTTAACATCTTGAAGTATGTTGAAGCTTGAACTTAAAGTACTTGACTAGTATTTCATCTTGAGCTTTGAGGTTCAAAGTAAAGAACTTTGTCTTAACATTGATGAAGCTTTGAAACCTTTAACTATTGAAGTTTGAAAGATTGAACTAACACTTGGTGTTGTACTTGAACTTGAACTTGTCTATCTCTTGATCTTTCATTTGAAGTTCTTGAGGTAAAGACCTTTGTTCTTGTATATGAGATGCATGATCTTGAATATGTATATGAGATACACAAGACATAGATTCCAAACGGTTTTGGCACTGCAAAATTTAACAATCATAAGAGCTAGAAAACATAGCACTTACAGTCACTACACGACCTGTTGCCTAGGTAGTGGTTTATAATTTGATTACTTCATGGTGAGTCAGGAATTTTATGCTGATGACATGTATATCGCCAATTATAACATGTCTAAAATCAATGTACTGAAGACTCGGTTAAGTAGGACATTCAAGATAAAGGATCGGGGGGCTGCAAAGATAGTTCTCGACATTGAGACTGAAAGAGTAGGCTTTAGTTATCTCAGGATAGGTAGGTATTGTTCAAGTATGTGATGGACAAGGGAAAGCCGGAGAGTGTTCCCTATGCGTCTCTCCTCAAGTTTTCCTCAGGACATGTCCCAAAACAGATGAGGAAAAGCAGGATATATCTCATGAGCCTTATTCAAATGCGGTTGCTAGTGCATGCCATGGTCTATATTAGACTGGTTATTTCATAGGCCATCAGTGTTATGAGCAAATACCCCGGCAAACAATATTGGGTAACAGTGATATGGTAAGAAGACTGTCTTTCCTTTGAGAAGACGGGAGTAAAGGTGGTTAAGCACATTAATTATGATCCAGCAGACATGCTCACCTAGAATGTTCATATAGAGAAGTTTAAGTTCTGTACAACTTCTCTGGGTTTGGTGACGACGAAAAAGAAGAACGGAGTGTGCACGAGAAGCTATGATGTGATACAAAGATAAGAGAAGAGGTCAAGAAGTTACATGGTTAAAGACTGAAGACATGGTGGAGATTGTTGTAAAACAGATGTCTTAAATCTGATTTTCACTATGCTGCTTGATCAGTCGAGGGGCTGGCTCGACTAGTTGAGGATCCCTTTGACTAGTCGAAGCCCGCTCAACTTGAAGTCCAACGATGATGTATTTGAGATATCTAGGTGCTTCAACTAGGCGAAGGTTACGCAGATGGTGCGCGAATTCTGCACGGACTGCGTAAATTTGAGGTGGTTTCAGAGAGGTGCGTAAGTGAAATTTCTTAAACTATAAATAGGAGTCCCTATGGCTTTTCTAAGTAATGCTATGACTTTCTAAAGGTATTTCAAGGGTTTCTAAAAGGGTTATAGGGTTATCAAAGTGTCACGCCCCAGACTCAGTAACCGGACTCATAAGGAACTTGATGGCTAGTTCTGGCCGCAACAGCCTCCGTAGTACCCCATTCTCGGCTCCTGAGGCAGGTTCCGATCCTGAGATCCTACAAGGAATATTTCTATAATAGTATAATCATTCCAATACGAGCATACCCAAGATCATTAGAGTATATCTGAGAATAACAAAGGGCACACATCACAAAATCCAATAAGAATTTGAACTTTTACAAGTTTACATCAGGCTCAAAAGGACATACATTAAATAATAGGAAAAGAGAGAAAATTCAGTAACACTGGGTCTTCAAGCTCAACCTTAATCCATGCTTTGCCGCTCTATGACACCTGCCTAGGATCACCTGCATGCATCAAGCATGCATAAGCTTATAGAAGTTAAGAGGGTGGTGAAAGTGTGTGTCAATGGTGCACAGAAGAATAGTAGGAGGTACAAGGAAAGAACATGCTCAATGAAAATATCACTAGCCTTACCGAGGCTTATAATGAATACCAAGTAATAAGTATTGGACGCCATACCAAGGCAATGCATGAAGGGGGCTTACACAGCCAATGCTAATGCGATGCAAGTAATGTCAATGCCCATATCCAATCCACATATCAAATACATTTCCAGTCATAAGAAAATCACCGGGGTCCATTACACTATTGAATGACCGCCACTTTACAGACCCGCATAGTCAAACGAGCGTAAGAGACCTCACTACCTGCCTGTGGACAACTAATCACCAACAAGGCCAGACGGTAGCGGACCCATTTCATTAGCTGTTCAAACTTAGCCTAATAATGCCTTCCCTCACAGGCGAATAAGGCCACATCCCTATCCAACTGACTACACAACAGTGGGAGTCATGGCCTACAGCTGTAAGGCCCTTGTGTGCTCACATTTCCACTCGGTCATGGCGTTGGAGCAGATCCTTGGGACCATGAAAGTTTTGAGAATTTCACCCATAGGTATCCTATACACCCGGTATGCTTAAACATCATTTTCGGTGTCCACACGTCCAGCCATCCACGAATATCCCTGTGGAGGTAAGGCCTTGATGAAGTGAGGGCGAATGTCGATCATACTATGCAATGTCAGATTCATGAATCACACAAACAGCCATGCATCATACCTAAACATCCAACGTGCTCAAGAGGAAAAACTCCATCCCTCACAATATCCTGCCCAATGGCATAATCATGACCAATCGCACCTCAGCCAAGCATGCATATGATGCCTATGGGAGTGGGCCATGAAGATGAATAAGAAATGTCAATGCGATGAAGATGTTCTCCCCTCCTCACTAGTAGGGTGTAGGTACTTAGACCATTTCTCAAAAGGAATGAAACCTCAATGGGGGCCTAATAGCCTGGGGTAGCCCACGAGACTAGATAGATAATGGCATGGGCCTAAATAATAAGAATGGGCCTAGCAATGGTCTATGGTGGACCTTTAACCACCCATAGAAGCAAGAATGGGCCTAACAAGGGCCTAGAGGGGCATATCAAGGTGGGCATTCAACCACCATTGTCCCCTGAAGGCGGTTTAATAATAATCTGCCAAGGATCAAGGCCCGTGGCCCAAGCATCACCATAAGAAAGAGATGGGTAGCTATATACATATAGATACATCACATGCTGGGCCTCGATAAAGTGCCCCAAGGTTACACATAATTCATAGGCCTAATAGGGGAAATATACAGCCAAATCCACATACAATAATATGGGCCCATAAGGAAGGTTAGGGCCCAAACATAAGGGCCAACAAGTCCATACATTATGGTGGGCATAGTGGGCAGCCCGTTATTCCAACACATGGGCGAGAATCATATTCAAGATAAGCAAGTTGGGCCTTACAACGTACCCCAAGAATTTAGTTATTTTGGTGGGCAACCAAGGGCCCAACCACTCATACATTCCAGCTCACTAGCCCAACATAATACCATGGAGATTACAACCCAAGAATCCACTAGGCCTATCTAAAGGGTTCCAGCCGATTTGGGCTTACAAGGATTCCAAAACTCTGGTTACATATAAATACCCATATGGCCTAAAAAAGGTAAGCATCAATGATGCATTAATTAAACCCAAAATTTAAGGTGTAAAGGTATGAATTATCTTACAAAATCCTCACAATATGGTGGGATATAAAACATATCTAGGTGGGCCCACAAGGTAGGCTGGAGGGCCAGCCAAGGCTGGACACCCCAGTCTGGGCGTCCCTGCATGATGGGCCACTCCAGGCCGAACGACCAGCAGTACAAGGGCCCGATGGCTCTAAAATTTTACAGGGTGATACTTCCATGGATAGGACATGCCCCCACAAATTTTTAAGATTTTTAGAAACTTAAAAATATTTTTATTAATTTAAATAATACAGTCTGTCTAGAAAATCAGACCGACCTGGACGTCCCAAAGTGGTGGGCCAGTCCGGCCCTTGCCACGGTGTTCACAGTTGTCTACTGGCCCTAAAACTTTTTAAGTGGGTCCCACCATGGGTAGGCCACCTCTATTTAAATTTTTAAAATTTTTAGACAACCAAAACTATTTTAATAAATTTTGGAATTCCCACCTGTCTAGAGTGGAATGTTGCTAGAAAAATAACTGTCCACTATCCTGAATTTGGGTCATCCAAATGGTGGGTTCTGGGCCTCCAAAATTCCTGAAATTTGGGTCCAAGGTCCCTCATCAAGCTTACAACAAGGTGGGACCTAGAAATATGGCCCACCTTCTGAGAAAATATTTTTAAAATTTTATTTTTATGGAACTATGCTGCTGGACTGCACAGCAGGAATTTCTGGCAGCCCACTATGTTGGCCCACCCTTTTGGATGCTCAAATGGGGTCCATTGGCCCTAAAATTTTGTAGGTAGGTCCTACCATGGGTGGGGCACCTCTCTGAATTTCTGCTAAGTGCAGAATTCTGGATAGATCATGGTTGAGCACCGAATGGGGTGGGCCCTGGATGTCCAAAAATTGAGGAAATTAAATTTAAACATTCTCTCCCATATGTAGTACAAGGTGGGGTCCACCAAAGTGGCCCACCTGATCAGAAACTATTTTAAAATTTTACATTTCCAAATTACAAACTTGCTATAATTACAGCAGAAAACCCAACAAGTACCTATATTGGCCCACCCTTTTGGGGACCCAAATGAGGTTAATTGAGGCTGGAATTTGGCATGCTTATAGGTGGGATACCCATATTCAAAAATCATATTTCACTTGGTATACAATTCCCCCCCAAAAGCCTCAAATCCTAGCCTCAAGTCGGCCCAAAAATCTGTCTAGACAGATTTGGACAGCAACATATAATAGAAAGAATTAAAATATAAACATTATTTTTCATGGGATTTAACCCTAGGAATTTGTGTGGTGGACCACCCCAGTGGGCCCCATAAATGTCCAGACCTTCCTCATCATCAAATACCCCTTGCATGTGTCCCATTTATGTGGATTTTGGAGCCACATGTCTAAGGATGGACCGCTATGGGTGTCCAAGCTCCATGGTTGGTCTAGATTTTTGTTAACCTACAAGGTGGGCCACACATGCAAGATCAGAATTTTATTATTAAAAAAATAAAGAATCGGCCACAAGAAGAGGGGCTCCGCGACATTGAGGCCCTCCCCTTCATCAATCACACCATACATTCCTTCTATTCATATGTTACAACAAAGATCCACCACATGCATGTCCTAGATTCAAGATCAATGGTTGGGATGCCATCCCAACCATGATTCTAAGGTCTAGATGACCTATCATGCCATGGAATCCAAGTAATCCTCCATAATGGGGGCCCATAGAGGAAAAATCTCATGCATGGGCATGCATGCATCAAATAGGCCATTTGGCCACAACTAAGGGATGATGTAGGATCTCCACCATTGATTGGTACGTCCTACACTACCCATAAAAAAAAGAGATCTAAGAACATGAAAATAGAAATCCTAAATCCTAGGAGTACACCCACCTTAGATTGCTCCAAACTTGAACCTCCTAGCTCCTAGTGCACCAAGGGATCCATATCAATGGGTGAGATTGGATTTAGATGGTTAGATTTAGAGGATTAGAGGGGAAATGAGGCTGAAATGAAGGGAAGATGGGCTGGAATAATGGAGGGAAGTTTCTACGGAAGAAGAGAAGAGAGAGAGAGAAATGAGAGGGAAAGAGAGAGAAACTTCTTTTAAGCTAAGTAATCATTACTTTCTTACCTTGGTTAGAGAGGGGAGATGATTGCAAGTAGGGAGTTATAATCAAAGTTGTAGGTTTAATAGGTTAGTAAGCTTGTGGGTGGTGTTTGGGTGGTGGGTAGTATAGGTTATGGAATTTTGGGTGGTGTTGGGTAGTGTGTGTTAAAACTTGTGCATTAGGGATGGGACCATCTAGGAAAACGTGCACACCACTCCTAGGTGGGCCATGCGATCATGATCAAGGACTATAACGTGAGATACACATAACTTATGATCTATACATTGGATGGACACATAAGATGCATCGTTGGAACCGCAACGACAATGCGATCTCAATGGTATAGTTTTTAGGTCGATCTGAGTAGGGTATACGTGACCGAAGTCAAGGATGACCACAAACACTACCCGAAGGTCGCGGGTCACCAAAATTTGACCGGTAGGACCGCGGGACCCAAATAAATAAAATGCATACTCACACACACACATGCACACATGCGAACTCGGGTCGGGTCTCACAATCCTCCCCACCAACAAAGAAATTTCATCCCTGAAATTGATAAAACCGTGACAACAAAATGCATAATCATCATTAAAAGAGATGGTAATACAATCTACATATATCAATTAACAAACAAATGGGGATAACACTCTCTAATCTCGGCCTCGCGTTCTCAAGATGCCTTGGCCTCCGAATGATGACCCCATTGAACTTTCACCAAGGGAATGACCTTGGTCCTAAGGACCTGCTTATTCTGATCAAGAATACAAATCGGGTGCTTAATGTAGGAAGCATCCCCACGGATCTTAAGTGGTTGCCAATCAATCACAGGAATAGTGTCCGACCCACACTTCCACAACATAGAAACATGGAATATGCCGTGGATCGTGGACAACTCAAGAGGTAAGGCAAGCCTATAGGTCACAGTGCCTACGCGCTTAGTAATCTCAAAAGGTCTGATAAATCTCAGGGCGAGCTTGCCCTTCACACCAAAATGAACCATGCCCTTCATAAGCGAGACCTTGAGATATACAATGTCCCCGACTGCGAACTTGAGGGGTCGACGCCAACGATCAGCATAACTCTTCTGCCGACTCTAAGCTGTGCCTCTGCCTGATAACATCAATAGCCTCTGACGTCTGCAGCACAAGCTCGGGACATAAGAGACGACATTCTCCAACCTCAGTCCAACAACTAGGAGATCTGCATAGTCTACCATAAAGCACCTCATAAGGAGCCACGCCGATACTTGCCTGATAGCTGTTGTTGTACGCGAACTCGACGAGGCGCATATGATCATCCCAACTGCCCACAAAGTCAATCACATAAGCTCTGAGCATATCCTCAAGAATCTGGTTGACCTTTCAGTCTGCCCATCTGTCTGCAGATGATAAGCGGTGCTAAGACACAAAGTGACCCCAGCGCCTGCTGGAAACTCCTCTAAAATTGAGACGTAAATCTGGAGTCTCGGTCTTAAACGATAGAAACTGGGATGTCGTGCAGTCTCACAATCTTCTCAATGAACACCTTTGCAAGCCAGTCCATCGACCAGGAAGCACACACTAGAATGAAATGAGCCGACTTCGTCAGACGATCAATGATAACCCAAATGGTATCGTGACCACGCTGAGTCCTTGGTAAACCTGCGATGAAGTCCATCGATACGTGCTCCCACTTCCACCCTAGAACGCTCAACGGCTGCAAGGGACCAAGGGGTTTCTGAATATCGGCCTTAACACGCTGGCATGTGTCACATTCAGCCACAAAACTCGTAATCTGATGCTTCATCCCTTGTTAAAAGTACTACCTCCTCATTTCACGATACATCTTCATGGAGCCCGGGTGAATAGTTAGTCTCGATCGGTGTGCCTCGGTTGACGTAACTCTGGCACGTCCGAGTTATAATCGGCCTCTGAAGCTCAACCCACCATCAGAACCAATCTGCTAATCTGACTGCTCCACAGATGCTGCCTCTGCTCGGTACTCCTGAAGTGACTCGTCCGTCTGTTGAGCTCTAAAAGTCAAAGTCATACTCTAAAATATCCTCAAGCATCTGCCACTCAGGCACCATCATTTGTACCACCGGGCCTCGTGGCTGACGGCTGAGCGCATCCGCCACCACGTTCGCCTTGCCCAGGTGGTACTGAAGGTCAAAACTATAGTCTTTCAGTAGCTCCATCCATCGTCTCTGTCGTAGGTTCAACTCGGACTGCGAAAATAGATACTTTAAGCTCTTATGATCTGAGAATAGCTCAAACTTGACCCTATATAGGTAATGCCTCCACACCTTCAGTGTGAAGACGACTACTGCGAGCTCCAAATCATGGGTGGGGTAGTTCAGCTCATGGACCTTAAGCTGGCGCGAGGCATACACCACTAACTTCTCGTGCTGCATTAGTATAGCACCCATGCCAACTCTGGAGGCATCGGTGAAACAATAAAACCTTCACTCCCATCAGGAAGAGTGAGAACAGGAGCAGACGTGAGGCGGTCCTTCAATCCGTAAATGCCTTCTCGTAGGTGTCACTCCAAACGAACTCGATGCCCTTCCATGTCAACCGGATCAGCGATGCTGTAATGTGGGAGAAACCCTCGATAAACCGTCGATAATATCCTGCTAGACCAAGGAAGTTATGAATCTCGGATGTGTTAGTGAGCTGGCCCCACTGGCGTACTGCATCAACCTTCAAGGGGTCCACAGCGATACCCTCCCTCGTCACCACGTGACTGAGGAACTTCACCTCCTTCTGCCAAAACTCGCACTTCTCCAGCTTCGCATACAGCTGGTGGGCACGGAAGGTCTCAAGCACAATCCGCAGGTGCTCAGCATGGTACTCTCGGGTCCTCGAATATACAAGAATGTCATCAATGAATACCACCACAAACTGATCGAGGAATGGCTAAAAAACCTCGTTCATCAGCTACATGAATACGACGGGTGCATTGGTCAGTCCAAAGGACATGACCAGAAACTCAAAGTGACCATTGCGTGTCCAGAAAGCTGTCTTCGGAATGTCCTCCTCTTGGACATGAATCTGATGGTAACCAGAACGCAAGTCTATCTTAGAAAGATACTTTGCACCCTGCAACTGATTAAACAGATCATCAATATGGGGAAGCATGTATCGGTTCTTGATGGTGACTCTGTTGAGATCGTGATAGTCCACACAGAGCTGCAATGAACCATCCTTCTTCTTCACAAACAATACCGAGGCTCCCCAAGGTAAACTGCTGGGACGAATAAAACCTAACTCCCGGAGCTCATCCAACTACTCCTGCAGTTTCCTCAACTCTAACAGTGACATCCGGTAGGGGGCCTTCAAGATAGGCATAGTACTAAGCACCAAATCAATCTGGAACTCCACCTGCCGACGCAGCGGCAAACCCGGGATTTCCTGAAACACATCCGGGTACTCACAAACAACTGGCAATTGCTCGATACTCTCTGCCACAGAATCTTCAACGACCAAAGCCAAGAGACTAAATAACGGCTCCACTCTAGGCTCAGCGACGAACTGGAATACTGGCAAGCCTGGAATATGAAATGTAACTATCCTCGCAGCACAGTCTAAGATGGCACCATACTCTGTAAGCTAATCCATACCCAGAATAACATCGAATCCTGTCATCGGCATCACAAACAGATCACCAGGAAGGAACATCTCGCCCACCAACACCGGGCAAGAAGGGCAGCGATGGGTCAATACCACAGACTTCCCCAAGGGAGTCAAAACGGCCAAGGCCTTAGACACGGACTCTGATGGAATACCGGTCTATCAGCAAAACTGCTCGACCAAAAATGAATGGGAAGCGCCAGAATCAAACAAGACATGAGAAATGCAAGCAGAAACAAGAAGAATACTCTCAACGACTCCACCAATAGACGGTTGCGGGTCTTGGCCTAACGCCTATTGTGTAGAATAAGAATGGCCCTGAGCTGGTAAGGGAAGCAACTCGGAAGACTGAGGGTCTTGAGTCTGTGCCTACTGGGCTGCTATACACACTGGACCCAAGGACCGGACAACATACAGATATCCCCTCTACTGGTGTTATGTTGCTGCTGTCTCTACTGAGGAGGTCTGCCTGGCTACCTCTACTGCTGAGGAGGAGCCCTAGGAGCGACAGGTAGAAGCTGTTCTCTCTGCTGCTACTGTCTCTACTGAGGAGGTCTACCTGGCTACCTCTACTACTGAGGAGGAGCCCTAGGAGCGGCAGGTGGAAGCTGTGCTCTCTGCTGCTGCTGAGGAGGATGAGGAGGAGGCAACTGCGGTGGCCTCTGCTGCTGAATGGGGAGAGGGCACTCACGCCTCCAATGCCCGGCCTGTCCACAATCGAAGCAAACACCGAAAAAGGGGCTGGAAGATAAAGCGTCCGGCGATGCTGATGATGAGGAAGAAGCTATTGTCTGAACCACGGGCTGTCAAAACCTCGATCTGCCCCTCTATCTCTGCTGATGGTGCTGCCTGGAACTGTCGGCTGGTGCCCTCCTCTTTCGGTCTCCACTAGAACTCTGCTCTCTCGATCTCTAGGTCATAGCTCAGTCTTCCTCATAAAATAGTGCTCGATGAACAACCTGGTCGAACGTCTCCAAATAATGCCTTACCACACGGCTACGAAGGACAGGACGCAACCCAGTCACGAAATGATGGGCCCTCATCTTCTCATCGCTGGTGAGATGAAGAGCAAATCTAGACAAGGCCAAGAAACAGGCCTCATACTGAGAGACAGACAAATCACCCTACACTCGGGTCTCGAACTCGATCACTCACTAGATCTGAATGTGCTTAGGGAATAACTTCTAGTCAAAATGGACCATGAACTCCTCCCATGTCCAAACGAACTGAGGCCTGACCATCCTGGATATGGATGACCACCAATGACGGGCCTCACCCTGAAGGAGATAGGTCACAAGAGATACTCTTTGGCTCGCAGGACACTGTATAGTGTCAAAAATCCTCACAACCTCAGTTCACCAAGCTTCGACAGCAGAAGGGTCAGGGTCACCACTAAACCCTGGGGATCATACTGCTGGAACTCTCGGGCTATCTCACTAACACGTGGTAAGTCAGACTGCCCAAAAACCTCAACGGTAGTAGGCTGACGGGTCTGTAATGCAGTGGCAACAAGCTGCATTAACTGTTGGAATGCTCGGCTCCTATAAGTACTGTGAGAAAGGCAAGAGCGGCACTCACCTCGGGTAGAGGCACCGGTGTGGCAGGCGGAGCAAGAGCCCCAGTAACTGGAACAGCAGGCTGAGGAGGGGGAATAGGTGGGGAAACCGAAGCAACTGGAGCCTCTGTAATCGGAACAGCAGGCTGAGGCAGAGGAATAGGTGGGGGAACCGGAGCAACTGGAGGAACAGGCTGGATCGGGACCTCTAGAATCGGATCCTCAACAACGGGAGCAGGATGTGCTCGAGTAGGATGAGTACCTCGGGCGCCTCATTCATGGGTACTACGACCACGGGTGCCATGACCACGGGCACCACGTCCATGCATCATCGTCTACAAAATAATGACGATGCAAGGAATTAGGACAATTATAGCTCAATACAGAGCGAAGGGAAGAATCTCGGAACATTAGTTATCCTATGTTCTTGGCAGACATGCGATGTTATCCTGAGTCATTCTAGAATTACTTGTTATGCTTGATATCAACTCCTGTCATGCCCCAGACTTGGTAACCGGACTCACAAGGAACCCGATGCCCGGTTCTGGCCGCAATAGCCTTCGTAGTACCCCATTCTCGGCTTCTAAGGCAGGTTCCGATCCTGGGATCCTACAAGGAAGATTTTCATAACAGTATAATCATTCCAATATGAGCATACCCAAGAACACAACAAGTATATCTGAGAATAACAAAGAGCACACATCACCAAAACCACCAAGAATTTGAACTTTTACAATTTTACATTAGGCCTAAAAGGGCATACATCAAATAATAGCCAAAGAGAGAAAAGTCAGTAACACTGGGTCTTCAAGCTCAGGTCTAATCCACACTCTGCTGCTTTATGACACCTGCCTAGGATCACCTGCACGCATCAATCATGCATAAGCTTATAGAAGCTTAGAGGGTGGTGAAAGTGTGTGCCAATGGGGCATAGAAGAATAGTAGGAGGTACAAGGAAAGAACATGCTCAATGAGAATATCACTAGCCTTGCCAAGGTTTATCATAAATACCATGCAATGAGTACTGGACGCCATACCAAGGCAGTGCATGAAGAGGGCTTACATAGCCAATGTTAATACGATGCAAGTAATGCCAGTGCTCATATCCAATCCACATATCAAATACATTTATAGTACCGGGGTCCATTATACTGTTGAATGACTGCCGCTCTACAGACCCGCACAATCAAACGAGCGTAAGAGACCTCACTACCTGCCTGTGGACAACCAATCACCAACAAGGCCTGACGGTAGCAGACCCATTTCACGAGCTAGTCAGACTCAGCCTAATAATGCCCTCCCTCATAGGCGGATAAGGCCACATCCCTATCCAACTGACTACATGACAATGGGAGTCATGGCCTACAGGTGTAAGGCCCTCGTGCTCACATGTTTTCACCTGGTCACGGGGTTGGAGCAGATCCTTGGTACCATGAAAGTTTTTGAAATTTTACCCATGGGCATCCTATGTACCTGGTATGCGTAAACATCATTTCTGGTGTTCACACGTTCAGCCATCCATGAATATCCCTGTGGAGGTAAGGCCCTGATGAAGTAAGGGCGAATGTCGATCATACTATGCAATATCAGATGCATGAATCACACAAACAGCCATGCATCATACCTAAACATCTAATGTGCTCAAGAGGGAAAACTCGATCCCTCACAATATCTTGCCCAACGGCATAACCATGACCAATCACATCTCAGCCAAGCATGCATATGATGCGTATAGGAGTGGGCCATGATTATGAACAAGAAATGTCAATGCGATGAAGATGTTCTCCCCTCCTCACTAGTAGGGTCTAGGTAATTGGACCGTTTCTTAAAAGGAATGCAACCTCAATGGGGGCCCAATAGCCTGGGGTAGTCCACGAGACTAGATAGATAATGGCATGAACCTAAATAATAAGAATGGGCCTAGCAATGGTCTATGGTGGACCTTTAACCACCCATAGAAGTAAGAATGGGCCTAACAAGGGCCTAGAGGGGCATATCAAGGTGGGCATTCAACCACCATTGTCCCCTGAAGGCGGCCTAATAATAATCTATCAAGGATCAAGGCCCGTGGCCCGAGCATCACCACAAGAAAGAGATGGGTAGCTATATACATATAGAAACATCACATGTTGGGCCTCGATAAAGTGGCCCAAGGCTACACATAATTCATAGGCCCAATAGGGGCAATATACAGCCAAATCCACATGCAATAATATGGGCCCATAAGGAAGGTTAGGGCCCAAACATAAGGGCCACCAAGTCCATAAATTGTGGTGGGCATAGTGGGCAGCCCATTACTCTAACACATGGGCGAGAATCGTATTCAAGATAAGCAAGTTGGGCCTTACAACCTAGCCCAAGAATTTAGTTATTTTGGTGGGAAACTAAGGAACCAACCACTCATACATTCCATCCCACTAGCCTAATAGAATACCATGGAGAATACATCCCAAGAATCTACTGGGCCTATCTAAAGGGTTCCAGCCCATTTGGGCTTACAACAAGTCCAAAAATCTAGTCACATATAAATACCCATATAGCCCAAAAAAGGTGGGCCTCAATGATGCATTAATTAAATCCAAAATTTAGGGTGTAAAGGCATGAATAATCCTACAAAATCCTCACAATATGGTGGGATATACAACACATCTAGGTGGGCCCACGAGGTAGGCTGGACGCCCCAGCCTGGGCGTCCCAGCCTGATGGGCCACTCCAAGCAGCACCACCAGCATTACATGGGCCCGATTCCTCTGAAATTTTACAGGGTGATACTTCCATGGGTGGGAAATTCCCCCACAAAATTTTAAGATTTTTAGACACCAAAAATATTTTAATTAATTTAAATAAAATGGTCTATCCAGAAAATTGGACTGACGTGGATGTCCCAACATGGTAGCCAGTCCGGCCCTTGCCACGGTGTGCACAGGGGCCTACTGACCCCAAAATTTTTTAGATGGATCCCACCATGGGTATAACACCTCCCTATAAATGTTCAAAATTTTTAGACACCCAAAACTATTTTAATAAATTTCAGAATTCTAACCTATCCAGGGTGGAATGTTGCTAGAAAAATAGCTGTCCACTGTCCTGAATTTGGGTCATCTAAATGGGTGGGTTCTGGGCATCCAAAATTCCTGAAATTTGGGCCCAAGGTCCATAATCAAGTTTAAACTAAGGTGAGACCAATAAATATGGCCTAGCTTCTGAGAAAATATTTAAAAAATTTTTTTTTTATGGAACTATGCTGTTGGACTGTACAACAGGAATTTCTGGCGGCCCACTATGTTGGCCCAACCTTTTGGATGTCCAAATGGGATCCATTGGCCCTAAAATTTTGCAGTTAGGTCATACCATGGGTGGGGAACCTCTCTGAAAATTTAAAAATTTTTTGAAATAGTATAAGTATTTTATTTAAATTCGGAATTACAATCTGTCCAGAATTTCTGTTAAGTGCAGAATTCTGGATAGATCATGGTTGAGCTCCCAATGGGGTGGGCCCTGGATGTCCAAAAATTGAAGAAATTAAATTTAAACATTATATAATATATTTAGTACAAGTTGGGGTGCACTAAAGTGGCCCACCTGATTAGAAACTATTTTAAAATTTTACATTTCCAAATTACAACCTTGCTGGAATTACAGCAGAAAACCCAGCAAGTACCTATATTGGCCCACCCTTTTGGGGACCCAAATGAGGTCAATTAGGGCAGGAATTTGGAATTATTATAGGTGAGATACCCATATTCAAAAATCATATTTCACTTAGTATACAATTCCCTACTAAAAGCCTCAAATCCTGTCCTCAAGTCAGCCCAAAAATCTGTCCAAACAGATTTCGACAGCAACATGTAATGGAAAGAATTAAAATATAAACATTATTTTCCATGGGATTTAATCCCAGGAATTTGTGTGGTGGACCACCCCAGTAGGCCCCATAAATGTCCAGACCTTCTCCATCATCAAATACCCTTTGCATGTGTCCCACTTAGGTGGATTTTGGGGCCACATGTCAAAGGATGGCCGCTATGGGCGTCCAAGCTCCATGGTTGGTTTGAATTTTTGTTGACCTACAAGGTGGGCTACACATGCAAGATCAGAATTCTATCATTAAAAAAATAAAGAATTGGCCACAAGAAGAGGGGCTCTGTGACATTGAGGCCCTCCCCTTCATCAATCACACCATACATTCCTTCTATTCATATGTTACAACAAAGATCCACCACATGCATGTCCTAGATTCAAGATCAATGGTTGGAATGTCATCCCAACCATGATTCTATGGTCTATATGACCTATCATGCCATAGAATCCAAGTAATCCTTCATAATGGGGGCACATAGAGGGAAAACCCCATGTATGGGCATGCATGCATCAAATAGGCCATTTGGCCACAACTAAGGGATGATATAGGATCTCCACCATTGATTGGTGGGTCCTACACTTTCCATATAAAAAAAAAGGTCTAAGAACATGAAATAGATATCCTAAATCCTAAGAGTACACCCACCTTAGATTGCTCCAAACTTGGAGCTCCTAGCTCCTAGTGCACCAAGGGATCCATATCAATGGGTGAGATTGGATTTAGATGGTTAGATTTAGAGGATTAGAGGGGAAATGGGGCTGGAATGAAAGGAAGATGGGCTGGAATAATGGAGGGAAGTTACTAGGTAAGAAGAGAAGAGAGAGAGAGAGAAATGAGAGGGAAAGAGAGAGAAACCTCTTCTAAGCTAAGTAATCATTACTTTCTTACCTTGGTTAGAGAGGGGAGATGATTGCAAGTAGGGAGTTACAACCAAAGTTGTAGGTTTAATAGCTTAGTCGGGATGTGGGTGGTGTTTGGGTAGTGAGTAGTATAGGTTATGGAATTTTGGGTGGTGTTGGGTAGTGTGTGTTGAAACTTATGCATTAGAGTGGGACCATCTAGGAAAACATGCACACCACTCCTAGGTGGGCCATGCGATCATGATCAAGGAATATAACATGAGATACACAGAACTTATGATCTATACATCGGATGGACACATAAGATGCATCGTTAGAACGGCAACAATGATCCAATCGCAATGACATAGTTTTCTAGTCGATCCGAGTCGGGTCTATGTGACCGAACTCAAGGATGACCGCAAATACTACCTAAAAGTCGCGGGTCGCTGGAATTTGACCGGTAGGACCGCGGGACCCAAATAAACAAAATGCATACTTACACACACACATGCACACATGTGAACTCAGGTCGGGTCTCACACAAAGGGTGTAGTAAGGGTGAGATTCGAGGTTGTTCGAATCGGGTAAGTCTTTTCTCTTTGTAATTTATGCTTTCATAGTGGATTTCTATCACTTTGTACCGTGGTTTTTTCTCGAAAGGGTTTTCCACATTAAATCTTTGTGTTCTCTTGTGTTTGTCTGGTGTCATTGGACTACTATCCTACACTATCAGAAAAATGAGTAAAGGCTACAGATAAAAACCATAGCTAAAGGCCTTTTGCTATGGATCTAGTTCGTAGCACGTCCGTAACTATTGGTGGTGTAACTAAATGTTAAAAACCTATGGCTACGGATTACATCCGTAGCAATAGAGATCAGTAGCTACGAATAAAAGCTGTAGCTATAATTTCTGTAGCGAAATGTACATACGCCTAAAGATTAAATCCGTAGCAATAGATATCACTAGCTATAGAAAAAAGCAGTAGCTATAATTTTTATAGCGAAATGTACTTACGACTACGAATAATATCAATAGCCGAAAGTGGAATGAAATCCATAGCAATATGCTTAAGTTAGCAATAGCTACGATTTTAAAACAAAAGCTACGGTTTTAGAACAAAAGCTATGGCTAAAATCCGTAGCTATGTTTAAAAAAAATTTGAATTATAATAATCGTGCCTGTTTCCATTACAAGAACCTACTGTGATTGATAACTCATCTAAGCTTAATGCTAATAGGAATAGTACATAAAATGCAATCAAGAAAAAAAGGATGCATTTATTACAAATATCAATCAAATCATACAATGCATCCCATATTCACATTTCTAAATAAACAATACTTCACTTTGCTCAACCTATCATAAGAATTACAAAAAAGGAACCTGTTCGAACTTTAGCTTTGACTCTATCTCCAAATACTTCCTACGAAGTTCTTCCATATCCCACTGCACATGAATGAGATGGGAAATAAGATTTATGACAAGAAATTAAGAGTAAATCTGTCTTTCATAATTGCTCTGGCTAGTACGCCAGCATAGATGCTCCTTTTCAAGATCTTTCTTCAAAGAAGAGATTTGAATTTCTAATTCCACTATCCGAGACCTACAACATGAAGAGTGGTTGCATACAACTAAGGGCGTGCCCTCTTGTACAAGAAACAAATACACTCCAACACAGTAAACACCCTCCATATAATACAATAATGCTCACGTTTTTACAGAATTTTCTTCCTTCAAACGGTCAATTTCAGCAAATGCAGAAGATAGAGCTTCTTCTTTCCCTGAAACTGCAGATGTAAATTCTATGGACTTTGACATAAGATCACTTTCAAGTTCTAAAACCCTTCCCTTGAGAAAATGAATTTCATCCTCCAGTGACTTCTTTAGCTTGTCAGCCTGTACAAAACAGCACTTGTAGACACAATCAAACAAGCATGCCTTTGTAAACACCTCAAAAGAAAGAAAGACAAAAAAAAAAAAAACTAAAAACTAGGATTGCAACTTTCAAACAAATGAGGTTCAGGATATAGGGATGTACCTCAGCCTTGAATTTTTCATAAGCAGATTCAATTTGCTTCAATGCAACTTCATTCACTTCTGCTATTTCTTTATACTATCCAAAAAATATCATAAAATATTCAAAACCTTAAGAGTATCAGATAATAAATCCAAGTAAAAAATCCAAACCACCTGTAGCATGTGATCCTTGTTGGCTTGTGCCTCCCCTTTCAGTTTTTCCATCTCTTCCTTTGCTTTCTACATCCTCAATAAGCTATTACATATATAACTAACAAAATTGGAACATACTTGTAGAAACATTACATAGTAAGAGAGAAAGACATGAGTAAGAAAAAGAGGAGAGAAAAATCAGGCTAAAATGTTTCTCATATAGATTATACATACATATGTGGTGAATGAAAGTATAATGAAATCTATCAATCTACAAAGAAGATAGCTGAGAAGAAACCTCCATAGTATTCTTGGGTATTACATTTGGCTCATTGCCTTTTTTCCGACTGATTGATTACCATTTCTACAGTGGAGCAAAGTGATACCCTTTTTTGTTAAATGATTGTGGTCAGGAGTGGAAAAAGTAACTTGTGATTGTGGTACTTCTACTCTCAGTAAATCTCCATAAATTCACAAAATGCGGCCCTTTTGTATTGTATTCCAAAAGAAAGAGCTCTTTCGTATCCACACAAGTATCATTTAATGTTACTTAGAAATTTCACTAGAGTAGAAGCCCAGAAATAACGACCAAATGCATCCCTAATCATTGAGATAAAGAGGAGGTCTTCAATTGAAGAAACAACTCTCACCTTTTTAGTCTGTCGCAAAATCTGTCAAGACCATCTAGGGTATAAGGAACCCTTGCAGGCTGACGAGGTGCAGGACAGGTTACTTCCTTAGCACTAGGAACTATTTGATTGCCAATATGTCCACTTCCATTCATATCCAGTGCACACTCCAGATTATCCACAGAAATTTGTTCAATGGAAATGATTCTCCTCAAGCAATCCATCTTATATGAGTTTTGAAAACAAAAGGTGGAACTCAATGAGTTAATGGGTAAGAATACTGATAGATGGTAGGTTGAGCCTCTAGCTCAATGCAGAAAGGTACTCTAAAGACTCGATACCAAGATCATAGGAAATCTAACCAAATTATCGATAAAATACGAATGGGGGGGGGGGGGGGCAGGGAGGGAAGAATAATATTAATTTCTTGTTCTGAAAATTCATGATAGAGAAATAGGATCTGCAGCCATAACTCGCTGACAAGTATTACAACATCAATATTGTACTAGAAACAAGATAAAATCAAAAGTTCTCAAATTGCAAATGGAACATAATGCTAGTTTCAAAGCCAGAAGCACTAATTCCATAGAAACATTCACTAAAACTAGTTTATGCAAAACCTAAGGCAAAGTAACACAACCTAATCTACTGTTCAGATGCAGGAACACCCTATAACTGAAGAAAAATAAAGTCTCAACTATATATAATATTTACATCCGTGGGTGGTTCTTTCAACGCAATTAGTTTTTGAAGAGTCCTAAACTTTGGATTAAAAAAGGACATGTGAAGGGATCTGAAACAAAGGTAAATGGTATTCAGGTATTGGGAGGTGCTTAGTTGATTTGCAACACATGGTTTAGAATTTACCAACACAGATGCACTACATAGGGGCATCATTGTCATTTTAAAATGTAGATGCAAGTGTCATACTCTGTATCCACGTCTTGCAAAAGTATCCAAAAAAGTGGCATTCTCTATCTCCACATCTTGCAACCATAAAGTGTCATACCATATCTCCACAAATTGCAAATGAATCCTAAAAAGCATTATACTCTTATCTTCACATCTTGCAAACTACTTACTCTCTTCATGTGGGTTGCACCGCACATGCGATTACATAGGTTTAGGTTAAGGTTATAGGTTTAGGTGTAGGTTATAGGTAGGTTATAGGCTATAGGTTATAGGTTTGGGTTTAGGTTTAGGTTTAGATTTAGGTTATAGGTTATAGGTTTACGTTATAGGTTTAGATTGAGGTTATAGGTTATAGGTTATAGGTTTAGGTTTAGGTTTAGGTTTACATTATAGGTTTAGGTTATAGGTTATAGGTTTAGGAATTGGGGTTCGGGTTTACGTTTGGGGTTTAGGGTTTAGGGTTATATGTTATAGGTTATAGGTTTAGTTTATAGGTTATATGTTATAGGTTATAGGTTTAGGTTTATTTATCATCTAACCTGTTCATAAGATCACACAGACAGTGATGAAGGGAAAAAATAAAATCAATGGTTCCCACCTTCCAGGGATCCTCGCTTAACATCCGGATAGCTTCGACGCACATCCAGATCTGCTTCATCAATTTCGAGATAATACATAAACACGGGCCTATCCAAATGGTCAGGCCACCCATATTGATGTCCATAGGAAATGGACAACTTCATCATAGTCATAACAGCGGTTCCCACCTTCCAGGGACCCCCGCTCAACATCTGGATAGCTCCGGATGGTCTTCGCATTAGATTGTAAACAGTAAATAGGTTTACTAACACACACACACACACACACACATGGTGCTCTTACAGCACAATAAATTACAGTTTCACACTGTAACAGACAAAGCAATTTAATAAATAAACAATGCAATGCATGCTTCCATTCCACATAAATGAATATACCCAAAGCAGAATCACGCAAAGACGTACACTTGACCAAAGATGGGTTACTCAATGATATGTATATGCGACAAGTGCTTATGACAAAAATCAACTAAAATCCAGTCCCTACATTCTCAGAAAGCATTTACCACATAATTTGACTGCACTGCATTATGCATTTCCAAAGAATAGTTTCATGCACAGCACAACCACAACTTCAGAAGTGGATTACTATATGCAAGTGGTTCTAGAGATATGTATATGCGACAAGTGCTTATGGCAAAAAAATCCAGCCCCTGCATTCTCAGAAAACATTTACCACACAATTTGATTGCACTGCATTATGCATTTCCAAAGAATAATTTCATGCATAGCACAACCACAAGTTCAGAAATAGATAAGTGTATGCAAGTGGTTCCAGAGATATGCATATGCAGCAAGTGGTTATGATAAAAACATCCACCCTGCATTCTCAGAAAACATTTACCACACAATTTGATTGCCCTGCATTATGCGCTTACCAAGAATAGTTCCATGAATAGCACAACCACAACGTCAGAAGTGGATAACTATATGCAAGTGGTTCCAGAGATATGTTAACTACTACAGCTTCAAAAGTGGATGCTTGACAGATCCTTTCCTGGGAACTATTTAGTGCCCTATCGCAGCATGATTCTCGTCGATCTAAAATCATGTCTTTCTGATATCCAAAATTTTATGTTTTTAGTTCTTCATTAGATAACAGCATAGACAGGAGAAAAAGTAGCAACTTTGATTGTTGTCCTTAACTCCTCCTACAAGTTGGCAAAAGAACAGCTGAAAAAGAATATGAAGCAAGAGGAGTCATGTGGCATGAAGAAAACTATAGCTTGAAGTTAGAAAGTTGTTCAGTAAGAGTACTCCTGTGGCTGCAGGTAAGAGTAGGCAAGGGGTTTCAAATAAAAAAAGTTAAGCATCAAAAGACAGAACAATGTTCCAAATTTACAAAGTCAGCCATAAAAACAAAAACAAAAACAAAAAACAAAAAATAGAATATGATACCATGATCAAAAAAGGCTAACTCATTTTCCTGTCATTAAATATGTGAGGGAAGTTCTCTCAGTAAAACTAAGGAAAGGAAGAAAAAGAGAAGAAAGAAGAAGAAAGCTCATGGTTGCAGGACACTCTTGTTACTGGCTACTGGCTAGAGTCCCTGACCATGAGCCCCCTTCCACAGCACCAAGAGATATGAGAGACATTCAAACCCAAGAAAACAGGGTTCCATCCAAAATTCAATTCGAGGAATCATGTGAAAGGCGCTCCTTCCATCTTTCAACAGGTCTTGATGTTTCACCTCTAACCTTCTCTTATTCCCTTACAAGTTATCAGATAACCCACTGTGAAGCAATAAAACTCCATGGACAACGAAAAGGGAAATCATTAATTTATGACAATTAAGCATAGAAGATGTTTCCATAGAACAAGTAGATTAAGAATTCTTATTCTTAGTTGCAACTGACTCAGAATAAGATAAATTACCCCTATCCACCTAAGGAACCATCATAAGTTAGATATATATAGCTTGACTCATTGAAATTGAAAAATAAATAAGTAAAACAAAAGGTATAATAGGTAACGTTGGTTTCAAGAAAACTTGCATAGAAAACTTTTTGATGGTGGATTAAAGAAAATTTATACATAAGAACAAATCACTCAAAAGAACATAAACCAGATGGAAATCTATGTTTTAATTGACTTACTTCAGGAACAACCAAGAAAGAGATACTGGCATAAAGAAGATCAATTGATATTCCGCAGAATTGGAATTTCATTACTGGTACATAAGCATCTGGAACTGGTTGTAATTCGGTCACTTCTTCCCTTTTAGCTAGGGTGTCATGCAATATTATAAAATAAAATAAATAAATAAAGAAATAAAAACTTCCTGCAGAAAGAAATCAACAACTTAAGCTTGCCCTTAAAATCACAAAACAATAATCTGAATCATGCAAAAAGAAAAACAAAAGCCTCTCAATTTACATTGGAAAGAAATCACAAAACAACAATTTGAGTCAAATATTAAATATGAATCGTACAAGAAGAAAAAGAAAAAGAAAAACCTCTCGGTTTACATAGGACGGTCCAACGCAGAGTGTATCAATATCAGCACTAGGGCCATAAACCTGTCAACATACGAAAAGGCTGCAGGAATATTAAATAGAAAAGGACTAATTTCTAAGCATATATAAGAATATAAAAGCAAGAAATTACAGTGAAGCAGCTATCATTTGTAAATAAATATCATAATAAAAATCCCAAAGAGCACAAAAAGACAAGTTCAACTGTCTAGACATCGCAATTGGGTCCTGCATTAGCTTGGTCACATATTCAGATTCGTGGGGGATTGCTCATAGATAGGCCAAGTATGTTGTATGTACTTGGGACTGAGTAGCATTCAAGATACCAAGCTGCCCATCATTGCAAATTTCAACCTTCTGAAATTTTGTGCAATCTTCATGTGCATTTAGCATAACAATGTTGCTTATAAACATTATGAAACCACATATACTAAAAAACCAATGTTGCATTGAAGCAAAGATGACATTTCTTTAATGCAGAAATTGATATCAATATCAATAAAGCCCACACATTGATACAAAACATATCAGACAATGCAAGGATTGTCATAAATCAAACTTAGATGTACAAGAACTCAAGCTGAATCTAAAGAAAATCCATAGCAACGGCATAATAAATGAATAATAATAAAAAGAATAGCAATAGCCTTTACAAATGTATTGGACACAAATTGCCCCTGCCCCCGCCAATAGGAATTTCCTACAGGAAGAAGGTGTGGGGCCCACTGAGATGCCTTTGAAAAATCCAATCTATATCCAATTTCAAATTAGAATTTCCATTTTTGAATTGAAGAGAACTGACCTATGTAGAAGAGAGTCGAGAAATTGAACCAACTACCAATTATAGAAACAACCGACAAGCCCACAATCACCTACACAAATTTTTTTTACCAACATCATTTTATGTCCAAATAATAAGAGCATTAAGATAAGCAAGGGTCTTAATCCCGAACTCGATAATTTAGGGTCTACTCCTGAGCTAAGGTCCTACACAAGAACCTGACAATTAATGCCCTACACAAGAGCAAGGGTCCTACTCCCGAACCTGAGATTTATGCCCTAAAAAAGAGTAAGGGTCCTACTCCTGAACTTGAGATTTATGCCCTACACAAGAACAAAGGTCCTATTCTCGAACCCAACATATACTCTCTTGTCGAAGGCCTACAAAAGGACTTTGATTGGTTTTTCCATAGGCTAACCAACAACCTTGGTCCTAGAGAAGAATCATGTAATTTAGGCTTATGGAACTACCAAGATAATACGAAAGAACCTAGGTGAGTTTGAATA
Organism: Magnolia sinica; assembly: GCF_029962835.1. Lineage (NCBI taxonomy): Eukaryota > Viridiplantae > Streptophyta > Magnoliopsida > Magnoliales > Magnoliaceae > Magnolia > Magnolia sinica. Next base: position 27,918,309 of record NC_080591.1, on the reverse strand, counting down.
CAAACTCTTGCACTCCAACCTACACGAGGAATGGGTACAGACATGGACTCATACACATGACACTTGCTTGTCGGATTGAGTCCCTTTTGATGCTCCTCTTGAGTTTCTTGATTTCCACTCTCATGTGCTTCAATCAACTCTCCAATGCTTCCTTAATTATGTTGCCGCAGCTTCGCCAAGGCTTTAGCTCCACGATCAATCTCCTTGCATTTGATGCTCTTTCAAGATGACTGATGTACGGAAGGACGTGAGGTCGAGCACCGTCTTCCTCAAGGATAACTACACTGAATCCACAGAGCTTCTCTGGACTCCTCACAGAGACTTCTCAAATCCACGAGGAAAAAAGCAAGAAAAATAGAAATAAATTCTATAAAATTCATAATTTGATCGATTGATGAAATTTATAAAAAAAACGAGTTCACCACCTTTTAAAATAGGGATACCAAGCAATGGGAAAGAAATTAGAATCAAACTACAACTAAAACTCCTAGAATTCATGACTTACTATAAATAGTAAACTTACTATTTATAGATGGTCGTGATGTTTACTAGTGTGCAAGGTTTTCAGCCAAAAATAATAAGTGTCATATTTGGCGTCCCCAAGTTGTTCTCTTAATTTTTCTAAGCTCTTTTTGCGTTGGACGCAACTCTTAAAGCCCAACGGATGAAGAGTTATAATCAAACTAAAACTTACTATTTATAGTAAAAATAGAATTAAAATAGGGAAACGACCATTGATCTAGCAATATTTCGTAAATCCGGCTTGGGAAGCCCTGCATAGCGTGGTTGGTTGGCTAAAGTAGCTCGTTCACCCCAAAATCATATATTTTACATCTGATAACTCATTATGGATTGCGAGATACGCCTGATTTAAGGTCCGACGATCCGGATCACTTCTGTCATCGACCGGGCCTTTTCTGATCCATCTTGGTCATGTAACTATACGCGAACCTCTGTACATCAGTGACCAAGGTGATGATAGTGGGTTGAATCTCCTATAACTAATGGCTAGTTGTTTATCCTAGGGGATTCAACTAGATGGTTCTCTTATAAGATCTGGACAATGATTTACCAAGATGCTTAAGTCCAATTATAGGAAATGGAGGAGTTCAAGCACATCTCTAATGGTGAGGTTGGAATCTTCATTAGATTTGAAATCTCAAGGGAGATTGCTTGAAACTTATAGGAATGGAGGTAAGGAATGGAGGATATGCATATGGGATCACCTTACCTCTGGTTTCTCCAAACACCCATAAGAAAGCCCAAGAACTGATTTCCCTATTTAAATAGTTCAAGCTCGAATGGACAAAAAATGGCTCTGTCGAAGCCATCGAAGGGTCTTTGATGCCATCAAAGATTCCTTCGATCTCATCGAAGGGCTCCTCAATGCCATTAAGAATTCCAAATAAAAATGATGTTTTCTTACTGGACAGATTTGGACGCATTTCAATTGCATCGACTCGACCTTCGATGTCATTGAACTTCATGTTTTGATGGCATCGAAGCCATTGAGCGAATCAAGGGCAAATTTTAAAAACCTTGATGGACAATTTCAGATATCATCGATGCCAACGAAGGTTCCTCGATGCCATCAAGATTTCCAACAAAAATTCAGTTGGTTGCTAGACATTCCTAACTCTCAATCGATACCATCTGCCAGGTCTTTGATGCCGTCGAAGACCGTGCGATGGTAGCTTGATGCGATCGAAATGGCCTGGAATATGCTGCTTTGGGCTATCTTCTACATAGCAGATTCATATCTCTTATAGCCTTGTTTATCATGTTTTTCTTGGTCTCCTAAGGGTAAGAGATAATCAAATTAATATTCCTATTAGGTTAAGAACATCTAAATTTTATTGGGTAGTTTTGGGTGAAGGGTTAGGATCACTAAGGCACATGTTTTACCTATAGTTGCTTCCTTGATGCTTAACTCCGCTTGTATCTTCGTTCTTCACTTTCCAAAGGTTTAGCCGACTACTTGACACAACGACTCACGTGATTGAAAAATAGGGTGCAAAAATCAATGCAATAACACAATATGTCATTCAAGCTAAGTAAAGTAATTTTACATTAAGGCTTCCAAGCCATTAATGGGTCCAATCACATAGAATACAATAGATACAACATGCTAAGCAACTAGTCTATAAACATGATAGTGTACATGTGTGTATGAGGTGTGCTAACTATCAAATCCTAACATTCATCTAATCATGCATACATATAATTCATTAATTAATTATACAAGCATAATTAGAAAAGTGCTCAAAAGACAATTCCAAACACAAAAATGTATAGTGCTTTGGTTTTCCTACTCCACTCATGACGGACACACTCAACCCATGAGTGTATCGGATTTTACTATTAGATATTTTAAATTAGGTTCACGTTGAGGGTCAAATGTTGCATATTGGACCCCATTTATTACTTCATTTTATGAACATGATAATACTTAATGTTCTATTTTAATCATGTTTGTGTTGTAAGTTGAATTTAAGAGCTTGGATTGAAAAGATGGCTAAAGCATGGATTTAACGCTCAAGAATCACCAAAGCAAGGATGGATCTTATGAGACAAAAAATGAGGAATTCACATGCCAAACATTCAAGAAAACTAAGTGAGGAATGAAGAGAATTGAAGACTTGAAGTGAAGAAAAGGAACCCTAAAAATTTGCCTACTTTGACTAGTCTAAGCCGTCCTTCGACCAATCTAAGGCCCCTGCTCAACTAGTTGAAGAATTCTCGACTCGAACTCCAGCAATCAAAATCCTTTAATTCTTGTCATCCTTGACCAGTCGAAGGTTGTCCTCGACCAGTCTAAGGTTATCCTGACAACACATGAATTGCGAAAAATTGAGGTGGTTCCAAGGTCGATTTGCGAAAATTCGAGGTCGATTTTCAAGAGAGTGTTGCACAACTATAAATAGGAGTTCCTAGGATGTTCCTAGGCATATTTTAGGGTTTGAGGAGTGGAGAAAAAGGGTGGAGTCACCATTCAGGATTTTTTCTTTTTCTTCCTTAGTTGGTCTTTTTATTTTGTTAAGAGTTCTTAGTTCAATCATATTTATGGTTGGATAAACCTCTTAGCTATGGCTAAGAGGTGAAGCTTGTAGCATGATTAGGATATTTTCTTTGTTATGATTCATGTTTTGTTAAACTCTCTTGGATTCTAGTTTGATTATATGGAATATTTTTAGTTTTAATGGTTTGTTGTGATAAATTATAATGGATCTGTGATAGCTTGAAATATCTTCTTTTTTTAATTTGAGATTGTGAAATTAGTAAGTCCCGTTGTTCACCATCGTCTCTTGGGTATGGTAGGATGATGGAATCCTTCCTGACCTTCACAAGTGTCTTATGATTAGTTATGCAATTGGTAAATCCTGTTATTTGCCTTATCTCCTGGGCATGGTTAGGTGATGGAATCACTTCCAAATCCTTACAACTCTCATCCATTGATGATTAGATCCATGAGAAGTTTAGAGATTTGGCAAATTTCTTCTTACCAATTGGATAGGATAGGACTCTGATTCTAGTTGTATGCTTGAATTATGCAGGTAGCTTCCCAATTGCTACAAGTGGATCCTCGGCACCCTAGTTACTACTTTTAATTTTATAAGTTGTAATTACCTTATTCAAAATCACTCTCTCAAATATTCCAGATTTAGGTTTACATCTTCTACTAGTTCTACTTCTAGTCACTTTTAGAATACACACAAGATTAGTCCCTGTGGATTAGACCTCGTTCTCATCGAGATTATTTCTACATCGCAACCTTACACTTGGGGGGTTGTCAACAAGTTTTTAGCACCGTTGCCAGGGACTAACCACTACCAAAAAATCAGGCAAAGGCTATGGACCTTGGAAGCTTTTAGCTATGGATATAAACCGTAGCTAATTTGCTACAGTTTTAATCTGTAACTAAAAGCTACTTAATCCATAGCTAAAACATACATTCCACCATCATCTTATTAGAGATTGATGGGGCTTAAGGGGCTCCATGGGGCCCATTGGAATATATGTGTTTTATCTAAGCCGACCCTAAATTCTGATATATAATTTCAGTGGATGAGCCCAAAAAGTAGGTAGATTAAAAGTCTAAGTGGACCACACCATAAGAAATAATAAAAAATAAATTTCTATCGTTAATATTTTATGTGGTCTGGTTACGGCTTTGATCTAACCCATTTTTTGGATCAACCCTTAAAATGATCTTTTAAAATGAATGGACGGAGTAGATAAATAACATTAACCATGGTGGGCCCCACAAGATCTAAGATTAAGGACTTAGATCCCGCGCGCTACCCAACCTCTCTCTTAAGCTAAGGTTTTCAAAACCCCCTTTCACTGCAAACTCGTCGTTGATATGTGATCACACCATGTGCTAGGGTTTTCGAAACCCCTTTCATCTTATCCTCGTCACCACCTCGTCTCCTCCACCAGTCGCAGTCCCTGTGACCACAAATTTCGTCCGCAGCCACCGTCCCTACTCCACCAGCGTCGCCACCTCCACCGATCGACTCCAACATTTGCCCCATCGAGAGCTCAATTCGGAGTTTTAGCTGATTTTTCTTGTTTCAAATCAAGGGTTTTCTGTTTTAGAATATCTTTTCTTTTTCCCTTTTCATATTATATAATTTCTTTTTACTTTTAGCCATTTTTCCCCGTTCGATTCGATGGAGATGGTGATTTTTTGATGAAGTTAAAAATTTCCGTGTAGTTGTTCTACATGATGGGGAATTTAGCCTGTGCAGAGTGCACATGCTAGTTATCTTGTTCCCCCAGAGGACCCCGCCGCGAAGCTGCAGCCGTGGGATGCTCCTACTGATCCATAATGGGAGGGTGTAAGAGAATGTTGTCAGCTGAGGATATTAGAAGGGAAAACGCTCAACCCATTTCTAGGTTTTGGTTTCACCCTGTCCGGAGAAGCCAGAAACATGAGATTTCTCTTCTAATTTCTAATTCTCATTTGTTTTTACCTTCCTCATGATGCATTTTTTTTGCTGTGGAACATAGGTGACTGGACTACTACCTGATGCAATTGATACTACTTGCAATCAACATCTTGAGAAAGTACTTGGAACAAATCATGCAAGCATTCTGCGTGTTCCATTCAGAATGGAGAAGGGAATTCTCCAGACTTATATGGAGGTTAATCCTTAATTAGAAATCTTAGTTTTTGTCTGTTCAATCTGATCTTTTATAGATATCAAGCTTCTACATTTGATATGCAGGCCCCAATCTGCATTTGAAAAGAATGTTGAGGTTATATTCATGAATGCTTCTAATCAAAATTGTTGAAATTACAATACCAATTGAAAGTAGCAAGGAATCTAGCTAATCTCTAATCAATATGCAGTTTGCTGGTAATGAGAATGGCATCACTACATTTCAGATGGAAGATCAAGACAAATCAAATCAACAAAACTCAGTTTCTTCAGGAGATGCTTTGTTTCTTGTCCATTGGAAAGACAGGTTTTTAAATGTCAAGGTTTTTTGTCTTGCTGATTCAGGTTTTTTGTCATCTTGATTCAAGTTTTTAATTTTAATTTTAATTTTATTTTGTTGTTGAAGCATGTATGTTTCTATTGCCACTTGTATGCAGGTTTCTATTGCCACTTGTATGTTTCTGTTGCCACTTGTTTAATATTGCAAGTAAAGGTTCTAATGATTTGGTAGTGGGCCCAGCCTCTAAAGGAATCCGCCAATCAGCCCTTCGGATTAGGACTTCTGTTCCCTACTCTTTTCTTTAATTTAGTTGCTTTTGTTGCTTGCTCAAAAAAAAAGTCGTGTCTATCTGCAATGCATGTATTAGGTTAAATGCTCTGTCTATCAATGATGAGTTTTTTTTTAAGGCTGGTGGGTCTAGTTAGTAGAAAGGTGCCATAGAGAACCACTTATTGCTTAGAGAAGTTAGCCTTTTGTCTCCTGGTCTATTCATCATGTGAGTCCCATCCTAGGAGAAAATATCTGTGTACCTACATGTTTGTAATGGTATAGTAACAGTGTTATAACCTGAGTAGTTTTTTGCTAACACACATGGGCCTTTCCTACTGTCTAATATGCTTTTAAAGTTTTGCATTAACATGTGTCTCAACCATGAATGATGAATGCTCTCAGTCTAGTTGGTCTCTCTCTTTTGACACAGTAGTACAGAACTTCGACAGCTACAGCAGCTACACTGACCATTATTTTGAGAGAAAAAATGTGCAAGTTGTCATATTACAAAACATGGCATGGTGTTTACTCTTATAATCATCTTATAATAGAATTAGCGAATGGAATTTGTCAATTTCTTTCCCATAATGTGACTTGTTTTTTGTTCATGTTACAACGTTTACCTAATCTGAACCTATCATCGGGTAGGTTCTCTAGTCTCTACCTTGGATGGGCCATGTCCCAAAATCATTTCATTGGAGTTTTGGGGAAGAAAGTGGATGGTTATTAGAAGTCAACTGAAGTTAATTTGACTTCCCATTTTCACCCTTCAAAATCCTTCAATCTAAGGATTACATTATCCAGTTGGCCACAGGATATGGTATATGGCCCATCCCATGTGCTAGTTATGTGTATTCTTTTCCCGCTTTGCGGGCTTTATAATAAATTGTTGTTTCCTCTTTAAAAAAAAGGCATTGGATTGAACCCTGGATCACCCACACACACCACACCGTCTGTTTGCTCATCTAACTAGCGGGAGATATCTAACACACTACATTTTCTTTTTGGTTGGATGTTTCCTTTAGCCATTCTTGAGGCCTGATTTATTGCACATGCTATTTTTTGAGTGCAGGTATCTTGTTCCTGCTGACTTAACTATGGGGCAATTTGTTTACGTGATTCAAAAGAGTATGAATCTGACCCATGAGAAGGCCATTTTCTTCTTTGTGAAGAATATTTTGCCACCCACTGGTAAGGAATTTGACACAAATTTCATTACTTCCATGATGGTCCATTTGGATGCACCGAGTGTATTGGATTAGGATCAAATTAGGAAACATTCACATAATTTTTGAATATTGGATAGACCGTAAAATGATCTGGCAAAATGGATGGATGGAGTGGTAAAAACCCATACATCACAGTGGGCTCCACAGAGCCCCTGTCTGGACCAAGTCTATCTAGGCAGGGGCTGGCTGCAATCCATTTCCACCTCCAGGGGCCCGGTCTCAGATTATACGTCCCAAAACTCTCCAACATTGGAGGATTGAAGCCGTTCAACTTTTGGCCTCTTTATCGTTGAATTTCCCAATGACAACAAATTATAGGAATGGCCTAGTGGATCTTGGGTCTAGAATCGGATTACTAACTGTACAGACGAAATATATGATCCTAGACCTTAGGATATGGCTAAAACATGTGCAGGGGAAATGATACTTTGAGATGACAGGCCCAGCATGGAAAGGCCATTTACAGGCCAAATGGAAGGGTTGAGATTTCTCCATAAGGGAGTATTTAGGGAATGGACGCGAAATGTGTCCTACCCCAGCTGACAACGTACGGGTAGATCTGTGGGGGACACTGTGACCTATCTGTTTATTCAAGTTGTACATCCCTTTTCTCATATCATTTTAAGGTATGAGATCAAAAATAGGCAGATCCAAACAGACATTAGCATGCTACTTCGAGAACATTGACATTATGGCTGGTAATGGAGCGGGCTAGAGCTAGGCAAAATTGATCTTTTGAATAGGCCTGGCTGTTTATTTCAAAATCCAATGCTGAACCAGCCCCAGTTGATATTTAGCGGAAAAGACTTAGTTTTCTCTTCTCTCTTATGAGTTGGGTGGTTTTGTTTGTTGTTTCACAAATTAGAAACAAAAGAATGCATCTATGATCCTCCTTTTTATCTATTAGATCTTATCTTGATTCAACTATTTTAATTATGATTTTCTCTGTATTAAGTATTGCAAGGAGACATTTTATGATGTTTCCCTTTTTTGTTGATCTTTATTACTGACTAGAGGACAAGACTGCCTTTCTTATCTGCTTTCTGTTATACATATATATGCATATTTATATTGTTTATTCTTTATGATTTGCAGCTTCGCCATTTCTGTGATGCGTGGTCAAATTTAGCTAGTGCATATATGAGGAAAGGAAGACTTAATGAGGTAGCCTGGTGTTGTCACCAGGCTCTTGCATTGAACCCTCGCTTGGTGAATCCTTGTTTTGTTTTATCATTTAGTTTCCTTCTTTTGTTGTAGATGCATTGAAATTACTATTTGCAGATCTTCCCCTTATTGGCAGGTTGATGCTCATAGCAACCTTGGTAATTTGATGAAGGCATAAAGGCTTAGTATAAGAAGTAAGTCATAGTGGATTCGATACATTATTTTCATTGGATGTTCTTAAAGACTCGAAATTGCGCTGATTAGAAGCTCATAACCATCTGTCCATCACCTGTTTTGAAATGGTGAGAAAAGTTTAGAGAAACCTGTCAGATTTAACAGTTATTTTTTCTAGACATGGGTCCCACTTGCAACTTAGACTGAGGAACTATAGCGTATTTTATTTAATGGATTTTTTTGGATGCTTATTACAAAAAAAAGGACCTTATGAAGCAGTGTTTTGGGTCTTACTCTCACTTGTCATTTGTCATTTGTCCATCTTATATCAATTTTTACTTCATGAATAACCTCAAATGGTTTCTTTTTTGCAGTTTGTCAGAAAATGCATATGTTCTTGTGGCAGAGGTATTGAAGAAAATGCATATATTCTATAAGCATTAAGCTCCCTTGTTGCTTCACTACTTGAGAATGAAAAGGATCTTTAACTTCTCTCTAACTGGTCCAATTCCTCCTGCTTTGGGTAATTTGACCATGCTCAAAATTTTGTATTTTTTTTATAAATCAGATTTCAGGTACAATTCCTACAGAATTAGGGAATCTCAAGAATTTGGTTGAGTTGATGTTGCAACGAAACAATTTGACTGGTCTGATTCCTCATGCTTCGAGTAATTTGAAAAACCTTACATTGTTGTTGGTCCGATTCTTCCTGGTAAGCTTGCAACAGTAATTTGTTTATAACTGCAGGTATTTGTGTGGCTTTTTGGATTATTAATAAAATTCCATCATTTAAAAAAATGACACAACTCTATAAATATCTAGGATGATTATAGCTGAAATGAGGATGTTTAGATAGATTAGTGGCAAGATGAGGAGTTTGTTCCTTGTAGGATTTTACAGCTGTGTAAAACTTCTAAGTCTCATGGTGGATGTGGCTACCATATGCTAGTTGTTGTCATTTATGCTGCTTTTGATTCTTGATTCACTTTGTAGTTATTCTGCTTTTGAAGAAGTTCACCCACATGCTCCAACATTGATGACTGATGTGTTTGGCAATTATGTTATTCAAAAGGTATGATTTTTCTAGAAAAATAATCATTGGTTTCCTTCCATTTTTTTTTCTTTTTTTCTTTTCCCGTAAAGATACCTTCAATTCTTTTTCCCCTGCTCATCTACCCTCCTTTATCTTTTTTTAAAAGGCTGTGGACTGGTGATCTGGTAGTCTCTATATTCATTCTCATGTTGGTTGTATGAACTCGTTCGCCTATGATATAAAAATGCTCGGTTATTGTTTGTCTTTGCAGTTTTTTGATCATGGAAGCCCTGAGCAGAGAAAAGAACTAGCAAATCAGCTTGCTGGCCACATTCAACCTTTGAGCCTTCAAATGTATGGGTGTCGGGTAATTCAAAAGGTATTATTATGGGTCATTTGTTAGGTGGGGCTTGCCATGTACTGTTTTCTTCTTTATACAGACAAATAGTTCTTGGCAGCCGGCTTTTGGACTGTCCTATATACTACTCAACATTGATCAATGCACACACTGTATACTAGACAACTCAATATTTATGAGGATACCAACGACTAATTCTGAATCAATTTAAATTTTCAGGGCCCTACACAATTCAATCTGGCTAATCCACGCTTACACATGTTGCCCTTTTTAATGGACGATATGTGCTTGATTTTATTTTTATTATTACTATAGTTGTTGTGGGATGCAAATATGCTCTACTTGAATTCATGATGTGAGCTGATTACTTGGGTTTTACCAACCAAAGGGTAGGTGTTAATGTAGATGGACAACATTCTTATGATCTCAGACTAGTTTGAGATCTATGACTAAGACTCACTAACACAACATCTCTGTTTGAGTTTTGCTTGTGGTTTTGAAACAATTGCTTGCAACAAATGTTTATGAGTACTAGGTGGCCTATTAATGAAAATGATGTCTCCGTCCATAACACATCTGTTTATGATTTGACCAACTTTCAAATATGTATGTCCTTTTGAACCTTTCTTTATTGCATAAGTGGCTGAGCCAACTCTGTATGTTACACATAATTTGTCATCCACTAGTTTCTGTAAATGAAAATAAGAGGATTGATCTTAACAGTATGGTTGCCATGCACATAGAAAATGCTTGCAATGAATGTTTATGAGTACTAGGTGGCCTATTAATGAAAACAATGTCTCCGTCCATAATACGCTTGTTTATGATTTGACCAATTTTCAAATATGTATGTCCTTTTGAACCTTCCCTAATTGCATAAGTGGCTGAACCATCTCTATATGTTACACATAATTTGTCATCCACTAGTTTCTGTAAATGATCCATGTTGTATGCCAAGACCTTCTCTTCAAATGTGATCTTTTGAACAATTTCTAATGGTAAACCGATTTCATGAATCCCTTTCTATGCATCCCCAGTAATCACACTACGAGAAGAGAACCCTGATCCCTTCACGATATTTGGTGCAACCAAACACAGCCTAATTTTGAGTTGCATTATCAAGCACCCATGGTTTAAAATTAGCAGGAGATATATGAAACAAGGGAACCTAACCTAAACCTATACTTATAACCTAAACCTATTCTCAAATCCCAAAACCTATAACCTAAACCTAAACCTTAACCTATAACCCAACCTAAACCTATCTCAAATCCCAAAACTTATAACATACGTCTCTTGTCAAGAATGCACATGTGTAGTTCATCAAACAATATATTATGTGATATTGTGTGCATGATATCTATGTTGTAATTACAGTTATCTATAATAATAATAATTTGTTCATTATAGTGCATTCACAATAGTTATCATTGCGGTTACAGTTATTCATTATGTGACGGGTTTTCAGGTGAGATGATCGAATATTAAAACAAAATAGTCTGCGGTTTTGAGAAGCGATTCCCAGGATGTATGTGTGTTTCAGGGGCCATTTGCACCTTGGAAGCATACAATGGAAAGTAAGGAAGACCCTCGAGTTCCCTTCTTTGAATCATGAAAAGAAATTTGAGCTGAATCCCATGCATTGGTAATATTAGGCATGCTCATGAGCAGGACATGTATAATTCCGTAAAAATTAATGGAGCAGACCCGGATGTGCGTCGGAGCTATCTGGATATTGAGCGGGGGTCCTTGGAAGGTGAGAACCACTGTTATAATCATGATAAAGCTATCTACTTCTTATAGATAACATTAGAGTAACCTGGCCATTTGGGCAGGCCATTTTTACGTATTTGGTCGCCATTAATGGAGTAGACCCGGATGTGCGTCGGAGCTATCCGGATGAGCGGGGGTCCCTGGAAGATGGGAACCGCTGTTATGACCATGATGAAGCTGTCCATTTCCTATGGACAACATTGAAAGGGCCTGGCCAATTGGAGCAGGCCGTGTTTATATCTGTATTTGCAGGGACCACACCCTTATCCTATAACCTAAACCTATTCTCAAATCCCAAAACCTATAACTACAACCTAAACCTATAACCTATAACCTAAACTTAATTCCCTAAACTTTAACCTACAACCTAACCTAAACCTATACTTATAACCTAAGCCTATTCTCAAATCCCAAAACCTCTAACTTAAACCTTAACCTAAACCTATAACCTATAACCTATAACATGAACCTATAACCTAAACTCAATTCCCTAAACCTTAACCTATAACCTAACCTAAACCAAAACCTATGCCCTAAAACCTTAACCTATAACCTATAACCTGAACTTATAACCTATAACCTAATCTTACCCTAAACCTAAAACCTAAACCTTAACCTATAACCTAAACCTAAACCTAAACCCAAAACCTAAATGTATTTTCAAATCCCTAAACCTAAACCTACACCTAATCCTAATCTCAACTCCCTAACTAAACTTAAACCAAAACCTATGACCTAAAACCTTAACCTATAACCTAAACTTATAACCTATAACCTAACCTTACCCTAAACCTAAAACCTAAACCTTAACCTATAACCTAAACCTAAACCTAAACCCAAAACCTAAATGTATTCTCAAATCCCTAAACCTAAACCTACACCTAATCCTAATCTCAACTCCCTAACCTAAACATAAACCTAAACTTGAAAACCCAAACCTAAACATGATCCCGATTTCCTAAACCTAAACCTTAACCTATTTTCAATTCCCTAAACCTATAGCTTATAACCTAAACCTAAACCTTTACCTAAACCTAAACCTAAACCTATAACCAAAAACCTTAACCTATAACCTAAAACCTAAACTTATAACCTATAACCTAACTTTAGCCAAAACCTAAAACCTAAACCTTAACCTATAACCTAAAACCTAAACCTAAACCTAAAACCTAAATGTATTCTCAAATCCCTAAACCTAAACCTACACCTAATCCTAATCTCAACTCCCTAACCTAAACCTAAACCTTAACCTAAACTTATAACCTTAACCTAAAACCTAAAACCTAAACCTAAACCTAAAACCTAAATGTATTCTCAAATCCCTAAACCTAAACCTACACCTAATCCTAATCTCAACTCTCTAACCTAAACCTCAACTTAAACTTGAAAACCCAAACATAAACCCGATCCCGAACCCAAACCCGATTTCCTAAACCTTAACCTTAACCTATAGCTTATAACCTAAATCTAAACCTAAACCTTAACCTAAACCTATAACCTTAACCTAAACTAAAACCTATGACCTAAAACCTTAACCTATAACCTAAACCTCAACCTTAACCTAAGCCTAAACCTAAACCTCAACCTTAAACTTAACCTAAACCTATAACCTTAACCTATAACCTAAAACTAAAACCTAAACCTAAAACCTAAATGTATTCTCAAATCCGTAAACCTAAACCTACATGTAATCCTAATCTCAACTCCCTAACCCAAACCTATACCTAAACTTGAAAATCCAAACATAAACCTGATCTCGAACTCGAACCTGATTTCCTAAACCTAAACCTTAACCTATTCTCAATTCCCTAAACCTATATCTTATAACCTAAACCTAAACCTAAACCTATAACCTTAACCTAAACCAAAACCTATGACCTAAAACCTTAACCTATAAACTAAACTTCAACCTTAACCTAAACCTAAACCTAAACCTTAACCTTAACCTAAACCTATAACCTTAACCTATAACCTAAAACCTAAACCTAAACCCAAAACCTAAATGTATTCTCAAATCCCTAAACCTTAACCTACATCTAATCGCAATCTCAACTCTCTAACCTAAACCTAAACCTAAACTTGAAAACCCAAACCTAAACCCGATCCCGAACCCGAACCTGATTTCCTAAACCTAAACCTTAACATATTCTCAATTCCCTAATCCTATAGCTTATAACCTGAACCTAAACCCTAACCTAAACCTAAACCTTAACCTTAACCTATACCTATAACCTTAACCTAAACCAAAACCTATGACCTAAAACCTTAACCTATAACCTAAACCTAAACCTAAACCTAAACCTTAACCTAAACCTATAACCTTGACCTAAAACCTAAAACCTAAACCTAAACCTAAAACCTAAATGTATTCTCAAATCCCTAAACCTAAACCCACACCTAATCCTAATCTTAACTCCTTAACCTAAACCTAAACCTAAACTTGAAAACCCAAACATAAACCCGATCCCGAACCCGAACCCGATTTCCTAAACCTATAACCTATAGCCTAAACCTTGACCTATAACCTATAACCTAAACCTATAACCTATAACCTAAACTCACTTCCCTAAACCTTAACCTATAACCTAACCTAAACCTAAACCTATAACCTAAACCTAAACCTAAACCTCAATGTAAACTTAAACCTAAACCTAAAACGTAAAACCTAAACCTAAACCTAAAACGTAAATATATTCTCAAATCCCTAAATTATAACTGGAATCGCAAATGCCAACAGGGAGAATCTTTCGACGATTTCATAACCCGCCTAGTTAGTAACCAAGTTTGTATTTGGGTCATGTTATTTACAACATTTGAATTTCTTCCAGCCATACTTGCAACTTGAATTATTTCGTGGATTTTGAGATCTGAAATTTAGCAAATGTCTAACCATTTTTAAAAGAACACTACCACAGAAAATTTCTATATCAGTAGTGTCTTAATGCTTGGTTTTGTCCCATTTTCATCTACATATCATTCCTGGGGCAACTAATAGAAAATTCGAATGGTTCTATACCGGTAAAGTAAGCATACATTAAGTTTCTTCCTGTCCTATGCAGGGCTTTGACAAACTAAAAGAGACAGTTGAGAAGTGGGAGGGCATAACAAAGGCACTAGCATGATTTAATTTAAAACTTTTTGCTGACAAAGACACATATGAAGCCATGGATGAACTTGTAAAGTTGCAGAACAAGACTGCTCACCAACTGGCCATGAAAGTCATCTGCAACTGAAATGAAAGTGTTTCTCTTGCCTTGCTTCAATCTGTGGCAGCTCATATGAGGCCAGAGAATGGTTCTTGGTTCACCATTGTTGAATGGTCTTGTAACTCTTCACTATTAGTAATTGCTTCAATCTGAGGCAGCTCATATGTGATTGTAATTAAATGAATGAATGATTATGCAGGTGATAATTGAATGAATGAATGAATGATTATGTAGGTGGTAATTGAATGAATGAATGATTGTAATTGAATGAATGAATGATTATACAGGTGGTAATTGAATGAATGAATGATTATAAAAAAAATTTTAATGTAAGCTATAGCTACGAATATTAACCGTAGCTGTTATAAAATTCGGGATATTGCTACGGATCCAACACCACTTTTAGCTACCAATAATATCCGTAGCTGTAGGTTTTTTTTACTACAGAAAAATTTGCTACGGATTATATCCGTAGCTATTTTAACCTATTACTACGGATTAGATCCGTAGCCATAGATTTTAGACCTATTGTTTTGGGACCTACGACGACGGTTGTGCCACGGACGTGCTACGGATTTAATCCGTAGCTATAGGTCTATGGCTACGGATTCAATCTGTAGCCTTTGCCCATTTTTCTGGTAGTGAACGGTTGCATTTTTCTAAGATCTAGTTTTGGAATTAGGTTAAGATTATGATTTTTCTACTTTCCATTTTTAGGTTTGGTTTTTTTTTCTAAGTTATTTTAGAAATAACTTTGCTTTCTAATTCTGGGTTTAGAAACTTTCCTTTTTCTTTATATATATATATATATATACACACTAACTCACTTTCCTTTTTCTTTTACAAGACCCTAACATAGATCTTCTCCAATCTATATATATATATATACACACTAACTCACTTTCCTTTTTCTTTTACAAGACCCTAACATAGATCTTCTCCAATCTGGTAACTTCTTTCTAACTTCTTTACTTACTTTCCATATTGCTGTAAGATTTTTCTTTTATTCTCTTTTAGGATTAGGTTCAGGATTAGGGTTTCACCATGTATATGCAAGAGTGAGAGCATCATACATTGAGCTAGTTTTAGAGAATGCGAGAAATTATGAAGGGCTGACAAATGATTATGTTAGAAAACAACCTACATCTCAAAATCTTTCTGGAAACATCATCAAGAACCAAACAGAATACAATGCTCCACCGGTTAAGAAATCCTTATGCAATCATATGCAAGAGAATAATTACACCCCACAGATTAAGAAAACAGTACGTGAGTGTTGGGGCTATCATAACTATGGGAGTGAGAATTATAATCACCTATCAGATAAGAAAAAAATAATGACAGATTATATTATGGGTGATAAATGAATCAACAACCATCAGATTCTCCCACCTATGACCCGTATGATTATAATCAGTGAAAACATCAATATTGGAAAGATGAACCAACAATACATTATAGTGACAATTCTCTTAAGTCTTCTACCTTTGAAATCCAACCAGAAACGATCCAAGAGGATTCACTTCAGGGTTACACAAATAATTTTTCTAGCATCAGAGGAATGATAGAAGCACTTGAATCATGCTTTGATAAGCTAATGGAGGTTAGTTCAGCCCAGACTCAACCGAATCACCTATGATCAGTGGAAACATCAACATTAGACAAATGAACAACCAATTGATTTTAATGACAACTCATTTAGATTCCCTACTTATGATATTCAACCGAAAATAATCCAAGAGGAATCAATTCAGAAACATATAGATGCTCAAGAACAATTCAACAAATATGTCGCATAAGCAATTGTAGGTATTATGAAGTCATTAGAGGCTATTGAACTTGCCATTCAAGAACGTCAGTCACATCTTAATTAGGAAGAGGCAAGTTCATACTAGCTTTAACCCAATTTGGAAACACAATGCGAGAAAAGTGATCCTAACTCGCTTGTGAAGAGTACTGAAATTGAGAATGAAGAGTTGGATTGTGTTAATGAGCATAGGGTTCAATTTTCCAAAGAGTTGATCTCGATCATGGTCCAAAGGAATGATCAAGAGATGTGGGTGTCTTTCAAATATAATGATACTAACACACTTCACTCACATGACACACTTGGTGTAACGACCTTGGAAATTTTTGTGCTAATCTTTCCTTAAGTAGTGTTTTTGGGGTAATTAGCGCTATACTCGATTGCTTGTGAAATTCACATCAATCACTTTAAATTATATCTGCATGGCTCAAAACTTGTAGATTAGTTAGCGCTACGTTACTCTGAAATCTGAGATCCATCGCTAAATCCAGTTCTTCTGGAAAATTTTTGGAAGATCTGGATCGGACTTGGACCGCGCGTCGAAAGTCCGATGACGATGATCTTAGGCTGTTGCGGTCACTATGTTGGGCTTGACCATCACCTCGAAAATCAAGTCCATGTGATGTTCTGGGTCGATTTGATTGAGTTCGGAGTGAAGAGTGTGAGAACGATTGGAAATTTAATAAGATTTTATGAAATCTGAATCATGTCGCTTGCGCGACGATTTTAAGCATTCTGACCGTTGAATTCTGACCTAATTTCACCCTCTGATCAGGGAAGGTGGCCTAGGCATATCCTTGTGCTTGTGGACCTGATCGAGATTCCGTGACCGTTAAATTGAGTGTGGTCCGCCACGGCTGATCTGAAGAGCCGGTCAGTACGAAAACTCAGCCTGACCTAGATCCATGGTCAATGAGCTTAAGTCTGACCTTACGTGGTTATATGCCCACCAGAAGTGCTTCGTTGGATCGTAAGAAGTAGGTTTTGGTTATACTTTAAGTATACCTTGACCCTGGGGTTATTTTCATCCATAATAGGCCTATTTATAGTCCTTAAACCCTGGCCCTCTTTACCATACGAATTTTCTCTAACCCTAGCTTGGAGAGAGAGTGGAAAAGAGAGAGATAGTGAGAGATAAGTTGGTGAATCATCTTGGATTCTTTCCTCTTCTTCTGCATCCTTGAATCTTCACTTTGAATCATTATTCTGACGGTTCTGAGTTCATCTTGGGGTAAGTTAACCTAACCCTAATCTGTGTTGGAGCTTAGAATAGTCTTGGTGTTGTTGTATCTCATCTCTATTCTTGCTTTAGGGTATTCCATCGTC
The DNA here is from genome assembly GCF_029962835.1 of Magnolia sinica. Lineage (NCBI taxonomy): Eukaryota > Viridiplantae > Streptophyta > Magnoliopsida > Magnoliales > Magnoliaceae > Magnolia > Magnolia sinica. The sequence goes on along the minus strand of NC_080591.1, from coordinate 27,900,524 downwards.
GTTGACGAAGACAACTCGTCTAAATCAATTCGGTGTTTCTTTTCCTTGCTTAAGGTGCGGACTTTAAGTGTATAGTTATGGTTTTCAAGGCTTTCAATGCCAGTTAATGATTTATTCTTGTTATGGATGAGATTTCACATGCCAAATGTTGTGTTTACGTTGCTTTCCTGATATGCATGCGTTATATTGAGATTTGTGTATTCTATGTGTATTTATAAAGTACCGTATACGTATAAAATATGCACTTGTGTTTGCCATGATTATTTGTCATGTATGTATGCTAGATGTATGTATGACAACTCCTTGATAAAAGGAATTGTCCAAAGGTGTGTATTGCAACATACGTCATATATGTTGTTCCATGTATTCTAAGTGTTTGTAGAAATGCATGAATGATCTAAAGTGTAACTAATTACACTAATTGCGGGCATTGAGAAGTGATTCTCAACACTCCTATTGATGTGCATGATTTCCTTTATGCAAGTTACATTCCATGTTATTTCAATTCAAGCATTACTTATGCTTACATTTATGTTAAGTTGATATTCTTCAGATGCTTGAGTACCACTTGAATTAAGTTGTTGTTCCCTTACTGTTTTACATTCCATATGAATATCTGTTGTAATGTAATATGTTTGAGACTATGCATTAGTCTAGGAAATCGGTAATCTGCTTCATGATCGTGGTTGAGGTAGCTTTCGCCACGTAGGACATATTAGACGAACCCAAGTCGTATTAGAGTCGGCGGTAGTGGTTTGGCCACGCGTAGTGTTTGCGCACTCTATGTCGCTCAACCCAACGTGCGCTCGTGCTAGTCGAGTTCGTCAAGTAACCCGATTGTCCGATGTATGTTCACCATGTATGGACGCTACTGTTTGAATCTAGGGTACTGAACTTACCAGTGAAATCCTATTAACCATGGTACTTGATCCGCTAAGACTCATGAGCCGGACATGGTGGTATGGGACACCGTGGTCGAGCTGTCGGCCTACGCTGGGGTGACGAGCCTCCCCGTAGTGACCAGTGAGCAACTAAACTCGTGAGCCGATTGTGGTGGTATGGGATACTATATTCGTGCTGTTGGCCTACATTGATTGGTGACGAGCCCTTTGTAGTGACCTCGAGCATACCTGGATACCGCAATGAGGTGACGAGCCGAACTGTGGTAATAAAGGTATGAAAGGCGTGCATTGATTGGTGACGAGCCCTTTGCTACGACCTCAAATATATGATCGTATGAGACGACTAGGATTGACGACCCTAGAATGGATCACTATTTGGATGGTGACATGAGGAAGGTATCTTAGCTTCCCGATCCTGCTGTATGAAATGGACTAATAACAACTTGGTAATCATATCCATGCACCGCATTTGCATGTGCTTTGTAGATGTGGCACACTTTGAGGTGGTATCATGCATAACGTAAGATGAAGACGCTGAGGGTGTACGTGTGAGGGCATGCATCATTTTGCATACATCCCTGCATTAACAAGAGTACTTAGGATTTATTTAATTGTTCTGCTTTATCATTACTATTTGATTGAACTGATAACATATTAACCAGTGCCTTATTGTTCCACTGAGTTGATCACTCACTCCCACGTTCTGGGGCGGTGTTAAATACCCACCAGACTCTGTCTTAGGTTCTGATGTTGCAGATGTGGATGCGACTTCTGAGGCAGAGTGGGAGATGGATGATGATGAGGCTACTTTCTCCTATATGCAGTTTTCAGACAGGTTCTAGCGAGCCTTGGTCTGATGCGCGGGATGCTGGGATTATTTTTGAAAATTTAAATGATGTAACTTGATACTTATAATTTTGATAAGTAACACTTTCATACGACCTGGTTTGTATATGTACTTCAGGGATTTACACTTGTACACATATTTTTCTATAAGTCTTCTGCTTGCTTTATTCACTTATCCCTGAATTATATCTGTATTTTGGCTTAATCTATTTCATGTTTTATGCACTAGTACAGTCAACATACATCCATCATTAAATATGTTGCATAAGTGATGTTTTGGAACTTGGGAGCTGAGTTATGCTCGACCCCCAAATTTCAGGGCGTTACACTTGGTTTCAATGATGAGGAAGAGGTTAGTTTATTCGAACCTTAACCCAATCGAGGAACAAAGTATGAGGAAAGTAATCCCATTCCATGTGTGTATTGCACTGAATTGGAAGATGATGAGTATTGGGATGACAATCATAAATGTATAGCTCAAATCCCCCTAGATTCAATATCAAGTTTGACCCATATCAAAGATCAAGGGGTTCATGAAGTTGTCGACCATAGTGATCTACTCAACCCATCTGACATGGCCAATTTAAATGTGGAGGATGAACCACTTTCAACTAAACCTTTCAACTTTTGTGAGATACATTTAGACCACTCCCCTGAATTGAATAATGATATGATTCGGGAGATGGATGAGTTGCTCGATATGACTCTGGAATTTAAAACTATCCAGTTGAGGCCACCATCTGAGTTATCAACCCTTGAGTAGTACTGATGAATAGAGTCTTCACATCAATTCTATGCCTATTGATTTTCAATCTACCTATATAAGGTAAGACATGTAACACCCCATACTTTCAGTACTCGGGTGTTACCGTATAACCTAACTTAGTATGAATGTTAACCTAGCTTACTTGAACAGTCGCCCTCAATCTATCCGTCTTAACCATTTGACTTTGAATATGACAACTAGACCTTTAAGAATTTAGTTCAATCTACCTTGGATCCCTAATGACCTTTCAACCATCCGATTTTGGACTATAACAACTCATAACCCAATCATAAGATTTGAGATCGATATGTCCATTTAACTGTCACAAGATGATTAAATTTACCCTGTACTTAAATAAATAAATAAATAACTAATCTTATTGTTAGAATCTTGATCGTGATGATATTTCAAGATACGCCTATTTAGTAAAATTAAATCATACAAAAATAAATTTAGGGGTCAAAATCACAAAATCCATCGTTCATTAGTTTACAACATCCTATTAGATGTTCCACCCTTGAAAACACAAATCATATCATCTGATTTTATATTTAACTTCGGGATCACACCTCAAAGCCCCAAGGAACCCATATAACCTCTTGGACAGTATGGGTCTTGGAAAACATCATTAGTGGGGCTCAAATCACCAAATCCATTGTCCACCAACTCAAAAACCAATCTGCGAGTGACACACAAGATAAGACTTGAATACCTCTCTATAGGGGCTTGAAATCCCACTACTAACCACCATGGGAATAGCCTTTGGACCTTAGTATCTTGGTTGATAGGAATGGATCAAGATCAGATAAAATCTAGCCACTAGGTCATTAGAAAATGCCATTTTACCACACAAAACGGGTTGTGGGGCCAACCTAAGTCTTAGATCTGCCTGACCTTTGGATAAAGGACCTGATTGGGGCCTCCAAAGGGAATGGATGGTGTGGATTTCATCAAATCCACTTGTAGACCCCACATGTAGTTGCATGTGTGCACAGTGTAGGAGCTCTCGCTGTGCACTGAACCAAGGGGTTGGTCAAATCGGGTTGACCCAATAGTTTCCCAAATAAGGAGAGTCTCCTCTTGCTATCCCACCAGCATCCGTTTTAAATGGATTGATGCTATTTACTTTTATTAGTGGGCCACCATCACGACCTAGACACATGATCTGGACCGTCCATCTTACTCAGACGAGGCTTCTGACTAAGACATGGCCCTTCTTGCTCGATAGAACACATGTAAATGCACGTGAATTGTGGCATAATCGGACTACATGTGACGCATTTCTAAAAATAGAAACCACTCATAACACCTTGCAAGCGATCCGCATGAGCTCCCTTCTCTCAATCTCAGCCGTTCGTTAAGTGTTATCCCAGCCATTCAGTAACCCTTCATAAGTTTAGGGTTTGTAAACAAAACCATGGCCAGTTTTGGTTCTTGCTCACCGTATTTGGAGACGGTTTCGGCCAGAGAAAATCCAGACCACTTGTTATTGATCCAACGGTTTAGGAATGTTAAGGAAGCATTATAAGAGAGGCTGGGATTGAGCGCAAACCAATCCTACTGGCCGCTCCTGCAACAACCCTAGAAAAGAGTTGTCTCCTCCTCCAAATGAACTCATCACCCAAACCTCCCTAAACCTTCAACACCTGTATCCCACAAGCTCCTCTGAACCCATCTGGATCATCCAACACCTCCAGATCGAAGGAACTAAGTTCCGTTTCTGATTTGTCATTAATGGAAGCCACCTTCTATCTCTGAAATCACTTGCAAAACACCTCCAGAGCTTCAGAATATTCCACCTACTAGCCTCCCTAGGCTTCTCTTTGACCTCCAAGTGAAACAGATCAGAGCAAGGGTCGTTGGATTTCAATTCGCCATTAACAGCCAAACCATCTTCTCCACCGAGCTGCACTGACTCGGTTCGAGTCCAAACCGAGTCTGGTTCTTGTTGGCCCATCAGAAAAGGGGTTAGGGAGAAGGAAATAGGTAGATAGAAAAAAAGGAGAAATAAAGAGAGGAGACAGAGGGAGCAGGGATGGTGTGGCTACACCATGACTCTCCTCCAGTTACTGACTCGAGTCGGGCGGTGTGAGTCGGGTCGCTACTTGTATGAGCTTTATGGCTAGGATTGGTCGAAGTCCGACCACGATGGTGGCTCACGATGTAGTAGAAAAGGAAGGAGAAAGAAGAGAAGATGGAGGAGAAGAATCAGGTAGAGAGAGAGAGAGGAGTATGGTGAGTGGGCTGTGTAGCTGGCGAGTCGACTTGACTCACCTGAGTTGGGTCTGGACGTTCATTACTAGACTTCTAGCATAGAAGTAGAAAGCATGAGGAAGAGAGCAAGAGAAAGGAAAGAGAAAAGATAGGGAAGAAGAAGAAAAGAAAAATAAGAGAGAGTTGGGTTTTAGTGGTTGTTGAGTTAACTCGGTTGAAACCGAGTCCAACCAAGTCAAGTTGGGTTTGGTCTGTTCTGGCTCATTGCTAGACATTCTAGCAGGATGGAAAAAAAGGGAGAAGTAGAGGAGAAAGGAAAGAAGAAGGAGAAAGAAAAGGAAAGAAAGGAAGAGAGAAGAGGACCGAGTCGAGAGGTGAGGCTCAACTCCAAGTTAAGTTAAACTAAATCGACTGACGTAAGATAACTTTTCCTCCCTCATTAGATTGTTTGGTTTAGTATTGTCATTGGTATTACCCTAACAATCATGATTATTAAGCATGAATAGCTATTAACATGTTATATATACTAGTATTAGTTATCATAAACAAAACCACGACTATTAGACATAATATTCTATTTACCATTTTTTTATGTCGTCATTGACAATGAATCGCACTAATCATTACCATCATAATGGTTATTATAACCATATTAGCTAATTATATCATTAATGGTAATTGTTGAGGTCAAATATTGCATATTAGACCCCAATTATTACTTGGTTTTATGAACATAATAATGTTTAATGCTTTATTTTAATCATGTTTGTGTTGCAAGGTGAATTTAGGAGCGTGGATTGAAAAAGGTACTAAAAGCATGGATTTGATACTCAAGAATCACCAAGGCAAGGGATGGATCATAGGAGTCCGAGATTGAAGAATTCACACGCCAAAGATCTGAGAAAATCAAGTGATTGAAGATAAAGAAGCTTGAGAATTATCCTGAATGCAAGATCACAGGGTTTCCACCATCCGTTTGGCACGAAACTTTATAAACGGCCTGAGGATCATAAAGTAATTGTACATGTAAAATTTCAGCCATTGGCTCTTTCTGGAAGTGGCCCAAAGGACAGCATTAGCCATAAATCGTTGATTTGGGGCCCACGTGATATCTGGATATGCCTCAAATTTGGGCTCCACTTCTTAAATTAGATGGGAAGACGGATGAATGGAGCAGATTTCTCATGAACATCATAGTGGACCCCACATTAGGTTGCGTGCGTACACTGCCCACGTGAGTATGCAGCACACCGGACTAGGGATTCGATCAAAGGACCACTGACCCAATCCTCTCCCCCTCATTTATACAGCGTTCACACGCTGGGATGCTGTGGCACCTCATGGCCCACCATTGTGGACTGGTTCGATGATTGGAGCCATTCATTGTGTCAAGGGGGGCATCGACCATATCCATGGTGATCTTTTACTCTGATGCACGTGCACACATGAGGATCACCATCAAACGCAGGATGAACGGCAACGTGATTTGATACAATGGGCTGCACCAAAACTCGATCAAAACCACCCATTTCTGACTGAAATCTCACCAGAAATCCAATGGACAGGGTGTATTTCTCTGAAAATATCACTGTGGGGCCCACCGAGCATCTCAACGCAAGTCCCTTGTATGTGTAACACACGTTTGGAAAAACTAGAACTTTCGAGAAGTTGTGTGGCTTAGATCACGATCAGATGGCCGATCTGGACCGTCTTGACCCCATCCAAGGAGATGGAACCAAGTTTGGGATGACCGGCCGTCCCAAAAACTCCTCTAAATGCAAGTGGGTTACACTTTAGCTGCGTTTTCTTTCGCTGTAAAAGGTTGCTGCGTAAAACTCCAGCCACCACCTCTATCACCCACAACTGACTCCCTATGTTATAAAAGGAGAGCATGGAGACATGGAGAGAATCATCAGATCCTTGGACATGGAGAAAGAGAGAGAGAGAGAGAGAGAGAGAGAGAGAGAGAGAGAGAGAGGTGGAGCGGCCGGCGGCATGAGTCTACATCCTTCTTCCTTCTTTGGTTCTTCTTTCCTTTAATGCTTTTCTAAGATCTTAGTGTCATCATGTCTATGATGAGCTAAACCTCTTAGCTAGGGCTAAGAGGTGAAGCTTGTAGCGTGACAGGTTATTTTCTTTGCTTTGATTCATATTTTAGTTGAACTATCTTTGATTCTAGTTTGATTATAAGGAATGCTTTTAGTTTTTAATGGTTTGTTGTGACTTAAATTATAATGAATCTGCGATAGCTTTGAGCATGTTCTTTGCATTATTGTGATTATGAAATTAGGAACCCTGTTGCTCACCATCGCCCCTTGGACATGGTTGGATGATGGAATCCTTCTAATCTTCATAATTATCTCAGAGTGTTTGTGGATTGGTAAATTCTGTTGTTTGCTTTATCTCACGGATATGGTTTTGTGATAGAATCAATGTTAGTTCTCATACCTCTCATCTATTAAGGACTAGATCAAAGGAAGTTCAGAATTGATTTTTAATGAAATATCTTCCAACTGGATGAAGATAGGACTCTGGTTCTAGTTATGTTCGTGAATTAAGCATAGATCTCCTTAATCTATACATGTGGATCCTTAGAAACCCTAATTTCCCACCTTTGAATTTTACAAGTTTTAGTTAAATATTTCACAATTATTCTCTTAACTTCTTCAGATTTAGAATTCATCTTCTTCTAGTTCTAGTTACTTTCAGATTACGTACAAGGTTTAGTCCATGTGTATTCGACCTCGGTCTTACTAAGATTATTACTACATCGTGACCCTATACTTGGGGTGGTGAACAAGTTTTTGGAGCCGTTGCCGGGGACTAACAGCTGCATTTTTCTGAGATTAGCTAGTTTTGGAATTAGGGTAAGATTAGGGTTTTCTATTTTTAGGATTAAGTTTTATATTTTGTTTTTAGAAACTAACTTACTTTTTAATTTTAGGTTTAGAACTTTCTTAATTTATTTTTAGAAACTTTCTATTTTCTGTTTTTAGAAATTTTTCTTTTTAGAACTTTCTACTTTCTATTTTTAGGAACTTTCTAATTTTAAAATTTCTATTTTTAAAAACCGACTTGTTTTGTTTTCTGTTTTGTAGGTTCCTAACATAGAACTCTCCAATCCAGTAACGTTTTTCTAATTTCTTCCCTCTACTTACTTTTCATATTGCTATAGGATTTTTCTTTTTAGGCATAAATACAGAGTTAGGGTTTCACCATGCAAGAGTGAGAACGTCAGTATGCTGAGATAGCTAAGAGATATTAGGAAGGGATGTATGATGATTATGATAGAAATCAACCTATGTCTCAAAATTTTTTCTAAAACCATCATTGAGAATCGACCGGAATATAATACTCCACTAGTTAAGAAGTCCTTACGTGATCATATGCAAAAAAATAATTACACTCCACGGATTAAGGAAACAGTATGTGAATGTTGGGGTTTTCAGAATTATGGGAGTGAAAAGTTTTATCAACCATCAGACATGAAGAAAACAATGAGAGACTATATTATGGGTGATAATATGTATCAACAACCATCAGATTCTCCCACCTATGATCCGTATGACTTTGATTAGTGGAAATATCAAAATTAGAAAGATGAACCAACAACATGTTATAATGATTATTCTCTTGGATCCCCTATCTTTAAGATCCAACCAAAACGATCTAAGAGGATTCACATCAAAGTTATATGGGTTGTCTTGGAGAAATTAGAAAAACATTAGAAGCACTTAATTTGTGCATTGATAAGATAGTGGAGGCTAGTTCACCCCAGCCTCAACCTAATCCAATTCTTCATTCGCAGCTCCCCACCTATGATCAATGGAACCATCAAGATTGGGAAGTTGAATCAACAATGAATCATAGTGACAATTCTCTTGGGTCCTATACCTCAGAAATCCAATAAGAAACGATCCAAGAGAATTTACTTCAGAATTCTATACAAAATCTAGAGCTCATTCAACAAAACACGCTCCAAGGATTTCAAGAACTTATGAAAGATATACAACAGTGGAGTTCACATGATGCAATTATGGAAAGTACTGCAATTGAGAATGAAGAGTCAGATTGTGTTAATGAGCATATGGTTCAATTTCCTGAAGAGTCGATCTCGATGACAGTCCAAAGGAGTGATCAAGAGACGTAGGTATCTTTCAAATATAATTATAATGACACACTTCACTCACATGACACACTTGGTTTCAATGATGAGGAAGATATTAGTTTATTCGAACCTCAACCCAATCTAGGAATAAAATGTGAGGAATGTGATCCCATCCCAAGTATGTACTGCACGGAATTAGAAGATGATGAGTATTGGAATGACGATCATGGATGTTCAGTCCAAATTTCACTGGAATCAAGTTTAGCCCAAGTCAATGATTAAGAAGTACACAAAGTGATTGGTCATAATGATCTACTTCACTCATCTGACATGTTTGATTTAAATGTGGAGGATGAGCCTCTTTCAACCGACCCTTCTAACCCTTGTGAGACATGTTTAGACCACTCTCCTGAATTAAATGATGATATGATTCGGGAGATGGGCGAGTTGTTCGATATGACTCAGGAATTTGAAACCACATAGTTGAGGCCACCATCTGAGCTATACTCTTTTGATGATTTAGTGCATTTACTGAGAAGCTTCAATGAATAGAGTCTTCAAATCAATGCTTCGCCTATTAATTCTCATTCTGTTTGTGCAGGACAAGCGCAAGAGAGCAGTGAATGCCTTGATACAACTGAATTGCCCAACTCTTCGAAAGATTGCTTGGCACACTATGCAGATTGAAATGACCCGATAATACAAGAAATAGTGGATATCTTGCAAGACAATACCTTGGTAGTTGTTCCTAACCGAGAGAACCCTTATTCTGGAACCTCTCCTTTCTTATATCCTAAGTGTTTACCATTAAGGGGGGAGAATTTAGAATTGAATCGAAGCCTTGAACTTCGGAATGTGTAGAGGCTACATCATCTGCTAAGAATTTTTCTAAATTTTATCTACTTGTAATCTTTGATTCACCATGGGGTACTAACTCTGAAACTTTCTCTATCACAGGTGAATCATATATACATTGTATACCTCAAGCGATTTAATGACAATTTTTTGTTGAGGTCCATAAATTTCTTTGAAAATTCATGCTCCAGGGCATCCAAGCCTATTGCAAAAAGGGCTTTTGGATGATCTTATTAAGAAACATACTGAAAAATTTATCAAGATATTGGCCTAAGGAGGAACTTTGCGGCATAACTGAGTAGCTTTTCCTTACTTTCCTAGTTTAGGATTAATTTATTTCTTTCATGTTATGTCTAGGATAACCAATTTTATGCCGTTAGGATAGTTTGCTTTCCATTTGTTCTATGGTGGTTTGCTTTTTGTTGGTCTAACTCTTGTGGTAAACCACCTTCACGCTGAGATCCTTTTGGAAAAACTCATACAATCTCCTCGTCAGGTACTACCTTTTGATCACTTCTCCTTTATTTTCGTTGTCTTATGTTCATTACATGCTTATATCTTTTATATTGAGGACAATGTAGATTTTAGGTTGGGGATGAGAGATTAGGTTACCTAATCAGTGTTTTCTCAGTTTTGAGCAAAAATTGTGAAAATTTTTTCAATTTTTTTTTAAATTTTGTGAGTTCGAGTGATTTTAAAGGATATTCTTGATTTAAGAAGTATAAGATACATAATGTTGGTGACTTTTGATTCTTGGATTCAGTTAGTTATTAGATTTCACAGTTAAGTTCAAATTATTAATCGATGATTAGAAGTTTTAAACATCGATTGAGTCATGATTTCACATGTCCAATCTAGATTACACATTAAGGTTTAGTTCGTTATTGAATTATTAACTTGGTGATCATTAAGCATGGAAGGAACCAACCTGGGGAATTTGTCCATCACGTTCAATGAAAAAAAGAGAGATAATACATAGCTAAAAAACAGTTGTCGTCGACAACGGCTACCTATTAAAGATCTTTAAAAAGGTTGACATAGCGTGAAGCCATCGATGGAAAAATCAAAAGCTAGAAGAATAAAAAGGCTGAACTGTGAGGCAAGTTTCGGTTTAGGTTCGGTTATCCGAAATGCTCCTTTTGATTATCAATGTTATCATGAAAATTAACGATTGGATCTTTAATTGTGATAAGTCAAGGTTGTACTATGCACCCATGAAACTCAATGTTTAGAATTGTTCTAATTAATGGATTAATACTTGGAACTTAATTATGAAGTTTACCATGCACTTGAGTCTAGGAGAAAGTAATGCCCAACATTCATGAATATTAGAATTCAATTAACTGCATTGTTTTTCAAAAACTACTTGAGTTTGAAGAAATTCTCCTGTAATACTTAAAATATTTTTCGCATAGTTTGCTCGGGACTAGAAAAATGCTAGTTGGGGATTGTGTTGAGGGTCAAATATTTTATATTAGACCCTAATTATTACTTGGTTTTATGAACATGATAATGCTTAATGCTCTATTTTAATTATGTTTGTGTTGCAAGGTGAATTTAGGAGCTTAGATTGAAAAAGATAATAAAAGCATGGATTTGATGCTCAAGAATCACCAAGGCAAGGGATGGATCTTAGGAGACCGAGATTGAAGAATTCACATGCCAAAGATCCAAGAAAATCAAGTAATTGAAGATAAAGAAGCCTCGGAATCGTCCTAAATGCAAGATCACAGGGTTCTCACCATATATTTGGCACGAAACTTTATATCCGGCATAAGGATCATAAAGTAACCGTACATGTAAAATTTCAACCATTGGATCTTTGTAGAAGTGGCCCAATGGATAGGATCAGCCATAAATCTCTGATTTGGGGCCCATGTGATATCTGGATATGCCTCAAATTTGGGCTCCACTCCTTAAATTAGATGGGAAGATGGATGGGATTGATTAATAGAATTATATGAATACTTGATTTAAATTGTATTCTATGCACTTGTAATACACACACAAGCTTGTATCAATTATACATTAGTTATATAATTAGCATATCTTTAGTAGTTTATGTGATTTGACCCACTATTCACTTGAAATCTTAGTGTTAAATTGTCTTGCTTAATTTAATTGATAGTATTGACTAACTAATTGACACTTATCGAATTAAGCCCATTTGACGCGCTTTCTTGGATAGCTTGATCGATGCTCTCCCATGCTTCAATCTGCTCTCATTTTGCTCATCTGATCATTCATGCTAATGATTTGCCAATGCGTTAACCCCAAAGTTAAATACCTTACATGCGATGCTCCAATGAAGTGACCAAGGAGATGAGAGGTTAGTTAAATCTCTTAGAACACATATGAATATTGTAATTCCTAAAGGATTCACCTAGATAGGTGTTCTAGAGAATTTAGACAAGGTTTTATTATGAGTTTAAGTCTAATATTTAGAACAAGGTGGAGATAAAATTCATATTCTCCCTTGATGTTAAAATCCTCTTTCAAGTGATGAATCATAAGGAATACGACTTATATTTCATGAATTTAGAAACTAAAAATGTAGGATATGAGTGGAGAATCTCCTAAGCTTCTGTTGCACCAAAAATTCATCAAAATGCCTAAAGATCATTCCAGTTTGCAAGATAAGTGGGTCGAAAGATCGACGGCTCAGGGGCCCGGCGTGACCCTGCCCAACTCTCCAGCGGGCCGGCGTGACCCCGCCCGGCCCGAATTGCTCTGCTGGAATTTTCTGCAATTTTAGGTCAACTTTAAAAATTCATATCTCATTCGTTACAACTCCGATTTAGGTGATTCAAAAGCCAAATTAAAGCTTGATGAGTCTAATTTTTATATAAAAATTAAAAAAATTAAAAAATTATAATATAGTTAAAATTAAGATTTTTACCAACTATCTAAAAATTATTAATTTCGGATAGCTGTTGCTCGTAAAATTTTAATAATTTATTTACAACACCAAATGAGATGAAATTTTGTGAGATATCTTTAAACTTAATGATAAATCATTATAAAAATTTTAAAAATATTTTAGTTACTAAAAGTATAAGAATCATTGTAAAAATTAGGGATATGTAGAGCCCATTTTCCTCTACTCCCACTCCATCATCCTCACTCTCCCATCCTCAAACCCATCTCTTCAAAATCCATCTTCTCCTCTTACAAACTCACCATCTCCTCTTTCTCATCTCTAAACCACCTTCCCAAACCCTTTCTTAACCATTTTTTTTTCTTAACCCCGTTCTTAAGTCCATCCACAAAATCCCATTCACAAAGCCAACATCAAACATACTCTCTCCAACTAACTCCCATCTTTTTTTTTCTCATATCCAACCCAAACCCATTTCCGACATACATTCCCCAAAACCCAACAACACTTCATTCCCAAGTCCCACTCCATTCGCTCAGTCACTCTCAAAACCCATTACACAAAAAAAAATCTCTTCTCCTTCTCCATTTCTTCAACTTTTCTCAAATCTCACTACCCACTCTCTCAAATTTGCATATTCTCAAATCTTATTTTCCAAAACCTATCTCCAAAACCATTCTTAAAACCGCTTTCTCAAACCCGCTTCTAAAACTCACTCCTAAGAACTGTTCACAAAAACTCATTTCTAAAGGTCATTCCCCAAACCCTTTCCTAAAACTCAATCTTAAGCCCCTTTTCAAAATCTCTCCCTCATATCCAATCCACCTCTAGCTAAGAAAGATGACCTTCCTTGCAACCACTGTCTCCTTCTTTTCCTCCTGGTGATCCTTTCCCTCATGGGAAAGAAAGGACCGGCTCGCGAGGAGGCGAGCTGAGCCAGGAATCGTCCTGTATAATTAAATCAGATTATTTTTAGTATATATTTTTTTATTCCAAGTAGTTTCTAGCATGGTTGGATTACAACTCCTTAGAAGGATTGAATTTTATTACTTAAGATCTTATAAGTTCGTATTCGATACAAACTTCACTAAAACATTACGAGTTCCTAAAACTTTTTCTTCCTTCCCTTTTTTGCATCGTTCATAGCGTCATTAGCCCTCCAAATTTCTGAGATATCTTAAAATTTTAATTCTTCCTTTATCCGAAATCAACGAAAGCAAAGTGTGATTTGTTCATAGCCCACGCCTATAAGATCAAGATGACAATATACAGAAACATGTTTAGGCCCTTAAGGGGTGTTTAATACATGGTATTTGATAGGATTAGGTGGAATGAAATTGCATTTGGTCTATGTAATTACATCCAACATTTGAAGAGGATGGAAAGTGTAAGATTACGTGGGATGGAATTGCATTTAGTCCCATGAAATTGCATTTGATCCCCATGCATGAATTCCATGGATTTTGAAACCTACTACACATGTAGGCCCTACATTGAAGCATGCGTTAAACCATATCATCCATCCATATGCACCATTTACATGTGACATTCTGATTATATACGTGTACAAATGAACGACATCCATTGTGAATTTAGTCTGCTGATTACAAATTTCATGGTCCACTAAACATGATTTAGCTTAATCCGGTGTTTTCCGTGGCAATTTTTTTTTATCCCAAACATGGGATTGGATGGCTACAATACCATGGTATTTCTAGACATGCAATCATTGTGAAATAATGATATTAATCCCATCTAATACAATTCAACACCGTTCAATTCCACTAACCAAATAGGCCCTTAGGCTTCCAAATCCCACCCCATTTCCTCCCTATTCCACTCACCTCTCTCAAATCCAAGGGCTTCGTGGGACCAATGTCATATATGGATTGTATCCATGCCGTTCATTCAGTTTTTTCGAATTATTTTAGGGTATAAGCCAAACAAATAGACGGCTAAAGTGAACCACACAGTGAGGACTGAACTCCCACCACTAAAAGCATTTTGAGTTATATGTGGAAAATGGCATGTCAAAGAATGCACTCTACATGTTCCATAATATGGGGAGGTGTGGATGAGGTCTATTTTAAGATCCTGTAACAGTTTCTTCAATAATTTGGTTAGGAGCCGTGAAGCCTGTGTAGCGATTCATGTGTATGATTAGATAATTTGAGTTGGGATCATGCCTGATCTTTTCACTTTTACAGCGATGGTGAATGTTTGCTTTAAGAATGGGATGATGCATAGGCCAGCTAAGTTTATTGCAGGTGTAGAAGATAAGGGGTTTGAGCTAAAATGTGGTTACTTGTAATTCATTGATTGATGGATGGTGTGAGTTAGGTAATACAGAAGTTGCATCGGATATTTTGTTGTTAATGGGTGAGAAGGGTATTTTGCCGAATGGGGTTAATTATACTTCGTTGATTAAAGCCTATTGTAAGGAAAGTGAGATTTAAAATATATATTTGTATAAACATGATATAGCTCGTTTGACTCTATCCCATAATTTGCTTGCTCGGCTTTACCATTTGAGGTGTGCATGTAATAGTCGTGTTGGGTTTAGTACTAGATGGGACCATGTCAAGATGCGAAGGTAGTCAATGTGAGGCTCTGCCATGGTAGGCTCCTGGATCCTAGTGTGTTATATCTCAAGTACTTCCCTAAGTGCAAACTATAAAGCATTCGCACACACCCTTGTTGCGAATGAGTCAGCCTACTACCATAGTGCAGTCAGGTTATTTTGGAGAGGAGAGTAACATAAGAGAGCCTTCATGGTAAGCGAATTTGTTATACTAGAACTGAAGAATGAGGTTTATTTAGTTAGTTACAAATGAGGACTCGTCTTCCTTATATAGACCTAAGATCCTTTTAGCTACCTTACATGAATAGTTAAGATAAGGCTTATGATGTCATCCTACAATTGAGAAAACTTTAGAAACCATCTAGATAATCCTACGTAGCCTCTATAATACAGTCTTTTACCACTTTAGAATTTTATATACACGTAAGAACCTCTTAACCTTCAAAATATGCCAAAATGCCTAGTTTTATGGAATAGCCTCCTTGAAATTTCTGGTATATCCATAACATCAGTTAACAGATGAAGATTGATGCACTGTGGGTTGCCAATGAACCAAGTGTATTTTTTTTTTCATATTTGAGTTAATATTTTGTTCTTTTTAAAAATTACTTCTAAATATAATAAAAATCGTCCTGCATGATTAAAATTAGATTCTTTTTAGTATATTTTTCTACTTCAATTAGTTTCTAGTACTGTTGAACTTTGACTCTTGAATAGGGTTGAGTTTGATTGTTTAATTCTTTCTAAGTTATATTCAATGCAGACTTCACTAAAATATTGTAAGTTTTCTTATTTTCTTATGTAATCAAGATTTATACCACATTGAGGAGATGATGTTCTTCCTCTTTTCATTCCCACGGCCTTTCTAGGGTCACCATCCCTTCTAAACCCTAAAGAGAACTCTCCCATTCTAGATATACTTCAAACCCATCACCTAAAACCCATCTCAAACCCCATTCACAAATCCAACACTAAACCCATTTCATTTTTCCAAAAACATTCTCATCAACAATCCATTTCCTTGCTGAGGGAAGTGGCATTCCTAGCAACTGTTGCCTCCTTCTTCTCCATTTCGGTGATCCTTTCCATCATGGGAAAGAAGCACCCCCACCCTCATCTGACCCAGAAGAATAGAAGCTTAACACACGGATAATTAGTAGTTTGTTTTGAGTCAGTTAGGACATTTCCATGTGTTGAAGGATAATTAGAACTTTGCTTGACTAGGTTATATTTTCCTTACGTTTGGAATATCTATGCTGAAATTCATACTGTAGGATGTAACTGGCCATACTAATGGCACTTTGAATCCAATATGTAAGTATGGATTACCTTGAAATTTTCTTGTTGCCTTGTGAATGCTTGTATGTATGATTGCCTTACTGTGTCCTTATTAACATTATTAACACTTCAAACCACCAGAATACTTTAAAAATTTCGACTATTCCTTCATTCTTGAAATTTATGAAACTAAAGTACAATCTGCTCTTAACCCACTAGACATGGGATCGAAATGGTGATATGCATATAAGATTTTATACTACTAGAAACCTTTTTAAGATAATCATTTGACCATAAGCACCGTGGGAGATTTAAATCACTAAGTTAGACAAGAATTAAAATGAGAACTTTCTTGGACCAAGACCTAAAGGATAACCTTATAAATAGGAGATTTAAACTTTCCAATAATGGCCGTTTTCTAAACATTCAGATTGATCGGACTACGGAATTACGGAAGTATACACCTGTGAAGCATTCGTGGCTTAACTCAATTCTCAATCCTGAGTGACTACCAATGGACTCACTGCTTTGGCCGAGCAGAAGACCAGGATCCACTGGGATGAAGAAGGGATACGATGAGCCTTCAACCCTGGTCAGGTAGATGATCGACGTATCAGGTTCAAGCTTACTACAACTGTCTCTCCGTATTGGTCTACCATTGAAAACAAATATTTTTACTCTAAATAGAGGAAAACCGTCGCCATGAATCTAAATCTTTATAAATAAATTTTAATAAACCATCAGGGTGAAAAAGTTTTAAGGGGGGTAGACTAAAATGAGCTAGCTTAGCATAGATAGTATACATCCTACCATGCATATAAACTTGAAATTAACAAAACTGGGCAAATGAAATAATGAAGCATTTACTTACTACTCTTAGGCAATTTTGGGGACGAAATTATTTTTAAGGGGGGTAGATTGTAACATCCTGAATTTTCACTGCTTTGAATTTTTAAAAATCCATCAATTTTTATTTATTATTTTATTTAATTAACCTAAATATTACTTAATAACCATTAACACTCAATGTCAGTGTATACAGGGGTGGTACCAGTAAAGAGCTGCATCAGTCCGATTAATCAGCCGTAGGAAGCCAATAAATCCGCCCGATCACTTGAACATCAGGTGTAGTGTAATGTCCCGCCCAACCAGAACAGTGTCCTGAGGCGTCCACATAGAATTTGCTACAGGACCGTTCGTTTAAGCCACTCGTAGTGAGGTATCATAAATAAATTAGACCAAGATTAGCCAAATTGAATAGATCAGGTGGGTCCTGTTAGAACCTAGTGTGGACCTCCAAGCCAGATGGCCGTTAACACCTAGCGACAGTCCGTGCGGGCTATACCGTGACACGGGAAGGTCAGAAAATTATAAAAATTTAGGAGCATAGATCTCACTGGGCTTGGGGACCAACGCGGACTACGGACCCAGTGGACACCCAGAAGTGGCACTTACCAGATGCGCCCCACCAATGCCAAAATTAGAATTTGGCACGTGTAAATAAAACTGAAATATAAGACATTTCAACCGTCAGATTTCTTCATAATTTATGATGAGGGTCTAATGTATTTTTCTACGCCCATCCACAAACTCTGGGACCCGATCGTGGAATGGTGACCGTTGATCGCAAATCGGACCCGTGCGACCAAACCCCATATCCGTTCATCCCCAAAATTTGCATGGCCCTTCATCGGGCCATGAAGCACCTATCCTATAAGTTTCATGGCCAGAGGGCCACCAGAACTGCCCCGGTTATCCAAATAAGCTCTAGACCGCTCGTTGGTGGACCACTAGTTCCAAAACTATAGAATAATGTCCGTCTCATTAGGCTTGACGTCCATCGAGGAAATCGGACCTGGGTATGGTCCAGAACCAGTCAACTTGAGCTGAAGGACGAGTGCATGAGAAATGCAAATACCCTAAAGGAAGGAGTTGGAACTTAAGTGAATTGAGTTGTCCACTCTTATGCAAAGTTGAGGATTTCGGACGGTCGGTTTGCGACCAAACTTTACCCATGGAGTAAGGATATTTCCCTGCTTATATTTGTATAGCCGCGGCCCTGATTGACTATCAGTGACCGTTGAACAGACTTCTTATCATATCTGTCGATCGGCGCATCCAAATGGCGGGTCGATCATATTCATACGTAGATCATCATTAGGGCTAGCTATCCTATGGTGTATATTGACTTGTACACCCCATAGTGGGCCCTAGAGGCTAGAAAGACCCTCTCATAGGTCTAGTATAGTAAAAACTCAATACTTTAGGCCATTGTCATCAAATCTGGCATTATAAAAGGGCCTCATTTGGGGCACCCCTTTCCCCATACGAATTTGCCCTAGAGAAGGAAGGAGAGAAGATAGAAAAGGGAGAAGAGAAAGAGGAGAAAGGAGGAGAAAGAGAGAGGAAGAAGAAAGGAAAGGAGTATGTGGTAGGAGGTGGGGCCCAAGGAAGCTTAACCTTACAACTCTCTACCCATTCTCCAAGGAAACCTCCACCAAACCCACCCATGCCAAGAAGTGGAGGTAAGAATGGTATATTTCCCTTCAATAGAGCAACTTAGTGTAGATTTCTAGGCATTAATGTTGTTTTTCTTGATTTTGACTTAGGAAATGGTGGTTTTACCCAAATCCTCAAATCCTAAGATCTCAAAGAATGAAAATCTCCCCTTAAGGTGCAGACTATTATCCTTAGGTGGCCTAACACCAATTATAGTTGGAGTTTAATGATTTTGTTTGCTTGGTTTGTTGTATGGAAGAATCTAGAGGAACCTAAGGATGACACGTTGTTGGAATTGTATGAATTGCATGTTTATTTCTCTTTGATGTTAATCTTGCCTCTCTCATGATCTAGCGTATGGATGATTACATGCTCATGTTTAATTGATTTCTTTTCTCATATGTGTTGCTTCATATTGTGTATGAATCATTTGCTCTTATGTATTTGATTCCTTGAGGTGTAGGAAGTGCTTAACATCCTTACCAACCCACACCACACACATACACCTTATTCATGATATTAATAGTTTGCTTGCTATAAAAATTTGAGTTGTATGTTGAGCAACATGGGAATATGGTGTTGAATATGTTTGATGTTACATTGGTAGTTGGTATGCTATGAGTCACTATTCCTACCCTTGGGTTGGGCAGGAACATGAGGAGAGCGAAGGTGGTTCCGTTGGTAGGACCACCTTGAGGCTAAACCCATGGGTTGGACGAGTACGTGTGGGCGGCAGTAGTTAGGCTACATGGGTCGCTTATACTCGATGTCGTTTCGCCACATACTTGCCTGGGCTCGTGCGGTTTAGTCCACTGGCTGACCCACCTAGTTTGTTAACCTTGTTTGCTCACATATGTATAGAAACTGGAACACCCCACCACCGTTGTAGCCCATCGATACCATATGGAATATTGATCCACAGTCTCGTGAGTCGGGCATGGTAGAATGGGACACTATGTCCGATCTGTCGGCCTACGCTAGGGTGACGCGCCTCCCCTTAGTGACCGAGAGCAACCCCACATTCAGCACCCCCCATGTGCTTGAAGTTGGGGATGGGGGAAACCCGACGGGGTCAAGGATCACGGGGTCTCGGCCTCACACATTGGGGGATCTTGCCCTGGCAATTAGTTTAGGGAATTTGATACGTGGGGTGTATCAGATTCCCAAATCTGCTGGATCAATGGACTTAACTAAGAATCCGGTTAACATCATCATTACATGGCATTAACTAGGTTGGCGACTCGGCAGTTGAGGTCACACTGAGGGAGTGTTGTCATACGCAATCATTAGATGGAGTCGCTCGAGGGAGTGTTATGGCGAGGGCATACATCATATCATCCTGCATGCATGCGCATTAACAAGACTAGATAGATGTTTATGATTGATTGCTTTTCATTAAATTCTTATTATAATTGATGCTTGTTGCAACCTATGGCTAATAGCACCCATTGAGTTGATCACTCACTCCCACTCTAGGACGGTGTTTTAAAACACCAACCAGACCTGTTCATAGATGCAAGTGATGGCAATGCTTACGAGGCGGAGCCTGACTTTTGTGATGACGAGGAGGAGTTCTCCTACATGCAACTCTCTAGTGGGTCTATGTAGACCTGGAGTTACGCCGATGGGATTACAGGGAGTTGTGGACTCAGCCCTATTCTTTTGGACATGATATTTCTTTTGTGATATTGTTGGGCAACGCCTGATGCGACCCTTTTTATATCCTTTTGGACCTGTATATAATGATCTATTTTCATTTCAGCAGACTAGTTGTGATCGTGTTTCATGTTTCAAGTAATTTCATGTTGTGCCTTTAAACCTCGATTAATCGCATATTAATGAAAACCGATTGTAAGTGACCCCGGGAACTCGAGAGTTGAGCGTATGCACGACCCCTAATTTTCAGGGCCTTACAGAAGGTCTCCACCAAATCATTAGAAGCAGATTTTGTTGCACAAATATCATAAAATATTATGAGATTGTTGATAAGGCCTTGTATGCCACAAGAGAAAGTTAACGGACGCATGACTAAATGAAAGAACATCATAATAGGACCGTACCCGCTCAGCAGTAACCGTCCGGAAAGAAGAAACGGACCATCGCCTTGATCATGACATCAAATAATTAGGAACGATAATTTGTAGGGAATTACACATATTACGAAAAATATGGGTATAAGGTGCAATTCTACAAGACTCAACTCAGAGACATCGGATAGTTACCACCACTCTATCAGACATCTTAACGATTATCATCCCCTACACCAACTCACCATTTTGTTTAGTCATCCTATACATCTAGACCGTTGCACTCATACCCTTAGGCATTGCACTCTACATTTTCTCAACTACCTCAAAAATCACTAGAATCGTCCTCAACAATCATCACAGCCTGTGAACTCTCAAGGAGGACAACCATTCAAATAATAGCCCATAAAAGCCAAAGTTTACACCATCACTTCTACTGAAGAACTAGAATAAATATCAATGTCATAGAAGGTACGATCATGCTACACAATCAACCCATTGCAATATTGTTTGATTTTGAAGCTTCGTTGTTTTTTTTTTTTTTTTTTAAGTTTCAACTGCGATAGTTAAACGGTTAAGTAAGCAACCTGTAGCTCTTACTAAACCAATTTCAGTAGAATTGCCTGTGGAAAAAATGTCACCTTAGAAAAAATATGTAAATCTTGTGAAATTGAATTTGAAGGAATCCCAATGCTAGTAGATGTAGTAGTGATGGAGATGAAGGGGTTTTAATTGACGATCACCTGATCACACCCACACCAAGTCAAGATGATGATGATGATGATATTTTTATGATGAATCAAAGTGAACCATCATCTAAATCATATTCTACTGAGTCAAGGTTGGTAAAAGACTATCCGACTAATCAAATACTTGATAACCCTCTTTCTAATGTTCAAAGTAGAAGACAATTGGAAAATGTTTGCAATTATGTTTGCTTTACTTCCCAACTAGAACCAACCAATGTAAATGACGCACTAACTGATGAAAGTTAGAATTTGGCTAAGCAAGAGCTTAAAATCCATTGATCATGATATGGTTGCTCCATCTGAATAATTTGTAATAATTTGAGTTTTAGTATGTTTACTTGATATTGCTTAGATATTTCATCTGTTTTGGTCTATAATAATTGTATATCTCTCTTTGGATTTCATGCAATTCTTGATGACTTTTCCTTAAGCACATTTGGATATTTGTCTTCATTTGTTTTATCTTTAAATTTAAATAAATTAGAAGACACATCTATGGATGACATTTTTGCAGAAATGGAATCAGATGATGAAGTTGATCCTGAGTATCAACCATCTCAGGTTAATGATCGGCTTAATTCTTTAGAAGAAAAGGTTGTTGAGTTGAAGGTATCGCAGGACAATTAAGTTGAAAGTCATAAATCTTCAATAAAGTATATGTGTAATTACTTTCACCGCATTACTAAAGGGCTTCACCAGATTGACTCATCTATACCTCCTCCATCCTCTTATGGTTCTGATTAGGTTGATGTCATTTCATTTTATGCTTGGGTTGTATAAATTTTTATTATGTGTGTTGGATGATAACTTTCTCATACTTCTTTCTTATATCTTGTTGATGACTTGAAGTTAACTCTTAATAACCATTGTCTATACATTTTTCTCTTATTGTTCTACTATTTTAGCTGTGATTTATAGAATGTTCTCACATGTGTATTCTTCCCTTTATCATTTTGTGAAAAAAAGTTGGATAGATTACCAATTTGATATGTAGATTCAATGAGCTATGCATTATATTGAATGTTGATAAATTGATATGTGGATGGTTGGTGGGAGTTTTGTGTTGGAATTGTATTATTTTTCATAACACAGGATAATCTCACATTGAGGGAGAGTAAATTTTGCTGATTCAATAAAGCTGCATCTTCTACAAACATAGAAATCAAGCTGAAAATATGGATGTTGTTATGAGAAGTGTTTTGTCACGAATTTGACAAGGGGGAGATTGTAAGTGCTATAATTTATAAAGCACACTCTTGTTTGTCAGATTTCGATGAGACAAAATAACTTATGGAAAGTCCACCTTCGAGTGAATCAAGATGGAAAGTTCACCTTCAAGTGAATCATGAAGTTGGAAAGTGCAAGCTTAAGTACAAGTCATAAGTTGGAAATTTCAAAGTTGAAATGAGTTCGAGTTCTACTACACTTATAGTCATGAAGAGGGACCTTCGACCAGTCGAGGGTTGCTCGACTTGAAGTCCAGCAACTATTTTTAGGCACCCTTGACCAGTCGAAGCCCATGCTCGACTAGTCGAAGAATAGTTTTATTCGATCGCACCCAAAATTTAAAATTTTGTTAGATCTTAAACGAGTTGAAGGAGAACTTAGATGAGTCGAAGCAACATCATTTCTAATTATAAATAGAGGCATTATCTCATTCCAAATTGATTCATTCAAGATAAGAAAACCCTTCACCAAGAGAGAGAGAGAAGTCCCCACTATCTTCAAGCTATTGCATGGTATTTTAATATTTTATTTATATAGTTTTTTTGTTTTAATTCCTTGATCTCTTTTCAAGAATCTTATTTTTTAAAGAGAGTAATCACTCTTCTTTTGAGATCTAAGGAATTCAAACAATTAGCCTTTAGTTTGAATTAATTTAAAATCAATCTAGAACCTAGAACCCTTGTTTGCGTTACTGGACATTGAACATTCTACTTCAAGCGAAGCGGTTCTATAGGCTATATCGAGAACATCTTCAAAGAGAAGATAAATACACTTTTATTTCTTTGTATTTTTTATTTATTTAAGAGAACCAGAAAATCTCATGTATTGGTTTTGACTAAATCACCAGAATATCTCAGTGTGGGGTTTTTTGTTTGTGATAACCTTTTTAAAATCATAACTGTATAGGTTTTATGGTGAACCTATGAAAACCTTATTTTTAGTGAACGCCAATATCACGTGGGTTGTGATTATTGGGAGTGGAATAGGTGTGGTTGTTTGAGAACACTTGGTGTACACACTAAACCACTATAACTCCTAGTGTTGTGGTGAATGTTTAATCTTTTTTTGTATCTGTGATGAATGGTCGTAACTTTATTTCTGCACTGGTGAATGATTGTAATAGATAGGTTTATTATCTCTTGCTTAGTTTGAAGTCTTGATCCTTATAAACGTTTGTGAAATCAGGTTGTCCTACCTAAAACTTTATTTTCGGTATAAGGTTGTCCTATGAACTAAGTTTGAATCAATTTTTTATTACTAGTGCTATTGAGATTTGTAATTTATTCTAGTTTATTTATTATTTTAGTACTTTAAGTTTTTATTTGGCATAGTCCTATTCACAGGCACCCCTCCCCTTCCTTTAGGACTGTTAAGCTTGCTTTTTCACTATTGTAGCCAATACTAATAATGAAATTGTGCCAACTAGAGTTACCACTAGTTGGGGAATGTGTATTAATTACATAAATCTGAATACTGTCACAAGGAAATGCGATTTTCCCTTACCTTTTGTTAATCAAAATTTGGAAAGATTTGTTGGTTATTCCTACTATTGCTTCCTAAACGGGTACTCAGGCTACAATCAGATTGAGATAGCTCTTAAAGATCTGGAGAAGACCATGTTTACATGCCCTTTTGGCACCTTTGATTATCAAAGGATGCTATTTGGGCTATGTAATGCGCCTACTACATTCTAGAGATGCATGCTTAGTCTATTTTCAGACATGGTTTGGCAATTTCTAGAAGTGTTCATGGACGACTTCTTCGTGTTCGAAAGTACGTTTGAAGAGTGCCTCAAGCACTTAAGTTTGGTCTTGATAAGGTGTGAAGAGAAGAACCTTGTCTTGAATTGGAAAAAGTGACAATTCATGGTTCAAAAGGGAATTGTCCTTGTAAAACTAATTATTACAAAATAGTTCTACGGTTTCCAAAAGAAAATATATTGTTGATGTTTGGAACGATGAAATCTATAATCAATGATGGTGGTTCGCACTTTTCTTATATACCATTTGAGAAGTTAATGAGAAAATATGTTATTACACACATAGTGGCTACACTCTATCATCCATAGACAAGTGGCCAAGCTGAAGTTTACAATAGGAAGATTAAATGGATATTTAGAGAAAATTGTGAATCCAGAATGTAAAGATTAGCCTTTAAGACTAATTGACTCATTATGGGCTTATAAGAGTGCTTTTAAAACTCATATTGGAATGTCTCCCTATAAACTTGTCGTTGAGAAAGCTTGTCACTTACTAGAGGAATTGGAACATAAGGCATACTGGGCTATAAAGAAGTTTAATTTTGACATTGATAAAGTTAGCACGTGCAAAAACTCTAGCTTGAGGAGCTAGAATAAATTAAAAAAAATGCTGATGATAATTCAAGAATTTATAAGGAGAGGATAAAGTGTTTCATGCCAACAACGTTTTTAAGAAAACATTTAAACTAAATAAAAAAGTCCTCCTTTATAATTCTCGTCTTCATCTGTTTCTTAAAAAATTACGATCTAGATAGACCGGCCGATTTATAGTAAAGGTTATTTATCCTTATGGGGTCATGGAAGTTGTGAATCCTAAAAACAGTAATGTGTTTAAGGTAAATGATCAGAGAATGAAATCGTTTGTGAAAAAATAGTTCCAGAAGAAGTATCCATATTTCTGGAAGATCTCATGTACTAGGATTGATGTCCTAGTCTGATGGAGATCATTTCGCTTGCTTTCTTAGGATTTAGTTTCTTTTAGTAGAATATGATGTTTTGTTTTGTAATTTTTAGATGTCGAAGTACTAATCTTTGAAGTTTGATGCAGTAAGTCATCCTTCAGGTACTTGTTTCCACCTACTTTTTTTTATTGCTCTCATGTTACAATTGTTGCATATATTTTATACATTGAGGACAATGTAAAATTTAGGTTGGGATGGGTATCAATAGGAAATTTTTTTTATTTTAGCTGAATTTTTTGAATTTTTAAAATTTTAAAAAGCTGATTTATGTCATTTTAGATAGTTTCAAGAGAAAAATTCGAGAGTTAGTATTGAATACTTTTGAAGCCTATATTCTATTTACTTAAATAATTTTACGATTAAGTTCATTGTAATGATATTTAGTTGAAAAGTTTTGAACATTGATTAAATCGTGAATATAACATGTCATACTTACACATTAGACTTTAGTTGGATATTGAATTATTTAAGTGATGATTATTCAGAATGTTAGGAACCAAGCTTGGGGAATTTTTCTATCATGTTCATTGAGAAAATTGAGAAAAGAAAAGAAAAAAAGCAATACTCAATTAAAAAAGTTATAAAAAAATGGATACCTATTGAATTGCCCATGAAAAGATTATTTTATATTAATAAAAGACAGAGAAGAATGAAGAATAGATCGAAGAAAAGATAATAGAGTGAAAGCCGTCGATTTAAAAATAAATTTTTAAAAAATAAAATTGAGAGCTAGAAGAGTGAATTGTTGAGTTTTAAGATAAGTTCTAGTTTAGGCTTTGGTTGATTGTCTATTTCATTGATCATCATTTTAGACATTAAAGTAGAAAAATTGGATTTGTGGTGTTGTTAAGTCAAGACTACATAATACATTCATAAAACTCAATGTTAGAATTATTCAATTATATGATTTTTTACTTTGAGTTTAATTAGGATATTTATTGAAGTACTGGAACTTAGGTGAATAATATGCCTGATTTGGCTCTCTCTGGATAAGTTTTGAATGAAATTATTTGATATTACAGAGTTGGTTTCTTTTCAGAATTATTTTTGAATTCAGAATTTTTCACATGTTTTGCTCGAGATTAGCAAAATGCTGATTGGGGTGTGTGATAACATTTAAATATTGCATATTTATGCTCCCAATTGCACTAGTTTTCATGCATTCAAAGTACTTAATTAATTAACTAACAATTACTTTGTATATGTGAGATAATTCGGGAAATAAAGACGAAATCATGCTTACGAAAGAGGATTAAAGATTAAAAGATTAATTAGGAGAAGAATTTTGAATGTGTACAGAACGGTCTAACAATAAACTATGATTTTCAGAGATAATTCGGCTCAACACTTGGGTTTAACTGAAGCCGAGTTTGGTGCCAACGAATGAGAGTTTAGTACGACCTAAGTAAAACAGAGACTTAAGAAGAAATTTGAGAAAATTCGATTGCAACTGATAAACTAATTCAGTTCGACCGAATGTGACTATTAGTGTGACCGAAGCATAACAAAAGTTCGAAAATTGAAGTCAGTTACAAATCAGTGTGAACTTTTTCTATTTAAAGGGGTGTTTTAAGCCTTTCTAAGTACAAATTAGGATAGCTGAGAAAGACTTAAAAGTTGCAGAACTTTTTTGGAATTATCCTGCCTTCTCAATCCTTCAATTTTAGTTTGTTTTTCTTTTTTCTATTTTTTTTTTTTTTTAAGTTTTAGTTAAGTTGTTAGTCATGCTTGAATATTTTTTTAGATATAGCTAATGGATGAAGCTTTTAATAAATAATTGATGTTTAATTTGTTTATTCAATGAAAGTTAAGGTTTTTCTAATGAATTATGATTTAATGTGATTGAATTTCTATATCGGGGAAAGAATCAATTTGTAAAGTTGTTTTATCTATTGTCACCTCCAAGCACATTAGATGCTTTCAATTTCCTGCAATATAATTATCTAAATATTTATGAGAAATCAAGCTTATTATAATTCTAATATATGTTGGATGTTTTTTATTGATATTAATGTGTTATCTTTCAATTAAAACATATTGGAATTCAGTTTTAGTTGAGTTATGAACTAAAGAAAACGAACTAAAGTCAATGTTTATTGATTAGGGATTCTTAAATCCTTAATATTTTTTATAATTGTTTCCGCAACTTTTTTATCCCATTGAATTAAAAACTCGGACCAATAATTTTTTTAAGATTAAAATTTTAATATATTCTCACCAAAGTTTTTATGGATCGACCTCGGTATTACTAGATTATTATGATGGAGTTGTCAACCCTTGAATTTGATCAAAACACATTACATTAAAGGTAATGATCCTTATTATCATTGGTCCCGTGGTGAATTTTCTAAGATGAGGGTTTGTTTTGGAATGTAACCTGAAAATGAGGGCTGCATCTGACAGACAGAGAATGTCAAACAAGAAATCCCACACAACACTCAGAAGTTGGATCTGCTCTCTATAACACGTGTTATAATAGAGTATTCTAATTTGTTAATTGTTATTTAAGGGATGCGGATCAAATATTCGCTGTGCTCTTCTTTCTTGGAGAGGTGGAAAATTCTCAACCGTACATTGTGAAGAATATGATGGGCTTAATTAAGAAAAAGAATACCCATTTTTTTCCTTTAATAATAGCAAGATTAGCAAACCAAGAAAACTAATTGCTCAGAAATTTTTGCCCCTGTTGAGCACGAAGTTCAAAAATAATTTTAAAATCTAATATATTATTTTACTTTTTTTAATTGTAGAACACAAGTTTAAATATAGATAAATGTACATGCATGCATACATTCCTATATTATGTCTAGCATTCATTGCAGAAAAGTTAAGGGAAAGCCATCTAAAAGATGCAAAAGATGATAGTTTTAATGCCACATTTTTATACTCCTGACAAATGCCATGCATGTTGCGCCATTTTATAGTACTCCTGCCATGTGCATGCATGTATTGATGCAAGAGCCTTTCTGGTTCTGCAGGCCCCGAGATACGTGGACCGGAACTGTCTGAAACCTTTTTCACACAGCTGCTTAAAACACTCGAGGGATATCCCATAATTCTACGTGTGTTAATTTACTCCGTCCAACAGGTGAGAACCTTCAATATTGTAGCTGTACAGAAAATTCCAGTGCCTGCGCTTCTCATTGGTCAACGTAATTTCTGAATGACTCTAGCTTACAAAACATGCATAGAGAGGAATTTCTATGGTATAGATTGCGTGCTACACAATACAACTCTTAATGTTTGGATCGTACTTCTCCAAAGCCCACCAAGATAGTTTTAGATCATCAGCCCAAAAATAAGATACATCCAATGCTTGAGTGGACCATACCACGTAAAGCAATGGGCATTGAACAAACTACCATTAAAACTTTTGTAGGGCCAACCACGAGGCTTATTTTCCAACTAAACTTTATAAGTTCACCCATGCGCGAATGACCATAAAACACAAACATCAGCTTGATCAGAGCCTTCTATAAATATAAGAACTTTTCAACCGTAGCATCAATTCCAACTACTTGTGGTGTGGTCCACTTGAGCTTTGTATTTGCTTTGCTTCTTCCGCTCATATTCAAGAATGATTTGAAAAGAATGGATAAAAGGTGTACATCTAAGAAATATATCATAACGAGGCTCACATAAATTTTAAATTCCATTGCTTGATGGAGGGAAGAAAACCAAAGTGTTGACATATGGAACTTCTATGGCCCATCGTGATATATGTATTAAATCCACACTGCCCATCCATTTTCTATACTTTCTGGGGCATGAGACGAAAAACGAGACAGATCTAAGGCTCAAGTGGGTCACATTGCAGGAAGCAATCGGAAGTGGATGCTTACCCTTGAAAACTTCCCGGGCCACAAAAGTCTCGAATCAAGTTGATATTTGTGTTTTCCCTTCATCTAGGTCTGGGTAACCTTATGAAGATGTTAGATGAAAAATAATCCTCACAGTGGATCTTACAATAGTTTCAACATTAGTTTTTCAATCCCGCTGCTTTATGTGATGTGGCCCATTTGAGCTTTGGATGTGCTTCAGTTTTGGGCTTGTGCGGTAGAATAATATGGAAAAAATGATGGACGGTGTGGTTCTAACTCACAAGTCATTCTAGGCCAGGGAAGTTCTACCCCATTAAAAGTTAGGCGGTATAATAACTAGTCCATCAAGAGATAGAAAATCGGAGCGTTTTATGATCTGATATTATTTGCGATCATATGGGCTAATGAAAAGCTGCGGCGCTGAACTTTCCAATGCCTTCAACACAGATAATCTGCACTTGAATTTTACATATAAAACCGGCAGGCCCCACGGATCTGTGTTGTTTTTAGGCTGAAGCGGGACTGACGGTTTAACCACCGCTATGGTGTTGGGTTGACGTCACCAAGTTCTATGGGCCCTACCATCATCTAAACTGTGCACATTTGGTGGGTTTGTTTTAAGGCTTTAGCCTAAAAGTACAACAGATCAAAAGATCAAGTGGACCACACTGTAAAAGCAGAGAGAGGTTGAACGTCTACCATTGAAGCCTTCATGGGGTCACATAAAGTGCTGGAACAATCGAGTACTCGTTTTTTTCCTTTATCCACGTCCATGTAACCTTACGAATAGAGATGGAAAATAAACATCATGGTTGGTCCTATGATTGCTTTAACAGTGAAAATCACTATCCTTACTGCTATTTGCGGTGTGGTCTGCTTTAACTTTGGATATAAATCATTTGCGGGCTTATACTCTAAAATGATCTCCCCAAAGGATGAATCATGTAGATATAACAAATAAATTGTTGCGGGCTCACTCAACTTTGATCTCTTCTCATCGGCTCGTACATTGCGGGGCTCAAAGATCTAAGGTGATCAACTTTGCACGCTATACATGGCCAATACAGAAACCAGCCAGCTGGTACACCAGCCAATCCGCGTATAAAAAATAAGTAGCCACACACCAACTGGTTTACCACACACCACTGACGTATGTTGTGTAAGTAGCCTTAGTAAAGGAGTGCATCAGTTCCTCGCGTCTGACAATATACCAACAGTTGAAATGAGATCAAAGTTATGTGGCCCTAAAATGACGTATTTATTATATCCACGTTGTCCATCATTTGGCTAGATCATTTTAGTACATGGTTCCAAAAATAAGTCATATCCAAAGCTCAAGTGAACCACATCACAAATATCAGCAGGGACAATGGCTCCACCGTTAAAACATTCGTACCGCTACCAGCCACATAGACTTCGACGAAGAGGAAAAACAAATATCATATTGATCCAAAACTTCCGTGACCTCGAAAGAAGGTTTCAAAGGTAGTCGTTAAATCCCCTCACTGCTTTTTACAGTGTGGTCCACTTGATCTTTGAAACTTTATTATTTTTAGGCTCGAGCCTTACAATGAGCTTACCAAATGGATGGACAGTTTTGATATAACACATACCTCATGGTGGGCCCCATAACTTGGTGACGTCAACATACCAGCGAGGTGGGTGGTGTGTGGTACACCAGCAAATCCGCTTCCGCATAAAACAGTGCTGTAGATCATTCCTGTCCTCTAAATGTGAAACATGAGGCAAAGACGGCATGTGTGTACTGTATTCACGCCATTTTCATCAAGTGGGCCCATTGTTTGTGTCCTATCATCCACAACACATGCAGTACTCATCAGGTCGGCAAGGTGGTATGATCTAAACATCCCGACGCATTGCGGGCGCGGACTCGCTACTACCCCGGCCTGTATCGAGCTCCGGACAGGCTAAGGCTTCGAAGGGCCAAAGAAGTGCCACCATGATGTATGAATTTTATCTACACCGTCCATTCACTTTTACATATCATTTTATAATATTAATCAAAACTAAGGCAGATCTAAGGCTCAAATGGACCACACAAAGTGGAGGTGTTAAGGACACACACCATTGAAACCTTCTTAGGACCCACCATGTTGTTTATTTGACATCCAAACTGTTGATATGGTCTTATACACATGGATCAAGTGAGAAAATAAATATCATCTTGATCCAAAACTTCTGTGGTCCCTACTAATTTTCAACGGTAAGAATTTAATCCCCTCTGTGTGGTCCACCTGAGCCTTGAATCTTTCTTATTTTTGACCTAATATTCTTTAATCATTTGGAAAAAAAGGATGGACGGTGTGGATGGAATCCACATTTCATGCCGACCCCTCGGAGCCCAGCCTGTCCCGAGCTCAGAACAGGCGGGGGTTGTACCTAATCCACGCCCACGGATGGCAATGTGATAGATCACGTTGGGAGTTCAGCATTTGAAGTTGGGTCGTCTAGGAATTATCCAAACCGTCTATACAATGTATCCCACGGGTGGACAACAAATAAAATATTGCTTTGAAATGGGATTATTAATATAACCTTTGTATTTGGGCATCCCCACCCACGTGAAACCCTATGATACAAACGGTTCGGGTCCTTTAAAAATAACCCAATTTCAATGGCTGCGAAGCCCCACCGTTGCATGTTACAATAGATATTAAAAAGAAGTCGGCCATCTGTCTGCCTGCATTCAATGTATATGCTTGGGCCACCTAACATGTGGATGCCTTTTGAGATTTTTCTCTTTTATTTTGGTGGGCCAAATCGGATCAAAGATAAGGCAAGCAACATCATGCGCACGTGTGGTAGCCCTACGGATAAGACACCGTCACACATACTGATATGAAATATACGTTGGAAATTTAAGAGCCTAAGTATAATGTGTGTTTTATCCATGTGATTCATCTACTTTTTCAGGGCGTGAGCCTAAAATGAGACGGATCCAAATAACAGGTGGACCATACCACAGGATATAATGGTGATTGAACACATACAATGACAAATTTCAGGAGGCTTATTGTGAATTTTATTTGCTATCCAACCTGTTGATCAGGTCACACATACATGGATGAATGGAAAAAGTTAAATATCAGCTTGTTCCTAAAATTTTGTGATCTATGGTCGACTTGAGAGTTAGATCTACCTCAATTTTGGGATCATGCCTTACAATAAGTTAGAAAAATTAATGGATAAACCATCCTGATAAAACACACATCATGGTGGGGCCCACATAGCTTTTCCACAAGCATTTTGGGTGGTGTAGGGGTGACAGCCAATCGACCTTTTCATCCTTTGTGACTAATGTTCAGATCTTTTCATCATGAATCAGCTACTTTCACTCACGTACGTGAGCTGCACTATCAATGGTGAATTTATGGGGGCTTTTCTTTCTTTTTTTTCTTTTTTTTTTTTTTTTATTTTTTTTTTTAAAAAAAAAAAAAACAATTTTGAGAAATGCTTCAGTGCTCTCCGAGCACTAAAAGTTACATGATCCTAGTTGCAATGATTTACTAGGATGGTCTGTTCGCCTGTTCGGAACACAATTTATATTATACAAAAAATCACATTAATTGGATGATCTAATCCATTATTTATATAACCATCCTATTTTCAAATAATAGTTGGCATTGCTATTATCTCAACTGGTAGACTGAGTGGAGATACCTCGTTTCAACACTTGAGGTCTTGGTATCGATCCCTAGTGCCTCCCTCAAAAAAAGAAAAAGAAAAAATAAAATTGTTGGCATTGATATGATGGCCTGACAAAGGTGGTTGTTTAGAATCTTAATCAGTTCATGATGGCCCCCAACAAATAGATGCATCAAATTCTTTTATGATCAGTGGGTTGGACCTAATGACAACCCACTGATCAATCCAGTGGAATTATATATATATATATATATATATATATATATATATGTGTGTGTGTGTGTGTGTTTTGATGTAAAAATTCAGTCCACCCTTTTTAGGCTTTCGAGTACTTACACGGGAAGAAAACAAATCTTAAGCTCTTTCCTAAAGGTCATTTCTAAAGGTCATTCCCCAAACCCTTTCCTAAAACTCAATCTTAAGCCCCTTTTCAAAATCTCTCCCTCATATCCAATCCACCTCTAGCTAAGAAAGATGACCTTCCTTGCAACCATTGTCTCCTTCTTTTCCTCCTGGTGATCCTTTCCCTCATGGGAAAGAAAGGACTGGCTCGCGAGGAGGCGAGCTGAGCCAGGAATCGTCCTGTATAATTAAATCAGATTATTTTTAGTATATATTTTTTTATTCCAAGTAGTTTCTAGCATGGTTGGATTACAACTCCTTAGAAGGATTGAATTTTATTACTTAAGATCTTATAAGTTCGTATTCGATGCAAACTTCACTAAAACATTACGAGTTCTTAAAAATTTTTCTTCCTTCCCTTTTTTGCATCGTTCATAGCGTCATTAGCCCTCCAAATTTCTGAGATATCTTAAAATTTTTTATTCTTCCTTTATCCGAAATCAACGAAAGCAAAGTGTGATTTGTTCATAGCCCACGCCCATAAGATCAAGATGACAATATACAGAAACATGTTTAGGCCCTTAAGGGGTGTTTAATACATGGTATTTGATAGGATTAGGTGGAATGAAATTGCATTTGGTCTATGTAATTACATCCAACATTTGAAGAGGATGGAAAGGGTAAGATTAGGTGGGATGGAATTGCATTTAGTCCCATGAAATTGCATTTGATCCCCATGCATGAATTCCATGGATTTTGAAATCTACTACACATGTAGGCCCTACATTGAAGCATGCGTTAAACCATATCATCCATCCATATGCACCATTTACATGTGACATTCTGATTATATACGTGTACAAATGAACGACATCCGTTGTGAATTTAGTCTGCTGATTACAAATTTCATGGTCCACCAAACATGATTTAGCTTAATCCGGTGTTTTCTGTGGCAATTTTTTTTATCCCAAACATGGGATTGGATGGCTACAATACCATGGTATTTCTAGACATGCAATCATTGTGAAATAATGATATTAATCCCATCTAATACAATTCAACACCGTTCAATTCCACTAACCAAATAGGCCCTTAAGCTTCCAAATCGCACCACATTTCCTCCCTATTCCACTCACCTCTCTCAAATCCAAGGGCTTCGTGGGACCAATGTCATATATGGATTGTATCCATGTCGTTCATTCAGTTTTTCCGAATTATTTTAGGGTATGAGCCAAACAAATAGACGGCTAAAGTGAACCACACAGTGAGGACTGAACTCCCACCACTAAAAACATTTTGAGTTATATGTGGAAAATGGCATGTCAAAGAATGCACTCTACATGTTCCATAATATGGGGAGGTGTGGATGAGGTCTATTTTAAAATCCTGTAACAGTTTTTTCAATAATTTGGTTAGGAGCCGTGAAGCCTGTGTAGCGATTCATGTGTATGATTAGATAATTTGAGTTGGGATCATGCCTGATCTTTTCACTTTTACAGCGATGGTGAATGTTTGCTTTAAGAATGGGATGATGCATAGGCCAGCTGAGTTTATTGCAGGTGTAGAAGATAAGGGGTTTGAGCCAAAATGTGGTTACTTGTAATTCATTGATTGATGGATGGTGTGAGTTAGGTAATACAGAAGTTGCATCGGATATTTTGCTGTTAATGGGTGAGAAGGGTATTTTGCCGAATGGGGTTAATTATACTTCGTTGATTAAAGCCTATTGTAAGGAAAGTGAGATTTAAAATATATATTTGTATAAACATGATATAGCTCGTTTGACTCTATCGCGTAATTTGCTTGCTCGGCTTTACCATTTAAGGTGTGCATGTAATAGTCGTGTTGGGTTTAGTACTAGATGGGACCATGTCAAGATGCGAGGGTAGTCAATGTGAGGCTCTGCCATGGTAGGCTCCTGGATCCTAGTGTGTTATATCTCGAGTACTTCCCTAAGTGCAAACTATAAAGCATTCGCACACACCCTTGTTGCGAATGAGTCAGCCTACCACCATAGTGCAGTCAGGTTATTTTGGAGAGGAGAGTAACATAAGAGAGCCTTTAAGGTAAACGAATTTGTTATACTAGAACTGAAGAATGAGGTTTATTTGGTTAGTTACAAATGAGGACTCGTCTTCCTTATATAGACCTAAGATCCTTTTAGCTACCTTACATGAATAGTTAAGATAAGGCTTATGATGTCATCCTACAATTGAGAAAACTTTAGAAACCATCTAGATAATCCTACGTAGCCTCTATAATACATTCTTTTACCACTTTAGAATTTTATATACACGTAAGAACCTCTTAACCTTCAAAATATGCCAAAATGCCTAGTTTCATGGAATAGCCTCCTTGAAATTTCTAGTATATCCATAACATCAGTTAACAGATGAAGATTGATGCCCTGTGGGTTGCCAATGAACCAAGTGTATTTTTTTTTCATATTTGAGTTAATATTTTGTTCTTTTTAAAAATTACTTCTAAATATAATAGAAATCGTCTTGTATGATTAAAATTAGATTCTTTTTAGTATATTTTTCTACTTCAATTAGTTTCTAGTACTGTTGAACTTTGACTCTTGAATAGGGTTGAGTTTGATTGTTTAATTCTTTCTAAGTTATATTCGATGCAGACTTCACTAAAATATTGTAAGTTTTCTTATTTTCTTATGTAATCAAGATTTATACCACATTGAGGAGATGATGTTCTTCCTCTTTTCATTCCCACGGCCTTTCTAGGGTCACCATCCCTTCTAAACTCTAAAGAGAACTCTCCCATTCTAGATCTACTTCAAACCCATCACCTAAAACCCATCTCAAACCCCATTCACAAATCCAACACTAAACTCATTTCATTTTTCCAAAAACATTCTCATCAACAATCCATTTCCTTGCTGAGGGAAGTGGCATTCCTACCAACTGTTGCCTCCTTCTTCTCCATTTCGGTGATTCTTTCCATCATGAGAAAGAAGCACCCCCACCCTCATCTGACCCAGAAGAATAGAAGCTTAACACACGGATAATTAGTAGTTTGTTTTGAGTCAGTTAGGACTATTTCCATGTGTTGAAGGATAATTAGAACTTTGCTTGACTAGGTTATATTTTCCTTACGTTTGGAATATCTATGCTGAAATTCATACTGTAGGATGTAACTGGCCATACTAATGGCACTTTGAATCCAATATGTAAGTATGGATTGCCTTGAAATTTTCTTGTTGCCTTGTGAATGCTTGTATGCATGATTGCCTTACTGTGTCCTTATTAACATTATTAACACTTCAAACCACCAGAATACTTTAAAAATTTCGACTATTCCTTCATTCTTGAAATTTATGAAACTAAAGTACAATCTGCTCTTAACCCACTAGACATGGGATCGAAATGGTGATATGCATATAAGATTTTATACTACTAGAAACCTTTTTAAGATAATCATTTGACCATAAGCACCGTGGGAGATTTAAATCACTAAGTTAGACAAGAATTAAAATGAGAACTTTCTTAGACCAAGACCTAAAGGATAACCTTATAAATAAGACATTTAAACTTTCCAATAATGGTCGTTTCCTAAACATTTAGATTGATCGGACTACGGAATTACGGAAGTATACACCTGTGAAGCATTCGCGGCTTAACTCAATTCTCAATCCTGAGTGACTACCAATGGACTCACTGCTTTGGCCAAGTAGAAGACCAGGATCCACCAGGATGAAGAAGGGATACGATGAGCCTTCAACCCTGGTCAGGTAGATGATCGACGTATCGGGTTCAAGCTTACTACAACTGTCTCTCCGTATTGGTCTACCATTGAAAACAAATATTTTTACTCTAAATAGAGGAAAACCGTCGCCATGAATCTAAATCTTTATAAATAAATTTTAATAAACCATCAGGGTGAAAAAGTTTTAAGGGGGGTAGACTAAAATGAGCTAGCTTAGCATAGATAGTATACATCCTACCATGCATATAAACTTGAAATTAACAAAACTGGGCAAATGAAATAATGAAGCCTTTACTTACTACTCTTAGGTAATTTCGGTGATAAAATTATTTTTAAGGGGGGTAGATTGTAACATCCTGAATTTTCACTGCTTTGAATTTTCAAAAATCCATCAATTTTTATTTATTATTTTATTTAATTAACCTAAATATTACTTAATAACCATTAACACTCAATGTCAGTGTATACAGGGGTGGTACCAGTAAAGAGCCGCACCAGTCTGATTAATCAGCCGTAGGAAGCCAATAAATCCACCCGATCACTTAAACATCAGGTGTAGTGTAATGTCCCGCCTAACCAAAACAGTGTCCTGAGGCGTCCACATAGAATTTGCTACAGGACCGTTTGTTTAAGCCACTCGTAGTGAGGTATCACAAATAAATTAGACCAAGATTAGCCAAATTGAATAGATCAGGTGGGTCCTGTTAGAACCTGGTGCGGACCTCCAAGCCAGATGGCCGTTAACACCTAGCGACAGTCCGTGCGGGCTATACCATGACACGGGAAGGTCAGAAAATTATAAAAATTTAGGAAGATAGATCTCACTGGGCTTGGGGACCAACGCGGACTACGGACCCAGTGGACACCCAGAAGTGGAATCTGACACTTGCCAGATGCGCCCCACCAATGCCAAAATTAGAATTTGGCACGTGTAAATAAAACTGAAATATAAGACGTTTCAACAGTTGGATTTCTTCATAATTTATGATGAGGGTCTAATGTATTTTTCTACGCCCATCCACAAACTCTGGGACCCGATCGTGGAACGGTGACCGTTGATCGCAAATCGGACCCGTGCGACCAAACCCCATATCCGTTCATCCCCAAAATTTACATGGCCCTTCATCGGGCCATGAAGCACCTATCCTATAAGTTTCATGGCTAGAGGGCCACCAGAACTGCCCCGGTTATCCAAACAAGCTCTAGACCGCTCGTTGGTGGACCACTAGTTCCAAAACTATAGAATAATGTCCGTCTCATTGGGCTTAACCTCCATCGAGGGAATCAGACCTGGGTACGGTCTAGAACCGGTCAACTTGAGCTTAAGGACGAGTGCATGAGAAATACAAATACCCTAAAGGAAGGAGTTGGAACTTAAGTGAATTGAGTTGTCCACTCTTATGCAAAGTTGAGGATTTCATATCATCGGTTTGTGACCAAACTTTACCCATGGAGTAAGGATATTTCTCTGCTTATATCTGTATAGCCGCAACCCTGATTGACTATTGGTGACCGTTGAACAGACTTCTTATCATATCTGTCGATCGGCGCATCCAAATGGCCGGCCGATCATATTCATACGTAGATCATCATTAGGGCTAGCTATCCTATGGTGTATATTGACTTGTACACCCCATAGTGGGCCCTAGAGGCTAGAAAGACCCTCTTATAGGTCTAGTATAGTAAAAACTCAATACTTTAGGCCATTATCATCAAATCTGGCATTATAAAAGGGCCTCATTTGGGGCACCCCTTTCCCCATACGAATTTGCCCTAGAGAAGGAAGGAGAGAAGATAGAAAAGGGAGAAGAGAAAGAAGAGAAAGGAGGAGAAAGAGAGAGGAAGAAGAAAGGAAAGGAGTATGTGGTAGGAGGTGGGGCCCAAGGAAGCTTAACCTTATAACTCTCTACCCATTCTCCAAGGAAACCTCCACCAAACCCACCCATGTCAAGAAGCGGAGGTAAGAATGGTATATTTCCCTTCAATAGAGCAACTTAGTGTAGATTTCTAGGCATTAATGTTGTTTTTCTTGATTTTGACTTAGGAAATGGTGGTTTTACCCAAATCCTCAAACCCTAAGATCTCAAAGAATGAAAATCTCCCCTTAAGGTGCGGACTATTATCCTTAGGTAGCCTGAGCCTTGAATCGTTCTATTTTTGACTTAATATTCTTTAATCATTTGGAAAAAAGGATGGACGGTGTGGATGAAATCCATATTTCATGCCGACCCCTCGGAGCCCAGCATGTCCCGAGCTCAGAACAGGCGGGGGTTGTACCTAATCCACGCCCACGCATGGCAATGTGATACATCACGTTGGGAGTTTAGCATTTGATGTTGGGTCGTCTAGGAATTATTCAAACCGTCTATACAATGTATCCCACGGGTGGACAACAAATAAAATATTGCTTTGAAATGGGATTATTAATATAACCTTTGTATTTGGGCATCCCCACCCACGTGAAACCCTATGATACAAACGGTTTGGGTCCTTTAAAAATAACCCAATTTCAATGGCTGCGAAGCCCCAACGTTGCATGTTACAATAGATATTAAAAAGAAGTCGGCCAGCTGTCTGCCTGCATTCAATGTATATGCTTGGGCCACCTAACATGTGGATGCCTTTTGAGATTTTTCTCTTTTATTTTGGTGGGCCAAATCGGATCAAAGATAAGGCAAGCAACATCATGCGCACGTGTGGTAGCCCTACGGATAAGACACCGTCACACATACTGATATGAAATATACGTTGGAAATTTAAGATCCTAAGTATAATGTGTGTTTTATCCATGTGATTCATCAACTTTTTCAGGGCGTGAGCCTAAAATGAGACGGATCCAAATAACAGGTGGACCACACCACAGGATATAATGGTGATTGAACACATACAATGACAAATTTCAGGAGGCTTATTGGAATTTTTATTTGCTATCCAACCTGTTGATCAGGTCACACGTACATGGATGAATGGAAAAAGTTAAA
This sequence comes from Magnolia sinica, assembly GCF_029962835.1. Taxonomy (NCBI): domain Eukaryota; kingdom Viridiplantae; phylum Streptophyta; class Magnoliopsida; order Magnoliales; family Magnoliaceae; genus Magnolia; species Magnolia sinica. The sequence continues at coordinate 27,860,340 of NC_080591.1, read as the reverse complement.
TACCAGCTTGTTCCTAAAATTTTGTGATCTATGGTCGACTTGAGAATTAGATCTACCTCAATTTTGGGATCATGCCTTACAATGAGTTAGAAAAATTAATGGATAAACCATCCTGATAAAACACACATCATGGTGAGGCCCACATAGCTTTTCCACAAGCAAGCTGGGTGGTGTAGGGGTGACAGCCAATCGACCTTTTCATCCTTTGTGACTAATGGTCAGATCTTTTCATCATGAATCAGCTACTTTCACTCACGTACGTGAGCTGCACTATCAATGGTGAATTTATGGTTTTTTTTTTTTTTTTTTTTTTTAAAACAATTTTGAGAAATGCTTCAGTGCTCTCCGAGCACTAAAAGTTACATGATCCTAGTTGCACTGATTCACTTGGATGGTCTGTTCGCCTGTTCGGCACACAATTTATATTATACAAAAAATCACATTAATTGGATGATCTAATCCATTATTTATATAACCATCCTATTTTCAAGTAATAGTTGGCATTGTTATTATCTCAACTGGTAGACTGAGTGGAGATACCTGGTTTCAACACTTGAGGTCTTGGTACCGATCCCTAGTGCCCCCCTCAAAAAAATTAAAAAAACGAAAAAAAAAAAAAAGTTGGCATTGTTATGATGGCCTGACAAAGGTGGTTGTTTAGAATCTTAATCAGTTTATGATGGCCCACAACAAATAGATGCATCAAATTCTTTTATGATCAGTGGGTTGGACCTATGATCAGTCCAGTGGAATTTTATATATATATATGTGTGTGTGTGTGTGTATGTGTTGATGTAAAAATTCAGTCCACCCTCTTTAGGCTTTCGAGTACTTGCACAGGAAGAAAACAAATGAGACCCTAGCTAAAGCAAGGGACCATCCGATACTAAAGTCAGGCTAAGAATCTAGGTTTGGTAGTATTGATGAGTTTTAAGTGAGAGATTTTGTATACCTTTCACCATTAGAGGCGTCTCTATTTATAAATTAGGAGAGGCGGTGACGTAGGAGGGGTTTCCTCATTTAGTAGGATATCTCATAGTAGGATTAGAATCTTGTTAGGAACCATGTTGATCGCCCTAGATTCCCGGCTGAGATCTCAAGCGAATCCGTATCACGATAGGCTTCTTGGATCTTCGGCTAGGATCCCAAGTGACGGAGATTAGATTTTTATAGGAGGCGGCCCATGCTAACCTGAAGTGTATCAGTCCAGAACGTGCTGACCTTGGGGCCTGCCGTCCTAAGTCCTACTGAGTTAGGTCATGCCAAGCTGTCTCCTTAGTTGAGCCTGTGGATTCATTTCATTGAGGTTTGTGATCCCTCTTGCTGGCGGGGTGTCGAACTCAGGTTTGGAGTTTCTATTATTGAGTGGCTCAGCTAAGTGCTCGCGCGTGCGCACACACACACACACATATATATATTGTGCTCCAACAACAAAGCGTTTGCCAACATTTTTTATTGTTTATTTTTTCGAACCAGTTCCTTTGGCAATCGTTTGTAGAATAAGCTCATCCTACAATGCAGTGTATGAGCGGATCACATCCATTCTGTCCATTATCATGTGAGCTGCCTCATGTATTGCTTAGAGCTCAAAAATCTTGCTGGTGGAACTAAAGGGGGGCACAAGATAAAAAGTCATGCCCACATCCTGTAAATTCTCATTGTGTAGCGCACTTCAGATTTGAAATGAGTTGAATTTTTGGAATGTTCGTTCATCCTTGCTGGCCATTTGGAGAATAGATTGGATGGTTCAAAATAGGGTGGGACACACATTTGAGATGGAAAAAATCAACACCATTTGATTTAAACTAGTAGGGACAGTTGACTCCAGGAACACTTGGATTGCATATTATACCAGTCAAATTGGAGCTACCATTCATAAAAAATGCCTCATGATTAAGTTTGATACAGTTCTAGCAACTTCATTCTTGTTATCCATTGTTAAGCTTAAATCCCTATGTTTCTATATAGAGAGCATGGGAATTCAAACTTTGATCACTATCAGAAATCTAATTACCACCAGCATCTCTATAAAAGGAGGTAGATAACTGTTAACCACCCTAAGTATAAGGTCGCGATGTAGTAATAATCTCGGCAATGTAGTAATAATATCGGTAAGACAGAGGTCGAATCCACAGGGACTGAACCTTGTACATATTCTGAAAGTAATTAGAACTAGAATTAGAAGAAGATGTAATCTAAATCAGGAGAATCCAGAAGAATAATTGTAAATCAAATAACTAAAACTTGTAAAATTCAAAGGTGGGAAACTAGGGTTTCCAAGGATCCACTTGTAGAGATCAAGGGTATCAATGCTTGATTCACGAACACAACTGAAATTAGAATCTCATCTTCATCCAATTGGAAAATAACTCGTTAAAACTCAAATATGAACTTCCTTTGATCCAGTTTTCAAGAGATGAGAGGTATGAGAACTAGAATTGATTCCATCACAGGACCATGCCCATGAAACAAGTAAACAACAGAATGTACCAATCCACAACCAATCTAGGAGATCTCTGAACGTTAGGAAGAATTCCATCATCCAACCATATCCAAGAGATGATGTTGAACAACAAGGTTCCCAAGTTCATAATCATAATAATGAAAAGAACATACTCAAAGCTTTCATAAAACCATTGTAATTTAAGTTACAACAAACCAGTAAAAACTAAAAGCATTCCTTATAATCAGACTAGAAACAAAGATAATTCAACTTAACACAAACCATTATAACTCCTGATGTTTGTGGTGAATGGTTTAAGTTATGTATATGTGGTGAATGATTGTACTTTGTTTATGCTTATGTGGTGAATGCTTGTAATAGATAGCTCTCTCTTGTCACTTGCTTAGTTTATGATTATGATCCTTACTACGTTCATGAAATTAGGTTGTCCTACCTAAAACTTTTTTTTGGGTGTAAGGTTGTCCTATGAATAAAGTTTGAATTAATTTCTCAATACTACTGCTGTTGAGATTAGTGATTTATTTTGATTTATTTATTATTTCAGTACCTTAAAATTTTTATTTAGCATATGTAACATCTCAGAAAAATCCGTACAATGACCCAAGTATCACCTCAGGCAGAAATCACTAAGGACCGAATCCTTTAGAAATTAGATAAAAATTAATTAAGTATTAAACTGAATTAATCAGTAAGTTATTTCGAATCACTTTCTATACGAACTGCAAAACCCAAAACTAGCAAAATTGCTAGCTTTACATTACTTAAAAACCTATGATCAACCTCAAAACCCATTTGCTCTCGAGAGCATCTTGAAACTCCATATCGGACCTGAACCGCGCGTCGAAAGTCCGATTATAGAAAAACTATATAGTTATGACTGCCTTACTGAGCTTGATAAGCATCCTAGAAATCAAGTCCAAATAGTATCCGAAAACGCACAACTTAAGCCCGAAGCGAAGTGTGCGAGAAACGCGAATATGTTTAGAAAATGAACTCAAACTTAAGTAAATTGGGTCATTCGCTTACAGGCCAAATTTAAGGTTTCAGACCATCAGATTCCACCCAACTACAACCTTAGATTAAGAAAATTGCTCAACACATGTCAGTGTACTTGTGGCCCTGATCGAGTGACGATGGTCGTTGAACTGAAACTGGTCCTCCACGGTCAATCCATAAATCCAATCGGACCGAAATCTTAGCCAGGCTTAGATCCATGGTCAGGGAACTTTCTCCAGACCGTATGTAGAAAATGGACCTGCAGATGAGCTCCGTTAGCCCGAAACAGTCGCTTTTTGGATATAACCTAAGTATACCATGGCCCTGGGGCCATTGACTTCACTTCTGGGCCTATATAAGGGCCTTAACCCACCCCTCTCTCATTCCATACGAATTTTCTAAACCCTAGAAGAGAGAAGAGAGAAAATAGAAGGAAAGAGTGAGGAGAAGTGAGAGAGAGTGAGAGATAGTTGTTGGGATTCGATCCCACTGCTCCACGTGCTGAATCCCCTCTTCCGTGTCGCTATACTGACAATTTCAACTCCACTTTTGGATAAAGAATCTTAACCCTAATCTGTTCTAGGTATCCAAATAGGTAGATCGGTGAAATAACTAACCTATTTCATGTTATAAGTAGTCGTTGTGCCGTAAACAAAGAATGTGAGATCTTGAAGGCAGAAGTGAAGGAACTGATTGATACTAGTCAAGTCAAGGAAAGCATGAGTACATATATTGTGTCAACTCAAGAGTCTAATGCGAAGTATAAGAAAATGACTAATAAACATCGGCATCAGAAGTCATCTCAAAATTATGAGCTAAGTCCCTTGAGTAACTCGAGGACGAGTTTCTTTTCAAGTGGAGGGGTATGATTTAGAACGTGTCACATATACGTTCCTAACATGGTTGGGCCAAAAGAAGGTAGACCGTAACTTTTTATTTGGGTATCGTTATGGGGTGCACAACTATCAATCTTTACCGAAATGGGCCATCCGAGGTGAATCGACCCACAAGGTGGGTCACGTCCGTCCGTTTCATCAAAAAACACGTGTTTCAGCTAACAAGGATTTTTTTTTTTGAAAAAATTACTATTTTTAGTAATTCTGAATTTTTTAATATTTTCATATTTTTACACTTTTAGATTTTCTTCCTTTTTAGAACTAACTTGTAATTATGCTAGGATTTTTTAGCAAAAGTTTATTTGAAATTTTTATTTTTATAAATTATGCTTTAGAAGAGTTTTAGTGGAATCATGATTTTTATTAGAGTTAGAAATTTGCTATTTTTGGTAATTACGAATTTTGAATTTTTTTTTATATTAATTGGTGTAATAGGTATATAGATATTAGACATTCATCAATCAAATTATTACAAATTTATTAGAATTATTTCCTTTTTTTTTGTGGATTCGAGGTTTCTCTGTGAGGAGTCCAGAGAAGTTCCGTGGATTCAGACATTCATCAATCAAACTCATAACAGATTTAATGAGTTTTTGGCACATTGCGAGAATATAGGTATGCTCAAAAGTATCCTAGTTTTGTTGTTGTAGAAATCCGTTATGCAGTCTGTTTTGATTATGATAATCTTGAGAATGTTTCATCTGATGTTGCTGTTGTGGATTTCAAGTTTCTGCCAGTAATTCATTCTATTCCTTGAAGGTCAATGGCAGGTTTGGAATTCTGTAGGTGCAATCATGGCTATCTTGTTAAAAGTTCTAAATTCATTATTGATTTTTTATAATCGAAGTCATTTCAAGTTTGGTTTTTGATGGCCATAGTTTTGTTAAATCTCAGCCTTGATTGTTGGATTATGGGTTTGGAAAGACTTATAAAGAATGACTTCATTGGGAGTCTTGTAATGTTTAGATGCAGAGTCACTTGGCTTGTGATCTTGAGCATATTGGATATTTGTACCAGATGCAGTTAATTTTATTTTTTTTTGAACCAATTAGTGGTAGGCATGGATCTTCCAATCATAGTTTTTGACTCAGGAGCTTGGACCATATCTTAGTGGACTTCCTAACATGAATTACATTGATCATATGTGGTTATAAATTGTGCAGGTTGCACCTACTTTGGTTTCACTTCTTAAATTTTATTTTTGTGATTTCACTACATCATATTATTGTGATTTAATTAAATCAAATTCATGGAGCTGCAAAATGAAGATTTTGGATTTTGGGGGCATTTGACCAAAAAAAAAAAAAAAACAAAGAAAGAAAGAAAAAGAGTGGTCTACCTTTCAGGTCTTGCCAGGAAGAATTGTAATTTTGTACTCGATGGGCAGAATCTTCTTAGCCACACCATTTTTCTTTCAAGATGCTCCAATCTTTTGTTGTTGTTTTAGGGGTTCTGACTTGCTTCTTGTTTTCGTCAGATTGAATTCACAAGCCGCATAATTTAAGAATTATTATTTTCTCTATATCACTTGTTCTAATCTTGGAGTCACAGGAGGTTACTTTTTTTGTTGTTTCAGAACTTGGATATTTTCAGGCCTTCCTCACTTGTTGCAACCGGATTGAATTCTTTTATTTATGTTCTTACTCAGGAACTATTCTGAATTGGTACTACTTTAAAAAAAAAAAAAAAAAAAAAAAAAAAAAAAAACACCAAAACATAAACACAAGTTTCAGACACTGACGTGAAGAAATCTCGATCTCTATACAATACATTCTTGGTGCACTGACAATGTGACTAATTTTTCCAATAACCATTCTGCTGCTTTTGCATTTTAAGATTTGCTTCATTAGTTATTCTATTTGAAAGATTGTGCTCCCTGGAAAGTAACACAATGTAGATGAAATTGTTTATTGGTAGTGCAAAAGGTCAAAAAAGCATTCTAAAGTCAACTGAGACACGGTGAGGACCCTAGTCCAATCAATACAAAAAAGAGGGTTTTAACCGACGAAACTTTTAGCGACGAAATTTTTTTTCGTCAATAAAAGTTTACTTTTATCGATGAAATTTTTTTCGTCGCTAAAAGTTACTTTTAGCAACGAAAATTTTCATCGCTAAAGGGTGTTTTAAATTTTTGAAAAAAAAAAGTCGAGAAGTTTACTTTTAGCAACGAAATTAATTTCATAGCTAAAAGCCACCTTTAGCGATGAAAATTTTCATCGCTAAAGGGTGTTTTAAATTTTTCATAAGGCAAAAAACAAGAAGTTTCCTTTTAGCGACGAAATTAATTTCGTAGCTAAAGGAGGCTTTTAGCGACGAAAATTTTCGTTGTTAAAGGGTGTTTTGAATTTTTGAAAAGACAAAAAAATCGAGAAGTTTCCTTTTAGCGATGAAATTAATTTCGTAGCTAAAGGTGGCTTTTAGCAACAAAAATTTTCGTCGCTAAAGGGTGTTTTGAATTTTGAAAAAAAATAAAAAGTCGAGAAGGTTCCTTTTAGCGACGAAATTAATTTTGTAGCTAAAAGATGGCTTTTAGCGACGAAAATTTTCATTGCTAAAGGGTGTTTTGAATTTTTGAAAAGACAAAAATCGAGAAGTTTCCTTTTAGCAACAAAATTAATGTCCTAGCTAAAGCTGGCTTTTAGGGATGAAAATTTTCGTTGCTAAAGGGTGTTTTGAATTTTTGAAAGATAAAAAAATCAAGAAGTGTCCTTTTAGCGACAAAATTAATTACGCAGCTAAAGGTGGCTTTTAGCAACGAAAATTTTCATCGCTAAAGGGTGTTTTGAATTTATGAAAAGACAAAAAAATCGAGAAGTTTCTTTTTAGCGACAAAATTAATTTTGTAGCTAAACGTGGCTTTTAGTGACAAAAATTTTCGTCGTTAAAGGGTATTTCGAATTTTTGTAAAAAAGTTTTTTCAAAAAATTGAGAACTTTCCTTTTAGCAACAAAATTAATTTCATAGCTAAAGGTAGCTTTTAGTGACGACAATTTTCATCGTTAAAGGGTGTTTTGAATTTTTGAAAAAAATGAAATAGTCAAGAAGTTTCCTTTTAGCGACGAAATTAATTTTGTAGCTAAAAAACCACCTATAGCGACAAAAATTTTCATCGCTAAAGGGTGTTTTGAATTTTAACAAAAAAAAAATTTCGCATTGTCTTGGAAATATTCTCAATAGACTTTTACCGACAAAAATGTTGGTCGATAAAAGTGTTTTTCCTAAATCTTTTTCCCGACGGCTAAAAACCATCGGTAATAATGTAAAAATGTTTTAATTTAAAAAAAAATTGTCGGTAAAAATGTATGTATGTATGTATGTGTGTGTGTGTGTGTGTGTGTGTGTGTGTGTGTGTGTGTGTGTGTGTATAATCATATGAGTGGAATTTTATATATATATATATAATTAAAAGGTAATATTTAAATGATTTGTAATATCACATGAAAAGTAATATTGAGAAGTTTAGAAATTTTAACAATGTTTGAGAAAAAAATTTGAGAACAAAATGATGCTTTTGAAGAATCGGCAATTTGAATTTTTTGAGAAAAAATTAAAATATGAGAAAATTTTTGAGATTTTGAAAATAAAAATTCAAAATTTGTATTTTAAATATTTTTTGAAATATTTTTTAATAAAAATGATATTTTGTTAAAAGAGAAAAAATATACATTTTGAAAAAAAAAATGTTATTTTTAAAAGGAAATTGAAATTTATCTGTGAAAAATAAAATTACTAAATTATTATGCACATCCACTAATTGAACCTTTAACTGTTTTTAGACAATCTGATCGGTCTAGATTGAAGAGTCAATAACTTCAGATGTTTAAATCAAAATTCACTCAAATTGTTGATTAATTTTGTTTGCCCAATATCATTCTCGTATGTAGCATGATCGGGGCGATTAACCAGTCAAATTGAGGGTAATGATTAGTAAAATAGAGTGAATGGACCAGACATGTAAAATGGGTCAAATATTCTAGTCAAAATTGTGACCCAACTTATTGACCTCGTGAGAACCTAAGAATTGATGTTAGTAAGTTTTGTGAGCCTCATCATGATGTGTGTCGAACATCAACACCGTGAATTTGATGTGTCCCCTTTAGGTTATGAGATATCTCAAAAATCATCAGTAAACAAAACTCAAGTGGGCCATACCATTTAAAACTATGTGAAGACATCTAAAAATAAAAAATAAAAGCACTTGGTCAGGCCCACATGAGTTTTGGATGCGGTTGAAACTTGGTCTGACCCCTCATCCAAGTGGGACACACATAATGAGTGGGTTGGATATGTGAATCACATTTAGGCAGGCCCAATATATGACTATGAATGTTTTAAGTAAATCCTTCTCCACTACATTTAGGTGAGTTACTCATTACCCTTACCAGAGTAAACTCTGTGGGGTCCACTTTATTTATTTATTTTATCCACTCCATTCATTCATGTTAACAGATAATTTGAGGTCTAAAGAACAAAAAGGAAGCATATCCAAAGGTCAAGTGGACCACACCACAGGAAATAGTGTGATTGAACCTCTACCATTTGAAATTTCTTGGAGACAATGAAGTTTTGGATCAAGCTGATGTTTGTGTTTTCTATTCATTCATATATTGGTATGCTCAATATCTTTTCTCATATGTAGCTTGATTGAGGTGAGTAACTAGTCAAATTTGTAACAATGTTTTTATGATTGGATAGAATGAATGGATGGACAGGTTGGTTCGATGGATGGTTAAATGGATAGCTGGGATAGATGGATGAATGGATGGATGGGATGGTTGGATGGATGTATGGATGTATGGATGGGGTGGTTATATGGATAGATGGCATGGATGCATGGATGTTTTGATGATTGATGGGATGATCAGGTGTATGAATGAGATGGTTGGATGTTGGATGGATGGATAATGTGGTTGGATGGATGGATGCATGTTTGGATGACTGGATATATAGATGGATGGAATGGTTGGATAGATGGTTTGATTGATGTTTGGATGATTTTATGAGATGAATGGATGGTTGGATGGAGAATGCAATGGGTGGATGGGGGATGAGAAGAAGTAGGCTCCAATGGGCCACTAAGGGGCCAACAAGATGTATGAATTCTATCCACACTGTCCATCCATTTATACATATCATTTTAGAGTATGACCCCAAAAATAACAAAGATCCAAGGCTCCAATGGACCCCAAAGTGGGGATTAAATTCCTACCATTGAAAAATTCTTGGGGGCCACAAAAGTTTTTGATTAAGATGATATTTACTTTTTCACTTCATCCAAGTGTATATGACCATATCAATAGGTTGGATGGCAAATAAACAATATGGTGGACCCTAAAATGGTTTCAATGGTGGCTATCCTTAGCACCATTTCTTGTGGTGTGGTCCACTTGATACACGTAAATATGCATTTTTTTAAAAATCTACTATCATCTAAAGTGATATGAAAAAATGGATGGACAGTGTGGATACAATTCATACATCTCTCCGAATTGATGGACGGTGTGGATACAAAACACACATCATGGTGGAACCCATATAACTAGTGATGTCACGTCAGTAGGAGTCTTGTGGAAACAGATTGGCTACTCCCCCTACCACTAGGTGCTCTGTGGGCCCCACCATGATGTATGTATTTCATCCATGCCGTCCATATATTTTTCTATATCATTTTATGATGTGAGATGAAAAAATGAGGTATATCCCAATCTAAAGTGGACCACATTACAGGAAACAATGTTGAATGAACGTCAAACATTAAAATATTTTTAGGGGCCATAGAAGCTTTGGATCAAGATGATTTTTGCTTTTCCCTTCATCTGGGACTGTATGACTTAATCAACAGATTGGATATCAAATAAATACTATAGTGGGCCTTAGGAGGATTTTAATGGTGGATATCCAATCACTATTGTTTTCATGTGGTGTGGACCACCTGAGATTTATATACCTCTAATTTTTGGGATCAAACCCTGAAATAATATTTAAAAATGGATGAACGGAATGGATGAAACACATACATCATGGTAGGGCCCACAGAGCACCGGCCACCGGCCATTTATATCTGATGTGGTCCACTTGGGCTTTCGATCTGTCTCATTTTTGGATAATTATATTTAAACAAATCTTTTAAAGGAATGGATGGAGCGGATGAACCACGTGCATCACGGTGGGCCCCACGAAGCCCATGATGGGGATAGTCCGTCTCTAGGTCCGTGTGGAGGCGAACCGCTCCTTAAAAAATTACCCCCTGCTTAAGCCCATTTCATTTTTCCTCTCTGTTTCACTCCACCGCCTTCCCTCTCTCTCTCTCTCACTCCACCCCCACCCTCTCTCTCCATCTCTCATCTTCCAGCAACTCTCTCTCTCTCTCTCTCTCTCTCTCTCTCTCTCTCTCTCTCTCTCTGTGCAGGATTACATCAAAACCATTATTCCTTTGCAGTTCATCGTCGAGGGAGGCTCGATTCTCATCATCAGAAATCCATGTAAGGAAAACCCTAACCGTGCATCTAATGCATCACCCACCTCCACGGTAATTTTCCTATCTTCTTCAGTTCGAACATTTCATTCTTTTTTCAGTTTAGTCCTAAAACAATCCACTCTCTCTCTCTCTCTCTCTCTCTCTCTCTGTGTTTTTTTAGAAATGTATGCACACGTGAAGGCGGGGCATTTTTACGGCACCTTCTTTGTCTATATATTTTTAAAATTTTTGATAATGTGGATTTTCAATGAATGAATGGGGTTTGGGTCTGTTTGGATGCTTGGAATGGCCATACATTTGGATCATCTCAAGTCTGGATGATCATCTCATTTTTGGGCTCAAGATGCTCCAGATGCACAAGGTAACTTGGTTAACTGACCTGATTTCTAGTTTATGATTACATATGAAAATGCTCTTCTAATGACTTAACTTTGTGCTATGTATAATAGATTTGAAGGACAAAATCTTAAGAGTAAGGGAAAGGAAGATTTCAATGCCATTTTTGCAAGGTTTACAACTTCAAGAGGGGTGTTTTGTGTGGATGTTGTTGATATTTATAATACAATCTCCCTCCTGTATTTCATGCATGCTAACTATTTGATAAAATGGCTCAATAAGGGGTGTTTTGTGTGGATGTAGCTGATATTTATAATACAATCTCCCTCTTGTATATCATGCATGCTAATTGTTTGATGAAATGGCTCAAGAAGGAATGAGAAGCTAGCACTACTATCATTAGGCTATGATCTGACTAATCCTTGATCTTGGGCGTGTGGAGAAAAGTTTATCAAGATTGAGCAAGTTTCAATTTTTATAGTGATGCCTCTTATAATAGCTATTTCTTTCTCTGTGTTCTAAAACACTTCTTACTAAGACTATGATGACACCTGTAACTTGATTGGACTGGCACTATGTGTCTCAACCTTAAGATCATGGGCCAGATCCTAGCTTATCTACTGAAGCACATGATTGCACAAAATTGGTAAAGAAAACTGATGAGCAATTGTGTCTTTGATTTTTATTTTTAAATGACTGGCTCTCTCCGTCTTACTTCTGCCTACATTTACATCATTAAATCCATAAGGGCTCTTCCATTTACCATAGACCTTTAGAACCTCATTGCCATATATTGAAACCTCTCAAGCTACTTCCGGCTTACAGATTCGTTAGGTGTCTTCTGATTTGTAACAGATTTTGCAATTTCTCATTTGGTAGAACTGATTGTTTGAATATCTTGTTTCCATACAAAGATTTCTCATTTTTCTGTTCCCCATTGTTTTTTGTGATTTTCACTTTGTACCTTCTTCTTTGAAATCTTTTATATTAGTTAACATGTTGGCAAATAGTTCTTTGTGGCATTGGCAATGGAATTCAGCTCAGTTCTAGATATAAGGCATTATATTGAATGGACAGTCAAAGTTAGTGTAAATATTTTTATATTGAATGGACAGTCAAATTTTGGTTTGGTGTAAAACTTGGCCGATTTTTGTATAGGACTGATGCATAGTATGAATCAACAGAGTGGTTGCAAGTTTACATATCTGGGGCTAGTGCTTTTTCAGGATGAGGAGTGGCTCGAGCTATTAGTGAGGTTGTAGTTGGCAATCCGGTCAAGTGATATCTTACACATTTCATTCCATGTTAGCATTTGGTGGTCCCTATTCCATGTTAATTTAAATGGTTCTCTTGAAAGAACCTTTATTTCTTTCTTTGTTTTAGAGTGCATCCTAGAGACATTTGTATCAGACTGAATTGATGGAAGGATTGAATGTCATTAAAACATCTCAATAGGCCCTGCACGTCAATTTGTATGTTCAGCTTATCCTAGGGACATTTGTATTAGACTATGAATTGAATTGGCAAAATTTAATCAAGTGGAAACAAGTACTTATGTTTGGGAGATTTGCTTTGTGGTTCTCATTTCCATCAGTGGCTTGGTTTTATTTTCACTTCTCGTTGGGTAATATGCAGGTTAGTACTAATTCTCATTTCCATCTATGGCTTGGCTTTATTTTCAATTCTCCTTGGAATTACTATTTATGGAGAAGCTTGGATTTGGCACACACATATGGTAAATGAGTGCAATCATGGAAATTTGGGTGAGGATATTCCTTTCCTTTCTTGTTTTGCAAATTTAAGCTTAAAGCTCTGTCTTGTTCCATATTATGTTGTTGGTTCTATTTTATATTTGAATGTTGTTTATTTATTTATTTCTCTCTCACTCTCTCATATATATATATATATATATATAAGCTGATAAAATAAACAAGACGGATTGTTATATGGGTGTCCCTTAACATATGGTGGAAGTGACTTCTTACAGAGAAATTAGTATTGAGGACCACCATCTATGTGATCTAAGATTCCCAACCAAAGGGAATTACATGAACATCTCTCTGATTGATTGTTGGGGTCACAACATGACAACCTCTCATGCATTTGGAGGTAAGATCATGTCCATAACATCTGGCTCTGATTTCAGCTGTGGCCTATTTGTTGAGAACAGGAATGCTTTTTGTTGGGGGTGATGAAACTATGGGTGGGGTTTTGAGCTTGATTCCTAGTCATGGAAGGTTTCAGATGATTTCAGCTAGTGAGTTTCTGTTCCTGGCCCTTTTTATTTTTAATTTACAGGATGTTTCATCATTTCTTGAATTGCATTCTTTCTTTTTTTTTCTTGGAATGTTTTGAATTTCTTGAAATTTGAAAATATTTGTTTCATCATTTCTTGTTTTTATTATCTAAAACTAGGAGTGTCTTCCATAACAGCATGTCTAAAAGTTCAATGATGTATGTTCCAGATGGAATTGCCGGACTTGCTTCATCTTCAAATCAGCTGGTATCCAATTTCAAATTTTCTCTTATTTACATAACTTGGAAACAAGCCACACACATTAATTTCTATCTGATCATCTCTTACCTCTTGTCATTGCTCATGGTAGGACATGGAACATTTTGGAGATGTTGGTTCCTTAGATGATAATGTGGAATTGTTCCTGTCACATGATGATGGAGATGCAAGGGACATATTTGGTACATTTAAAAGAAGTCCAACAGAGCACAATACCGAGTCTTTAAAGGGTAATTGATTTTCTTTTATGTCATTTTTGGAAAGACACTGCAATTATCTAAAGCCATTGTAAATTGGGGTGCAGCTTGGTCAGGTGGGGTCGTGTTTAGGGTTAACCTAAACCTAAAACCTAAATGTATTCTCAAATTTGACCCATTTTTTATACCTGACCCCACCCAACCCTATAGAATGGAGATTGTTTCTTATGTTGATGGCCTAATGAATAGTCTGGAAGATTGGATCTCATTTGTTGGTCAATAGCTGTATAGATGGAATATTCCATTGTAGGGACTGCCTGATGAATAGTCTGGAAGATTGGTTCTCATCCACAAAAAATAGATACCTAGCTTGTTTTTAAATGTATTAGCTAGAAATTGATGGAGCAGACCCCGGATGTGCATTGGAGCTATCCGGATGTTGAACGGGGGTCCCTGGAAGGTGGGAACCACTGTTATGACCATGATGAAGCTGTTCATTTCCTATGGACAACATTGGAGTGGCCTGGCCATTTGGACAGGTCATATTTATGTATTAGCTCGAAATTGTTGGAGTAGACCCTAGTATAACCCTAAACCTAAACCTACACCTAAAACTAAACATCATGGTGGGGACAGTGCCCCCGACATCATGGTGGTTATTTGAGATCTAACCTGTCTGTAATTTCACACAAACCTAGACCTAAAGAAGGAATAACACAAATATTAGCTTAGTCGAAAACTATAACTTATAACCTTAACCTAAACATAAACCTAAACCTAAACCTATAACCTTAACCTAAACCTAAACCTAAATCGTTTATAAGGTCATTCCCAATGGGATGAAGTGAAAGCAAAAAATATATATATAGCTTGATACAAAACATTTATGGCCATAAGAATGCTTCAACACTGCTCATTAAATTCCCACTGTTTCCTCTCGTGTGGATCATTTGAGTGTTAGATACATCTCAGTTTTGGTCGTACATCCCAAAATGAGCTCCAAAAATGTATGGATGGAGTGGATTTTTCTCAAACATCGAGTTAGGCCCTACCCAGCATGCTTGCGCATGAACTTCTTGGAAAGGCTTTTAGGAGGAAACCGGTGTCGACTGAAATCTCACTACTCGTCGGGAAAATCAAATCACCACACTAATTTCTCTTCCTCGAGAGGGCCAAAAGTCACCTCGCTGCCATTTCTCTCTCTTTCTTTCTCTTTCTCTTTAAAATGTACTCATTTTAGAGTGAGCGGCGGTGCAAGCTCTGCGTGTGAGTTTGATTTCGACCTTCGTAGCGTCACTCGCAAGCATGAATCTTTTTACTCGATTTACAGCGAAAATGGAAGTCATCTAAACCTAAACCTAAAACTATAACCTAAACCTATAACATATAACATAAACCTAAACCTACACTTATAACCTATAACCTAAACCTAAACCTAAAACCCAAACGTAAACCTGATCTCGAACCCGAACCCGATTTCCTAAACCTAAACCTTAACCTATTCTCAATTCCCTAAAGCTATAACCTAAACCTATAACCTAAACCTAAACCTAAAACCTAAATGTATTCTCAAATCCCTAAACCTATAACCTTAACTTAAACCTATTCTTAAATCCCAAAAAATATACTTATAACCTAAACTTAAACCTTAACCTATAACATAAACCTATACTTATAACCTTAACCTAAACTTATAACCTTAACCTAAACCTATTCTCAAATCCCAAAACCTATACTTATAACCTAAACCTAAACCTATAACCTATACTTACAACCTTAACCTAAACTTATAACCTTAACCTAAACATATTCTCAAATCCCAAAACCTATACTAATAACCTAAATCTAAACCTTAACCTATAACCTAAACCTAAACTTATAACCTTAACCTAAACCTATTCTCAATTCCCAAAACCTATACTTATAACCTAAACCTAAACCTTAACTTAAACCTATACTTATAACCTATAACCTATAACTTAAACCTAAACCTAAAACCTTAACCTATAACCCAAACCTTAACCTATAACCTAAACCTATAACCTATAACCTATAACCTATAACCTAAACCCAAACCTAAACCCGATCCCGAACCCGAACCCGATTTCCTAAACCTAAACCTTAACCTATTCTCAATTCCCTAAAGTTATAACATATAACCTAAACCTAAACCTTAACCCATAACATAAACCTATACTTATAACCTTAACCTAAACTTATAACCTTAACCTAAACTTATTCTCAAATCCCAAAACCTATACTTATAATCTAAACCTAAACCTCCGCCTTCATCTTTGTGATTTTTAGTATTTTTGTTTATGATGTTAAGCTTATATGTATTTATATGTGAATGAATGTGATGTGGATAAGATTGTTTGTGTTTGGATGAATGTAGATGTTTGGATGGATTTACTAGTTTGGGTTTAGATGGATGTGAATGTGAATATGATGAAATATATTATATAACAGGTGTATCAGGATAAATATGATGAAATATATTGTAACAGGTGTATATCAGGAATTTTGTGTGGAATTTTGTGCTGGAATATTTTTGTAAAAAAAAAAAAAAAAAGAGACTTTTACCTACGAAAATTTTCATAGGTAAAAGTTTTGTAAATATTTTTACCTACAAAAATTTTTGTTAGTAAAAGTTTTTTACATATTTTTTAGTGACAAAAATGTTCTTCGCTAAAAGTTTTGTAATTATTTTTAGCGACGAAAACTATCATCACTAAAAGTTTAACATTTATTTTTTAGCGATGAAAATGTTCGTCGCTAAAAGTTTTGTAATTATTTTTAGCAACAAAAACTATCGTCACTAAAAGTTTAACATTTTTTAGCGACGAAAATATTCGTCGCTAAAAGTTTTATAATTATTTTTCATCGTTAAAAGTTTTGTAAAAGTTTTTTAGCAACGAAACAATTCGTCGGTAAAAGTTTTTTAGTGATGAGAAAATTCGTCGCTAAAAAGCTTGCCTTTGCCGACGATTAAAATTTTTCGTCGATAAAAACCTTTTGCGTTGGTCTTTTAGCGATGAAAATTTTCGTCGCTAAAATGTTTTAGCTATGAAATTTTGGCTTTTAGCAATGAAAATTTTCATCGGTAAAGGTGGGATTTCTTATAGTGAATTAAACCTGAAACTTAGTTGAGTGCCTGGATTGAGCTTCTCAAATTTAAACAACTTACTCTGTAGTCTGATTGAGTTGAATTGAGATTTTTGAGTACTTGATCTATTAGTTCAAGTATTCGGATTCTGCTTTCTAGGGTTCCATTCCATGATATATGAGTCAACCACGAACTTGATTCAGACCATTTACACATGATTCATGGATTTTAATTTTATTTTTTTCTTTTTTAACGCCACTCGTGCAGGCTAAAGATGAAGATGCCCCATCTGAAAATGTTGCTGCCATGTCCAGTAATTTTACAGACTAGAAAAGTACAGATGTTTTTGGCGAGTTTTGAAAATTGAAGCCATTGCCTGAAGAAAGGAAGTGTCATTATCAGTCATCAGATTTAACGCCACTTGTGCAAGATTTTAATCAATTGTGCCTAAATTTAGGCCTACAAGCACATCAGCCTTTTGACGCCACTCGTGCTAGGAGTAGACATATAGAGGATTTGTTATTTATTTATTTATATTCAAGACCATTTTCAATATATTATAATAAATATTATATATTTTTATTGTGTAGTAATATAAATTTTGTTTAATATTAGTTTTAATTGTATTGCATCATTTTTATGTTTCAAATATTAAAAAAATACAGGTTTCAATTGAATTATATATAATAATAATAAATTATTGGCCTGCACTGGGCCTTTTGAATCTATACAAATGCTTTTACCGGCGCTTGTATAGACTTTTGTCGGCACTTGAATAGACTTTTAGCGGCACTCAAACAAGTGCACCGATAAAAATTTTACCGACATACCCCTTTGTCGGCGCTTGTCTAGCACCGGTAATAGTAATAGCGGCAGTTTGGGAGAAGTTTACCGGCGGTTTTGACCGCCGGTAAAAGTCCCTTACCTTGTAGTGATCATATAATTCCATGAAATCCACAACCACAAATAACCAAAGAGGGCAAAACCACCCATTCACACAAAAGCATAAAACTGTTAACAAAATCTAAAGAAGAGAATACTGGGAGCAGGGGTACCAACACCATTACCGTGGCTTGAGCGTAGAGACATCTGAATGCATCAAAGATATTGACAGAGCCCAACTTGGGCTGCCATTGCTATAATCTTGTCTGTTATGAATTATGATGGATATAGGATCGATAAGGTTGCAATCATGTCCTCTTAGGCTGTCATTGCTACGTGAGATCAAATGACGATTAGAATACAAGAGGGGCTGCCATTGCCACATGAGATTGAATGAGGATTAGGTTACAAGGAGTTTTTTTAAAAAAAAAAAAACTTTCGGAAGCACTGGACACAAATGTTCCTTTTGGATTCAATGGTTGCAAGGAAGACGGTGCTCTACCTCATTACATCCTTTCCCTGCGTCGTATATGAAAAATGGTAGACAAGAGTCCATGTGAAAGTTTCTATGGTAGGATTCAGGCATGTCCCCCATTGTTCCCTTCTATGTGCCACCTTAGTAATGGATTAGGCTGGATTTTGAAATCTAGGCCTAACATGGCTGGTGCACGTAGGTTTGAGCCTCTAGCTCAATGTTAAATGGGGGCATGTTTCAACATTATTGTGGTCTAGGTTCGAGCCCAGCTTGCCCATTACAATTAGGTAAGGCATAACCAATGCACAGTCATGCATAGGGCTGCTTAGATTCCTTTGACACACTTGGCATGTGCATATTGTCGCGAAAAATTAGACCCTAGTCGTCTCACATATGGCCCAAGGTGGTTTAGATATTTGGTTTGACAAAATTGACCAACCTAGTGATAAACCTTGGGGCCTGTTTGATTCCACCTAATTACTAGTAAAATAAGTTAAATAAGTAAGGTAACAAAACTCTTTGAACCCAACCTTGATATATGTATTTTATCCATGCCGGCCATTTATTTTATGAAATCATTTTAAGACATGAGCAGAAAAAGCCGCAGATCCAAATCTCAACTGGACCACACCTAAAGAAGCTGTGGGAATAATAATGCTCACTGTTGAACCTACTATTTTCTGTGGTGTGGTCCACTTGAGGTTTGGATCTACCTAAAATTGTCTGAAAAAATGAATGGATGGTGTAGATGTAACAGATGCATCATGGTGGGTCCAAAAAGTTTTACTTTTAGAGGTTGTCTTTTGCACAAAATTTACAAGTATCTGCTCATTATTATGCTTTTACATGATTTACTAACATTTACACCAAAACAATTACAAGCATGGCGTAGGGTTGATTGAATTGACCATTGCATGATTTTGCATGCCTAAGTGATGTAGCGGTTATTACGTGACGGTAACTAAGATCACATGGGTGATGTCGTGGTTTGATTGAGTTAACCATCGCATGATTTTGCATGCGTAGGTGGTGATTACTAAGTCTATTAGTTGGTGTAGTGGTTATCAGGTGAGCTCAGATGGGTGATATGGTGGTTTGATTGAGTTGACTATCCTATGATTTTGCGTGCCTAGGTGGTGATAGCTAGCTAACTCCATTAAGGTGGTGCGGTGGTTATTAGGTGACGGTTACTACGATCACATGGGTGATGTGGTAGTTATTAGGTGGCAATTACCAAACATTGGGATTGGCCGACATGCACAGGAGACTTGACCGTGGGTCAAACCTCTAATTCCGGGAAGGAAGAGTGCCTTGAAGTGGGAAACGGATTGGCTACTCCCCCGACACCAGCCCCGAAGCTAGTGGTCGGTGCTCTGTGGGCCCATCATGATGTATGTGTTTCATCCATTCCGTCTATCTATTTTGCTAAATCAATTTATGGTAATACACATAAAATGAGGTATATCCCAATCTCAAGTGGACCACATTACAGGAAACAGTGTTGAATGAACTTCGACCATAAAAAAATTTTGGGGGCCATAAAAGTATTGGATCAAGTTGATCTTTGTTTTCTCCCTTCATCTGGGTCTTTATGACCTAATAAACGGATTGGATTTCAAATAAACAGTATATCAGGCCTTAGGAGGATTTAAATGATGGATATCCAATCACTATTTTTTTCCTGTGGTGTGATCCATTTGAGATTATATCCCTCTCATTTTTTGGATAAAGACATAAAATGATATTTTAAAATGTATGAACGGAATGGATGAAACACATACATCATGGTGGGGCCCACAGTGCACCGACCACCAGCTCCGGGGCGGGTGTCAGGGGGAGTAGCCAATCCGTTTCCCTTGAAGAGTCACTTTCCTTTTAAAATAGACAAGACTCAAGGTAAACAAGGAGGGTTCCCCTCTCGAACCAATTGACCTCTTCAAATTTTCTGTCTTAAATTCATGGCTATAGGTGTCTAAGGGGGAGTAATCTGTCAATGATAGAGATTTGGGCAGGTACGTTTGGTGGTAAATGGGTGTATTTCAAATCAAAGTAGCTACATTTTGCATTTCACAACATAGGAGATAGACATTAATAGAATTTGAGGTATTTCAAATACATCCTTTTCGTGCGTTTTGAAATCTTATTAAAATTTTAGGTTTAGTGCAAATGAAATACATTTTTTAGCTATTGTTAAAGGTAGGATAGTCATGTTTAATAAATTTGTTGCTTGGTTAATAATCTGCTTTACATGTGGCAAGTTAATGATGCCCAAAACAATTCAATAGCTAACTGCATCACTAAGATCACATCAGTAAAATGATTTGAACTATCCAAACATTGGATATCTAGATGAATGGTTAAAATAGTCTGTCAGTCATTTGTTTATGAGATACATCTATGACTCATCCAAGGCTCAAAATTTTCTCATTTTTTATTTTAGTATATGTTTTAATCGGCTTATTATAATCATTTCATCAAATATCACATATATGTACTGAATTGGAATATGAAAGATGATTTAATTAATCAAAACCAGTTCCTGTGAATATAATAAAGATTCCTAGTGCATTTCAAATACAAGCTTCCAAACAGACCATTCATATTCAAATGCATTTCAACCCCTCGCAGCTAAGGATATCGAATCATCTTGTTTTCAATGTAAATGTGATTTGGATTCCAATAAAACCATAGTAACACGGACCTATCATGGTGCCTGCTGACAAGGCTGGCAGAATTCATAAATCCAGGTCATAACTTACTCTTTACGGTATCTTGATATGACGCCCATTGTCTACCACGCACTGCCAGTACCTCTGTGGGCCCCACGCACTGCCAGTACCACTGATCTTTATTTGCCATCCAACCTGTTGATTAGCTCACAAAGACCTAATTGAAGGGAAAACATATATATTAGTTTCATCCAAAACTTTTATGGCCCCTGAGAAGTTTTTAATGGTGGGCATTCAATCACCACGGATTCCTGTGGTGTGGTCCACATAAGATTTGGATCTACCTCATTTTTAGGCTCAAGCCCACAAATAATCTGGAAAAATGGATGGGAAGAGTGGATAAAACACATGCATCATGGCGGGCCCACAGAGAACCATCCAATAGCTAGGGGCTGGCTACTGACAACGTCAGTAGGCAATCGGCGTCCATCTAGATACAGCTATTTGCAACCGTAGATGAAAGACAGAGGCATAAGTCGTGATTCATGCCATTCCATATCTACGCACGAGCATCACAAACAGACAGTAGGATACAGCTTGCACTATTCCGTTGTATATGAATATAATCCTCCTCAAAGGTACCGATTGAAAGCTAACGTTTTAACGAATGCAAAAGCATCCGTCGTCAAAAGCAAACGAGCTTTGCTGAGGGAGCTCATGTACACACCACACCTGACAAACAGGCCCACCTGATGGATGGCTCGGCTATTTCACCTGTCAGCCACTCTGGCACATTTGGTGGGTGTAGTAGGTATTCCTTGTGCACTCGTGTGAGCTTATCAACGCTTTCATACACAATGGTTACACGAGCTATGCTCTATATATAGCGGTTCATCCCCATTTTGGAAATGATCATGAACCATCCTCCTCACATGTGTCACTCATGCAAAAGCTATCCCGACCGTCCAAATTGTGGGGGCACATTTTGGATCGATCACAACTTCAAATTCACACGGATCAAGAAATTCTAACCGTTTAATTGATGGCCATGATTAAAAATACAATAGTAACTGGTCCAAATTTCAAGGCCAAGATAAGATGGATACTGTCACCTTCCGAGTGTAATTTTTTTGTCATGATCGGTATGCAATTGGTCCAGCGACCTGGGCCATTTAGATTACTTTGGGCCGGTTTGAATACTATATACCAAATAATAGCTTCTTCTTTTTTAACTTAGGCAAGTTAATAAGTTTTTTTTTTTTCTTTTTCAAGTTAGTTTGGTTATTAAGCTTAAATAAGCAAATTTTTAGAAAAACCGTAACTTATTTTTATAAGTTTTTTTTTTTTTCTATTACTTTTCAACTTCCAAAAATAATATATTTCCTTGACACAATAATTTAAAAAATTATTTAGGAAAATATGCTCTCTTTGGCCATGAACTCCTAAGTTTCCATGAGTGGAAAATCCTCTACTGAATAGGTTAAATGATCTAATGGGCCCACATGATGATGGGCTCTTATCAAGGTGGCCCCACATGATGGATAATCCATATCAAATGTCTGCTCTTAATAATGAATGATCCACATCCAAGGCAAATCCCGCGTAATGGGCAACCCACATTAAAGGTGGGACCCACATGATGGGCAACCCACATCATAGGTGGTGGGCTGCACATGATGGACAATTAATAATGGTGTGCTCCACATGATGGATGATACACATTAAGGTGGGTCCCAATTGATGGACAATGCATATTAAGGTCGGCCTAATGATGAGTGGCTCATATCCAAGGGGAGTCCCACATGATGGATGGCTCATGTCAGTTGTGGGCCCACATGGTTCACATCAAAGATAGGCTCCTCATGATGGCCAATGGATATTGAAGATGGGCCCCACATGGTGGGCAATACCATTGATGGTGGGCCTGGATGATGAGCAATACCATCGATGGTGGGCCCCACATGATGAACTGTGCACATTAAAGATTGGGGCCTAATGATGAATGGCCCACAACAAAGGTGGGCCCTACATGATGGACAACCCACATCAAAGGTGGGGCCCCAACAATGAATGATCACATCAAATGTTGGCCACACATGATGGATAGTGGATGTGAGGAACCTAATAGACTTTGGAGATATAATTAATTCCAATGGTGTGGAAATCAAATATACTTTCCTACTTTTTGGATGGTAAATATATCGTGCATCAAACATTCTTATCAGTATCAGTATGTTTGGTCCGGTTACAACTAAACCGTGTCTGCGGTTGAAAAATCGCTATCATTGTCTACCACGTCGTGTTTCATGCCATCTCATGCACATTCACATGTACCACATACAGGCAGACAACAGCTTGCACTGTACCGTATATTCCCGGGATGAGATGGTTTGAAATGCCTACATGCGTGTGGTTCCTGGCTTATCTAGGCAGCAGCACATGTGGCAATATGGCAGACGTTTATGTGATCAGATCTCCATCTGGTGGTGGGACATAATGATTAAACCTTCTTCATTAGAAAATCAGGTCCTTACATTCCTCAAAATAAAAGGATGGTTATAACAATTGTTTTATAGCCGTCCGTTTGTTTTGTATGATATAGCCCATCTGAGGAGTGAAATGGCATGGATTTTAAGACAGAGGATGTGTTTCGCTTGATGGAAAGCTCTGATCACACACGTGCACCATGTTGGAACCTTCAAGCGTGTGACTTACAGCGAACCCGAGAGAACTAAGATGTGAAGAATAAAATTTAAAATTAATTAATTAATTAATTAATTAATTAATTAATTAATTAATTAAAAGTGGAAACATGATCACAAGCATCCCTATTCATAGGGTCCTTACTTTTGCTCGGGTGGTAGACTCTTAGCAGTTTCAACTCCCGGTCAAGGGTTCGAGTACCCATAGGCGGTGAAATTCCACTAGCGTGAGTGTGTGGGGTGCGTGTGCGTGTTAAAAAAAATAAAAAAGCATCCCTATTCATAAATGGAATACATGTGCGTTTGTCACTAATTTACTAAAGTGTGACAAGCCACCCACTGAACATGGCATCGAGTACTTTCAATCCAGACGGTTCAAATCACGATGTTGCTGTCAACGGAGGAAACGGATTGGCTACTCCCCCTGCCATGATGTATGTGCTTCATCCATGCTGTCCATCTATTTTTCTAGATCATTTTATGGTATGAGACCAAAAATGAGTGATATCCCAATCTCAAGTGGACCACATTATAGGAAACAGTGTTGAATGAACGTTGACCTTTAAAAACTTTTTGGGGGCCATAAAAGTTCTGGATCAAGCTGATCTTTGTTTTTTTCCTTCATCTGGGTCTTTATGACCTAATCAACCGATTGGATGTCAAATAAACAGTACACTGGGCCTTAGGAGGATTTTAATGGTGGATATCCAATCACTATTGTTTTCCTGTGGTGTGGTCCCACTGTGATTTATATCCCTCTCATTTTTGGCATCAAGCCCTAAAATTATCTGTAAAAATGGATGAACGGAATGGATGAAACACATAAATCATGGTAGGGCCCACTGAGCACCAACCACCGGCCACTAAGATGGTGGCAGGGGCAGTGGCCAATCCATTCTCGTCAATGGAGAGTAGACTGAAAATAAAACCGCTCGAACAATCAACACGCATCTGAAGGCTACCAAATGGACTGCTAGGATCATTCAATCAACATTCGGGCTATGCTCCATCCACAATTGAATGGTCTCATTATAGTCATTGGACACTTTGGTTCCCTGCTAGATGCATCTAAGGCTGTTAGATGCTATCGAAGTTAGTTTTGAGGATATCGAAGTCCCATTGGATGTCATTGTAAAAATTCGGGAAATTTATGATTTATTGCTGAAATGTTTTGGTTTTAGTTCCATATCATTGAAGTGGGTTTGATGCCATCAGCAGTTTGTCAATGCCATCGAAGTCCCATCAAACAGATTGCACAGAGTTATGCATATTTGCGTATATGCGGGATTTGTTTCCAATCTCGATTGTGATTCTTCCTAAGGCTATACATAGGTGTGTAATCAGGATTGAGGTATATCTCAGAGCTTTCTAATTAATTCCTAGGGTTTTCAAGGGCTTGTAAGGGAAGATTCATGGCTTGTTCGAATTGGGTATTCTCTCTATCTCTTATAATTTCTGCTTTCATATTGCATTATTATCACTTTGTGTTGTGGTTTTTTCCCAAAAGGGGTTTTTCATGTAAAATTCAAAAATTTTGTGATTGTACTTGATTGTTGCTATTTGATTACTTGGCTTAATTCATCTCTATGTGCTTCCGCAGTATCTCATCAAGTGGCATCAGAGCAAACGTTGTGGTGTAGGTTGAATATGAAAGTAGAGTATTAATAGCGTCTAATCCTAAGTTTGATGTTGAGAAGTACTCTAGGAAAAAAAAATTTGAGTTATGGAATGTCAAGATAATTCGCCTATTAATTTAGCAAGGATTGGATAAGGTCCTTGAGAAACGACCAAAAACTATGGAAGATGATGAATAAAGTTATTTACAATATCATAAGAGAGAAAACTGCGGCAAGTTTATGGGCGAAATTAGAGGGATATTTATGCAAAGAAATCCCTTGAAAATCACATATGCTTGAAGTCGCAGTTGTTCAATCTAAAGATGGCAGAGGGAGATGTTGATGCCCACATTAGCAACTTTAATAAGATGATTTAAAAGTTGCTGAATGTAGAGGAAACGGTTAAGGATGAAGATCTGTTGAGTGTGAAATATTACATATCTCCCCCTAGTTATACCTTGGTTTTATGAATATAATAGTGCTTAATTGATCTATTTATACATGTTTTCTCTTGCGAGGTGATTTCGAGACCTAAAGAGAAAAAGGATACTTAAAGCATAGATTTGATACTCAAAGAAGTTACAAGTGGAGGAATTGATCTTTGAAGATCAAGATTAAAGAATTCCAGAGTCTAATATCTAAGAAAATCAAGTGTAGAAGGAAAAAAGTTTAAGTTATAAAGTGTAGGAAATCAATATTATTAAACTTGACAGTTCGATGTCATCGAATACTAATTCGATGCCATCGAAGTAAGCGTCGGTGACATCAAAGGAAGCTCGATCCCATCAGAAAAATTAGAGAAAATCAAGTTTGATTGTTGGACATATGGCCGCAATCTTCAATGTCATGGAGGGAGGGTTCGATCCCATCGAAGGAATGCTTGATACCATCGAAGCCAGTTCGATGACATCGAAAAATCATGAATTATGGGATTTAATCCTTGGACAATTTTAAGCATTCTTCGATACCATCGAAGACATTTTTGATGACATCAAAGATAGTTCAATGCTATCGAAGGTTGGACAATGCCATTGAGGACTTGCACAGGTGTGAAAAGTTCATTGTGGCACTGTTTCCAAATTCGAATTGAACTCATCGATTGGACTTCTATGCCATCGAGGCTATGATAGCAACATAAATCGAAGTCAATTTCAAAGTCGGTCTAATCAAAGCCTATATAAAGAGGTTTTCGGAGTTCTTCTAGGCACGAATTAGGGGAGAAAGAGGAAAGTGAGTAGTGGAGCTTTAAGGAGTCCTCCCTCCTCTTCAATCCTTTAATTCTAGTT
This sequence comes from Magnolia sinica, assembly GCF_029962835.1. Taxonomy (NCBI): domain Eukaryota; kingdom Viridiplantae; phylum Streptophyta; class Magnoliopsida; order Magnoliales; family Magnoliaceae; genus Magnolia; species Magnolia sinica. The sequence continues at coordinate 27,833,722 of NC_080591.1, read as the reverse complement.
TTCTTTTATGCTTTTTAATTTGAATTTTAGTTTAATCATGTTTATGGTTGGCTAATCTCTTAGCTAAGGCTAAGGGATGAAGCTTATAATTAATATTAGTATTTAGTTTATTGAATTCAATGACATTAATTTGAATGATGATGTTAGATTGATTTAGTTTGAATTTACTTTAAGTCTTTAAGTTGTTTATATCTGTATTTATTATGCACTATGAGTACAATGAATGCCTTGATTTAACAATTGTTTAGCCTAAATTAGAGAAGGATTCAATTTGTATAATTGATTGATCTAATGTCACCTGTGGGTGCTTTAGATACTTTTGATTCCCTGGAATTGATGTTTGAATGCTTCATGAGAGAATTAACCAATTGAAATCATCTTCGCATTAATGGTTATGAATAGTTTAACTGAATTATCCTCCGATTGGATAGGATAGGACTTCAATTCCAGTTGTGATATACATTAAATCGGTAAATTGATATTGGGATTGCTATAAGTGGATTCCTGGATCCTTAGTATTTATTTATTTGCTTTTACTTTTAACTCATTCGCTGAATTAAAAACCCAAACAAACAATTAGACTTAAATTAATTCTAGATAGTGTTCTCCATTCCCGGTGGATTCAACCTCACTCTCACCGAATTATTACTACTTTGCAAACCTGCACTTGGGGTTCATGAACAAGTTTTTGGCGTCGTTGCCGAGGAGTGGTATTGAACACTATTAGGTTTAGGTGTTTTAGGTTTAATTTTTGTTTTAGGTAAGATTTTTCTATTTTTCTAAATTTCTCTAACCTAGGATTTCTAGAGTTTTTTAAATTTCAGAATTTGAATTTTTTTAGATGTACTAACATTGCTAACATTGTTCACTTGTCTTGATTTTGCAGTATTCTTAATTCTAGTTCTAATTCTTCCCTACAGGTAACATCATTCCTCTCTCCCTCTAGTTATTTTCAAATTGTTGTAAAACTTAGGACTTAGGGTTGGAATTAGAGTTTCATGTTGGTCATGCCCAAGTGGGTAAGGGACCATACATCGAGGCTTTTAAGTGAAGGAGGTTTAGTTGACACGCTCACGAACCATCGACGAGTTAGGAAACATCTAGATACTCCTGAATTACCATTTGGAACTATGGAAGAAATGGAACAACACTTTGATGAGAATCTGATGCAAAACATACCATCTATTAAGCCAATGCATGATGAGAATGAGGTGCACCGATTTCCACCGGTTCGAACCTTACGTGATTATCTACAGCCAGTAAGAACAAGTACACCTTCCTGCATGATTTGGAGCGGATGATTTCAATATTGGTCCTTCGACAGATAATAGTTCCGAATCAAATCTCTTTAGAAAGAAGATTTTCCTAACCAATGTTAGAAACTTGAACTTTAAACCTAGGATGATCCAATTACTCCTTAGATTCCATGGACTTGATTCAGAAAGTCCATATTTGCACATAAGGGAATTCGAAGAGATTGTCACCACCATACATTTTAAAAATATTCCTCCTGATGTGATTAGACTAAAATTATTTCCATTCTCTCTAAAGGAGAAGGAAAAATTATAGCTTCACTCCTTAAGACCCAGATCCATTGGTACATGGGTGAAGATGAATCGAGAGTTTCTTAAAAAGTTCTTCTTGAATCATAAAACCAACACTCTAAGACATGACATAAAGAACTTCTCCCAAAAAGGAGATGAAACTTTCTTCCAGTGTTAGAACGGTTCAATGACTTACTTCTCGCTTGCCCATACCATGGCTATAAAATTTAGCGGATGATTAATTTTTTCTATGACCGAATGAATTCAAATATGCGCCAATTTATAAAGATGATGTGTAATGGCAAATTTATGACCAAGGAACCAAAAGATGCTTGAGATTACCTACACATGCTAGCCAAAAATGCTCAATCATAGAATACAGCTAATCAAGCTAATAATCCCAAGGTAGTGCCAAGAGAGAGAGGAGTACATGTGCTCAAAGAGGATGAAAATGTTGGCATGAGGTTGGCAGATCCCATAAGAAAAATTGAGGCTTTGGAATCTAGGAAGGAGGCGATCCAATCCAAAGCGGTTGTTAAAATCGTATGTGGTATTTGTTAAAGCGATGTACACTTAACAAAAGATTGTCCTACAATCCACACATTCCAAGAAGTGTTCCATGCTCAAGCAAATGTTACAAATGCATATCAACGCCCCTTCGGTGCACCAAATTCCAACACGTACACTCTTGATTAGCGGAACCATCCAAATTTTAGTTGGAGGAATAAAGCACCTATGAATGCAATCAATAATCCCCAAGAGCCATCGAGTAGACCCTCATCTAGGAGAACTCTTGAGGATACACTGAATGCATTCATTTAAGGGCAACAACAAGTCATAAATGAACTCAGAACTTCAGTTGTAAGACTTGAGACACAACTAAAGGTAAGGGAGAAATGGACCTTTCTAGCCCAACCCCAACCTAATCCTAAGGGACAATTCATGATTAGTGATCCCAACTCTTCAACTCTACATGTGGAACATGTTAAATCCATCACTACTTTGAGAAGTGGAAAAGAAATTGACAATGAGATTCCTAAGAAGGTTGAGAGACCTAAGGAGTCCAAAGACTTAAAGGATGTTGGTGAATCTAGCAGTACTTCACATGACCAAGAGCCAATGCAGGAATACAAACATGTGGCACTGTTTCCCTAACGTCTCACTACATCAAAATGACCAAGTGAAAATCAAGATATTTTAAAGGTTTTCTAGTAAATCAAGATCAACATCCCCTTCTTGGATATGATTAAACAATTCGTTTCATATGCCAAATTCTTAAAGGATTTATGTACGGTAAAGCGCAAGCTGAAAGTACATAAGAAAGCCTCCTTGACTAAACAGATGAGTGCCATCATATATCAAAACACTCCCCCAAAATATAAGGATCATAGAAGTCCTAGGATCACATGTGTCATAGGAAACTGCCTAGTTGATAAAGCACTTTTAGACCTTGGGGCAAGTGTCAATCTGATGTCATTCTTGGTATATAAGCAATTGGGCCTTGGTGACTTGAAACCTACCAAGACAACATTACAATTGGTCGACCGCTCAACTAGGATACCGAGAGGTGTGGTAGAGGATGTGTTTCTCCAAGTTGATAGATTCTACTACCCTGTAGACTTCATTATCTTGGATACACACCCGGTTATAAATGCGAGTATTCATATCCTTGTCATATTAGGCCGACCATTCCTGGCCATTGCTAATGTCATAATCAATTGTCAGAATGGGATCATGAAAATATATTTTGGGAATATGACTTTAAAACTAAACATGTTTAATTTGCACAAATCATAAGAGGATGAGGATGTGATTCATGAGTAAACTTGATTGATATATTAAAAGATGATGAGCCTCTTTCAACCGAAACTCCTAAACCTCTAGAAGTCTGCTTGGCATACTTTGAAGATTCAAATGATCCCATGATTAGAGACATAGTGATTACCTTGCGGGATTGTGTCTCGGTGCCTGACACTGGCTGGGAAGATAATTGTGTTGAAAACCCTCCTTTTACCAATACTAAATTTTTACAATTATAAGTGGAGGAGCTGAATTCTAAACTGAAGTTTAATACTTCAGATTCTATGGAGACTACGTTTGTTAAAAAGTTCTCTGATATTCAACTATTTGTAGTCTCTTATTCACTATGGTATATTAATATTGAAAATTTTGCTACCACAAGTGAATCATACATTCTTGAGACGCCTAATGATAATAAGGAAAAAAAATATTTGATGAGGTGCATAGATTTCTCTGGATAATAACAGTCCAGGACATCAAACTTATTTCAAAGTAGATTTTTGGATGATCTTGTTGCAGAGCTTGCTAAGAAATTTGTTGAGATACTTGCTAGCGGAAGAATCAATGCATCATGATGATTGATAGTTAGAATTACAAATTTACTGTTTTCTTAGAATTATGATTAAGTTAGTTTGTTTTGGTTTTAGTCCCTTTAAATGATAAAAGACTTTAAACCATTTAACTATCTTCTTCAGGTATGATCCTTCTAATTACTCCTCTTTGATTTTATTTTTTAGTCCCATGTCAATTTGATTGCTTATATCTTTTACATCGAGGATAATATAGATTTTAGGTTTGTCACGCCCCAAACCCGGAAATCGAGCTCACAAAATTTTCGATTGCCAAATCTAGTACCGACAGCCTCCGTAGTACCCCATTCTCGGCTTCCAACACTCATACGCCAGATTCTGATCCTGAGATCCTACAAGGAGAATTTTTCAACGTACATTTGTCTCGTAAGAAGCATAACCACAAGTATACCCAAATCACAAAGGCAACATCATCATCACATATCCACTAATATAAACATTTGAATACAATGCTGAAAGGGAAATACGTATGTCAAAATCAAAGCTCCAGAAGACCGCTGCACACTCTATGCTCAACGCTGTTACACCTAACGCCACTTGCATGCATCTATATTGCATAAGCTTATAGAAAGCTTAGAGGGTGGTGTAAGTGTGTGCACAAGATAAGTGCCAAGTAAGCAATATCAGAGTAATCAAAGTAAGCGGAAACATGCTGATAAGGTCATGAATCATATGATATTAGAGTAAGCAATGCAGATCATAATGAGGCAAATACCGAGGAATAATGTAGATCAGCTATGTAATGCGAAAACATAGTAAGCCAAGTATTCTATACAATGTCATAAAGAGTCAAGTATCAGATGCCGAGGATGCAATGTAATATGCGGTGCAAATGAAATGACCAAGATGGAGTGAAGTCAGGATAATAGTACGTAGTATCGTAGGCTATGGGGTCCATTACAAGGGAATTCTATCCACATCAGCCCCATACCTAAATTTGGACAGTCAGACTCAATATAACAAACTCCTGATCTCAGGTTAGTCGCACGCCCCAACTAAAATCCTGACTATTGAGAAGGTATACGTAATAAATGGTTACATACCACCAACCCGAGTGGATAGTGAATGAATGAATGAGTATGCAACTCTTGCTCAATAAGTCCACATATCAGTACGGTTCCTCTCTAGGATCATCACCGGGGTCTAGTACACTCAACGCCACCTGCCGCCCCATCAAGCGCATAACTTGGTAAGTGGAAGAGACCTCACTATCCGTCTGGCAAGTAGTCTGTCAATACCTACCCGGCTTGTCAATAGCGGACCTATTCCTCGAACTGGTCAAACTCAGCTTAACTATGCCTACACCCTTGGGCGGGTAAGGCCACACCCCCTCCCAACCGACCATGACATAGTCGGCCTCCTAGTATTCGGCACTCGGGCACTTATGTATATCTACTTGGTCTCGACGTTGGGGCATCCTCTGGTACCAAGAGGATTTGTGAAATTTCACCCAGGGCAATCTATGGCAGTCTGATGCTAATAATATATTTTCGATATCCCATCTGCCCATCCACAATATGCCAGTGGAGGCTACGGCTTTGATGTCGCTAGGGGATATAATAATCACCATCACACAATGCAAGATGTATGAGTCATACAGTCCAATCATGCATCCATCCTGCGCATATCATGCGCTCATGTGAAGTAACTCCACCTATCTGGGAGTCCCATAAACCACCGTCACTATGGCATATGCAATGGTCAATCATATCTCATAACAAAAATGTAAATGATGCGTATGGTCATGTATCATGATGCTATGATGTCACATACTCATAGTCGGTATCAATAACCAGCATCGACAATCAACCTCGACAATATGGACATTTAATCAACATTGCCCCCAACGAATGACCCACATAGAGCCTAATATATAGTGGATCCATAGCCTCACACAAGGGCTTAATATATATAAAACCATGGGCCTCACTCAAGAGCTTAATACACATCACAATGGACCTCTCACATGGGCCTAATATACATCACAATGGGCTCCATCGCGTGGCCCTCAAATGCATCACAATGAGCCTTATCACATAGACATTATATTCATCACATTAGGTCTTAAACACGAGCTGAATACACATCACAATAGGCCTCAATTACGGGCCGCATATACATGATATGGGTTTCAACAATTGGCCTTAGCAATCGGCCTCGACAATCGAAATCGGCCTATACAATCGGCCTCGACAATCGGAATTGACTTCGATAATCGGCCTTGACAATCGACCTCGACAATTGAAATTGGCCTCAACAATCAGAATTGGCCTCGACAATTGGCCTCGACAATCGGAATCAAAATCGGCCTCGACAATCTAACTTGGCCTCGACAATCGGAATCGGAATCGAAATTGGAATTGGCGTTGACAATCTGACTCTACCTCGACAAACAGAATTGGACTCGACAATCAGAATCGAAATCAGCCTTGACAATCTGACTCGGCCTCGACAAATAGAATCAGCCTCGACAATCTGAATCGGAATAGGCCTCGACAATCAGAATCAGAATCGGCCTCGATAATCTGACTCGGCCTTAACAATCGAAATCTGCCTCGACAATTAGAATCGGAATCAGCTTCGACAATCGGCCTCGATAATCAGAATTGGCCTCAATAATCAGAATCAACCTAATAAAGGGCCTAAGAGAAGGTCACGATGTGGACATTTAACCATCATTACCCATCAATGTGGACATTTAACCATCATTGCTCTTAAGGAGTGGCCCACATAAACATCATTACATATATTATAGTGAAATCACACATTACATCTATCCGCACATTCATCGCATTGGGCCTTGCCATACGGGCCATTAATATATCGCAATGGGCCTTACTAAATGAGCTGAAAATACATCACAATGGGCCTTACTAAATGAGCTGAAAATACATCACATTGGGCCTTACAAAACGGGCTAGAAATACATCACAATGGGCCTTACCAAATGGGTCATAAATACATCACTTTGGGCTCATCAATGGGCCATAATTATACTACATTGGGCCTTACCATACGGGCCACAAATACATCACTGTGAGCCGCACAAATGGATGGTTTGGATACGAGGTGGGTAGATGGTGTGGGTGAAACATACATCATGTGGGGTCCACAACCGCTGGATAGTGTGGATATAAACCACATAAATCAAGGTAGGCCCCACAAAATTTGGTGACGTCACTACAGCAGGTATTTAGCTGGTGGGGCAAATACAGATGGACGTTCTGGATTTATCACATGCCCAAGATCGGACCCAAGAGCTGCTGAGTAAATACAGTAGCTATGGGCTAGTGTGCTGGCCCACACCATTCAACAGATGAATGGTTTGGATACAAAACATGCCTCATGATCAGGCCCAGCTTGTTGACGTCCTCAAATGGACGGATTGGATGCAACACATACATCATACAGACCCAACCTTATGATGTCAATGCACCAGCTACCTAGATGGTGGCTGCTGACCCATCTTCCAAAAGATGGACGACTAGGATTTAACAGATACATCATAGTGGGGAACCATCAGATGGATGGTTGGATAAAACAAATGCTCCAATGTGGGTCCCACCATAACGTTTATTTTCCATCCAGTTAATCCATACGGTCACAGAGACCTCATTAAGGAGGAAAAATAAATATCATTGATCCAAAACTTCTGCACTCCCAAAGAGTTTCAATGGTGGATGATTAATCCCCACTGATTTCTGTAGTGTGGTCCACCTAATGGACGGTTGGTTCTAACACACATTTCACAGTGGGTCCCATCCAGATGTACGGCCAGGATGAAGCAAATATCCCAGGCAGGACCCACAGAACTTGCCGACGCAAGCACAGTAGTTATGTGTTGCGGGTACCAGCCCACCATCCATCAGATGAACGGTTTGGATGAAGAACAGATGGACGGTGGGGGTATTAAAACATATACATCACGGTGTGGCCCACTGTGCTCGCGGCTGCACGGACAGCAGCTGTCGCAGCAGCTGCTGGCCCACTGTCCATCAGACGGATGGTTTGAATTCATATAGATGGACGGTGGGGATTTGACCCACTTGCTAACATAAACACATCAGCTATATAGCTGGTGTGGTGGTAGGCCAGCCAATCCACTCACTCAATAGGTGGGTCCCACGTGGACGGTTGGCGTGGATGAAACCCACACGCCTGGTGCGTGCGTGCTACACAGCACCGTCCAGATGGACAGTGCAGATATAGGTTAATTACATCAAGGTGGGTCCCATGCAGGGCCCACCATACTATATATTATAATACATATTATATTTATATTATTATTATTATTATTATTTTAAACAACCATCCAGCGTCCATGGGTATGGCCGTCTTGGGTAAGACACGTAAATCATGTGGGCTCCACACGTGTATGGCCCACCAATGTATCAAGTTGATATTTATGTTTCTCTTCATCCGGGCCCACCCGAAAATGGGCAGCAAGGTGGGCCGCCGGATGGACAGTGGCGTGGATAAAATACATACATCGAGGTGGGCCACTAGATGGAAAATAGAGATAGAGAGATATGTGTGCTACGGAGGGACCCCGCCACTATGGCCCTCCCTTTAATTACAACACATACAACAAGTGAGTCCCATTAAATGTGGGCCCACCTATCAAAATCAACGATGGAAATTCCTTCTCCACCAAAACGCAAGGTCTAGATGACTATAAAAATGAAAAATAAACATCAAGATGGGGTCCATGGAGAATGGCCCCATCACGGGATGATCTTATGGATTAAGGTGGGTCATCGGCCACACTTAGGGTCCAAAGTGAGATCCATACCATTGATCGGTAGGCCTCACCTTGCCCATCAACAAAACATAAATTTAAGCCTATGAGAACACCCACCTTTGATCTTCTTGGACTTCTTCTTCCATCAACATATCCTAGAGCTCCAAGGGATACATTTCAACAATGGAGATGGTCTTTGGATGGTGGGTTTGAGTGGTAATGAGGTGGGCCACACTAGCTTCTCCTCTCCTATGGAAATGTTGGACATGGGTTGCTTGGAGAATGAGGGAGAGAGATGAGAGAGAGATGGGTATGAGTGATGGAGTGATGGGGAGTGAGTGATTGATGGGTATGTACTTGACATGTTGGGTGAGTAAGAGAGAGAGAGTTGACTTTGGGGTTGCTCTTTTTAACGCCCTGAAATTCAGGGGTCGAGCATAACTCAGCTCCCGAGTTTCAAAACATCACTTATGCAACATATTGAATGATGGATGTATGTTGTCTGAATGAGTACATAAAACATAGAATAGATTAAGCCAAACTGTAAACATAATTCAGTGATAAGTGAAAGACACAAGCGGAAGACTTAAAGAAATATATGTGTACATGTGCAAGTCCCTGAAATATGTATATATGCCAGGTCATAATAACAAGTGTTGCTTTCAAAAATACAAGTATCAAAATGACATTATCTATTATAAAAGAAAACGCAGAATCCCCACACATCAGGACATGGCTCACATGAACCTGCCTGAGAACTGCATGAAAGAAAACGTGTCCTCATCATCCTCGTACTCCTGCTCTGCCTCAGGGGTCGCGTCGCCATCTGCATCTAAGACAGGGTCTGGTTGGTGTTGAAACACCGTCCCAGAACGTGGGAGTGAGTGATCAACTCAGTGGAACCATACAGTAAAAGTTAACATGTTATCGAAACAATCAAGCAGTAATGATAAGGCAAATACAATCAAACATGTCCTAACTACTCTTGTTAATGCAAGGATGTATGTAGAAATGATGCATGCTCTCGCCTGCACTCCCTCAGCGTCTTAATCTTACGGTACGCATGACAACCTCCCGCAGTGCCAACGACTCCTATGCACATGCAATGCGGTGCATGAACATGATTACCAAGTTGTTATTAGTCCTTTTCATACAGCAGGATTGGGAAGCTAAGGTACCTTCCTCATAGCAATTTCCAAACAGTGATCCATTCTAGGGTCGTCAGTCCTAGACAATCTCATACGATCATATGGTTTTAGGTCGCTGCAAAGGGCTCGTCACCAATCAATGCATGCCTATCATACCTTAGTTACTACCCTAAGGCTCGTCGCCTCAATGCAGTAGCAAGGTATGCTCGAGGTCACTACAAAGGGCTCATCACCAATCAATGTAGGCCGACAACACGAATATAGTGTCCCATACCACCATAATCGGCTCACGAGTCTGGTGTGCTCACTGGTCACTACGGGGAGGCTCGTCACCCCAGCGTAGGCTGACAGCTCGACTACGGTGTCCCATACCACCATACCCGGCTCATGAGTCTTAGTGGATCAAGGTATAACAGTTAACGGGATTACATCGGTAAGTTTAGTACCCTAGATTCAAACAATAGCGTCCATACATGGTGAACATACATCGGACAATCGGGTTACTTGACGAACTCGACTAGCACGAGCGCACGTTGAGTTGAACGACATAGAGTGCGCAAACACTCCGTGTGGCTAAACCACTGCCGACAACCCTAATACGACTCGGTTTCGTCAAACACGTCCTACGTGGTGAAAACAACCTCGGCCACGAACTCAAGGATTGTTACCGATTTCCTGGACTATTCCATAGTCCCAAACATGTTCAATTATAACAGAGATTCATAATAACAATTTAGAACAGTAATGGAACAACAATTCTAATCATACAATATGGAAGCATGTGATGAATATCAACTTAGCATGAATTACACCTAAATAGTGCTTGAAGTTAAACAACAAAGAATGTAGATTACATGTAGGAAATCATACATACCACTAGGATAGTTAAAAATCTCTTCTCACGCCCATAATAGGTTAATATATTACACACTTAACCATTCAGACATTTCTACAAACACTTAGACTACATAGTCCCACATACATGACGTATGTTGGCAATAACACACATTTGGACAATTCTTTTCGCCAAGGAGTTGACACACATACAACTAGTATAAGTACATGACAATTAATCATGGCAAACACATGTTCATATTTTATACGTATACGATACTTCCGACATATACATAGAATACACAAATCTCAATATAACACATACATATCAGGAACGCAAAATAAACATCAAGTTGGCATGTGAAATTTCATTCACAACAATAATAAACCATTACCCAACATTGAAAGCCTTGAAAACCATAACCTATACGAATATAGTCCGCACCTTAAACCAGAAAAAGCGCACAGATCTGATTCAGACGATAAGTCTTCGTCAACGGCGACTAGAAAACCTAAGGCATGAATAGAAATGAGCTATATCAACACATAGACTGTTCTAAGCTCTAACACAGGCTAGGGTTTGATTAACTTACCCAAGAAGGAACTTAGAATCACCGGAATAACGATTCAAAAGTGATGGTTTAGGTACACAGAGTAACAAGAAAGAATCTCAAGATGATTCACCAACTTCTCTCTCACTTTCTCTCTCTTTTCCTCTCTCTTTCTTAGCTAGGGTTAGGAAATTCGTATGGAAAAGAGAGTGAGGGTTTTAAGGTCTTTATATAGGCCTAAAATAGATGAAAATAGCCCCAGGGCCAAGGTATACTTAGGTTATAACCAAATCAGGTCTATTCCGATCCAACGGAACACTTCTGGTGGTCCTTTTCCCATGTGCGGTTGGACTTAAGCTCACTCACCATGAATTTAGGTCAGGCTGAATTTTCGTACCGATCGGATTTGCAGATCAGCCGTGGCGGACCACTCTAAATTCAATGGTCACCGAAACTCGATCAGGTCCACAAGCACTATGACATGCTTGGGCCATCTTCCCTAATCCAATGGTGAAATTGGGTCATAATCCAACGGTCAGAAAGCTTAGAATCGGCGCGCAAGCGACACGACTCAGATTTCATAAATTATATTTAATTTCTCAGCTTTCTCACACTCTTTACTCCGGACTTAAGCAAATCGACCCAGGACATCATCTGGACTTGATTTTTGAGGTGATGGTCAAGCCCAACAAGATGACCATAAATGTCTAAGATCATCGCTGTCGGACTTTCGACGTGCGGTCTAGGTCCAATACAAAGTTTCCAAGTACTCCCGAGAGTAACTGGACTTAGCGTTGAATCCAAGATTTCAGGGTAACATAGCGTTAACGATTCTACAGGTTTTGAGTCCTACAGATCAAATTTAAAGTGATTAGTACAAATTTCACAAGCAATCGAGTTTAACGCTAATTAACCCACACATAACTTCTAAGGAAAAAAATAGAGGTAGTACTCGAGTCTTAGCACGAAATTTTCCGGGTCATTACAATCTACCCCCCTTAAAGAAAAATTTCGTCCTCAAAATTCGTACCTTCTCATACTCCTCAAGGATCTAAGGGTAGCTCTTTCTGACCTTAGCTTCAGTCTCCCAAGTAGCCTCTTCTTCACTATGATGCGTCCATAGTACTTTCACAAGAGGGATGACCTTGCTACGTAATACCTGCTCCTTCCTGTTTAGGATACGTGTCGGTCGCAGTACATATGTGGCATCCTCGCTCAACTGCACCTGCTCCCAACTGATAATATGCGAAGGATCAGGAACGTACTTCTTCAGCATAGAAACATGAAATACGTTATGCACACCCGCAAGTGGTGTGGGCAAAGTAAGGCGGTATGCTACCGCTCCCACTCGATCCAGTATTTGAAATGGACCAATAAATCTCAGCGTGAGCTTTCCCTTCTTACCGAATCGCAAAACTCCCTTCATAGGGGAAACCTTAAGAAAAACATGGTCTCCAACCTCAAACTCAAGCGGTCGCCGCCTCGTATCAGCGTAACTCTTCTGCCTGCTCTAGGCTGTCAGAAGTCGACGTCGAATAATGTCAACTTTCTCTGAAGTCGCCTGTACCAACTCTGGGCCAATCAAACTGTGCTCACTAACTTCTGCCCAGCAATGCGGTGCTCTACACGGACGACCATACAATGCCTCGTAGGGAGCCATTATAACGCCCTGATTTTTGAGACCCGAGTATATCACTCATCTTTTGAAAACCCAGGTGTTAACTGATAAGCATAAGGATAATCAAATCTAAATCAAAGTGCGATTAACGGAACCAAGCGTAGTATAGATAAAACCCAAGCAATAATAATATCATGGACCGCTCAGCTGGGGCCCATATACAAAACTTTAATTCTCAAAATGAACTGAAATGTTAATAAACAAATAGGCTACTGATTCAATTTAAAATAAGCAGCTGCCTCCTGGTACGGTTCCTCATTGTAAGCTTCCTCCTCGGCCTCCGTCGCCTCCGGCTCTTCCGTGACTCCCTCTGTCCCTATGTCCTCTGTACGGTTGAATATTAATGAATGAGTGGCCAACTCAGTGTGATCTCCCGCTAAGATTACACACCGCCGCCCTAAACAAGGAATATCATAAAAGCATACAGATAATCCAAAACACAGTAGATGCAGTCTTTTTAAATGCATGAATGTATGAATGCAATGTCGACCCGGGTAAAACATCCAGACGGCCTATGTCCCGGGAAAAACATCCGGATGGACATTGGGGTCGTCACCCAGGGATAAGACTGGTCATCAGCGCAACATTCAGCGTAATCACAGGGCATGATAATCCAAGTCAATATCATCATCAAATGACTGGTCATAAGTGCAACATTCAGCGTAATCGCAGGGCAGAGTGATCCAAGTCATCGAAATATGCCATGTATGTATGACTTGTCAGCCCATTATTAGTCCATTTGCAAACAGCCAATTTAAATAAGCTCACGGTCACTACGGGGAGCACATGGCCCAGCGTAGGCCGACGGCTCGGGCATAGTGTCCCATTACCACCATCCTCGGCCTATGAGACTACCGTCTTAGGGTGTGTGTAGTACCTACTAACATGTGGTCAATCAATTCAATATAAGAGGATACCACCAATGCCGACTAGGGGTGAACGGTTGAAATTACCAAAAGTGGCGATTTAAACATATCGGCATGAATGATTCAAAAACAAGTAAATATCGGTGTTTAGAAGGGTTATGGAGTCCATCCCAAGTCAGTTAAGGTGAAACCATACATGAATGGTAAACCCCATGGTCAAGCACCACAACCAAAACCTCCATATTAAGGGCTTACTCATGTCACAACCAATCTAGTTACACCCCAAGCACGGACTCTCCTTTACTAGGATTCCTCATGGAGAGATTTTAGCAGTATGTGTGTCATAGCAACATATATTAAAATAAGGAATGACACATGTACCAATATACAACAACTAAATTTACATGACATAAAAGGACTAGATTATTCACTCAAGCAGTTCAGAGAAAATCAAGAATCTAAATAATAGTAAGCATGAGAATTATCACGTTTAAACAGATAAATCAAGTGAATACAGTTCATTCTCACATACAGTTTATCATTAGTCTAGCTAGCCGTTTACTCTAATAAAGCTACTATTTCTAGTCTAGTTAAGGGTGGAAAGCTTAAGGGGAAAGAATCATCACCTGAAGGGGTTGCAGCTCCTTGATTCAATTTCCTGCTGCTAATTAGTGGTCCAGTGCCAAGCGAGGGGCTTCCTGAATTAATTTCGAGATACAAGTTGCATTTATAAGTTGACAGTTCTTGATGACAAACCTTCCTATACGTAGCTTAGGGTTAGACCTGGCCTAATTAGTTAAGGTCTGGACTGAACCTTACCCTAGTCTAGCCTGGCAGTCCCTTGTGCATGATTACACATGAATATGGGAGATCGGCCAGCACCCATCCGTATTCGAGTAGCCGTGACCATACCGAACACGTATGGGGTGCTTTGACGTGGCCCGCCTGATCATTAGACCAGCCCCACGTCTCTGATCAGGCCCCAAGGAGGAGCTCGCCTATTGGGTGGATGGTTTGGATAACCCATAGGCATCAAGGTGGGGTCCAAAGAATTCCTGATGTTAGACATATGGTGGACTCTCACTGTACTTCGCTGGCGAGTCCAGCCACTGCTAGTGGTGTGAGGTGTTCCAACCACCTAGCCTCCATCGTCAATCCCCTGGACGGTGGCCACGTGATACCTTTATCATGGTAGGCCCCACACCTTATATGTGTGCAATGTGCAGGGTGGGTCCCACCCTATCGATAAACAGGTGGACGGAGTGGATGTGTGTCCACGCACACCACATTCAGACCCTGGACGGTCTGTATCCAGCGTGCACAAAAGTGGGTCCCACACATGTAGGACTCGCTATGCAGATACGAATACACATGCGCTCCTTCACACTTATGACATGGGTTCTGAATCCGAACGGTCCATAAGATGTGGAATCCCAAGAAACTCTAGGAGGTAAATTTTCATCCTGATCTAAGATTCTGGTGGGCCATAGCAAAGTTAAATGCACTTTCAAGGGAAGAAACTATTTGCGTTAATTATGGCCCACCCAAGTTTTGGTTCAACGTAAAAATGGGAACCAGGGGGTTTTATGAGGTTCTGCTCCAAGTGGACCATTCAGATTTTTCAGATTCATCAGCCATGGGGAGATCTCGAAATTTTGCAGTGGCTTACGTGAACTGACATATCTTCACTCCCTAGTGCATGCATGTACCACCAATTTACTTCACGTGTGGGTCCCGCGTAAACATGGGTGTCAAATCCGAACGGTCCATAAAATGTAGAATCCCAAGAAACCTCACGGCGTGAGTTTTCACCATGATCCAAGATTCTGGTGGGCCATAGCAAGAATAATTTTAATTTAAAGGAAGAAACTGTTTGCATTCCTTGTGGCCCACCGAAGTTTCGGTTTAAAGTAAAATTTGAAACCAAGGGGTTTTATGAGGTGCTGCTTCATGTGGACCATTCGGATTTCCCAGACTCATCATAGCTGATGAGATCTCAACTTTTTGCAATCGGTTTACGTGAACTGATTGGCAGAGGAGCGTTCGGCGTCCTCTGTTTCCACGTTCTGGCGCACACACACCACTTATGCACTTCACAGGTGGGTCCCATGTGATTGGTGGGCCCCAACCCTGCTGGGTGGCATGGATGGATGCATACGGTATGCGGGACCCACCTCTTAGGATACATCACGTGAATGTATACGGACATGTGCAATATGACAGCCTACGTTAGCTGCCAATCGACCAGCGGTGGGCTTTTTGAGGGACGTCCAGCCCAGGGATCTTTGCAACGCCCTTGATGGACAGTTGGGGTGGATCCTGACCTCAGGGTGGGTCCATGACCAGTGCAAGCCATCAGTACATTGGTGGGGCCTACAGTCAGCATAGGGCCCCTGGTTGGTGCAGCCCACTATCATTTTGGGTGAGGCCCACCTGCATTTATGCAGGGCCCATGAGCAGCCCACCTGCTGCGTATAGTTCACCGAAAAGAAAGAGCCTACGTGACTCCATGCACTGCCTTCAGCAAGGCTGACTGAGGCACGCTTCCAGCCACATGAAGGTCTGTTTGCGGCCTAGTTCGGGGTCATCTTCCCAGCCATGGATTGGCATGGTGTCGACCCATCTTCCTGTCGTCGGAGCTGAGTCAAGTAGCCTTCATGCAGGGCCATGTTTGGCCATCGTTTTAGCTCAGAACACTGGCCATTGTTTGACCCATATTCAGCTTAAAACAGAGCTTCAGTTGGGTTGGTTTTCAGTCCAAATCCCAACCATTGTTTAGCCCGACTTCTTAGTTCGGAAGGTAGCCATTGATTCGCTTGTCTCCAACACAAAGCAGAGCTTCACACTACTCGACCTTAGCCTGGCATACGGTCACCATTTAGGTCCGTTGCCTGATTGAAACCCAACCATTTCTCGGTCGGTTTCAGCTCCCGAACAGGGCTGTTGCATGGCCCATTTGCAACACGTGCTACTAGCTCCAAACAGAGCTTTGGCTTGGCTTCGATCCTAGTCATTGTTTGGCTGGATCTTAGCCCGAAATAGAGGCTCTGGTTGGGTCGGATTTCCGCCCGGAACAGGGCCATTCGTTAGATCAGTCCTAGCCCAAAACAGGGACCCACCGGCACCACTTCCTCAGACCGTCCCACGACCATTGATTGGCTCGATCTCGGTCTGAGACTGGGTCGTCTTCCACTCTCTCTCTCGGTCAGATTTCAGCCATTATTTGGCTGATCTCAGACCCGAGTTACAGCCACCATTTGTTTCTAGGTGAACATTACCTACCACTAGCTAATGCTATAGAGTAAAAAAAATGAGAAGCAACTAGAGGAGGGGCTATCAAGAAATGAGAAACGAGCAAAAGGAAAATGTTTTCCCCTGGAACAGTTACAGCCTATCTCACCTGGGTTGGTTCCCCTGTTTCTCCTTTTTCTTCTTCCCTCACTCACTCTCTTTCTTAACTTGACTCGACCGGACTGCACTGACTCGACTCAACCTGTATGGGTCGGGTCGATGCAATGCGGCACCAGGTTTGTCTCTCTCACCTTCTCACACTCTCAGCTCCCAACTCTCTGTTTCTCCTACACTCTCTTTCTTTTTCTCTTGGCATAGATTTTAAGGGCTACAGTGCCCTCCTTTTATAGCCAGTGAGAGAGGGATGGACGGTTGTGATCGTCCTCACCGTGGACAGCCGAGCTTTGCCCTTCCCAAAGAGGAAGTCGGATTCTCTCTCCCTCTTTTCACAGGCCCTCGATCGGTCTGTTTTTGGCATGGATTGGACAGTGGCATTCAATCTCCTTCGTCCGTTTACAAATGATCAAACGGCTATACCATTTTGATCGTGTGGGTCCCATGAAAGATTTGAACGGTTTATAATGCTCGAAAAATGGTTGTGGTGGCCCACTTACAGGCTTGAAGCGGGTCAGTTTGAAACAGAGAGAGAAAGGGTGGAAGATATTTGTGAAATGCTCGGTCAGAGCTAGTTTGACCAAGCATTGGGTTTTGTACACCTCGTGCCTAAGCACCCTTTATGTACATGCATTGTGTAGGGGTCCGCTGAAATGTGATTACCATGATCTACTCCGTTCATTTGCATTGGGGGACAGTACCCAGGGATCCTGGTTCACTTTGGGTTGATAGTGAGTCCTGGGTGGCCCGTTACATACATCCTTGGGCCATCATTGGCCCATAGGTCGTGATCCACCGATCAGGTGGGCCCAACAAACTTTTTCAACGATTAATATAGGGTATTAGTTATGATGAAGGCTTCGTTTGTAGATAACGAATTCTAAAGTGTTAGTGACAAGTGTGTTGCACCAGAATTAACTAGCATAATGGCTTCAACTTTGAGTGTTCGAGTGGTCTCACCTTCCTGATTGTCGTAGGGAGTATTCTGGCTCCTTGAGACCCTGATGGATGGTTCTAATGTCGACGGGAATCCCCATCCTGCGTATGTCGAGTTCATGTTTTGGTTAACCCAAGTAATTTTTAGTTTAGTGTGGGTTTAAAAGGTAACACCCATGTATTGAAGGTACGGGGTGTTACAGTCTACCCTCCTAAAAAAAATTTCACCCTCGAAATTACCTGAGGTGTGTTACTGAATAGGTGAGGGTACTTTTCCTTAACTTCCGCTTCTCGTTCCCATGTCGCTTCTTCCTCCCCATGATGTGACCAAAGAACCTTGACTAGAGGTATAGTCTTTGTACATAGGACCTACTCCTTGTGGTCCAAGATGCGGATGGGTTCCTCGGTGTAGGAGGCATCATCTGTCAGCTCAATCTGCTCCCAACTAACGATATGCGATTCGTCTGGTGTATACTTCTTTAGCATGGATATGTGGAAGACATTGTGAATACTGGCCAGTGCAGTAGGCAGTGCAAGGCGGTATGCTACGGCTCCCACACGATCTAAGATCTCGAAAGGCCCGATGAAACTTGGTGCTAGCTTCCCTTTCTGACCGAACCTCATCAGACCCTACATAGGTGACACCTTCAAAAATACGCGGTCGCCGACTGTAAACTCCAGGTCGTGACGTCGGTTATCTGCATAACTCTTCTGTCTGCTCTGGGCAGTGCGCAGACGTTTTCTGACCACGTCAATGACCTGAGTAGTAGTCTGAACTAGCTTCGGACCCAACAAGCTTCTTTCTCCTATTTCTGCCCAACATTGAGGGGCTCGGCAAGGGCGACCATAAAGAGCTTCATACGGTGCCATGCCTATGCTGGACTGGAAACTGTTGTTGTATGCGAACTCTGTCAGTGCCAGGTGGTCATCCCAGTTGCCCTGAAAGTCTAGGACGCATGCTCTCAGCATATCTTCTAAGATCTGGTTCACCCGCTCAGTCTGCCCATCTGTCTGAGGGTGAAACGCCGTACTGAACTTGAGTTCCGTGCCCAATTCTTCTTGCAGTCTCTTCCAGAAGGCAGAAGTAAATCTAGAGTCTCGATCTGAAATAATTTCCTGCGGAACCCCTTATGATCGCACGACTTCCCGAACGTATAACTTTGCCAAGCTTTCAGTGGAGTCTGTCGTGTGAATCGGGAGGAATCTGGCGGCCTTGGTCAACCGATCAACGATGACCCAGATTAAGTCGTGCTTCCTCTGCATCCTAGGAAGACTAGATATAAAGTCCATAGAAATGTTATCCCACTTCCATTCTGCCAAGGGTAGTGGCTGAAGGAGGCCAGCAGGTTTACGATGCTCGAATTTGATCTTTTGGCACACCATGCATCTTGCCACAAAGTCGGCGATGTCCCTCTTCATATTGCTCCACCAGTACTGCCTTTTTACATCATTGTACATTTTCGTGCTTCCTCGGTGAATGGCTAACTTGGAATGGTGGGCTTCCTTCATTACTTCTTTCCTTAATTTGGCATCGTTTGGAACGCATACTCGTCCTTGATATGGAAGACCACCGTCGTCGCCAACCCTCCAGTCAGGCATCACTTCATTCTTGCACCTTCCTTTCATTTTGATGAGCCATTCATCCTGGTCTTGTATGGAGATCATGTGTCGGACCAGGGTTAGCTCTGCAGTCAATAGAGCTACGTAGTCATCAGGTTCGTCGAGGGTGAGTTGGATTTCGAAGTCCTGTACGAATTTCATCATTTCCCACTCCTTGATCATCAAGGTGGCTACCAGCTCGTGCTTCTTCTTCCGACTCAAAGCATCGGCCACGGAGTTTGCCTTGCCGGGGTGGTATGAGATTTCGAAGTGGAAATCTTTAAGAATTTCCATCCATCGACACTGACGCATATTCAAGTCCTTCTGCGTGAATATGTATTTCAGACTCTTGTGATCGCAGAATAAATGAAAATCTTCTCCGTATAGGTAATGCCTCCATATTTTTAAGGCAAATACTACGGCCGCCAACTCCAGGTCATGAGTCGGGTAGTTCTCTTCGTGCTTCTTCAACTGACAAGAGGCGTAAGCGATTACTTTGTCGTTCTGCATCAGAACGCAACCAAGGCCCAACTTCGAGGCATCGCTGTATACCACGAACTTCTCTCCTTCTTGTGGGAGAGTGAGCACCGGCACAGAAGTTAATCTCATCTTCAATTCTTGGAATGCTGCCTCTGCATTTTCATCCCATGTGAACCGGGCATTCTTCTTCGTCAGTTGCGTGAGCGGTCGTGCGGTTCTGGAGAATTCCTTAATGACGCGTCGGTAGTACCCGGCCATGCCCAGGAAACTCTGAACCTCGGTCACTGTAGTGGGCTGTTCCCACTTAGATACTGCTTCCACCTTAGCTGGATCGACCACTATTCCTTCTGCCTTTACTACATGCCCTAAGAATTTCACTTCACGTTCCCAGAACTCGCATTTGGACAACTTAGCATACAGTTGGTTATCCTTTAGCGTACTTAAGACCGTACGCAGATGCTGTTCATGCTCCTCTTAGCTCTTGGAATAGACCAAGATGTCATCAATGAACACGATCACGAACCGGTCTAGGTAAGGCATGAAGACTCAGTTCATGAGGTCCATAAAAACTGCTGGAGCATTCGTGAGACCAAAAGACATAACCAGGAACTCATAGTGCCCGTAACGAGTTCTGAAGGCCGTCTTCGGGATGTCCTCATCCCTGATCCTTAGCTGGTGATATCCTGACCGCAAGTCTATTTTGGAGAAGTACTTGGCGTCTTTCAACTGATCAAATAGATCATCGATACGCGGTAGGGGATATCTGTTCTTGATTGTTACATCGTTCAGTCTCCTGTAGTCTATACAGAGACACATCGATCCGTCCTTTTTCTTAACAAAGAGGACCGGTGCTCGGATAAAGCCCTGAGCGAGCAGCTCATCAATCTGACTCCTCAACTCTTCCATCTCGCAAGGAGGCATGCGAAATGGAGGGAGTGATATAGGAGCAGTTCCTGGCTTAAGGTCGATGCAGAAGTCTATCACTCTTCTAGGGGGTATCTCTGGTATTTCTTGGAATACTTCGGGGAAATCTCGAACTACTGGTATTCGACTGATGGTGACTTCTGCTGGCTCGGCTTCCTCTAGAGCCTACAAGCTCTCGAACTCTCGGCATCTGCCCCCTCCTTTCACGGTGAAGGAGGCACGCCCTGGGATGGATATTGTCATTGTTTTATTGTGACAATCCATGACTGCACGCACCAACGTGAGCTAGTCCATCCCGAGGATGATGTCAAACTGCTTGATCGGCATGATAATTAGGTCTACCATAACCTCGCGACTTGCGAGCATGATGGGACATGCTCTACACATTTTATCAGTTTCTACAAATTTACCCATAGGGGATGCTACAACTAAGGGGGCATGGATCCGAGTTGTGTTCAGTTCTAATCTAGATGCAATAACAGAATTAATGAAAGATAGAGTTGCACCAAAATCAAATAAAGTGAGTACAGGGGTACCGTTAATGTGGGTGGTACCATGAATGGTCTGGAGGGGGTCCTGTTCAACCTCTGTGGTGGCGACAGCATATACTCGCGCAGGGGGGAGCCCTCGGCTGATGTGGGGGCCCCTGTCTGGGCTATTGAGGCCTGGGCGCTGCCCTTGCTGCTGTCTGGTTCTGTAGTGGTCGGTGCATCCGGGGCTGAATACCCTGATCTCTCATCCGCTGAAAGCAAGCCTAGGTGGTATGGTTCACCTTTCCACAGTAACCACAGCCTCCGCCAGGGGGAAAAGGCGGCGCTCGTGCGACCAGTAGTCTAGGTCTCCCTGCAAGGATGGGCGGAGCAAGAGGAGGTTGCCTTGGTCGGAACGGGGCATCCCGAGTTGGCTGGCGGGAGCGGATGGTGCGCTTAAAATCTTTCTCCACGCGCATTGCCTTATCTACCGATTCCAGGAAGTCCTCGAAATCCCAAGTGTATAACCAAGATTGTATCCCGGGCTTCAGTCCTTCTTTGAACTTCTCCAGTTTGTACTCCTCATCCTCGAGGGCCTTAGGTACGTATCGTGATAGCTCATCAAATCTCGCCTCATACTGGGCGACAATCAAACTTCCTTGTTCCAACTTCAGGAACTGCGCAATCTTCTCGCTGCTACACGACCGTGGAAAGTACTTCTCCAGGAACTTTGTTTTGAAGCCAGCCCAGGTCCAGGAGTACCCAGTTGGCACACTTCTTTGTACACTTTTCCACCAATTCTCGGCCTCTCCCTCAAGCAGGTATGTGGCCGAGCTGACCTTTTAAGCATTGGAGCACTCCAACGGTCCCATCATCTTGGCAATCCTTGCCAGCCAATGTTCGGCCTGAACCGGGTCAGGCGCTCCCCTGAAAGTCGGTGGTCGGAGCCTTAAGAAACGCTCGAATATGTCGGCGCCTCGTACCTCCGTATCACGTGACGCTCCCCCACGACCTTGCAGTGTTTCCATCATTAAAGCATGTGAGTCTAGTTGCTGCTGCATGAAGGCAACCTGCTACTGCTACATAGTTGCCGCCATCTGTGCGAAAGCTGTGAAAGCGGCAGCTCCCATCGGTGTGTCCTTGTATATGTTGGCTGAGGGTTCGGCCGATGGTGTTCGTCGCCCGAAGTGTGGGGAGGGCAGCCCTAATGCAAAGATTTGAGGAGAGGGAGAGTCTCCTACACCCTCTGACCTTGTGTCCCCATCCGCCACTCCAGGCGGAAGGCCTGGTGTATATACAGGGCTACGCTCCCTTCCGCGCTCGGTTGATGGAATGGGGTGGACGTCAACCGTGTGGGCCCGACGTGACCGCGTCGTAGGTGGCATGGTCTCCTGTGAGATCAGATTTTGTGGTTCAGGAATAGATGGGTAAAGAACAGCTCCTAACTAGTATGAAACATTACAAGGGGGAGAATTTAGTAGTTGCATGGCGAGGGAGTTCCTTTTTCAGTCAACACTTGCGGTTTGGATTTTCCAAGGGTGCTAAGGTTTTTGTTTCTAAGTTCAGATGACTAACTTATCATTTCTCAAGAAGTTCTAAGTTGTTCCTGAAGGGGCCTAAGTATTCTGTTTCTATGTTCATTCATCCTAACTAATTTTATTTTTTTTTGTCTAAGTTAATGCTTTAAGGTTTGTAAGTTGGTCCCACAGCCAGGCTGTCTCATACTCCGCTTTGATACCAACTTGTAATGCCCTGGTTTTCGAGACCCGAGTATATCACTCATCTCTTGAAAACCCAGGTGTTAACTGATAAACATAAGGATAATCAAATCCAAATCAAAGTGCGATTAACAGAACCAAGCGTAGTATAGATAAAACCCTAGCAATAATAATATCATGGGCCGCTCAGCTGGGGCCCATATACAAAACTTTAATTATCAAAATGAACTGAAATGTTAATAAACAAATAGGCTACTGATTCAATCCAAAATAAGCAGCTGCCTCCTAGTACGGTTCCTCATTGTAAGCTTCCTCCTCGGCCTCCGTCGCCTCCGGCTCCTCCGCGACTCCCTCTGTCCCTATGTCCTCTGTACAGTTGAATAATGATGAATGAGTGGCCAACTCAGTGTGATCTCCCGCTAAGATTACACACCGCTGCCCTAAACAAGGAATAGCATAAAAGCATACAGATAATCCAAAACACAGTAGATGCAGTCTTTTTAAATGCATGAATGTATGAATGCAATCGTCAGCCCGGGTAAAACATCCAGACAGCCTATGTCCCGGGGAAAACATCCAGACGGACATTGGGGTTGTCACCCAGGGATAAGACTGGTCATCAGTGCAACATTCAACGTAATCGCAGGGCATGATAATCCAAGTCAATATCATCATCGAATGACTAGTCATAAGCGCAACATTCAGCGTAATCGCAGGGCAGAGTGATCCAAGTCATCGAAATATGCCATGTATGTATGACTTGTCAGCCCATTATTAGTCCATTTGCAAACAGCCAATTTAAATAAGCTCACGGTCACTACGGGGAGCACATGGCCCAGCGTAGGCCGACGGCTCGGGCATAGTGTCCCATTACCACCATCCTCGGCCTATGAGACTACCGTCTTAGGGTGTGTGTAGTACCTACTAACATGTGGTCAATCAATTCAATATAAGGGGATACCACCAATGCCGACTAGGGGTGAACGGTTGAAATTACCAAAAGTGGCGATTTAAACATGTCGGCATGAATGATTCAAAAATGAGTAAACATCGGTGTTTAGAAGGGTTATGGAGTCCATCCCAAGTCAGTTAAGGTGAAACCACACATGAATAGTAAACCCCATGGTCAAGCACCACAACCAAAACCTCCATGTTAGGGGCTTACTCATGTCACAACCAATCTAGTTACACCCCAAGCACGGACTCTCCTTTACTAGGATTCCCCAAGGAGAGATTTTAGCAGTATGTGTGTCATAGCAACATATATTAAAATAAGGAATGACACATGTACCAATATACAACAACTGAATTTACATGACATAAAAGGACTAGATTATTCACTCAAGCAGTTCAGAGAAAATCAAGAATCTAAATAATAGTAAGCATGAGAATTATCACGTTTAAATAGATAAATCAAGTGAATACAGTTCATTCTCACATACAGTTTATCATTAGTCTAGCTAGCCGTTTACTCTAATAAAGCTACTATTTCTAGTCTAGTTAAGGGTGGAAAGCTTAAGGGGAAAGAATCATCACCAGTCAATTCGTAGAATGCTCCTTGATTCAATTTTCTATTGCTAATTAGTGGTCCAGTGCCAAGCGAGGGGCTTCCTGAATTAATTTCGAGATACAAGTTGCATTTATAAGTTGACAGTTCTTGATGACAAACCTTCCTATACGTAGCTTAGGGCCAGACCTGGCCTAATTAGTTAAGGTCTGGACTGAACCTTACCCTAGTCTAGCCTGGCAGTCCCTTGTGCATGATTACGCATGAATATGGGAGATCGACCAGCGCCCATCCGTATTCGAGCAGCCGTGACCATACCGAACACGTATGGGGTGCTTTAACGTGGCCCGCCTGATCATTAGACCAGCCCCACGTCTCTGATCGGGCCCCAAGGAGGAGCTCGCCTACTGGGTGGATGGTTTGGATAACCCATAGGCATCAAGGTGGGGTCCACAGAATTCCTGATGTTAGACATATGGTGGACTCTCACTGTACTTCGCTGGCGAGTCCAGCCACTGCTAGTGGTGTGAGGTGTTCCAACCACCTAGCCTCCATCGTCAATCCCCTGGACGGTGGCCACGTGATACCTTTATCATGGTAGGCCCCACACCTTATATGTGTGCAATGTGCAGGGTGGGTCCCACCCTACTGATAAACAGGTGGACGGAGTGGATGTGTGTCCATGCACACCACATTCAGACCCTGGACGGTCTGTATCCAGCGTGCACAAAAGTGGGTCCCACACATGTAGGATTCACTATGCAGATACGAATACACATGCGCTCCTTCACACTTATGACATGGGTTCTGAATCCGAACGGTCCATAAGATGTGGAATCCCAAGAAACCCTAGGAGGTAAATTTTCATCCTGATCTAAGATTCTGGTGGGCCATAGCAAAGATAAATGCACTTTCAAGGGAAGAAACTATTTGCATTAATCATGGCCCACCCAAGTTTTGGTTCAACGTAAAAATGGGAACCAGGGAGTTTTATGAGGTTCTGCTCTAAGTGGACCATTCAGATTTTTCAGATTCATTAGCCATGGGGAGATCTCGAAATTTTGCAGTGGCTTACGTGAACTGACATATCTTCACTCCCTGGTGCATGCATGCACTGCCAATTTACTTCACGTGTGGGTCCCGCGTAAACATGGGTGTCAAATCCGAATGGTCCATAAGATGTAGATTCCCAAGAAACCTCACGGCGTGAGTTTTCACCATGATCCAAGATTCTGGTGGGCCATAGCAAGAATAATTTTAATTTAAAGGAAGAAACTGTTTGCATTCCTTGTGGCCCACCGAAGTTTCGGTTTAAAGTAAAATTTGAAACCAAGGGGTTTTATGAGGTGCTGCTTCATATGGACCATTCGAATTTCCCAGACTCATCATAGCTGATGAGATCTCAACTTTTTGCAATCAGTTTACGTGAACTGATTGGCAGAGGAGCGTTCGGCGTCCTCTGTTTCCACGTTCTGGCGCACACACACCACTTATGCACTTCACGGGTGGGTCCCATGTGATTGGTAGGCCCCAACCCTGCTGGGTGGCATGGATGGATGCATACGGTATGCGGGACCCACCTCTTAGGATACATCACGTGAATGTATACGGACATGTGCAATATGGCAGCCTACGTTAGCTGCCAATCGACCAGCGATGGGCTTTTTGAGGGACGTCCAGCCCAGGGATCTTTGCAACGCCCTTGATGGACGGTTGGGGTGGATCCTGACCTCAGGGTGGGTCCATGACCAGTGCAAGCCATCAGTACATTGGTGGGGCCTACAATCAGCATAGGGCCCCTGGTTGGTGCTGCCCACTGTCATTTTGGGTGAGGCCCACCTACATTTATGCAGGTGCGATAAATAGGTCAACAAGAATCGATCCGCTCCCTAGATCAATCAAACAACCCATACAATGCTTGAT
Organism: Magnolia sinica; assembly: GCF_029962835.1. Taxonomy (NCBI): domain Eukaryota; kingdom Viridiplantae; phylum Streptophyta; class Magnoliopsida; order Magnoliales; family Magnoliaceae; genus Magnolia; species Magnolia sinica. The sequence goes on along the minus strand of NC_080591.1, from coordinate 27,807,008 downwards.
AATATCAGAGGAGGTCCCTATAGCGGTAGTAAGCGTCACTCCCTTCATAGTAACAATGCCTAAACTCAGGCATTTAACTGTCGCATACGATATAGAGAGGTAGTGGACCCTGTATCCACCAACAAAGAAACGGGAATACCTTGGATGTGAGCTGTAACCTCAAAGGATCTCGGTACCATGTCAGCCACAGGCGCTTCAGCTGTAAGCGCGTGAACTCGAGCCTGTTGTGGACGATTCAGCGGAGGAACCATGGGCCGCTGAGGTGGCCCGAAGCGAGGTACAGGAGGTCTGAAGGATGGATGAGCTGGCGCTGAATGAAGGGGTGGAGGAGATATAACCTGCAGCACCGAACAGCTGATCCTCTACGGTGGAGTAAATCCATTGTCCCGCATTCGCGTAAAGCAATTACGATCTGAATGCCCAATCTTCCCACAGTACGAACAGCGTAAGTCAGAAAGCATCGGCTGAGTGGGCGGCGCTGCACGCCTCGGAGGAGAACCTGCCCGCGGCCTCTTGCCAAGAAATGGTGTGCTCGGAAAGTCGGGTCGTTGTCTGGGAACCATAAGTGCTCGCATACGGGACGACCTGTCCCCGTCCTACTCAACTCGCAGGGACATGCTCACCAACTCAGCATAAGAAGATATGCTAGCACAGCACATCTTCAATCAGATCTCAGGCCTCAACCCCTCAGAAAAATACCGCATCTGCATTAGCTGATCACCCAGAAGCAAAGGAGCATAACGACCCAGCTCAGTAAACCGGTTCTCATACTCAGTCACCGACATCCCTCCCTGACGGAGGCGGAGGAACTCACTCTCCTTCTCGTGTCAATATGTAACCAGAAAATACTTCTCGTGGAAGCGTGCCTCAAACGCCTGCCACGTCCACTCAAAACCTTCCGCAACTGTGCGGAGAACACTGTCCCACCATAAACTGGCCTCCTTCTCAAACATGAAGGAGGTAAGCTCGACCTGCTCAGCCTCAGAACAATGCAGCGGCCTCAGCATCTTAGAGATGCGATCAATCTAGTACTTGGCCTCCTCGGGTCTATGAGAACCCACAAATGTGGGAGGTCGTAAGCCCTGGAATCACTCAAATATGCCGCTAGCACTAGCGCTCCCAGATGGGTGCATAGGTAAAGCAGGTGGAGTCGCCCCCATCGACTGAGAAATAATGCCAGCCATGGAAAACAGAAACTGCTGCTACTACTGCTGGTGCTACTGCTGCTGAATCTGCTGCTGCTACATCAACAGCATCATCTGCTCAAACCTATCAGGAGGCGGAGCGGATGAAGATGCATAAGGCATCGACGTAGATGCACAGTTCGGCTCAGGAACCGAAGGCGTGACTGGTGTAGCCAAGGGTGGTATCACAAGAGTCGGCCCAGCAGCAGGGCCAGTAGCTGGCTGAGAGTCCAGCCCAGCACCAATATGAGACGGGCCAAACTGTGGATCCGTCTGGCTATCGCCTAGGGGAGAAACCCCAGCAAGTAACTCGACCAAAGAGAGACAGGCCGAAGTCTTCGATCCCTTAGGAGGCATACCCTACATTCAACAGAGGATGCAACCTGTGAGATCCAACATTCACATAATCCACCCACATAGCATTTACATCGCAACTCAAAGATAATAACATGCATTCCATTTAACAAAATTGTTACAATACAAGAAGTGCAGCATTACATGAATCGCGATAGAGAAGGCATGTAAACTAAAACATTTAAAGCTTCAAACAATAAACAACTCCCAAACTACTACGACAACAACGGCTACACACAAAAATAAATAACAAACAGAGCAAAGGATGACTACAACTGTAACTACTCGTCAGAATTAGGAGATGGAGGAGGGGCAACCTTATCCTGCAGACAACACAGGATAGACTTCAGAGTTCGAGACATCTTCTTGAACTTATGCTTCACGAGGCCTCGAAGATCCACGATATCCTGGCGTAGAACAGCCTGACCATCCTCAAGCCGAGTAATACGGGCATCCTTGGCAGCCTGATCTGCGCTCTGCTCTGGTGCCACAGGAGGAGAACTCTCACTCGTATCCTGGGCCTCTACCTCTTCCTCGTCCTGCTCTTCTTCTTCTTCTATCTCTGCTCCACCCTCACCATAACTCTCTTCCTCATCACTCTCTGTCTCATCCTCACTTTCTTCAGGTGAGGCTTATCGTCGACGAGGCCCAATGTCCATCTGATTTAGGGTCGTCTCATTAATGTATCGAACAGGTACCGGCTTTTCTACCCCAAGCCTATAGCCAAACTCATGTGCAAGCTTACAGATAAGTCGGCCAAATGGGAGCGATTTGGTCCTCTTATTCGAACGAGCGATAAGGATAATCTGACGCAAGATGTACGTTGGCACACATAGCTTTTCTCCTTGCCCCACGTGATACAGGAAATCTACCATCAGGCGCGTACACTCGCTGCGGTTGCTCCACCTTGGATAAACATTGAATGTGCACATGTGGTGAAGCAAGCGAAAGTCGTCCGTCATGTTGGTAGCTAAAAGGCTTCTATTCGGCTGCCATTCAACCAGACGACCACACAGGAACCGCGTGCAACGATCCCTCTCGCGCGCACTGCTCAAATTCTTCTCACTCACATGAACCTCATCAAGCGGCACATTCAGGAGTCGGGATATCAAAGCGACGTTAATTGTGGCCTCCCGATCTCTTCCTCAAGGGATCTTGAACTGCAGAGGCTCCAGCGAAGGTTCCCGAATGTGGACATAAAAAGCTCGGACAGTACCCACATTGGCGCGATATTCGCCCTCGAACAGGGGACACCAACCGACCCCTTCCAAGCGCTCCAATAAGAGAAATTCGTCAAATAGACACGGATCTACATGAGCTTCAAAAAGGACCCTACGGCCTTCATAGACTCCATGAGATAGCTCCACCAACAGAGTTCTTCCAATGGGAGCTTAAGGATCAAGGTCCCTCTTCATTTGAAATTCTCGGGTGGCGGTCGTGCTCGGGGCGGCACCTCTCGGCCTCCGTGCACGGGTTGGGCGGCTAGGCCCGGTTTCATCAACAGGCGCTCTCTTCTTCCCCATGAAAGAGAGAATGGTGGAGATGGAAAATATGGCCGTCACAAGCTCAAATAAGGCCATAGAAAATTAGAGAAAAGAGGGAAATGGGAAGAATGGTGAGGCTCCCACGATTTTGTGACCTAAAGGAAAGATTTGGGTGCTCAAATGGAAAGGAAAGAGATAGAAAACAGCAATGGAGATGGGTTTTTGAGATGGGTTGGATGGGTGTGCACGAAAATGGAAGAAGAAGGAGTTTGGGGAGAGATTTTAGTGGGGTTTTGAGAGAAATTTTAAGAAAAGGGAAGCTTGGAGGGTGCGTTTGTGAAGAAAATAGGGTTTAGAAGGGGTTAAAATTGAGCAACCATGGAGGAGTGGGCCACACAAGACCCCACATGCGTCGGCCCGAGTCGGCCCACCCGGCCTGGCCCGCTGGGCGGCGAGGGCTCGCCGAACTGGCGAGGTCATCGCCGGTCTCTGGACAGTCCGGCGATGACTCACCATTTGGGCGAGGTCCTCCTAGCCCCTAAGCTCTAAAATGATGTGGGTCCCCCCCTGGGTCCCCCTGAAATTGCCCCGATCGGGCCCTTAGTTCGATTAGACGCATACCGGGCCACTAGGAATAAAATCTGATACAAATTCGAGTTTACAAACATTTTAAGGGCTGAGATGGGAAGATAAACCATCTAAACTCGTCAATGGATGGTCTATAAGAGATTTTGGGTCGCTGTGTGTAATCAGGAGTGAGCACAGACTCGATCTCGACGATCGTTTTCAGTAAACTTTCGCCGATAGGAGCAATGGGAAAACATACACAAATTCTACAATAAACTCACACCCTCCTACACTAAGGTGGCGACAGCGTGCGTTGTGTGACCATAACCCAAGTCCGGTTTAATCCAAATCATGCTCTGATACCAACTTGTAACGCCCTGAAATTCGGGGGTCAAGCATAATTCAGCTCCCGAGTTTCAAAACATCACTTATGCAACATATTGAATGATGGATGTATGTTGTCTATATGAGTGCATAAAACATGGAATAGATTAAGCCAAACTGTAAACATAATTTAGGGATAAGTGAAAGACGCAAGCGGAAGACTTAAAGAAATATATGTGTACATGTGCAAGTCCCTGAAATACGTATACATGCCAGGTCATAATAACAAGGGTTGCTTTCAAAAATACAAGTATCAAAATGATATTATCTATTATAAAAGAAAACCCAGAATCCCCGCACATCAGGACATGGCTCACATGAACCCGCCTGAGAACTGCATGAAAGAAAACGCGTCCTCATCATCCTCGTACTCCTGCTCTGCCTCAGGGGTCACGTCATCATCTGCATCTAAGACAGGGTCTGGTTGGTGTTGAAACACCGTCCCAGAATGTGGGAGTGAGTGATCAACTCAGTGGAACCATACAGTAAAAGTTAACATGTTATCGAAACAATCAAGCAGTAATGATAAGGCAAATACAATCAAACATGTCCTAACTACTCTTGTTAATGCAAGGATGTATGTAGAAATGATGCATGCTCTCGCATGCACTCCCTCAGCGTCTTCATCTTACAGTACGCATGACAACCTCCCACAGTGCCAACGACTCCTACGCACATGCAATGCGGTGCATGAACATGATTACCAAGTTGTTATTAGTCCTTTTCATACAACAGGATTGGGAAGCTAAGGTACCTTCCTCATATCAATTTCCAAACAGTGATCTATTCTAGGGTCATCAGTCCTAGACAATCTCATACGATCATATGGTTTTAGGTCGCTGCAAAGGGCTCGTCACCAATCAATGCATGCCTATCATACCTTAGTTACTACCCTAAGGCTCATCGCCTTAATGCAGTAGCAAGGTATGCTCGAGGTCACTACAAAGGGCTCGTCACCAATCAATGTAGGCCGACAGCACGAATATAGTGTCCCATACCACCATAATCGCTCACGAGTCTAGTGTGCTCAGTGGTCACTACGGGAAGGCTCGTCACCCCAGCGTAGGTCGACAGCTCGACCACGGTGTCCCATACCACCATGCCCGGCTCACGAGTCTTAGCGGATCAAGGTACAATGGTTAACGGGACTATATCAGTAAGTTTGGTACCCTAGATTCAAACAATAGCGTCCATACATGGTGAACAAACATCGGACAATCGGATTACTTGACGAACTCGACTAGCACGAGCGCACGTTGAGTTGAACAACATAGAGTACGCAAACACTCTGTGTGGCCAAACCACTACCGACAACCCTAATACGACTCGGTTTCGTCAAACACGTCCTATGTAGCGAAAACAACCTCGGCCACGAACTCAAGAATTGTTACCGATTTCCTGGACTATTCCATAATCCCAAACATGTTCAATTATAACAGAGATTCATAATAACAATTTAGAACAGTAATGGAACAACAATTCTAATCATACAATATGGAAGCATGTGATGAATATCAACTTAGCATGAATTACACCTAAGTAATGCTTGAAGTTAAACAACAAAGAATGTAGATTACATGTAGGAAATCATACACACCATTAGGATAGTTGAGAATCTCTTCTCACGCCCATAATAGGTTAATATATTACACACTTAACCATTCAGACATTTCTACAAACACTTAGACTACATAGTCCCACATACATGACATATGTTGGCGATAACACACATTTGGACAATTCCTTTCGCCAAGGAGTTGACACACATACAACTAGTACAAGTACACGATAATTAATCATGGCAAACACATGTTCATATTTTATACGTATACGATACTTCCGACATATACATAGAATACACAAATCTCAATATAACACATACATATCAGGAACGCAAAATAAACATCACAGTTGGCATGTGAAATTTCATCCACAACAATAATAAACCATTACCCAACATTAAAAGCCTTGAAAACCATAACCTATACGAATATAGTCCGCACCTTAAACCAGAAAAAGCACATAGATCTGATTCAGACGATAAGTCTTCGTCAACAGCGACTAGAAAACCTAAGGCATGAATAGAAATGAGTTATATCAACACATAGACTGTTCTAAGCTCTAACACAAGCTAGGGTTTGATTAACTTACCCAAGAAGGAACTTAGAATCGCCGAAATAACTATTTAAAAGTGATGGTTTAGGTACACAGAGTAACAAGAAAGAATCTCAAGATGATTCACCAACTTCTCTCTCACTTTCTCTCTCTTTTCCTCTCTCTTTCTTAGCTAGGGTTAGGAAATTCGTATGGAAAAGGGAGTGAGGGTTTTAAGGTCTTTATATAGGCCTAAAATAGATGAAAATAGCCCCAGGGCTAAGGTATACTTAGGTTATAACCAAATCAGGTCTATTCCGATCCAACGGAACACTTCTGGTAGTCCTTTTCCTACGTGTGGTCGGACTTAAGCTCACTGACCATGGATCTAGGTCAGGCTGAGTTTTCGTACCGATCGGATTTACATATCAGCCATGGCGGACCGCTCTCAATTCAACGGTCACCGAAACTCGATCAGGTCCACAAGCACTATGACATGCTTGGGCCATCTTCCCTGATCCAAGGGTGAAATTGGGTCATAATCCAACGGTCAGAAAGCTTAGAATTGGCGCGCAAGCAACACGACTCAGATTTCATAAATTATATTTAATTTCTCAGCTTTCTCACACTCGTTACTCCGAACTTAAGCAAATCGACCCAGGACATCATCTGGACTTGATTTTTGAGGTGATGGTCAAGCCCAACAAGATGACCATAAATGTCTAAGATCATCGCTGTCGGACTTTCGACGCGCAGTCCAGGTCCAATACAAAGTTTCCAAGTACTCCCGAGAGCAACTAGACTTAGCTTTGAATCCAAGATTTCAGGGTAACATAGCGTTAACGATTCTACAGGTTTTGAGTCCTACAGATCAAATTTAAAGTGATTAGTGCAAATTTAACAAGCAATCGAGTTTAACGCTAATTAACCCACACAACTTCTAAGGAAAAAAATAGAGGTAATACTCGAGTCTTGGCACGAAATTTTTCGGGTCATTACACTCTTGTACTTGACATGAGGTGATTGATGTGCACTTGATTGATGGGACATGTTGTAGAGATTCTTATAAGTTTTACAACGCGCAGTGTTTTTCTCGAACTGAACGTGGGCCTACATCTCCTGGCCCGGGTATCGCCTCGGCCCGCGAGACCGGTGTCGAAACCTCGGCGATGGCGCGGTCGTAAAGCTATAAGTATCGGGTCGTGTCGACTCTTGAATACGGGATATGACTTAGGATCGCGTGCAAATGTCAATTACAGGTCGCGGGTTGCCAAAATTCGATCGGGAGGACCGCAGAAGCACGAAATAATACGGGCTAGGATACGGGTCTGACAAAGTTGGTGGTGAGATTAGGTAAACTAATCAGTGTTTTTTTGGTCGTTGAGTAGAAATCTTTGCCATTTTTCAAAAATTTTAGTTTTAAAACTCTTTTTTAGGGCTAATATTTTGTGCAACTGAATATGTTTTTAGTATTATAATAATATTTAGAATGAAATTTAGAAAAAGAAAATAGAATTTGATTAACTGAGTAAACCATTGGATATGTTCTTTTAATGAATTGATTGATAGAAGGTTTAAACATCAATTGAGTCTAGTTCACAATCCACACTTAACTCATATTCTATGAAAAACACTTGAATTTCTGATTTTAGCAAGTGTATTACTAAAAAGTGTTAGGAACCAAACCTGGATATCCTTATATACCTTAAAAACACTGAAAAAGAAAGAAAGAACCAGCTAGAAAATAATAAGATCGATGAAAAGACTTATGAAAGGAAGGAAAAAAATGAAATAATGTGAAAACCATCAATTTAAAATTGAGAAGCTGAAAAATAAGTGAAAAAGGAGATGGGCTCAGAATCAATAACTTGTGTTGATCTACTTTGAGGTAATGAACATGGCTAACATTATAAAATGAAAGATAACTTATATGGAAATGTGAGTTAGGAACCATCAAGCACACTAGAAACTTGACATTTAAATTCATTCTATTGGTTAATTGATGAAGGAGGACTTAGTCCAGTTGTCTGCTAAGTACAATTAGGTCCTAGATTGTCAAGGTTTCATTCTTACAAGATCAGGCATGTATCTCGTTGAATTCTCTCCCGGCTTCGTATGAGTCTTTCAAAGACACATTGTGCACTGGTAAAACGTCTCTTAGTGTTGATATCGCTATCTCAGTCTTCCATGGAAAGGCGATGAGAAAGAAAAACAATAACATTGGGGCCTCTACTAATGCATTTTTTTATAAGGGGCGAAATTTTGAGCGAGACAGTAGATCTTCTCGATCGAGATCCAAATCTAAAGGCAAAGGCAAAGGCAAGGCACTATGCCAAAACTGTGAAAAAAGGACGGTCCAAAACCATCTCAAATGACTAAAAAGGATGGTCATGGACCGTCGCAAGGGCCGTCAAATTTTGACGTGTCGTATTACTTAAAGGACGGTCCAAAACCGTCATTTTTATTGATGAAAAAAAGACGGTCATGGACCGTCCTAAAAAAGGATGGTCTCGGACCATCTCTTATAAGCCTTTAAAGGACAGCCATCGACCGTCCTTAAAAAAGACTGTCGTAGACCGTCTCTGATAAGCCTTCAAAGGACGGCCATAGACCGTCCATTTAAAGGACGGTCATGGGCCGTCCTTAAAAAGGACTGTCATGGACCGTCTCTTATGGGCCTTAAAAGGACGGCCATAGACCGTCCTTAAAAAGAACTGTCATGGACCGTCCTTTATAAGAGGGTCAATATACGCCTGTTACAATATATTTCATCGTATTCTTCCTGATATACACCTGTTATATAATATATTTCATCATATTCACATTCACATCCATCTAAACAACCCAAACTACATAAATCCAACATAAACTACATTCATCCAAACATAAACTACATCCATCTAAACACAAGCAATCTTATCCACATTACATTCATCCACACATAAATACATATAGGTTTAACATCATAAATAAAAAAAGAAAAAAAAAATCAGCAACAATTTTCTTTTTGTGTCTTTCACCTGAAAAAAAAAATTTAAACCAACAAAACATTATAATTCAGAATCATGAAGAATTGCATAAACTTCTTCCAAAAAAGTGGGCACTTTTTAAAAATAAAACTGATCATTAACATAAGTTTAGGTTTAGGTTTTAGGTTTTAGGTTTAGGTTTAGGTTTAGGATTAGGTTTTAGGTTATAGGTTATAAGTTCAGGTTATAGGTTATAGGTTATAGGTTAAGGTTTAGGTTTAGGTTATAGGTTTAGGTTTAGGTTAAGGTTTAAGCTTAGGTTATAGGTTTAAGTTAAGGTTTAGGTTTTAGTTATAGGTTATAGCTTTAGAGAATTGAGAATAGGTTAAGGTTAAGGTTAAGGTTTAGGAAATCGGGTCCGAGTTCGGGATCAGGTTTAGGTTTGGGTTATCAAGTTTAGGTTTAAGTTTAGGTTAGGGAGTTGAGATTAGGATTAGGTGTAGGTTTAGGTTCAAGGATTTGAGAATACATTTCGATTTTAGGTTTAGGTTTTAGGCTTATGTTTAGGTTATAAGTGTAGGTAATAGGTTTAGTTTTATGTTAGGTTATAGGTTAAGGTTTAGGTTTAGGAAATCGGGTTCGGGTTCGGGATCTGGTTTAGGTTTGGGTTTTCAAGTTTAGGTTTAGGTTTAGGTTAGGGAGTTGAGATTAGGATTAGGTGTAGGTTTAGGTTTAGGGATTTGAGAATACATTTCGATTTTAGGTTTAGGTTTAGGTTTTAGGCTTATGTTTAGGTTACAGGTTTAGGTTATAGGTTTAGGTTTAGGTTAGGTTATAGGTTAAGGTTTAGGTTTAGGAAATCGGGTTCGGGTTCGGGATCTGGTTTAGTTTGGGTTTTCAAGTTTAGGTTTAGGTTTAGGTTAGGGAGTTGAGATTAGGATTAGGTGTAGGTTTAGGTTTAGGGATTTGAGAATACATTTAGGTTTTAGGTTTAGGTTTAGGTTATAGGTTATAGGTTTAGGTTTAGGTTTAGGTTTAGGTTAAGCTTTAGGTTTAGGTCATAAGCTATAGGTTTAGGGAATTGAGAATATGTTAATGTTTAGGTTTAGGAAATTGGGTATGGGTTCGGGATCGGGTTTAGGTTTGGGTTTTCAAGTTTAGGTTTAGGTTTAGGTTAAGGAGTTGAGATTAGGATTAGGTGTAGGTTTAGGTTTAGGGATTTGAGAATACATTTAGGTTTTAGGTTTAGGTTTAAGTTTAGGTTATAGGTTATTGATTTAGATTAAAGTTTAAGTTTAGGTTTAGGTTTAGGTTTAGGTTATAAGCTATAGGTTTAGGGAATTGAGAATAGGTTAAGGTTTAGGTTTAGGAAATCGGGTTCGGGTTCGGGATCGGGTTTAGGTTTGGATTTTCAAGTTCAGGTTTAGGTTTAGGTTAGGGAGTTGAGATTAGGATTAGGTGTAGGTTTAGGTTTAGGGATTTGAGAATATATTAGGTTTTAGGTTTAGGTTTAGGTTTAGGTTATATGTTATAGGTTTAGGTTTAGGTTTAGGTTTAGGTATAGGTTATAAGCTATAGGTTTAAGGAATTGAGAATAGGTTAAGGTTTAGGTTTGGAAAATCGGGTTCGGGTTCGAGATCGGGTTTAGGTTTGGGTTTTCAAGTTTAGGTTTAGGTTAAGGAGTTGAGATTAGGATTAGGTGTAGGTTTAAGTTTAGGGATTTGAGAATACATTTAGGTTTTAGGTTTAGGTTTAGATTATAGGTTACAGGTTTAGGTTTAGGTTTAGGTTATAGGTTATAGGTTTAGGTTTAGGTTTAGGTTATAAGCTATAGCTTTAGGGAATTGAGAATAGGTTAAGGTTTAGGATTAGGAAATCGGGTTCGGGTTCGGGTTCAGGATCGGGTTTTGGTTTGGGTTCTCAAGTTTAAGTTTAGGTTTAGGTTAGGGAGTTGAGATTAGGATTAGGTGTTGGTTTAGGTTTAGGGATTTGAGAATACATTTAGGTTTACATTTAAGAAATCGGGTTCGGGATCAGGTTTTGGTTTGGGTTTTCAAGTTTAGGTTTAGGTTTAGGTTAGGAAGTTGAGATTAGGATTATGTGTAGGTTTAGGTTTAGGGATTTGAGAATACATTTAAGTTTTAGGTTTATGTTTAAGTTATATATTATAGGTTTAGGTATAGGTTTAGGTTAAGGTATAGGTTTAGGTTTCGGTTTAAGTTATAAGTAATAGGTTTAGGGAATTGAGAATAGGTTAAGGTTTAGGTTTAGGTTTAGGAAATCAGGTTCGGGTTCGGGATCGGGTTTAGGTTTAGGTTAGGGAGTTGAGATTAGGATTAGGTGTAGGTTTAGGTTTAGGGATTTGAGAATACATTTAGGTTTTAGGTTTAGGTTATAGGTTTAGGTTTAGGTTTAGGTTAAGGTTTAGGTTAAGGTTATAAGCTATAGGTTTAGGGAATTGAGAATAGGTTAAGGTTTAGGTTTAGAAAATCGGGTTGGGGTTCGGGATCGGGTTTAGGTTTTGGTTTTCAAGTTTAGGTTTAGGTTAGGTTAGGGAGTTAAGATTAGGATTAGGTGTAGGTTTAGGTTTAGGGATTTCAAAATACATTTAGGTTATAGGTTTAGGTTTAGGTTATAGGTTACGGGTTTAGGTTTAGGTTAAGGTTTAGGTTTAGGCTTAGGTTTAGGTTATAAGATATAGGTTAGGGAATTGAGAAAAGGTTAAGGTTTAAGTTTAGGAAATCGGGTTCGGGTTCGGGATCGGGTTTAGGTTTGGGTTTTCAAGTTTAAGTTTAGGTTTACGTTAGGGAGTTGAGATTAGGATTAGGTGTAGGTTTAGGTTTAAAGATTTGAGAATACATTTAGGTTTTAGGTTTAGGTTTAGGTTATAGGTTACAGGTTTAGGTTTAGGTTTAGGTTAAAGTTATAGGTTATAGGTTTAGGTTTAGGTTTAGGTTTAGGTTATAAGATATAGGTTTAGGGAATTGAGAATAGGTTAATGTTTAGGTTTAGAAAATCGGGTTCGGGTTCGGGATCGGGTTTAGGTTTGGGTTTTCAAGTTTAGGTTTAGGTTTAGGTTAGGGAGTTGAGATTAGGATTAGGTGTAGATTTAGGTTTAAGGATTTAAGAATACACTTAGGTTTTACGTTTAGGTTTAGGTTATAGATTTAGGTATAGGTTAAGGTTTAGGTTTAGGAAATCGGGTTCGGGATCAAATCGGGTTTAGGTTTGGGTTATCAAGTTTAGGTTTAGGTTTAGGTTAGGGAGTTGAGATTAGGATTAGGTGTAGGTTTAGGTTTAGGGATTTGAGAATACATTTAGGTTTTAGGTTTATGTTTAGGTTATAGGTTATAGGTTTAGGTTTAGGTTTAGGTATAGGTTTAGGTTTCAGTTTAGGTTATAAGCTATAGGTTTAGGGAATTGAGAACAGGTTAAGGTTTAGGTTTAGGAAATCGGGTTCAGGTTCGGGATCGGGTTTAGGTTTTAGTTTTTAAGTTTTAGTTTAGGTTTAGGTTAGGGAGTTGAGATTAGGATTAGGTGTAGGTTTAGGTTTAGGGATTTGAGAATACATTTAAGTTTTAGGTTTAGGTTTAGGTTATAGGTTACAGGTTTAGGTTTAGGTTTAGGTCAAGCTTATAGGTTATAGGTTTAGGTTAAGGTTTAGGTTTAGGTATAGGTTATAAGATATAGGTTTAGGGAATTGAGAATAGGTTAATGTTTAGGTTTAGGAAATCGGGTTCGGGTTCGGGATCGAGTTTAGGTTTGAGTTTTCAAATTTAGGTTTAAGTTTAGGTTAAGGAGTTGAGATTAGGATTAGGTGTAGGTTTAGGTTTAAGGATTTGAGAATACATTTAGGTTTTAGGTTTAGGTTTAGGTTATAGGTTACAAGTTTAAGTTTAGGTTTAGGTTAAGGTTATAGGTTATAGGTTTAGGTTTAGGTTTAGGTTATGGTTTAGGTTTAGGTTTAGGTTATAAGATATAGGTTTAGGGAATTGAGAATACGTTAATGTTTAGGTTTAGGAAATCGGGATCGGGTTTAGGTTTAGGTTAAGGAGTTGAGATTAGGATTAGGTGTAGGTTTAGGTTTAAGGATTTGAGAATACACTTAGGTTATAGGTTTAGGTTTAGGTTATAGATTTAGGTTTAGGTTAGGTTATAGGTTAAGGTTTAGGGAATTGAGAATAGGTTGAGGTTTAGGTTTAGGAAATCGGGTTCGGGTTCAGGATCAGGTTTAGGTTTGGGTTTTCAAGTTTAGGTTTAGGTTTAGGTTAGGGAGTTGAGATTAGGATTAGGTGTAGGTTTAGTTTTAGGGATTTGAGAATACATTTAGGTTTTAGGTTTATGTTTAGGTTATAGGTTATAGGTTTAGGTTAAGGTATAGGTTTAGGTTTCGGTTTCGGTTTAGGTTATAAGCTATAGGTTTAGCGAATTGAGAATAGGTTAAGGTTTAGGTTTAGGAAACCGGGTTCGGGATTTGAGAATAGGTTTAGGTTATAGGTTTTAGTTAAAGTTATATGTTAAGGTTAAGGTTATAGGTTTAGGTTTAGGTTAAGGTTATATGTTTATATTTAGGTTAGGTTATAGGTTTTTGGTTAAGGTTTAAGTTATAGTTATAGGTTTTGGGATTTGAGAATAGGTTTAGGTTATAAGTATAGGTTTAGGTTAGGTTATAGGTTAAGGTTTAGGTTTAGGAAATTGGGTTCGGGTTCAGGATCGGGTTTAGGTTTGGGTTTTCAAGTTTAGGTTTAAGTTTAGGTTAGGGAGTTGAGATTAGGATTAGGTGTAGGTTTAGGTTTAGGGATTTGAGAATACATTAGGTTTTAGGTTTAGGTTTAGGTTATAGGTTATAGGTTTAGGTTTAGGTTATAGGTTATAGGTTTAGGTTTAGGTTTAGGTTTGGTTTTGGTTTTGATTTAGGTTATAGGTTATAGGTTTAGGTTAAGGTTTAGGGAAAGGTAATAGGTTTTGGTTTAGGTTATAAGTTATAGGTTTAGGTTTTAGGTTTAGGTTTAAGTTTTGATTTATGTTATAGGTTTAGGTTAAGGTTTAGGTTTAGGTGGGATTTGAGAATGGGTTCGGGTTTAGGTTATAGGTTTTGGTTATAGGTTATAGGTTTAGGTTAAGGTTTATATTTATGTTATAGGTTTTGAGATTTGAGAATGGGTTCGGGTTTAGGTTATAGGTTTTGGTTTTGGTTTAGGTTATAGGTTTTGGGATTTAAGAATGGGTTCGGGTTTAGGTTATAAGTTTTGGTTTAGGTTTAGGTTTAGGTTATAGGTTTTTAGATTTGAGAATGGGTTATGGTTTAGGTTTAGGAAATCAGGTTCAGGTTCGGGATTGGGTTTAAGTTTGAGTTTTCAAGTTTATGTTTAGGTTTAGGTTAGGGAGTTGAGATTAGGATTAGGTGTAGGTTTAGCTTTAGGGAATTGAGTTTAGCTTATAGGTTTAGGAAAAGCTTAGGTTTAGGTTATAGGTTTTGGGATTTGGGAATAGTTTTAAGTTATAAGTATAGGTTTAGGTTAGGTTATAGGTTAAGGTTTAGAGATTTGAGTTTAGGCTATAGGTTTAGGTTTAGGTCTAGGTTTAGGTTTAGGGAATTGAGTTTAGGTTATAAGTTTAGGGAAAGGTTAGGTTTAGGTTATAGGTTTTGAGATTTGAGAATAGTTTTAGGTTATAAGTATAGGTTTAGGTTAGGTTATAAGTTAAGGTTTAGGGATCTGAGTTTAGGTTATAGGATTAGGTTTAGGTTTAGGTTTAGGGATTTGACTTTAGGTTATAGGTTTAGGTTTAGGTTTTAGGTTTAGGTTTAGGTTTAGGTTTGGGTTTTGGGATTTGGTTTTGATTATATGTTTTGATTTAGGTTATAGATTATAGGTTTAGGTTTTAGGTTTAGGTTTGGTTTAGGTTATAGGTTTTGATTTAGGTTATAGGTTAACGGTTTAGGTTATAGGTTTTTGGATTTGAGAATGGGTTCGGGTTTAGGCTATAGGTTTTGGCTTTGGTTTAGGTTATAGGTTTTGGTTTTGGTTATAGGTTATAGGTTTAGGTTTAGGTTTAGATTATGAGTTATAGGATTTGAGAATGCGTTTGGGTTTAGGATATAGGTTTTGGTTTTGGTTTTGGTTTTGGTTATATGTTTTGATTTAGGTTTAGGTTATAGGTTTAGGTTTTAGGTTAAGGTTATAGGTTTAGGTTAAGGTTTAGGTTTAGGTTTAGGTTAAGGTTATAGGTATAGGTTAAGGTTTAGGTTTAAGTTTAAGTTTAGGTTATAAGATATAGGTTTAGGGAATTGAGAATATGTTAAGTGTAAGGTTTAGGTTCGAGTTCGGGATTGGGTTTATGTTTGGGTTTTCAAGTTTAGGTATAGGTTTAGGTTAGGGAGTTAAGATTAGGATTAAGTGTAGGTTTAGGTTTAGGAATTTGAGAATACATTTAGGTTTTAGGTTTAGGTTTAGGTTTTAGGTTAAGGTTTAGGTTTAGGTTAAGGTTGAGGTTTAGGTTATAGGTTAAGGTTTTAGGTCATAGGTTTTGGTTTAGGTTAAGGGTATGGTCCCTGCAAATACAGATATAAACACGGTCATCCGGCGCAAATGGCCAGGCCCTTCCAATGCTGTCCATAAAAAATGGACAGCTTCATCATGGTCATAATAGCGGTTCCCTCTTTCCAAGGAACCCCGCTCTTCCGAATAGCTCTGACGCACATCCGGGTATGCTCCATTAATTTCGATCAAATACATAAACACGGCATGTCCAAATGGTCAGGCCCCTCTAATGCTGTCCATAGAAAATGGACAGCTTCATCATGGTCATAATAGCGGTTCCCACCTTCCAGTGACCCCCGCTCAACATCCGGATAGCTCCGACACACATCCGGGTCTGCTCCATCAATTTCGAGCTAATACATTTAAAAATAACATAATTATATCTAAAAGCATCTAGATACCTGGGGAAGGCCTCCCATATTTGTATTGTTGGTTACTCATCCCTTTGTCTATAAGCCACAATCGACCAACACTTTCTATTGATACCTGTACTCTGAAACCAACACAAATATAACTGGGAAACAATATAAGGAATAAGAAAAAATGAATTTACCTGTACACATCATTAAATGATTCCCTATAAGGAGGTGATATTATATCTTTGATAGCCACAACCTGTATAACAGAGAAAAATGCAACCGATACATTTGGAATATAACTGGAAAACAATATAAGGAATAAGAAAAAATGAATTTACCTGTACACATCATTAAATGTTTCCCTATAAGGAGGGGATATTATATCTTTGATAGCCACAACCTGTATGACAGAGAAAAATGCAACCGATACAGTTTGTTACAATTCAAAGGAGAAAAAAGTTGAAACTGCATGGCTTACATACCATAAGTTTGTTATAACTTTAACTTACAACATAAACACAATACACATCAATGCATACCATAAGTTTGTTACAACTTTAACTTACAACATAAACACAATACACATCAATGCATAACTGACACATTAATCATATCTACCAAGTTAGGCAATTTGTGCAACTGCATGGCCTACAAAGCTTGCCGGTAAATCTTGAGACACTCATAAGGAGAATAATTGTCCCATTAAGATTGATCATCCATTTCAATGCATCAACACATCTAATCTAATGCATATACCCATGTTGATACATGGAGAGGTGTGCTCACTAAGTGACACTCTTACCTAATGGACCATTCCTGCCTAACAATTCCAAGCCCCTTACTCACTATGCGTACTTTCTATTTACTCATCTGTATTAACAAAGCTACCTATTTCTGTTCAAGTATTGCCCTGTCTTTCTTACCTTGTTTGTGTACTTTGGTGTCTTTTAGTGTCAGTACTGCAAGTAGAAGACTATCTAGTACCTTAGGGATAAATGCATGCATCAATGTGGGGCCCATATGTGTAGTGGATTTCAAAACAACACTTAACGCACTAAGTGCACCGCCTCCTTTTGCATGGCCATCCATTTTAGTAACAATCACAGCACCAACCGCGGCACTTTGTTTAAAAGCTTGAGCTTGGTCAAATGCTGCTTGGCCAATACTGCTATCCATAACGAATATAACAAGATCTGGTTTCTACAACATCAAGGAACTTAAATTAGATATAGATAGCATGTTGGCAACCAACATAAATGAATAAGAGTGATAAACCTTTAGGATAAGAAAATGAATACCGTTGCTTCAGACACTTGGTGCATTTCTTCAAACAGAGCCGCTTCCTATTTGTGGTGTCCACTTGTGTTTACAATTATCAAATCACAATTTTCCTTCTTAGACCGTTCTACACCTTCTGCTGCAATTTTTACAGGGTCTGACTCCATGTAGCTGTGGATACAGCACAAATGATTTTTTATGTGAAAATGTTGGGAAAAGCACAGAATGAAACAAGCAGTGTTATGCAGACATAAACATATTTTATCTGACCAACAGACAAGCAACACTGGCAGCATTAACAAATTTGGAACTCGTTCAAATATTCCAGGACCTAAATCGGGTTTCACTGTGATGACCCATTCTCCATGATTGCTTTTGAACTCATACCTATGATTCAAAAATTTTGAGGCATCAGCACCGAAAAAAAAAATCACATTTAATTTTTATAAGGGAGTCATGATAATAAATAATAATACCACACTGCCACTGCTGTGTATATTTCATGAAACAAAATAGATACACCTAGATAGGGGATGGCCCTAACTAACCCCTCAATACAAAGCTATATAATGAAAAAAAACAAACCTCTATGCACAACCGCAACACTTGGATCCCCAAAAAATCAAACATCAAAGGATCAAGAGAATTGCAGCTTTACATGTACAACATGCAAGCACAGTAGCTCTCAAAGATCCCCATAACTTTCCAGCTATTTTTCTTGAGATCCAGGCTGGGTTAAACATTTCATTTAAAGCAAACAAGGTTTTTTTTTCAGGTCCTAACAGTGTTCCAGACAGAATGTACAGCAAAGCTAAAGAACTTGAAAATAAAGACACTTGACCAGGATATCCATGAACCAATCGGATTCAGATCAGTTTGATGAAGGAAGAAAAAGTCACACTGTGATGTCAAGAAAAATCCTACAACTGCTGATTGCATCACATTTGTATGTATCCAGAAAATAGCATCTTGAACAGGACAACCATGCAATTTTTTTTCTTGTATTTACAGAGCACTTTGTAAGAATGCAGATAGCCATGCAATTTTTCTTGTATTTACAGAGCTTTGTGAAGGCAACGCACAGTCACATGTCTGGGTCATCTGAGAAAACCATCAGGGGTGCCTGATGTTTGGTGATCAGGTGGGTCAAATCATCAGGTAGAGTGCTAAAGCAATTGATAGTGTCAAAAATTGCCCAGTCCACATTAAATGAACATGTACGTTGATGAGTTTGGTGACTGTTTTATACCAAAATCTACCCAATGCCTCTGAAAAGCAAAGAGATCTCAGGTCCATTTAGACATTTGACTGAACATTCAATAATTCCAGGGGTCTGAGGAAATGAGATCCTCTTTCCCATTCTTTTCAGTATTGTGGTGGAAGGTTGTATTGTAAACAATGCTATGACTGGTCATGTTTGATCCATTTCTGCTATCCTATCAGTTGCCTCAATGGATAGGTACCTCCTTTTTCTTTTTCTTTTTGAGAAATGAAATTTTCATTGCCGATTAGAAAAAAGAAAAGAAGAAGAAGAAGAAGAAGAGCTAACTCAAGATTCTACAGTTTGACTCAGCAGTTCTTCATGGGGACAAAAAAAAGCTCAAATCTCCTTGCTTGCAACAAAATCCAATCATATCAGGGAAAACATGAATAACCAACAAGAAAAACAACGTATTAGGAGAAACACAATTCATTTTTTAACCAAAATCAATCAAGATATTAACACAAGTGAAACCAATCAGCAAAATCTGTACTCATTTCCTTAACCAAGGCAATAGAATGAGCAAGGAATGAGTATACAACAGCAGAAAATCAATATCATTTGCAAATCCTCATTTCCTACAACAAAATCCTTGAAAACAGTGGTAAAGAAAAAGCAATGTAGGAAGTACATGCTAATGTGGCATGCTACATCAGCTGATTGCATCACTGGTCCAATGGGCCTTATTTTTCTCTTTGCACCCAATAAGATTTTATATGTATTTTTATTTTGTTCTTAAGGGATGAATAACAAAACAAACATTGTACAGTTCTCAAAATGTCTGATTGGTTAAGACCTAGTACACTAAATCTGTGTATGCTTCTTATTACAGTGTTTTGTAGATTGCATTGAAACAATGTCGCGAAACTCACTGCCACTTCTACTTTAATGAACTTCCAGCAAATAGTATACCCTGTTCATCATGTATGATTTCAATGTATTGCTCCCAGCATTGCCAAGAACAGGCAGGAGGAATACAATCTTGGAACAGTCAGCTCAAAGATACTATGCATGAGCACATATCAGACAAATTTCTGCAAAAGTGCTTGTACAAGTTCTGCATCTCTATTAATGTCAGATCCGAAATGTGAATTACATAAACTGAATTTTAGAGTGTAATCCAAGTTCATGTAATTATAAGATATGAATTAGAGATCGACTAAAAAGATATGAATTCATTTTTAAGTGGAACCCAAACAGGTCCTTATAATTTACATTCAAAAAATCCTCTAGTCTTTTTCCTATTGTGCAGGAGAACCATCTATGCACATAAAATTGCTGGCAACTAATTTTTTTTTTTTTTGGTGTATTAAAATCCTCTCACCCCAAACAAGTGACTTTCCTCCCCCAAACGCCAACTGTAACTAAGTCACCTGTAACTTACATTTTAGAAAAGTTACAGGCATCCAAACAGGCCCTTAGTTGCATTCTGCTTCAACTAATCAAAAGCACCAGCTCTAATTTTTGGGATAAAGCCCTAAAATGATCTGTAAAAATGGATGAATGGCATGGATAAAATATATACATCATGGTGGGGCCATAGATCATGGTGGTGCTGCAGACGAAATCGGATTGCATACTGAGTTACTCAGTACGCTCTTATTGTACTGAGTAAACTCAGTAGGGCCCACCTTAATCCCTAAATCCCTAAATCCCCATATCCCAAAATCCCTAAATCCCCAATCCCCAAATCCCTAAATCCCCAAATCCCTAAATCACTAAATCGTTTCAATCGGTATTGAGATTGAGAGAGAGAGAGAGATACCTCATGTGGATGTACGAGAGAGAGAGCACCGAGAGAGACAGAAACAGAGAAAGGGCGCGGTGGAGAGCGGACCGAGAGAGAGAGAGAGAGAGAGAGAGAGAGCCCTCGCCGAGGAAGGGCAGGGGTGAGAGAGACAGAGAGAGAGAGAGAAGAGGGAAAATGCTTGGGCGCGCGCGGCTCTTTTGAGCGCGCGCCCAATTTTGGGGTAGATTGGACGGTGCTCTGTGGGCCCCACCATGATGTATGATTTTCATCCATGCCGTCCATCCATTTTTACAAATCATATTAGGGCTTTATGCCGAAAATTAAAGGGAAATAAATCTCAGGTGGTCCACACCACATGAGAACAATAGTGATTGGATATCCACCATTAAAATCCTCCTAAGGCCCACTGTACTGTTTATTTGACATCAAATCTGTTGATTTGGTCATCCAGGACCAGATGAAGGGAAAAAAATAAAAATAAGCTTGATCCAAAACTTTTATGCCTATTGATCATATTTTTAATGGTCGACACTCATTCAACACGTTTCCTGTAATGTGGTCCACTTGAGATTTGCATATATCTCATTTTTGGTCTCATATTGTAAAATTATCTATAAAAATATATGGACAGCATGGATGAAACACATACATCGTGGTGGGAGCCATAGAGCACTAAACACTAGTCATTGGTTAGTGTTAGGGGAGTAGTCAATCCGTTCTCAAGCGTACAGAGTAAATCCTATGGGGGCCACCATAATTAATCATTTTATCCACTCCATCCATCCATTTTAATATATAATTTTATTACATAAGTTAAAAAATGAAGCCTATAAAAATCTGAAGTGGACCACATCATAGGAAATAGTATAAACTGAACGTCTACTATTAAAATAATTTGTAAGGCCACCGAAGTTTTGGATCAAGTTGATACTTTAGTTTTCCCTTCATCCATGTATTTGTGATCTATTGAACAAGTTGGATGACAAATAAAAATCATTATAGGCCATAGGAAGATTTCAACGGTGGAAATCATTATTCCTAATGTGTTCCTGTGGTATGGTCCATTATGTCCACGTCGTCCATCTGTGTGTGTGTGTGTGTGTGTGTGTGTGTGAGAGAGAGAGAGAGAGAGAGCGAGAGAGTGAGAGAGGGCACGAGAGTAAGAGTGAGAGAGGACAGAGAGCGAGTCTCTCTTACGAGCGGTCATGGGTCACATGGTCTGTGCTCTGTGGGCCCCACCATGATGTATGTGCATATTTCATCCTTGTCATCCATCTATTTTTCATTTTATTTTATGGTATGAGACAAAAAATGAGGTATATCCCAATCTCAACTGGACCACATTATAAGAAATAGTGTTGAATGAGCGTCGACCATTAAAAACCTTTTGGGGGCCATATAAAGTTATGGATCAATCTGATATTTTTTTCCCTTCATCTGGGCCTATATGACCTAATCAACAGATAGGATGTCAAATAAAAGGTACAGTGGGCCTTAGGAGGGTTTTAATGGTGGATATCCAATCACTATTGTTTTCATGTGGTGTGGTCCACCTGAGATTTATATCCCATTCATTTTTAGTATTTGACCCTAATATGATTTGTAAAAATGGATGGACAGCATGGATGAAACACATACATCATGGTGGGACCCATAGAGCATCGACCAACATCCAAAAATGGTTACTCGCCTCGATCATATTTCGTATGAGAAAGATATTGGGCAAACAAGATTGATCAACAATTTGAGTGAATTTTGATTTAAACATCTGAAGTTATTTACTTTTCATGTTTGGACTGATCAGATTATCCAAAAACAATTAAAGGTTGTTCATAATATCAAAAATATATAAATGCATAGAAAACACAAACATCAACTTGATCCAAAACTTCTATAGCCGCCAAGAAATTTTAAATGGTAGAGGTTCAATCACACTATTTCCTGTGGTGTGGTCCACTTGAGCTTTGGATATGCTTTCTGTTTGTTCTTTAGACCTCAAATTATCTGTTAACATGGATGAATGGAGTGGATAAAATAAGTAAATAACGATGAACCCCACAGAGTTTACTCTGATAAAGGTAACGAGTAATTCACTTAAATGTAGTGGAGAAAGGTTTCCTTAAAACATTCATAATCATATATTGGGCCTGCCTAAATGTGATTCACATATCCAACCCACTCATTATGTGTGTCCCACTTGGATGAGGGGTCAGACCAAGTTTCAACCGCATCCAAAACTCATGTGGGCCCCACCAAGTGCTTTTATATTTTTTAGGATGTCTTCACATAGTTTTAAATGGTATGGCCCACTCGAGTTTCGTTTACCGATGATTTTTGAGATATCTCATAACTATAAATGGGACACATCAAATCCACGATGTTGATGTTCAACACACATCATGACGAGGCCCACAAAACTTACTAACATCAATTCTTAGGTTCTCACAAGGTCAGTTATAAGTTGGGTCACAATTTTAACCAGAATATTTGGCCCATTTTACATGTCTAGTTCATTCACTCTATTTTACTAATTAATTCTCAATTTGACTAGTTACTCGCCTCAATCAGGCTACATATATATGAGAAAGATATTGGACATACAAGATTGATCAACAATTTCAGTGAAATTTGATTTAAACATCTGAAGTTATTTACTCTTCAATTTGAACTGATTAGATTGTCCAAAAACGATTAAAGGTTCAATTAGTGGATGTGCCTAATAATTTAGTAATTTTATTTTTCACAAATAAATTTAACATTTTTTTTTTCAAATTGTATATATTTTTTTACTCTTTTAACTAAATATCATTTTTATTATAAATAAATTTAACATTTTTTTTTACAAAATTTAGTTTTCTTTTTTAAAAATATATATATTTTTTTTTTTACAATTTGTCAATTTTTTCACAATTTTGTTTAATTTTTTAAAATTTATTTTTCAAAATATCATTTTTTAAATCTCACTTTTGTTATATAACTTTTTAATTTTTCTTGTCAAAATACAAAATCTGATTGGTGGACTTGGTATGATTGGATGGATGTCGGTTGTCTTTTTTTTTTCTTTTCTTTTTGAGATTCCATTTGGCTTAAACTATATTCCAATTCCTTTTTAATTAACAAGCAGCTTAAACTATATCTAAGCTGTGCAAGTTTACATCTCATTGCTTTGGAGACGAGTTAATAGCCGAAAAATGATAACATGAGAATGGCCTATACTAATGTATGCATTTAGTACCAATTCTTAATGTTGGCAACACCTGGCATACCTGTACCTCTCCAAAGGTCACACTAATTGGATGATCTTAACTGTCTGAAATTGCCGTTGGATTAATTTGGATCATTTTCTTTTTGACCATCCTGAGGAACATTGACTTGTACTATTCTTTTTAAACATCTATATGCTTCAATCTCCTTTGGTCTACACTTGTGTTGAAGGGCACATCTATTATGTTGGGTAGAACACTTATTTTAATATCACAATGATTGGATAATCTCAACCATCTAATATTACCGTTGAATTTAGACCATTTTCTTTTTTACCAAGGTATTGAGGAACTTTGATTTGCACTCCTCTTTCTTAAACGTGTATATTTTTTTTTAACCTAGAGCTAACACTCTTCTTCTTCCTTTTCTTTTTTCTTTTCACGTTTATATGTTTTTAATCCCACCTTATGTATTGTAGGCCACATCCATTCAATTTGGTATAGATCCTTTTTTTTATTCAATTTTTCTTGTCAAAATACAAAATCTAGTTTTCTTTTTTAAAATATATATTTTTTTACATTTTTTCAATTTTTTCACAATTTTGTTTAATTTCTTTTTTTTTTTTTCAAAATATCATTTTTTAATCGTACTTTTGTTATATAACTTTTTAACTTTTGTTGTCAAAATACAAAATCTAGTTTTCTTTTTTTAAAAAAAAAATTTTTTTTTTTTTTTACAATTTGTCAATTTTTTCACAATTTCGTTTAATTTTTTAAATTTTCTTTTTCAAAATATCATTTTTTTTATCGAAATCTTGTTATATAACTTTTTAATTTTTCTTTTCAAAATACAAAATCTAGTTTTCTTTTTTAATATATATATATATATATATATATATATATATATAATTTACAATTTGTCAATTTTTTCACAATTTTGTTTAATTTTTTAAATTTTCTTTTTCAAAATATCATTTTTTCAATATCATTTTTGTTATATAACTTTTTAATTTTTCTTGTCAAAATACAAAATCTAGTTTTCTTTTTTAAAATACATATTTTTTTTACAATTTGTCAATTTTTTCACAATTTTGTTTAATTTTTTAAATTTTCTTTTTCAAAATATCATTTTTAAAATATCATTTTTGTTATATAACTTTGTAATTTTTCTTTTCAAAATACAAAATCTAGTTTTCTTTTTAAAAATATATATTTTTTTTACAATTTGTCAATTTGTTCACAATTTTGTTTAATTTTTAAAATTTTCTTTTTCAAAATATCATTTTTTAAATATCACTTTTGTTATACAACTTTATAATTTTTCTTTTCAAAATACAAAATCTAGTTTTCTTTTTTAAAATATATTTTTTTTTACAATTTGACAATTTTTTTACAATTTTATTTAATTTTTAAAATTTTCTTTTTCAAAATATCATTTTCTTATCGAAATTTTTTTTTTCAAAATTATCAACTTTATTAAAAGTTCTTAATTTTTATTTCAAAATCTAAATTTTTTTCTTAAACATTGTTAGTTATTTTTCTAAGCTTTTTAACTTTTTTTTTTTTTTCGAAATTCATAAATTTTTTTTATTTTTAATGTTTGACTTGAGCATTAGTCTAATACAGACAGTCTTTGACAGTCTCAAATAACCACAATAAGACGGCTAAGGATCGTCTCTAATAGAGACGGTCATTGACAGTCTCAAATAGGGACTGCTAAGGACCGTCCCTAATGCAGGTTATTTTTTACTGCGTTACAAAACTAGTAAAAGACGGCCGTTGACCATCTATAATTGAGACAGTTCATGACAGTCTCAGATTACCAATACAAGACGGTCAATGACCGTCTCTAATAGAGACGTTCCTTGACAGTCTCAAACAGAGACAGCTAAGAACCGTCCCTAATACAGACTATTTTTTACGGTCCCAAATTACAGGAAAAGACGGCCAACGACCGTCTCTAATTGAGACGGTCCTTGACAGTCTCAAATTACCAGTAAGAGATGGCCAATGACCGTCTCAAATTTCGGCATATAAGACGGTCAGGGACCGTCTCTTATTCCAGACGGTCAATAGCCGTCTTTTATCTGCAGTTAACGACGGTTTTCGACCGTCTTAAATGATTTGTGGACGTTCAAATTTTCAAGACAATAATAAGGACGGTCAAGGGCCGTCTAAAAGTTTAGAGACGGTTTACGGCCGTCTCTAAAGCGTCTTTAAACCAAGCAATTTTAGAGACGGTCCAGAACCGTCTCTAAATCCGTCATTTTTTTCCATTTTTCACGTAGTGAGGGAAAGTTAAAATGCTGGAATTGTGGGTTGTCTAGACACATGAAGAAGGATTATAAAAATCCTAAGGTAACAAAAGAGAACACAGGCTTCTTCCAGCGAAGCCAACACCACCGAGTCTGATGAAGGTATAAGTGGAAGTGATGTGTTGTCTGTAAGGCTCATATCCTAGTCCATACCGTTCCTTAGACTCCCACGATCCTCCCTGACGAATTTCGGCAACCCGCGACTTATAATCGGCATTTACACATCACCCTAAGTCGCATCCTGTAGATCTGAGTCAGCTCGACTCAAAACTTGTACCCTAGTGACCACGTCATCGTTGTGGTTCTAACACTGCTTCTCACACTCCAATGCGATACTTAGGCTAAGAGCTAAGGGCCCACGTATATTTCGAGGAAACACCGCGCATTGTGAATTTCGAGAGAATCTCTACCACCTTTCACATCAATCAATCAATCACAAGTCAAGTACACCACCCATCCATCTCTTACATAAGACATCCCCAAAGTCAACTCTCTCTCTCCACCCATCCCTCTCTTACACCACCCATCCCTCTCATCCCATCCATCTTACACAACACCATCCCTCTATCCCATCCTTCACTATATCTCATCTCCATTCTCTCCACCATTCTCCAAGCAATTCCTAAGGAGAGAAAGAACTTAAGATCAAGGCCCACTTCCTACCCCCCTCATCTCTCATCCTAACCCTTCAATTCTCATCATCCTCCATCAAAGACGAAGCTTAGGAGCTCGGGAGATCAAGGAACCTAGAAGAAGTGAAAATCGGCGGGTGTTTATAGCACTAGATTGTGATTTTTGATTTAGGGCCCACATGATATGGGACCCACTTGTTATATGTGTTGTATATAGCCACCTAGGGAGGGCTCATATTGGCGGAGTCCCTCCCCTCCATCACACATCTCTCTCTCTCTCTCTCTCTCTCTCTCTCTCTCTCTCTCTCTCTCTCTCTCTCTCTCTATTTGTGCCCAACATGATGTGTGAACTTTATCTACGCTGTCCACGATCAGGCCCACCTTGTTGATGTCCAGTGGACCGGCCCACTCTAGTCATTCGTTTTGGACAGACCCTAATGAAGGGAAGATACAAATATCAGTTTAATACAAACTAAGGTGGGGCCATGTACACGTTGGACCCACCAAACGCTAGTGTCCATCCAGCCTGTCTGCCTAGAGGACGTCCAACACGCCTGGACGGCATAGGAAAACACAAATAGCAGCTTTATCCTATTAGGTGGGCCACACGTGTGAGATGTTGATGATCGAATATTGCATATTAGACCCCAGTTATTACCTACTTTTACGAACATGTTACTGTTTAATGCTCTATTTTAATCGTGTTTATGTTGCAAGGTGAATTTACAAGCGTGGACTGAAAAGGAAGCTAAAAGCATGGATTTAACACTCTAAAGTCACCAAGGCAAGGGATGGACCCTAGGGGGCCAAGATCGAAGAATTTACACACCAAGGATCCGACAAAATCATGCCACTCACGTTAAACGGGCCTGAAAATCATCCAGAATGCAAAATCACAGGGTTCCCATCATCCGTTCGGCTCGAAACTTCATATATGGCCTGAGGCCTATAAATTACCTGAACATGACAACAAGGCTGCGTATGAATTATGCACATACAAGAAAACCAGATTTTTCGGGCGATTGTGGCCCACCATCTTTGATCAGATGTAAGATCTGAACCGTCCATCGTGTAGGCCAACCAAAAATGGCCCAAGGGACATTATTTTCTTGGAAAGAAAGCAAAAAGAATGGTCGGAGATTCGTGCTAAATGCAAGGTTGTGTGCGTTTTTGCTGCGCACTAGTTTTCTCCAAGCACCGACTTTCTCCAGCACTGACTACCTATTCTTATAAAAAGGAAAAGAGAGAGAACGTAAAGGGCTATCTTGGGAACGTGAAGTGAAAGCAAGAGAAGGAGAGAGAGAGAGTGGATAGCTCCTCCTTTGTTTCTTCCTTTTGTTTTTTACTTTCTCTTTCCTTAGATGTTTTATTTTTTAGCTTAAACATGATCATGATAGGCTAAACCTCTTAGCTAGGGCTAAGAGGTGAAGCATGTAGCGTGATGGGAGACTTTTTGTTTATGCCTTTTGTTTGATGAACTGATTTTGATTCTAGTTTGTTTATATGGAATACCTTTAGTTTTTAATGGTTTGTTGTCACTTAAATTACAATGGATCTGCGATATCTTCTCGTATTTTCCATACATGTTTGAAGGTTATGATCATATGAACTCTGTTGTTCACCATTGTCTCAAGGGTATGGTTGGATGACGGAACCCTTCCTTACGTTCATAACTCTCTTAGATTGGATGTGGATTGGTTAAATTTTATTGTTTACTTTGTCTCCTAGGCATGGTCTTGTGATGGAATCAAGTCTAATTCACATACCTCTCATCTCTTGAAAACTAGATCAAAGGAAGTTCAGATTGGTTTTTAATGAAATATCTTCCAACTGGATGAAGATCTCCAGTTGTGTTTATGAATCAAGCATAGATCTCCCTGATCTCTACAAGTGGATCCTTGGAATTCCTAGTTACTACCTTTAAATTTATAGTTTTTAGTTTAATCATTCACCATTATTCTCTCATATTTGATTACATCTTCACCTAGTTCTAGTTCAAGTTACTTTCAGATTACGTACAAGGTTCAATCCCTATGGATTCGACCTCAGTCTTACCGAGATTATTACTACATCACAACCCTATACTTGGGGTGTGAACATGGGACCCACCTGATATATATATGTTACATCCACGCCATCCATCCCTGCGACGGTGAGACC
The DNA here is from genome assembly GCF_029962835.1 of Magnolia sinica. NCBI lineage: Eukaryota > Viridiplantae > Streptophyta > Magnoliopsida > Magnoliales > Magnoliaceae > Magnolia > Magnolia sinica. The sequence goes on along the minus strand of NC_080591.1, from coordinate 27,778,472 downwards.
CACTCTGCACGTGTGGGGTCACCACCGTCCAGGAACGTGGACCCCACATGCATGTATTGTATATCCCCACCGTCCAATCTGCTTGACGGTGAGATTCCACCATGATGTATGGGTTTTAATCCACTCCGTCTGTCGACATGGGACCCACCTTAAATGTATATATTGTATATCCAGATCGTCCGTCTACTGCCGGTAGCAAATAGCTGTTGTCTGACGTTAGCAAGTTTATGGACCCGATCATGAGATATGTGTTATATCCCAACCATCCATTTGTAAGGACGTCGCAAGTTCTGTGGGTCCCGCCTAATATATTTGTTTCATCCTGGTCGTCCATCTGGATGGGACCCACCTGATGTGTGTTAGATCCAAACCGTCTATCAGACAGACCACACAGCAAATCAGTGGAGGATTGAACGTCTACCATTAGAACCGTTTGAGGTCATAGAAGTTCTAGATCAATATAAAATCTATTTTTCCTCTTAATTCAAGTCTTTGTGACCTTATGAATAAATTGGATGGAAAATAAACGTTATGATGGGCCCGGTGAATTGTTAACAGTGGAAATCATTATCTCCACTGCTACTTGTGGTATGGTCCAGATGATCTTCCAATATGATTCATTTTTGGGTAATGCTCTAAAATAATCTTTAAATATAGATGAATGGTGCAGATAGTCCAATTAGGACGGTGGGCCCACGGATGTATATGAGGCCCATTGTTGAGGCCCATGTGATGCAACCCACTTAATGTATATGAAGCCCATTGTTGAGGCCCATGTGATGTGACCCACTTGATGTATATGAGGCCCATTGTTGAAGCCCATGTGATGCTGCCCACTTAACGTGTATGAGGCCCATGTGATGCGGCTCACTTGATGTATATGAGGCCCATTGTTGCGGCCCATTGTAATGTTAATTAGGCCCATGTAAGAGGCCCATTGTGATGTATATTAGGCTCATGTAAGAGGCCCATTGTGATGTATATTGTGCCCGCGTGAGAGGTCCATTGTGATGTATTTGAGGCCCATGGGATGTAGCCCATTGTAATGTATTTGAGGCCCATGGGATGTGGCCCGATGTGATGTACGTCAGGCCCATGGGTTGAGGCCCAATGTGATGCATGTGAGGCCCTTGTATGAGGCCCGATATGATATATATGAGGGCCATGGATGAGGCCCAGTGTGATATATGTGCAGCCCATGTAATGAGGCCCATTGTGATGTATGTGCGACCCTTGTAATGAGGCCCATCATGATGTATATGTGACCCATTGTGATGCATATTGGGTTCTTGTGTGAGGCCCATTATGTTGTATGTGAGGCCCTTGAGGCCATTGGCCCACTATATGTTTGGCTCTATGTGGGCCACTCCTTGGGAGCAATATTGGTTAAATGTCCACATTGATGGGCAGCGATGGTTAAATGTCCTTATTGTGACCTTCCCTTAGGCCTTGTTAAGCCCATTCTCATCCTTCTCTAAGTGAGTTGACTCTAATCATTGGGCCCCATTGATGTTTGCATGACCCATCTATTCATATTGAGCTAACCCATAATGTTATGCCCTCATTGGTTGCTTGTAGGATTATTTCTTTTAATCTCGGAGTCCATCTAGGACTTATTTGGGCCCCCTAGGGCATCTAGCGAGCCATATGATAGTATGGTGAAGGAAACCCATTCCGGATCCTTAGGATTATGAGTAAGCCACCTAGGCCCAACCTTGATATAAGGAGAGTTCATCATCACCATAGATGGAACGATCCATACTATCTGATTTGGTATGTCCATAATTGAGGATTGACCCTCATGTTATGGATCTGTTGTCCATCTATGGACCTTGCCTTGTGTATATGTCGACTATGAGTACGTGCTAGTATAACATCATGACACAAGCCATTGAGATGGTATGAGACCCATTGTGATTGCACTAGGCTCATTCTCATTTCCTCCTTAGTGGGCTAACCCAAATTGATAGCCCCCCACTATTATTAGTATGATCCATCTCGCCTAATTGGGCTATCCCAATTCTTTGGGTCCCCATCGATGCTAATAGAGGTACCCAAACCTGGAAGCCCACTCTTAGGCCCATGAGTAGGCCATCTAGACCCATCCTTATTATGAGGAGGATGCATCATCACCTCTGGCCATAGGTAGAAGAATCTGTGGTATTAGGTTTAGCATATCCACTGTTGAGGACCGATCCCCATGTCATGGATTAGATCTGTTGTCCTTCTATGGACCCCGCCATATATAGGCCGATTATTAATTACGACTATGTTAGTATACGCACTGAGTATACATTAGCATAGCATTATAATTGTATAAGGTCATTGTAAGGTTTATTATGGTTATATGAGGCCATTGTGATTATATGAGGCCCATTGTGATTATATGAGGCCCATTATTATGGTATGAGGCCCATTGTGATTGTACGAGTCTATTGTGATTGTACAAGGCTCATTATAATTGTATGAGACCAAGTTGTGATGTATGAGGCCCATCATATGTTTGAGTACCATTATATGCATGAGGCCCATTGTATGTGTGAGACGCAATTACGATGGTGTGAAGCCCACCATTTGTAGATGATTATGTGCACACCACCCATTCACTTATACGGGCCATGGGCCGTCTTATACCAGCTCACCATCATGCATGTGATTATAATCATGCTTAGTATACTTCATGATGCATGCCCATACGCATTATTTGCATGCTTGTTATGAGGAGAGATTGAGCATAGCATGTGTCATTAGGGTGATTGTTTATAGGACTCCCTGAGAGACAGAGTTACCCCACATGAGCACACGGTACGTGTAGTTTTGATGCATGACTGGATGGTATGACTCATGCATCTTGCATTTTATAATATGACCACCGTACGCCCTAGCGATATCAAGGTCGTGGCCTCCACAGGCATATCATGGATGGCCAGATGGGACACCGAAATGTTTAGTTCTGGCATCGGGGTGCTATAAATGTCCCTAGGTGAAAATCTGTAAACCCCTGAGGCCAGGGGATGACCCCAATGTGTAAACCGAGTGGATACATAAGCGCATGAGGGCCGAATACTAGGAGGCCACGTCTCCCACTGTGTCATGGTCGGTTGGGAGGGGGTGTGGCCTTACCCAGCTAAGGGAGTAGGTAATGTTAGGCTGAGTCTGACCAACTAATAAATGGGTCGACCATCGACAAGCCGAGTCGATATTAATAAGAAGATAGTGAGGTCTCTTCCACTTATCCAGTTGTGCGTTTGATGGGGCAACAAGCTGGAGTAGAGTGTACTAGACCCCGGTGATAATCTCAGAGATGTACGGTACTGATATGTGGACTTATTAACTAAGAATTGCATACTTAGCATTTTACTCATTCATTCATTCACTCACTATCCACTCGGGCTGGTGGTGCGCAGCTAATTTATTATGTGTACCTTCGTAATGGCCAGGGTTTCGGTTGGGGCGTGCAACCAACCTGAGATCAGGAGTTTACCACATTAAGTCTACCTATCCAAATTTAGGTATGAGACTGGTTTGGATAGAAGTCCCTTATGATAGACCCCACAGCTTGCGATACTACGTACTATCATCCTGACTTCACACTCCATTTTGGTCATTTCTTTTACACCGTATATTGCATTGCATTCTGAGCACACAGCATTTGGTTTACTATGCTTCTGTATTACATAGCCTGAATGAGATTAATGGTATTATGGACTCGCCAGGATCTGCATATTGCATTACATCCACGGCATATGACATTTGGGTTATTATGTTTCTGCATTTATATGGCCAAGATGGGGCTGATGGTATTCATATCTCTTTAGAATTGTATATTGTATTGTATCCTCGGTATCTGATATTTGGCTCATTATGACTCCGCATTGCATACTCTAATATTGAATGATTTATAACCTTGTCAGTATTCCGCTTCCACTGATATTTGTGTGCTTGGCACTTATCTTGTACACACACATACACCACCCTCTAAGCTTTCTATAAGCTTATGCACGATAAATGTGTGCAGGTGACAATAGGACGCAGTTGAGCTGAGGCAGGGGCTTGCGGCAGAGCTTGTGGAGCTTTTGGCATTTATCTTGTATTTCCCCTTCATGTATTGTACTCATGTTTTTTTATTTTAGTGGATATGTGATGATGATGTTGCATTTGTGATTTAGGTAAACTTGTGATTATATTTATCTACAAAAAAATTCATGTTGAAAATCCTCCTTGTAAAATCCTAGGATCAAAATCTGGTGTATGAGCGCTGGAAGCCAAGAATGGGGTACTACGAAGGTTGTTGGCACCGGATTCGGCGATCGTGAATTTTGTTATTCCAGTTTTCGAGTTTGGGACGTGACATTATCGGTGTCTATGCTTGGACACTTATACGATGATCGTAGGGACGAGTGGATTTTGGACACTAAGACTTCATATCACATGACTCCTCATTAGAGTTGGTTCACTAGTTACAGAGAGTGTGATAGTGGCCAGGTATTTATAGGTAATGACAATGCCTATAATGTGGTGCGTGTCGGATCCGTGTACATCAAGATTTTTGATGGTTTAAAGCCTGTATCTTAGACCATACCGTTCCGTAGAATCCCAAGATCCTCCCAATCGAATTTCGGCAACCCGCGATCTATAACTGCTGTTTGCACGTGATCCTAAGCTGAGTCTTATATATCTGAGTTAACTAGACTCGAGACTTGTACTAGTGCGACCGCACCATCGCCACAGTTTTAACGCTGCGTCTCATGCGTCGATGCGATACCCAGGCTAGGAGTTGTGGGCCCGCTCATATTTGAAAAAAATACCGTGCGTTGCGAATCCCGAGAGAATCTCTACCCTAAACATCACATCAATCCATTAATCAAAGTCAAGTACATCCCATTACTCTATCCCATCTCCAAGTACAAGCAACCATCCCTCTCACATTCCCAAAGTCAACCAAACCCATACTCTCCTTATACACCCATCACTCACACCCATCACACTCATCCCTCTCTCCCTACATCACATCTCTCTCTCTCATTCTCTAACCATTCCCAAGCAAGAGAGCCAACGTCTAAGCAATCCCTAAAGAGAGAGAACCCCAAGTGTGGCCCGCTTCCTACCAACCAATCTTCCATCATAGCCATCCAACTTTCATCATCTTCCATTAAAGAATGAGCTTAGGAGCCAAGAAGTCCAAGGAGCTAAAGAAGGAGGCCATAGGTGGGTGATCTAATTGTCAATTTTTATTTGAGGGCCCACATATGGTGGGACCCATCTTGATGTATGCTTTGTATTTAGGGAGGGCCCATAATGGCGGGGTCCCCTTCTCACGTCTCTCTCTCTCTCTCTCTCTCTCTCTCTCTCTCTCTCTCTCTCTCTCTCTCTCTCTCTCTCTCTCTCTCTTTTTCACTTGTTGATGGCCCCATGATGTATGTAACTTATCCATGTCGTCCACCTTCATGGGACCCACTTGATGGACGTGTTGGATCTACACCGTCCAATCATTTTGAGAGATCCATCCATCTGGATAGTGCCATGTGGGCCCTACCTTGATGGATGATGGGAAAACATAAATATAAGCTTGATCCCAGAATGGGTGGGCCACACTGACGTGGACCCACCGTGATGATGTGGTACATCCTCACCGTCCACACAGCAGGATGGTGGGACCCACCTTGATGCATATATATCCACACCATCCGTCCAGCATCCTTCGACACTGGACGTGGCCAACAATGAAGTGTGAACTGACAGTGGGGTGTACTAGCCAGCTGCAAACAAAAATAATAAAATATATAATATATAATATTATTATAACATGTAATATAATATTATTATTTGGGGAGGGTGGCCCATCACGTGGGACCCACCTCATGTATTTCATCCTCATCGTCCTTCGATGGTGGGACCCACCCCATGCGTGGGGCTGCACTTTGATGTATCCATCTATCCAAGCCGTCCAGGGCCTGGACGTTGTGATATATTAATATTATATATATATATATTATAAATGTTGTGGCCAGCCCTATGTGAGACCCACCTCTGCCCCTTTTAAAGCTGCAATGTTCAGCAGCTATATAGCTGCTGTATTGATGTCAGCAAGGTCTGTGGGGCCTGCTGTACGTGTGGATGTAATCCACACCATCCGGCTATGTGGACCCCACAGCTAGCTGCTGTATTAATGGCAGCAATTTCTGTGGGTCCCACTTGTTTCATCCATGTTGTCTATTTATGGGACCCACCATGATGCATGTGTTGTATCCAAACCGTCCAACCATTTGTGAGATCATTTTATGGCATGGGGAAAATGAGTGAGTTAGATCCAAAGTTCAAGTGGACCCCACCATTTGCAATAATAGTGGGGCACAGTGACATTCACCATTCAAACTCCTAAGGGCCACAGTAGTTTCCAAAAAAGCTGATATTTTGTTTTCACTTCATCTATCTCTATGTTAACTTATGAATAGTTGGATCTCAAAAATGCATCATGGTGAGTCCTATAAATGTTTAACCGTGGGTGTGGCTGCTCTCACGATTTTCTATCATGGGCCCTATAGGATTTTAACGGTGGAGATCATTATCACCACTACTATTTGTGGTATGGTTCAGATGATCTTCCAATCATCATCTCTGCCACTATTTAGAGTGCGGTCTAGATGATCTTTCGATATGATTTATTTTTGGCATGTGGTGCGGTCCATTGATGTAGCCCACTTAATGTGTATGAGGCCCATTAGTGCGGCCCATTGAAGTAGCCCACTTGATGTGTATGAGGCCCATTAGTGTGGCCCATTGATGTAGCCCACTTGATGTGTATGAGGCCCATTAGTGCGACCCATTGAAGTAGCCCACTTAATGTGTATGAGGCCCATTAGTGTGGCCCATTAAAGTAACCCACTTAATGTGTATGAGGCCCATTTGTGTGACTCATTGATGTAGCCCACTTGATGTGTATGACGCCCATTAGTACGGCCCATTGATGTAGCCCACTTGATGTGTATAAGGCCCATGTGTAGGGCTCACCTATTGTGTTTTTGAAGCCCATGGGTTGTGGCCCATTATAATCTACTCAAGGCCCATTGTGATATATATGAGGCCCATGGGCAAGGCCTAATGAGATGTAGTTATGGCCCATGTTTAAAGCCCATATGTTAAGGCCCATATGATGTATTCGAGGTCCATGAGATGTGGCCCATTGTGATGTATTTGAGGCCCAGGTATGAGGCCCAATATGATGTGTATTAGGCCCTTGAGTGAGGCCCATGGTGATGTATATTACGCCCTTATGTAAGGTCATGGGCCCACTATATGTTTGGCCCTATGTGAGCCACTTCTTGGGAGGAATGTCGGTTAAATGTCCACATTGATGGACAATGATGGTTGAATATCCACATTATGACCTTCCCTTAAGCCTTGTTAGGCCTATTCTCACCAATTCCGATTGTCCAGGCCGATGTCGATTGTCAAGGCCGATTATCGAGGCTAATTTCGATTGCCGAGGCTGATTGTCAAAACCGAATCCGATTGTCAAGGCCGATTGTCGAGGTCGATCCCGATTGTCGAGGCTGATTCCGATTCTGATTGTCGAGGCCAATTCCAATTGTTGAGGCCGATTCCGATTACCAAGGCCAAGTCCGATTGTCGAGGCCGATTCTGATTGTTGAGGTTGATTCTGATTGTCGAGACTGATTCTAATTCTTGAGGCTGATTCCGATTGTCGAGGCTGATTGTATAGGCCGATTATCGATGCCGATTATCAGTGCTAGTTATTGATACCGATTATGAGTATGTGACAGCATAACATCATGATACATGTCCATACGCATCATCTGCATGTTTGTTATGAGATGTGGTTGACCATTACATATGTCATTGAACAGGTTGTTATGAGACTCCCTGATAGGCAGAGGTTATCTCGCATGAGCGCACGATATACGTAGGATTGATGCATGTCTGGATTGTATGACTCATGCACTGTGTTGTGATTACAATACGCCCTAGCAACATCAGGGTCGTAGCCTCCACAGGCATATTATGGATGGCCAGATGGGACATCGAAAATATATTATTAGCATCGGGCTGCCATAGATGGCCCTGGGTGAAAATCTCTAAACCCTCTTGGTACTAGAGAATACCCCAAAGTCGAGACTGAGTGGATATATATGAGCGCATGAGAATCATATACCAGTAGGCCGCGTCTCCCACTATGTCGTGGTCAGTTGGGAGGGGGTGTGGCCTTACCCGCCTAAGGGAGTAGGCATAGCTAGGCTGAGTTTGACCAGCTCGTCAATGGGTCCGCTATCAACGTGCCGGGTAGATATTGGTTGACTTCTGGCCATGCAGATAGTGAGGTCTCTTCCACTTACTCAGTTGTGCACTTGATGGGGCGACAAGCTGGTGTAAAGTGTACTAGACCCCGGTGATGATTCCAGAGATGTACAGTACTGATTTGTGGAGCAGGAGTTGTATACTCAGCATTATATTCATTCATTCATTCATTCACTATCTACTCGGGCTGGTGGTGCGCAACTAATTGTTATGTGTACCTTTGCAATGGCCAGGATTTCGGTTAGGGCGCGTGACTAACCTGAGATCAGGAGTCTACTACATTGAGTCTGGCTATCCAAATTTAGGTATGGGACTAGTTTGGATAGAAGTCCCTTATGATGGACCCCATAGCCTGCAATACTACGTACTATCATCCCGACTTCACTCCAGCTTGGTCATTTCATTAGTACCGCATATTACATTGCATCTGCGACATTTAGCATTTTGGGTTTCCATGTTTCTGCATTTATATGACATAGATACGGCTGACGGTATTCGTGGACTTATCAGGATTTGTATATTATATTGCATCATCAGTATCTGATATTTAGCTTACTGTCTCCGCATTGCGTAGCTGATCTACATTACTTCATCAGTATATAATATTGTCTTTATTATATTTTTGCATCGCATAGCCTGGATAAGGCTAATGGTATTTATGGGCCTATCAGCATATTTTCACATTACTCTGATATCGTATGATTTATGATCTTGCTAATATTTCTAATATTGTATGATTTATGGGCTTGTCAGTATTTCCACTTGCTCTGATTACTCTGATATTGCTTACTTAGTACTTATCTTGTGCACACACCTACACCACCCTCTAGGCTTTCTATAAGCTTATGCACAATACATGCATGCAGGTGGCGTTAGGTTGCAGTAGAGTTGAGCATGGAGCGTGCAGCGGTCTTCTGGAGGTTTGATTTTGTCATATGTATTTCCCTTTCAGCACTATATTCAAATGTTTATATTAGTGGATATGTGATGATGATGTTGCTTTTGTGATTTGGGTAAACTTGTGGTTATGCTTATTATGAGTTAAATGTACATTGGAAAATCCTCCTTGTAGGATCCCAGGATCGGAATCTGGCGTATGGGTACTATGGAGGCTATCGGCACCGAATCCGGTGATTGAAAATTTTATGAGCCCGGTTTTCGAGTTTGGGGCGTGACAGATGACATGGAGCATACCTTAACTGAGGTGAGACATGTTCCTGACATAAGGAAAAGCTTGGTATGTCTTGGAGCATTAAAGGCGCTTGGGTGCAAGTTCACCAAGTTTGATTGTGTCCTTAAAGTTTCAAAGGGGGCACTTATTGTTATAAAGGCACAGAGGAGAAGAAACCTTTACAGGTTGATCGGGAGCACTTCATTGGATAGAGTTGTAGTAACTATAGCAGATTCCACATCTGCGCGTATGTGGCATGCATGTCTGGGCCACATAAGCAAGTGGGGCATGAATTTGCTTTCTGACCATTGCTTAATTCCAATTTTTAAAAGTTTATATCTCAATATATGTGAGCATTGTATATACGGTAAATAATCCAAGTTGTCTTTTAAATCTGGTAAGCATGTTTGTAAAAGTATCCTTGATTATTTGCATTCTGATGTATGGGGGCCATCACCCGTGGTTTTCCTTAGAGAGTCGTTATGGTTTGTTACATTCATTGACGACTACTCCAGGAGAGTATGGGTTTATTTCATGAAAAATAAATCTGATGTTTTCACCAATTTCAAGCAACAGAAAAGCGATGGTGAAAAAGTAGTCAGGGCGAAAGGTGAAAGTTCTAAGGACAGATAATGGTGGAGAATTTACTTTAAGAAAACTTAATCAATACTGTAAAAATGAAGGGATCATGAGGTACAACACAGTGTGGCATACACTAGAACAAAACGATGTGACCGAACGGATGAATCGGACTCTCTTGGAGATGGCCCGATGCATAATTAGTAATTCTGGGTTGGGCAAGGAATTGCAGACTGAGGCCATTAATATGGCTTTTTACTTGGTAAATCGGTCCCCTTTTATGGCCATTAACTGTAAAATTTCAAAGAAAGTATGGAGTGGTCAGCAAGTAAACTACTCAAGATTACATGTGTTTGGTTGTGATGCTTACTCTCATGTACAGTTAGTTGAGATAGATAAGATAGACCAAAGATCCAAAAAGTACATCTTTATCGGTTATGGTGGTGGTGTGAAGGGAGACAGGTTGTATGACCGCGTTACACAAAAAATCATCATTAGCCATGACGTGAAATTCGACGAAGGATCATTTTTCTCTAAGGATGAGCAAGAGAAATCAGAAAGGTTGGTCGTGGATGTTCTGGTTGATATAGGTGATACTCATGCTGAGACAGATATGCAAATAGAGGTACAAGAATAGGTGGAGCAGCCACCTGTGAGAAGGAATCTGTCGTGAGATCACAGGTTACCAGTGAGATACAGGGATAATTCTAATATTGCATATGCCCTCATTATAGATGAGAGGGATCTTTCTACTCCTCAGGAGGCTCTTGATGAGTCGAATGCCGAAAAGTAGAAAGCCATGATGGATGATGAGATGGATTCCTTGTATAAAAACGAGATGTGGGAGCTGGTGGAGCTTCACGTCGGCAATAAAGCAATCGGGTACAAGTGGATCTTCAAGAAGATGCAGGATAGGTATAAAGCAAGGTTGGTAACGAAGGGATAAGCTTAAAAAGAAGGCGTCGGCTTCACTGAGATATTCACGTTGGTTATAAAGCATCTATCATATTCGTGTTGGCGCTAGTTGCCCAACACGATCTCGAGCTGGAACAGATGGATGTAAAGACCGCATTCTTGCATGGGGAATTGAAGAGTGATTTACATGAAGCAACCAGAGGAATTCGAAATAAAAGGGACAGAGAACAAAGTTTGCAGGTCAAAGAGTGCTAATGCACTATTTTTTCACCCTATTTGTCAATCACGTGAGTCATTATGTCATGTAGTCGGTTGAGCCTTTGGAAAGTGAAGACCGAAGACACAAGTGAAGATGGAGCATCAAGAAGCAAAGAATGGGTAAAACAGGTACCTGAGTGACCCTAACCCTTGACCCAAAACAACCCATATACCTTAGATCATATTAACCTAATTGAAATACTTAATTGATCATCTCTTAGCCTTAGGAGACCAAGAGAAACATGATAAATAAGGCTAGAAGAGGAGTGAAGTTGCTATGTAAAAGTCTGTCCAAAACAGCAGTTTTTTATGAGTCTTCGATAGCATCAAGCTGCCATCGAAGTGCCTTCAATGACATCAAAGGCATGTTTAATGACATCGATTGAGAGTCAAAAATGTCCAGCAACCAACTGAATTTTTCTGTGATTTTCTCGATAGCAATGAGATTGTAACGTCCTGAATTTTCACTATTTTGAATTTCCAAAAAAATCATTAATTTTTTTATGTAACTAGCTTACGTTGTCACTTAGTAACCCTTGATGCTCGATGTGAGCCTATACGTGGGTGATACCAATAAAGAACTGCACAAATTCGATTAATTAACCGTATGAAGCTAATGAATATGCCCGATCATTTAAGCATTAATTTTAGCCTCGTGAGTTGTTCACATAGGGCCCAAATCTAGCCGACCCATTACTGACTAATCAAGATGACCATGACTAAAATAAAAATCTACCTAAGTCGAGACAACTAGGGGTCAGATCTTAATTAATGAACCAAAGTGACCCAATTATCCTTTTACCCTAAGAACCAACGGTTTAGAGTGATTGTGACCGGATCGTCATTTTTACTAATTGCGAATAAGCCGCACCATGGACTTAGCTAATCTAAACCATAATCATTACACACAAGAAATCTCCCTACCCAGTTCATTCCAGAAATGCCCTGATTATCCGAACAAGTGCTAGACAGCTCATTAGTGGGCCACTAAACCCGACACATTAGAAAGGCATTCATCTTAGTGGGCTTGACGTTCATTACGGGTGGTGAACCAAGAAAGTACCCAGAACTGCACAACTTGGGCCAAAGGCCAAGTGGTTGAAATGCGTAAATACCCTAAGCTGAAACCTGAAACTTGAGTGAAATAGACATTCCGTTCTTTCACAATGTTGTGGCTTTTCGACCGTTAGATCGCAACCAAACTCGAGGTATGAATTAAGAATATTTTCCTGCTTACATCCGTATAGTCGCGGCCCCGATAGATTACCAATGACCATCTATCGTAAGTGAGGTCCCCACGGTTTATCGAAGTGTCCAATTGTCATCAAATTTCTAATGTAACATAAATCTCATGGTGTGACACTTACCCTTTGGTGCGGATGAGCATATGGGCCTCCATTGAGGCCTTGTAAGTCAAAAACACCCTCCCCAAGGATAAGTCAAATGGAGAAAGGGGCACCAAAGCTATTTGTGAACATTCTGGCACTATAAATAGCCCCCATTTCTCACTCTCTTACTCTCATATGAATTTTCACTTGCAAAAAGAGGAGATAGAGGAGGAGAAGAGGAGAAGGTGTAAGAGGTAGATTGGAGCATTTGCCCTATCCCCACTAGCTAATGATGTGGCCGCTACCACGCTACAAAGTTGAAATTGTCCCGACGATAATCAAAGGTAACTAACAAGCTCTTTTTTTATATTTGGGCCTTGAAGGCCGATTGCATGTGTCCTTACGAGCTAACCACGGTGGTGTAGGGCACCAACAAGTCGATCTATAAATTCAAATCCTAGGAGTGGCGCTAGAAATTGGTCAAAACACTTAAATGTGCAGACCATTATCCTTAAGTTGCCGATTATCGAGCCCATGTCATAATTAATTGTTTATGTAGTGAATGGATGATTGCATGTTAACCAATGTATACTCGTTCATTGATTGCCCTTAATAAATTTCAAATTTTTGTGTAATGTAACCTGAACATCTGATTACATGATAGAATAGGGTGAAATTGTTGAAATTTCATGTTCATGTTTCATATTATTTTCCTACATATGCGCCTAATTATGTCCTATCACATGTAAATTGTTATTACTTGGGTAGTATGCCGCATGTTCGATAAAATTCCTAAATCAAGTAGAATTTTTCTGATTTGTTGTTTTGTACTCTTTCTTATACTTACGATAATTAATTTATTAAGTACATTGATTGATTGTGGCTATTTAGTTAATCAAGTTGACCAGCGAACCATAAATTTATAAGGGTAACCCTAATTGGGTTGGCCACCCCAGACTAATCTGATTGATCCGTCCTGAACACGGATAACTGACAGTAATTAAACTACATGGGATGATTGCGCCCAATGCCGGTTATGCCGAGGTTCACCTAGTCCACCGAACTAGTCTACTAGCTAACCTACCATGTGTGTCCACCATGTATGATCACTTCTGCTTGAATCTGGAGCACCCCCATACCCTGGAGAGGCCTATTAATAACCATTAGTGATACGATCCCTAGGTCTCAGGAGTTGGGTATGGTGCTATGGGACATTGTGTCTATGTTATTGGCATGTGCTGCGGTGACAAGCCTCCTCATAGTGAGTAATGAGCAATCAAGAAGGCTGAGAGCCTAGTATATCAAACTGAAATGATGTTGCGACCTTTCTACAATTGTGTTTGGGTGATGACCCCTACATCATTTGTGGGCACCCTCCACCCGTCAATGGGTGGCCTAACCCTTTGCATCCGAGTCCTAAGTGATTAGTCGGGCCAATATTAGCCTCACATTGATTGAAAAGTTATCGTCTAGGTGGTAAACCCTAATATGGATCAAGGATCACAGGTACGGGGCCGCTACGACCGCCTTGGGCCTAGTGATCGGGTAAGGGCCATTGACCCCAATCTGGCTAAATGACTGACTTAACTAAATACTCGGCTAACATGATCACTTATCGCATTGCATTAATATAGGTTCTGGCAACTTGAGAGTTGTGGTTACATTATGAGGGAGTGTTGGCATTTATCAATAAGGTGTCGGAGTTGCTATGAGGGAGTGTTGGATTGCGAAGACATGCATCATCTCATAATAGCATGCATGCACATTAATAAGAATATTTAGGAACTGAATGTTTAAATTACTTTACCATTAACTGTTCTTGTGGAATTAATAACTTGTGTAACTTGATGTTAATGGAACCACTAATTTGATCACTCACTCCCACTCTGGGATGATATTTTAAAACACCAATCAGACCCTATCATAGATGCAAGTACCATGAAGTTCGACGCACTGGAGGAGGAGTTCATGGACTCAAAGGAAGAGCTATCGTATTTCTAGCTGCTAGGTTTAGGTTTACTTTAGGGTACATCGCATAGTCTATTTTAATTCTATGAACTGGTCAAATGTCAGGTGAAAAGAACTATAGAATCCTACTTCTGCAAAGCATAAGTGGCACCCAGGATATTGGGAGTCAAGTATTTACTCAGCCCTCAAAATCTAGGGCATTACAGAGGTACCTTCGATGACATCAAAACTTAAGTTTCGATAACATTGAAGACTCCTCGATGACATCGATTAAGATTCAGAATTGTCCAGCAAGAAATTAGATTTTTTTCCTCTGACTTTCTCGATGGCATTGAAGCCCTTTCAATGACATCGAAGCTTGAAGTTCGATGATATCGAAGTTCAGTTAGATGAACATCAAAAACATATCCAGATACATCTAGCAAGAAAATTTCATATATTGTTTAGATTGTTTGATGACATCGAGGAACCCTTCAATGATATCAAAGGATTTTCAATGACATCGACAAAGTCATTTTCTGCCCATTTTTTTTTACCATTGGAGCTCAAAATGTTTACAAAGGGCATTCAGTTCTTGGGCTTTATGATGGGTTTATGGAGAAACAGAAGGTAGGGTGATTCCATATTCTTATCCCTCATCCCTAGCCTTTATTCTATGGTGTTTTAAGCACTCTTCATTGATATTCACACTCATATGAGGATTCCAACCTCTACATTGAAGATGTGCTTGTACCTTTCCATTTTATAGAGATTGGACTTAAGAAATCTTGGCATACCATTGTCCAATCATTTAAAAGACCCATCTAGTTGAATCCTTTAGTAAAAACTACTTCCCACTAATTGTAGGAGATTCAACCAACCTCCCATTACCTTTGTCACCTCAGATGAGCATCAAATGCAAGGTGATCGATTGTGGAGATGAAGCCTTGGCAAAGCGGAGGCAGCATGATCAGGAGAGCATTGGAGAGCCGATTGAAGCATGGGAGAGGAGAGATCAAGCAACCTAAGATGGAGCTACAAAAGGGACTCAATCCGACAAGTATGTGTCAATTATAAGAGTCTAAGTTTGTACTTCTTCCTTGTATAGGTTAGAGTGTAAGAGTTTATGTCCTAAACTCATCCTAGGTTTTGTGTAGGACCTTAGCTCTTTCATAGGGCTTAAATCATAATGTTTTTGTGTAGGACCTTGGCTCTTGTGTAAAGTTTAAATCTTTAGGTTCTTATGTAGGACCTTAGCCTTTGTATAGGGCTTAAAGTTTAAAGTCCTTGTGTAGGGCTGTAAAGGTTAGAGGTGAACCTGATTTAAAACTTCCGATAGTGAAATCTGGTACACTTATGGGTTGAGTACATCTGCTGGGAGTGGAGTAGGCAAGTAGCCAAACCACTATTAAATGAATGCCTAAGTGTTAATAGGTTGCACATCCCACACACACATATACACTATCTTGATATAGACTAGTTGCTTCTTTTCACATCATTTGTAGTCTATGTGATTGGACCCTCTATTAGCTTGGAAGCCTTAGAGTTATATTGCATCACTTAGGTTAATTGTTAATTAGTTTAAGTTAGGCAATTATTATTTTAAATAGGCATAATTTATAATAGGTCATAATCATCCCCCCATTAAGACATAGCCTTCATTCATTACTTTCACCAAGTTTCCGCACTTAACGCATAGGGGTAAAAACTACAATTTTAAAGAGGTCATTGTACAGCCTGAAACAGTCGCCTAAGCAGTGGTATAAAAATTTTGATTTTTTCTCTTAAGTCAGAAGTTTTTCAGGAGTGAATATGATCAGTGTGTCTATTATAAGACACTGAGTGATGGGAAATGCATCTCCTGGTATTGTATGTTGATGATATGTTGATCACCAATCATAACATGTCTGAGATCGACTTACTAAAGACTATCAAAGACATTCGAGATGAAAGATTTGGGGGCTGCGAGGAGGGTTCTCGGCACTGATATATACAGAGATGGGAAAAGGAGTAAGCTTTGGTTATCTCAAGCAGAATACCTTGAGAAAGTGTTGATCAAGTATGAGATGGACAAGGTAAAGCAGGTTAATATTCCTCACATGGCTCATTTTAAGCTTTCTTTTAAATAGTGTCCTAAAACCGATGAAGAAAAGCAAGAGATGTCTCCTGTACCCTATTCGAATATGGTAGGTAGTTTGATGTATGTCATGGTTTGTACAAGGCTGGACATTTTACATGCGATTAGTGTTATTAGCAGGTACATGTATAACTTCAAAAAGCAATACTGAGAGGTAGTGATATAGCTACTTTGATATATTCGAGGTAAAAATGACTACGTCTTATCTCTTGGGAAATCAAGGATCAACTTAGTTAAATATGTGGATTTAGATTACGCAAGTAATGTGGATTCTAGAAAGTCGACTTCAGGGTACTCATTTGTGCTAGTGGGTGAAGCGATCAGTTAGATGTCAAAACTTTAGTTTGTGGTGGCTCTTTTCACAACTGAAGCTGAGTATATAACAGTGATAGAGACATGTAAAGAAGGTGTTTGGTTAAAGGGGATGATAAATCAGTTAGGGCTTCAACAAGAGGTCGTGCCAGTTAATTGTAATAGCGAGAGCGTTATTGATTTAGCTAAAAACTTTGTTTATCATTCACGAACTAAACACATTGATGTTCATCTCCATTTTATACGACTAGTGTAAGGAAAGAGGTGTGACTCTGGAGAAGATTCAATGAGTCTGAATCTGGCAGACATGCTCACTAAAGTGATTCCCACAGAGAAGTTCAAGTTTTATGCAACTTCTTTGGGCTTGGCGAAGGCGTAAAAGAAGACAGAGCATGCACGAGAAGTAATGGTGGAGCTATGATGCAAGGCAGGATTAGAGATGGAGAAAAAGGAGCTATGAAGAATGGCGATTAAAGACTGTGGAGATTGTTAATAGATGTCTTAAATCTATAATTCAACATACCAGTCAATGACAGTTTAATGCCATCGAGCAGACTTCGATGCCATCGAAGTGCTAATTGATGCCATAAAAAAAATTTGAATTCTCCCATGATAGTTGTTAGACACTTTGGTGTCCTGCTCGATGTCATCGAAGGTTGTTCAACGCCAACAAAGTTAGATTCAATGACATCGAAGGCCTGTTCGATGCCACCAAAAAATTTTGAGAAATCCATGATTTATCGTTGGAATGTTTGGGTGTTAGTTCGATGCCATCAACAGTTTGCCAATGCCATCGAAGTCCCATCTAAGTGTCATCGAACGGATTGCATAGAGTTACACAAATTTGCATATCAGCGGGATTTGTTTTAGAGCTTTCTAATTCATTCCTAGGGTTTTTAAGGGCTTATAATGGGAGATTCGAGGCTTGTTCGAATTGGGTATTCTCTATATCTCTTGTAATTTCTGCTTTCATAGTGCATTACTGTCGCTTTGTGCTATGGTTTTTTCCCGAAAGGATTTTTCTACGTAAAATTTAGAGACTTTGTGATTGTGCTTGATTGTTGCTATTGGATTACTTGGCTTAATTCATCTCTGTGTGCTTTTGCAGTCCCCCAAAATTAACAAAAAGAAAACCACGTGTTGCCCAGAAAGAGACAATGTTGTTTCTTAACTAGTAATAGCAAGCACTCCATGTACGAGATAGAAGTTGGGGAAGAGCTTAAGCTTTATACAAAAGAATTATTGGGTTAGAGTCATATGATTCTTCACCACCATTTAAAAAATAGTAGCAACCCTTAAACCATACACACTGTGTATCGTAAAATGTCCAAATGCCTAACACAACTGTGGATAGAGAATAACAAAAAACATTACAAAGAAGGTGATTTATGTGTGCATGTAGAGAAGGGGAGAAAAGATGTCCCCTTGCTAGTAATAGGCCTCAAATGCAAAAAAGAAAAAATCTCTAAAAATGAGAATAAAATTGATAATGATTAGTGTAGCCCGCTTTGATACCAAATATAAATTCTCCTAGAATTTATCATACATCTATCAAGGCTAATTGTTGGAGAAGATGCATAATGTGATCATCTTTTACTACTTCCGATGTTCACAACCCCAAGCATAGGGTCATAATGAAGTAATAACTCAGTGAGACCGAGGTCGAATCCACAGGGACTAAACTTGTACGTATTCTGCATGTAACTAGAACCAGAATTAGAAGAAGATTCTAAAGCAGAAATCTGAATTTAAAGGAGTAATTGTAAATAAGGTCAAACTATTAATTGACAGGTAGTAACTAGGGTGCGAAAGATCCACTTGTAGTAATTAGGAAGCTACCTTGCTTGATTCAAGGGACACAACTAGAATCAGAGTCCTGTCTTATCCAGTTGGAAGAAAGAGATGGTCAAATCTCTGAACTCCTCATTGATCCAGCCTCAATGGAAGAGAATTATGGAGTTTGGAAGGGATACCGTCATCCAACCATGCCTAAGGGACAATGGTGAACAACAAGATTCACCATAAAAGATATTCAAAGCTATCACATACTCAATTGTAATTACAATCACAACAAACCATTGAAAATTAAAAATATTCCTTAAAATCAACTAGAAATCAATGAAGTTCAAAATAAACATGAATCAAAGAAAATTAAACATCCTAATCATGTTACAAGTTTCACCTCTTAGCCCTATCTAAGAGGTTTATCCAACCGTAGACATGATTGAACTAAGAACTCTTAAACAAAATATAAAGACCAACTAAGTAGAAGAAAGCTCTTAGACAGCAGCTCCACCCTTTTACTCCACTCCTTGAACCCTAGAAGATGCCTAGGAATGTCCTAGGGACTCCTATTTATAGTTGTGAAGCTCCACCTTTCGCACTAACTTGGAATTTCTGCAAACCGCCTCAAGTAACGCAATCCACGTTGACAATTTTACGCAATTTTAATGGGACTGAAGTTGGTTTGGTGGCACCGAAATCGTATCTAAAATTTATCGCATATGAAATTATATGTGCAGAGTACTTAGGTGGCACCAAAATTGGCTTAGGTGGCACCAAATGTAGCTTCAGTGGGACCGAATTAAGCTTAGGTGGCACCGAATTAAGCTGTTTTCTTGCTAAACTATTTTGTGCACTTTCAATGAGACCGAAATTGGTGTAAGTGGGACTAAACTGTCCTATTTTTCTACTGTTTATCTTCTGCTTTTGCCAGTCTTTTCTCCATCCTTTGTACCTGGTTTCCTTAGATCTTTGGCATGAGAATTCTTCATTCTTGGTCTCTTGATATCCCTCCTTTGCCTTGGTGATTCTTGAGCACTAAATCCATGCTTTTAGCATTCTTTTCAATTCAAGCTCTTAGATTCACCTTGCAACACAAACATACATAAAATATAACATTAAGCAGTATCATGTTCATAAAACCAAGATCTAAATGGGGGAAAATATGCAATATTTGACTCTTAACATCTGACCCATATGATTGATGGCGATTTGCACATCATTAGATAGAGTGAGTAGAGAGGGGATCATTGCTCCTTTCTATAGCCCATTTGACAGCTAAGAATTTATTGCTGATGTTTTAAATCTATCAATAATAGGGTCTGTCGATGTCATCAACAGACCACTTGATGCCATCGAGCAGATGATTGATTCCATTATAATAATAAAAAACTAAAAAATCCATGTTAGTTGCTAAAACATTTTAATGTTGCTACTTGATGACTTCGAAGTAAGTTCGATGTCATTGACAGATCCTTGATAGGTTGTTGATGCCATCAAATTTCTCATCAAGCGCGCGCGTAGAGTTGCATAATTGCAAAATTTGTTTCTTATTTCGATTGTGATAGTTTATATATCGAGTGTTATTGGGATTTAGGAGGAGAGAGAGGTGTTCTAGGGCTTTTTAAATCATTCCTAGGGGTTTAAAAGCATAGGTAGGGCTTGTGAAGTAGATTTGAGGCTTGTTCGAATCGGTACGACTCTATCTCTTGTAATTTATGCTTCATAGTGCATTACTCATCGCTTTATGCTGTGGTTTTTTCCCATAAAGGTTTTTCTACATAAAATTTGAATTGTTCTTATTTAGACTTGGTTCTTTGATTGTGAGTAGTTTGCTTGATTTGCGGTTTCTAACAAGGGGTATCAAAGCTAATGTTGGGAAGTAGATGGAATTTGAAAGCAAGGTATCAATGTCATTTAACCCGAAGTTCGATGTTTGAAAATACTCCGTTAAAAATAATTTTAAACTATGGAAAGTTAAGATGAATGATATTCTAGTTTAGCAAGGATTAGACAAAGCTCTCCTTGAAAAGTGAAGTAATCTATAATGAAAGAAGAATAGAATAAGATGGATAAGAAATTAGAACCTCTATCCAATTGTGATTAGCGGATAAAGTCTTCTATAATGTCATAAGAGAAAAAACTGTAGCAAGTACATGGGTGAAATTAGAGAATATTTATGCAAAGAAATCTCTTGAGAATTGTTTGTACTTGAAACTACAGTTGTTCAATCTAAAGATGGCGGATGGGGCTGACGTTGATGCCTACATTAGTAACTTCAATACGTTGATCTCCAAATTATTGGATGTGAAAGAGATGATGAAAGATGAAGATCAAGCATGTATACTGTTAAATTCTCTCACAGCTTCATATGAGTTATTCATGGACTTTTTGTCCACTTGTAAAATGACATTAGCGTTGAGACTGTTATCTCAGCCCTTCAATCGAAGGTAATGAGAAAGAACAATAGTGACATGGATGCTTCTATAGATTACTAGTTACAAGGGAGAGAAATTTTTAGTGGGACAGTGGATCTTCGCTATTGAGTCCAAATCTCAGGGCAAGGGTAAAGGCAAGTTAAAGAGATGAAATTATGGCATGACCGGGCACATAAAAAAGGATTGTCAGAATAATAAGTTGAGAAAGGAGAATTCAGTTCTTTTAAGGAAACACTATGAAATCCAATGAGGAAACAAATTATAGTGACGTGCTGACCGCATCAAAATCTAGATACTTCGACAAAGAATGGATTTTGGATACGGGGGGCTTCGTATTATATGACCCCTCAACGGAGTTGGTTCACCAATTACAATGAGTGTGATAGTGGCTAGGTGTTTATGGGCAATGATAATACATGTAAAGTGGTAGGCATTAAATCAGTGCACATTAAGATGTTTGATGGCATGGAGCGTATCTTGATCAAGGTAAGACACGTTCCTAATTTAAGGAAGAGTATGGTATCACTGGGAGTACTCGAAGTACTTAGGTGCAAATTCACCAGTTTCGATCGTATCCTTAAAGTTTCAAAAGGGGCACTCACAGTCATGAAGGCATAGAGGAATGGAAACCTTTATAGGTTGATCGAAAGTACTTCATTGGGTGGAGATGTAATGTCTATAGCAGATTTCACTTTTGTACATATGTCGCATGCATGCTTAGGCCACATGAGTGAGTGGGGCATGAAGGTACTTTCCGACTCTTGTTTAATTCCAATTTTTTAAAATATTGATTTTAGTATATGTGAGCATTATATATATATGGTAAACAGTCAAGGTTATCTTTTAAGTCTGAAAAATATGTTTGTAAGGGGGTTCTAGATTATGTGCATTCTGATGTATACGGGTCGTCACCCATGGTTTCTGGCGGAGGATCATCATGGTTTGTCACGTTCAATAACGACTATTCCAAAAAAGTGTGGGTTTATTTTATGAAAAATAAATCTAATGTTTTCACCAACTTCAAATAGTGGAAGACGATGGTGGAAAAATAGTCAGGATGAAACGTGAAAGTGTTGAGGACAGACAATGGTGAGGAATTCCTTCTTCAGAATTCAATCGGTATTATAAAGATGAAGGTATTGTGAAGCACAAAATTATGCACCACACACTAGAGCAGAATGGTGTGGCTGAGTTGATGAATCAGACTCTTTTTGAGAGGGCTCGATGCATTATCGATAATGCTAGATTGGAAAAGGAATTGTAAACTGATGCTGTTAACATGACTTGTTACTTAGTGAATCGATCCCCTTCTACGACCATTGAATATAAATTTTCAGAGAAAATGTGGAGTGGTCAGCAGGTAGACTACTCGGGTATCGTCAGTTGAGAAATATAAGTTGGACTAAATGGCTAAAAAGCACATCTTTATTGGCTATGGTGGTGGTGTGATAAGGTACAGGCTATTTGACTAGTTCATACAGAAAATTATCCTTAGTCGTGACATCAAATTTGATGAAGGATCCTTGTTTCATAAGGATGAACACAATGAAGAAAAACAATTAGTTGTAGATGTTTGTTAGATAAAGATGGGACACAGATTGATACTGAGATGCAAACACAGGCACAGGAGCTAGTGGAGCAGCCACTTGTGAGAAGGATTCTGAAATTAATATTCCTTCATTCAAACTTTAAATTAATGAAAGTTTAACGTAAACTTGAATAAAACTAAAATAAGCATCAAAATAAACAACAAGCTTCACCTCTTAGCTCTAGCTAAGAGATTAGCCAACCAAAGACACGATTAAGCTAAAAACTCTTAAAAGAAAGCATGAAAAACTAACTTAAGGAAGAAGAAAGAACTCCTTGAAAGATGTTACACCCTTGGCTCTATTCCTCTAATCATAATTCGTGTTTAAAATTCCTTGGAGAATCCAAATATATATGGTTTGTTCGGCTGACTTTGTAAAAAGCCTCAATTTTACACACTCTGTGCACCTTCAATGTCATTAAAGGTGGAAGTCTAAGTTGTATTCAAATTCAGAAACCACGCTCTTTTGCACTGCGTAAGTTATTGATGTTATCACCCAACCTTCGATGCCAATGAACAGTTCTTCAATGCAATCGAAAATGGTCCATAATAGTCCAGCGAGTTAAGCTTGAAAATTCACAATTCTTCCATGTCATCGAACTGGCTTCGATGGCATCGAAACTTGCCTTCGATGGAATTGAAGGGTCGTCGATGGAATCGTACTTTGCACCCAATTGTCCAGCAACAAATTTGATTTTTCACTAAATTCTAGATGTGATCGATCTGCCTTCAATGGCATCGAACACTTACTTTGATGTCATCGAGGTGTGTTCGATGCAATCAAACAGTTAAGTTCAGTAATTCTAAATTTCTGCACTTTGGCAAGTCGATTATCTTCCTTTTTCACTTAGTTTTCTTGGATCTTAGATTCTTGAAATCTTCAATCTTATCCTTCAAATATCCAATCATTGCTTTATTAATTCTTGAGCATCAATTTTCATATTTTTAGTATACTTTTCACTTTAAGTTCTTGAGATCACCTCATAAGATAAACATGCATAAATATATTGATTAAGCATTATTATGTTCATAAAACCAAGATATAGACAGAGAAAAATATGTAATATTTGACACTCAACAGTGGCCGCAGCATGATAGTCTAAACACCGTGAGGGCAAAATGTGAGATAGATGAGTAGCCGCCAATATGAAAATGGATATAATCTATAATAGGGTCTAATCCTACTTCATTGGCTAGATAGCTGATTGACTGAACTGGCGATCCTTTCAATTTCTTTCTACTCGAATGACCATCAACTCTCTTCTTTAATCACATAAGACATTCAATACTTCTAGTCGTCTTGTGCGTATTGATCTCCATATGATAATATTTAGATTCCTTCGGTCGTTGGAGGCTGTTTTGGATGAACTCTAAGATCCATGTGCAAGACTTGTTTTTCGGACGAGAAGGTCTCAAGTCCAGCAGGTTGGACCAAAACTTAAGGTCCACCCAATGAATAAGTTCCATTTTAGCCTATGTGTGCCACATCCAATCCTTCTTATATGTTGGACTGACCATGAGAATCACCTTCTGTAAAAATCAGCCTATTATATAGGTGTGCCATTCCATAGAAAATAGTTTTTTGCTGCTGATAATATTTTTATTTTTATTTTTTTAACGTGGTCCACTTGATGAGTGGATGTGACAGATTTTTGTTAAAGGTGAACCTCATGATGTGGACAACCAATTGCATGGGTTGGATGTAGTGAACACATAAAAGGTAGGAAGGTTCAACTGATTGGACTTGAGACCTCCTATTATAATACGGGGGATATGGCACGTGCTGTTGCACGTTCGGAGAGGAAGGGAGGGAGGGAGAGGTGTTGGAAACAAGTAACGAGAGGTTGGGTGAAGGCTTCATGCAAGATAAGAGAGGACTAGGTGTGGGTCATACGGAGAGAGAGAGAGGGTGCAACTGCATCCTAATACCCTTCTATGTATTCCAAATCTGTAAGAAACAAACCAATGTGGCAAGGAATAAATAATACACACAACACACACAAGATTTACATGGCATGGTGTTGTGCCTACTCCACAAACAAATCTAGAATACCAGACATCTGTCACAACAAAATTTATTATCTTTTCAAAATAGAAGTACCCAACTCTCCAAAGGCTAATTGCACAGGTAAAATCGTCCACTCATGTTGAACGTGGTAGAGATGTCACTAATATAGAACATTTGATTTATGAAAAAGGTGGCCCACACCTTAGAGGTCATCTTGGGCAAAATGGGACCAGTCCACATTAGATGGTAGTTGGAGGGGCATTTTTTTTGGGGGGGCAGGAGCTTGTCCATCTGTTGCAGTCGGTCAAACTTTGTGGGAAAATTAATAATAAATAAATAATGGTTTTCTGATATCATCCAAACAGTCCCTAATAAGGTCTTGACTATCGTGGAAATGTGTTGTTTTGACCTTATTTTTCTTAATCAAGTATCACGTTTAAATTTCTTTTACATGTTTCACATCAAACCAAATGTTTTGGCAAACTAGACTTATAATATTTTATCTCTTGTAGAGGATAGCTACAAAGTTCTTTCACCGACTCCTTATATCTTGCACGTTTCTACTGAAAATAAATAGTGTCATATGAAGGTGGACAAATAAATTTAAATTAAATTAAATTAAAAATTAATGGTATTCACCATCAATCTAACCATTTGGTTTTGCCAGTCCTCGAATTCGGCCGTGCGGAACACGTTCGAGGGTTGCAAGCATTCCAGAACTGACTGGGTCCGATTCAAATCGTGACGACCAACCCTTGGCGTTGAGATAGAGCGAGATTCGATTGTGGCCCGACCGTTCATCTATTCAGCCAATTGTCGGGCGTGTTACTCAAGCAATTGGTGGAGATTGGGGCTCTTCCTCCAAATGAGCTCTTTTTTACCTTAGAGATCCAAGGACTTGCGAAGGTGCATCAATTGTATAGTCAGAATGAAATTGAGAAAAGATGGATTTGGTGAGAAAGTGTTGATAAATTACCACTATGAAAGGATTACCTACCTGGCTGAGAGCAAGAGGGTGCTTCTGAAACCAGCATGCTGATGAGCAAAGCAATGGTAATACCAAAATTACAACTATGGTCGGCCTAGTGTAAGAGCGTAGGCGAACAGATTTCTAAGCTATTATCTTCCTTCAAATCCGACACATGAGCACAGATGGAAGGCAATTGCAACTATTGGCTAGGACCTAAATCAGGCTGGCACATGCATAAGGATGGACTAAACCTAATTATACGCTAAGGGTCCACTGGAACTAAGTAGGGAGGGACTAAACCTAGATACACTTCGTTGCGCTAGATTAATAGTTGTGTTTGTTGCTGAGTTCACATTTATCTCTATAAGCCTACACACATGTCTATAGATCACATATCCCTCTTCACCACCCACATAGGTGTGAATTTTCTATGACCTAGGTCAATTTTGAGAAAAGTTTCTTTTCCTAGATTCTACTATCCTGGGTGCATATCTAACAGGAGATCTATGTTTGGTAGGAGATTTTCTTCTTTGTTTCCTACCCTTATGGTTGTTGTCCTGATTGAGAATTTTCCTAGTTCATACGGTTAATAGGGAAACATGTCTCATCAAATCCCTCATATGGTTGTGTATTTTTAGAAGGAATGTGAGCTTCTTCTCCTTTTCTGGTGATCATTTAAGAGGACTCTTCTTAGAGTATATCATTTTCTCAGTCTAAATGAATTTACCTATATGGTTCAGGACTAAGGTGAATTGCTGATTTTTATAAATCCCACATTCAAATCTCAAGTGGTCTATGTCTCCACAAGAGTGACACATAGGATATGATTTTTATTTTCTCGATAAAGCTGCAAAGTCCTTTTATATCACTACCAGGATAGAGGTTGTAACATGGATAATTTTATTATTTTTAAAATCTCTATTGTCCCCCACAAGGTTTACTCGCATCAAAAAATTTACCTATATGCTCATTTTGGGCAACCTTGGCATCGGCAAGATAAGATTCAAGTTAAGTAACTGAAGTTTTAAGTCGTGATTTTCATATTTAACTATATTAAGTTATAATTCAAGACCCAAACACCTCCCTAAAGTCTCATCAAGGTTAGACTTAATATTTTTCTTTTCTTGTGCAAGAGGAAATTTTTCATATTCAACTTGTTCTAGTCAGTTAACCAATTGAATCTTTTCAGCTTTTACCAACCTCAACATCTTTATCAATTTCGTACTTTTCTCGTAAAGTTAGCCAGAAGTATCTTACAATTCATCATCTCCATCCTCATCATCTTCTTCACTATATGAGGAGGATGTTTTTTCTTCATCTGAGGTATTATGGTGGGATGCTTCTCCCATGTCGTTAGTTGTAGGGATAGTAGAGGTGTCGGAGGCCATTAAGGTGCACACCATCATTATAGGATTCTTCATAATTGGATTTAAAATCCTCAAACTCATCCCATTTTGTTGCCTTATCCTTCCTTTGAATTTTTAATATGTTTGGACATAAGGAGGCAGCATGATCATAACCTTGCAAATGTGACACTGGATTTTTTTCAATTTTTTAAGGATCTACCTATAGGCATTGAGTCAAAAGATGTACCCTCCATGTCACAACTTCCTCTATTTTTATACATTATTCTTAAGATCCTTGAATTAACTCACCACCCTTTAAGAGCTACCCGCTCTGATACCAATTGAAATTGCATGTGGTGGTGAGCCATAGGCTATGCACAGAAGCTTAACAGAGATATAGAATGAAGGCTATATCCTAGAGGAGGGCGATTAAGACCAAATAATTTTTTTGTCAATTCACACGCAATGCTTACTTAAACTAATATATCAATTTAAACTAACTAAGGCAATTTACTATAGGGCTTTCAAGCCAATAGAGGGTTCAATCACATATACTACAATAGATATGTCATTCAAGTAACTTGTCTATATATGATAGTGTACATGTGTGTGGGAACTGCTAACTATTAACTCTTAGCATTCATCTAATCATACATACATATAATTCATCAAATTAAGTTCACAAACATAATTAAACAAGTGCTCAAAAGATAATCCAAAAAATAGGCATATATAGTGGTTTGGTTTCCCTACTCCACTCACGATGGACACACTCAACCTATGAGTGTACAGGATTTCACTATCGGAGGTTTTAAATCAGATTCACATCTAACCTTTGCAGCTATACACAAAAACCTACCATGTACTCACCCATGTCAATGGCCTACGCAAGGACTTATCACGTATACACCCATTTCATTGGCCTACACATGAAGTTACCTGGTGTATACTCCCATTAAAGGATTCCTCAACGACTTTTAGATTGGTGTTTATCCTCTAAAAAATGTAAGAAAACAAGAGCACCTTTATAGAGAGCTTGGAATACTTATTAGAGTGATTACACACATGCAAGATAACTTGAATCCCTTTGGGTGAGATCCTATAAGTATTGAAAAGTATATATTGAGATATACCGAGGTTTTAAACTCACTTAAAAACCATCATTTTTCCAAAGATTTAAATGCAGTATATATAACAAAAAGGCTCCAATAGATCTCTATTGGCTAGGCTTGATTGATCGATCATGGCCCTCGATTGATCGAGCTATGCCGAAAATGGTCCAGTGAATTCACTAGATTGTTTTGGCCATGTTTGATCAATTGAGCTCGATCGCTTGAGAGGAATCAAAGATTCCACGATCGATCTAACTCGTGCCATGAGCACTCGAACTAAATTATATTTTAGGCCAGTTGCTTGCTAGACATTTTTTGTCATGTTCGATCGATTGACTTGATCAATTGAGCTTTCCTCAAGCACACCACAAAGTCAATTAGTTTGGACAGTTTAATTTCCAATATCTCGGAACCTCTAGAGCATATTTTATCATGTTTCAATAAGGCTCCTAAGGCTATGGGATTATCAAAACAAGGTTTACCTAGTAATCCGTGATCATCTAAAGGTATAGGGATGTTTTAGGTCAAGGTTATGGTCACCAAGACACATCATTTACCTATTATTTGCTCATTGATACTCAACATTCCCTTGTGTGTTCGATCTTCAACTTCCAAGGGCTCAACTGACTATATGACATATGGACTCACATAATTCACAAATAAGATGCACAAATCTATAAGCTAACAAAAATTACATGCACGTGGCTTTTTTGGTGCAAAGTTACGGCGGGCTAGGCTAGGGCGGTTGCCTACCATGAGGTAGGCTAGGGCGGCTTTTTTACTGCAGATGTTGCAGCCTCCTTTATTTTATATAAAAAAAAAACTATGACAATGATAGACAGGCACTTGGAAATTACTCAGCAACTCCACAAGCTACTTGTAGACAGTCACTAGACAGTTAAAAATGAAAAATATCTGCGCTGCCTCTTTTTTTATCTAGGAAAAACCTATGACGATGATAGACAGGCACTTGGAAATTACTTAGCAATTGCACAAGCTACTTGTGGACAGTCGCTGGATAGTTAAAAATGAAAAATATCCAAACTCTCCTATTTCCTAAAACAGGTGGTTAGGACAGTTCAAACAACCTCTTATTTCCATTTTTAATTAATCGACAGGGGACTACACAATCTAGCTAGATTTACTTGAGTCAATATATGTAACGTATACAGTTCAAGTGGTTGCGCATCAAGCGACATATGCAGCCAAAGCTCTTTTTTTCTCTCCTAGTTGTAAATTACTACAATGCCTTTATTTATGTTCGAAAGAGGATAATTTACAAGGATCGATCTTTCAGTCTGGTAAAAATGGTGAAAAGTAAATGAATTAAAAAATCAATAATTCTCTAAAAATTATCCAGCATATGTATATATATATATATATGAGAGAGAGACAGAGACAGAGACAGAGAGAGAGACTTATATATTTAAGCATAATGAGAGAGAGACAGATAGAGAGAGAGAGAGACTTATCAATAATTCTCATTATACATATATATATATAATAATAATAAAAGAGAGAGAGACAGAGAGAGAGAGAGAGACTTATATATTCAAGTATAATGTACAAGTCCGAGTTCCCTATTCTTTGAGAACATGGAAGTTTCTGTTCGGAACTTAATTTATAGATGTGTGGCCATGTTGTTACATCAAAGCCAATGATGTAAGACCCGTATTTTAGACTATACTGTTCCGTAGGCTTCCGCAGTCCTCCCGATCGAATTCCGCAACCCTTGATCCGTATCCGACGTTTACGTGCAATCCTAAGCTAGAGTCGGCTCGACCCGAGACTTGTACCCTGGCGACCGCGCCGTCACCGCAGTTCTGATGCTGTGTCTTGTGCACCGGTCTGATACCCAGGCCAGGAGATGTGGGGCCGCATTCAGTTTGAAGAAAACGCCGAGCATTGCAAAACTCAAGAGAATCTCTACCCAATGTCACATCAATCAATCAATCAAATCCCATCAAGGGTCAAGTGCATGTCAAGTACACATCACCCATACCACATCCCCAAGCAACCCCATAAGTCAACAATTCCTTACACAACCCATACCCCTCTTACATAAATTACCCCAAAAGTCAACAAATCTGTTGCCTCACCCATCACTCACCTCACCCATCACTCCATCATCCATCCCTCTCTCTCCTTACAACCCCCTCTCTCTCTCGTTCTCAAATCCATTTTCCAAGCAACCCAAAGAGTTCCACATCTAAGCTCTCCCAAATCTCCATGAGAGAGTTTTGTGTGTGGCCCAGTTCCTAACCCTCTCATCTCCCATCTCAACCCTTCATTCTTCATCATCTTCCGTTGAGATCGAAGCCAAGGAGACCACCTTTTCATCGGACCATGAAGATCAACAGTGAGTGTTCCTTAGGCTTAGATTTTTGCATTTTGATAAGGGGCCAAGTGGGGCCTACCGATTGATGGTATGGATCCCACTTTGGACCCTAGGTGTGGCAGATGGCCCACCATGATTCGCATAATCATTCCATGATGGGGCCATTCTCCATGGACCCCATCATGATGTTTATTTTCTTTATATGTTAGGGTCATCTAGACCTTACATTTCGGTGGAGAAAAGATCTCCACCATTCATTTTGATCGGTGGGCCCATATGTAATGGGACCCACTTGATGTATGTTGTAAATCATGGAAGGGAGGGCCCATAGTGTCGGGGCCCCTCCATCACTCATATCTCTCTCTCTCTCTCTCTCTCTCTCTCTCTCTCTCTCTCTCTCTCTCTCTCTCTCTCTCTCTCTCTCTCTCTCCTTGTTTTTGGGATGATATGGCCGTATGGCCCACCCGGATAGACCCCACCATGAAGTATGTAACCTATCCATGCCATCCACCTTCATGGGACCCCACCTAATGGATGTGTAAGATCTATACCGTCCAGCCCATTACCGGACCTAAACGGAAGGAAAAATAAAAATATCAGATTGGTCTAAATAGGTGGGCCATGTCCTCGTGGGACCCACCATGATGCCTGTGTTGAATCCAGACGCTGGACGATTGGCCAGCAATGTAGGTGAACTGATAGTGGGATGTGCTAACAGAAAAAAAAGAAAGAAAGTAAAGTAACAATTAATATTATATTATTATAATATATATATATATATGTATACATATCTTATGGTGGCACCACACCACGTGGGAGCCCTGGACGGTGATGGGAGGGGCCCTCCTTGATGTATGTATACAAGCCATACATCCCTTTGCGTGGGGCCCACCAGATATATGTGCCTTTCATCCACCGTCCGTCCAGCAAGGATAGGACGGTGGGCCTTGTTATGTATGTATTTTGTCCAACCGTCCATCTGGACGCTAGATGCTGCAGCTCTGTTATAAATAAATAAATATATATATATATATATATATATATATATATATATATATATATATATATATATATATATATATATATATCTTATGGTGGCACCACACCACGTGGGAGCCTTGGACGGTGATGGGAGGGGCCCTCCTTGATGTATGTATACAAGTCGTCCATCCCTTTGCGTGGGACCCACCCCACACGTGTAACACATGCAAGGGTGGGGCCCACCAGATATATGTGCCTTTCATCCACTGTTCGTCCAGCAGGGATGAGTGGATATGGATGATTTTTGTATGACGCTTTCTTCCAATCCTGCTTTTAATATATATAAATATATATATATATATATATATATATATATATATATATATATATATATATATATATATATGTAATGAAATAAAATAATATATGTATTAATATATTATATTTTATATTATGGTGGCCCGCGTTGAACCCACCTATCCAGCGGTTCGGCTGGGTACCGCACGCCAGCACATGGCTGGTGTATTGACACCACCTATATATTGTGGATCCCACTGCTGACGACGCCAGCGGGTCGTCCGGACCCCACCGTAATGTATGTTTAGTATCCCACCATCTAGATGGCTGGACGGTGGGCCCTTCAGGCTACATACATGCCATCCAAACCGTTTAACCATTTCGCGAGCGGGGACCCCACCTGATGTGTATAGTTCATCCAACCGTCCATCCATTTGGTGAGCCAGTTCTAAGGCTTGAGACTAGAAAAAATAAGACAGATCTATATCAAGTGGACCACACTGCAGAAAATAGTGGGATGAACATCCACCATTGAAACCCCTTGGGTTACTAGATTTTGGACCAATATGACATTGGTTTTCCCTCCATATCTAGGCCTTTGTGACCTTATGAACAGATTAGATGGGAAATAATACTATGGTGGGGCCCACTGAAATTTAATAGTGGAAATCATCATCACCACTGTTAGGTGTGGTATGGTCCAGATGATCCTTTGGATATGATTCATTTTTTTTTTGATAACGTTCTAAAATGATCTCTAGCAATAGATGAATGGTGGGTTGGTTTGGGCCCATTTGATTTGGCCCATTTGAATTGGCCCATTTGATTTGGCCCATTTGATTCGACACATTTGATTGGCCCATTCAATCGGCCCATTTGATCGGCCCATTCGATCGGCACATTTGATGTGTATGAGGCCCAATGAAATGTATGTGAGGCCTATGTGTGGGCCGAATGTGATGTATATGAGGCCCATTGTGATGTGAGATTCTACCATGATGTATGTGATGATGTTTTTGGCGGTCATGCCTTGGGAGCAATGATGGTTAAATGTCCGCATTGTAACTCTCCCGAGGGCCCATTGTTAGGCCCATACTTGTAGTGTGTAGGTTGTCTAGGCCCATCTTTGTTACGAACAAAATCCATCGCCATATAACATGTTTAGTATAGTTCCATGATTCATGCTCATACACATCATATGTATGCTTGATATGAGGAGTGACTGATCATAGCATATGCCTTCGGGCAGATTGTTTATGGCCTCCCGGATAGGCGGAGTTGCCCACATGAACACGCGGTACGTGCATGTTTGCTATATGATTGGATTACGTGATTCATGCATCTCGCATTGTGTGACATGTATACTGTACGCCCTAGCGATATCAAAGTCGTATCCTCCACAGGCATATCATGGTTGGAAGGATTAGATACTAAAAATTTTGTTCTACATGGGGTGCTATAGATGTCCCTGGGTGAAAGTCCCTAAACCATTATGGTACCAGGAGGTTGCTCCAACGTCTAAACTGAGTGGATGCATGTATGAGCACCGAGTGCTGAATACCAGGAGGTCACGCTTTCCACTATGTCGTGGCCAGTTGGAAGGGGCTGCGATCTTATCTGCCTAAGAGGAGGGGCCAAAGCTAGGCTGAGTTTGACCAGATCAAGGAATGAGTCCGTTATCGACGAGTCGGGCCCAATATTGGCAAACGGTAGTGAGGTCTTTTCCACTCACCTTGTTGCGCGTGATGGGGTGGCAATCTGGTTCAGAGTAGACTAGACCCCAGTAATTTTCTAGAGTTGAGCTGTATTGATATGCGACGGGGCACCGTATGTGGGAGTGTCTCCGCCCCCGTAGCAACAGCAGCCGAGAGGTTCACAGCAGCCTCCACCACAGCAGCAGCAAAGACCCCCATAGCAGTAGTGACAGCAGCCCCCACCATCGAGGCCACCTCAGCAGCAGCATCAACACTAGCCTTCGAGACCACGGCAGTAGAGGTAGCAGTTTCGACCGCCTCAGCGACACAAGCAGCAGCAGCACGCTCAGAGGGGAAAGGCACCTCCCCATCCGACTCAGGCTAGGTTATACATGGCTCAGGAGGATCCACAGTCATCTGTAGAGGTCATCGAGGGTATACTTTTAGTCTCTACATGCATTGCACGTGTGTTGTTTGGTTTTGGAACATCGCATTCCTTTGTAGCTAAGAGTTTCTGTCGATCGACTGGTTTACCGTTGAAGTCTGCTCGTGAGGGCCTGTCAGTATCGACTCTCTTGGGGAAGACTACAGTGTTGGGCTGATTTTGCTCGTCTTGCCCCATTCTGGTTGGGGATATCTTTTTGTTTGCATTGCCGATGTCCGAGTTCGATGTCATCCTCGGCATGGATTGACTTGCCGAGTACCACGCCATATTGGACTGCTCTACAAGAATAGTCACATTCTGTATACTCAGCTTACTGCAGTTTCAGTTCAATGCCGAGCCCAGAGGAGAGTCATTCTCTTGTATGATATCGTGTGCCATAGAGGAGCCCATAGCTATGAGCATCGACCAGTTGCTTGTAGTTTACAATTTTCCTGATGTGTTTTAAGAGATTCCATGATTACCGCCTCACCAACATACCGAGTGTCAGATTGATCTCGTGCCTGGTACCATGCCTATTTTGAAGACCCCGTATCATATGGCACCATTAGAGTTGCAGGAACTGCAGAAGCAGTTGGATGAGTTGCGCGAGTTAGGCTTTATCCGTCCGAGTAGTTCACCGTGGGGAGCGCCGGTACTCTTCGTGAAGAAGAAGGATGGCTCGTTGAGGCTCTGCATGGATTACTGCGAGCTCAACAAACTCACGATTAAGAACAAGTACGCGCTCCTGAGGATTAATGATTTATTTGATTAGCTGTAGGGTGCACAGTTCTTTTCAAAGATTGACCTACGTTTTAGTTATCATCAGATTCAGGTCCAAGAAGAGAAAATTCTGAAGACGGCCTTCAGGACACGCTAAGGTCATTTTGAGTTCCAAGTCATGTCCTTTGGACTGACTAATGCACCCGCGGTATTCATGCAATTGATGAACGAGGTCTTTCACCTATATCTCAATTAGTTTGTTGTGGTGTTCATCAACGACATCCAGATTTATTTGAGGACCCGTAAAGAGCATGTTCAGCATCTGGAGGTTACCTTGGAGACCCTCCACGCACACCAGCTGTATGCGAAGCTGGAGAAGTGTAAGTTTTGGAGGGAAGAAGTGAAGTTCTTCGGTCACGTGGTGACGAGGGAGGGCATCGTAGTGGACCCCTTGAAGATTGATGCAGTGAGTCAGTGGGGCCAACCCACGAATGCGCATGAGATCCGCAGTTTCCTTAGTTTTGCGGGCTACTACCAGTGTTTCATTGAGGGCTTCTCTCGTATTGTAATCCCACTGACTAGGTTGACTCAGAAAGGCACAGAGTTTATTTGGAGCAGTGCCTGTGAGCGAGCATTTATGGAGTTGAAGGACCGCCTCACATCTGCTCCCGTCCTCGCTCTTCCCTATAGGAGTAATGGATTTATTGTATTTACAGATGCCTCGCATATTGGTTTAGATGCCGTCCTGATGCAGCACGGGAGACCAGTGGCCTTCGCGTCTCGTCAACTCAAGGTCCATGAGCTGAACTACCCCATGCATGATTTGGAGCTGGCTATAGTTATCTTCGCACTGAAGGTGTGGAGGCACTATCTCTATAGGGTTAGGTTCAAGCTCTTCTCCAATCACAAGATCTTGAAGTACCTCTTCTCGCAGTCCGAGTTGAACATGAGGCAGAGGCGCTGGATGGAGCTCCTAAAGGACTATAATTTTGATCTTCAGTATCACCCGGGCAAGGCGAACGTGGTGGCAGATGCCCTCAGCTGTCAACCACGTGGCCTGGTGGCGCATATGATGGTCGGGGAGTGGAGGATGTTCGAGGATATCCTAGAGTATGATTTTGAGTTCGACCTGTAGTCTTCTATCATGCAGTTATCGAGCATGTCGATTCAACCCTCTCTTATCATAAGGGTGATCGAGGCTCAACAGGTTGATGAGTTGTTACAGAGTTATATGGTTGAGGCGGAATCTAAGAGTCAGGCAGATTGGTAGATTGGTTCATATGGTGGACTTCGCTTCAGAGGATAATTATGTGTCCCGAATTCCTGAGTTGCGCAAAGATCTTATAACCGAGGCACATCGATCGAGGTTTTCTATCTACCCTAGCTCGATGAAGATGTACTGCAATATGAGGCAACAGTATTTTTGGGCAAGGATAAAGTGTCAGATTGCCAGTTTTGTGTCCGAGTGTGACACATGCTAGCATGTCAAGGCCGATCATCAGAGACCCCCTGGTTTATTGTAGCCATTGAGTGTCCCAATGTGGAAGTGGGAGCACGTATTAACGAATTTCATTATGGGCTTGCCAAGGACTCAGTGCGGTCATGACGTCATCTAAGTTATTGTGAATCATCTGATGAAGTCAGCACATTTTATTGTGATGCATGCGATTTGGTCGATGGACCGGCTTGCGAAGTTATTCATCGAGGAGATTGTGAGACTGCATGGCGTTCTAGTCTTGATCATTTCTGACCGAGACCCGAGGTTCATGTTTCAGTTTTGGGGGAGCTTTCAAAGAGCGATGGGGACTGATTTACAGCTCAGCACCGCGTACCATCCGCATACCAATGGCCAGACCGAGAGGGTCAACCAGATCCTTGAAGATATGCTTCGGCCTGCACGATTGATTTCGGGGGTAGCTAGGATGAGCATCTGCGATTGGCTGAGTTCGCGTACAACAACAACTATCAGGCGACCATCGACATGGATCCTTTTGAGGCACTATATGGCAGACCATGCAAATCACCTAGTTATTAGACCAAGG
The DNA here is from genome assembly GCF_029962835.1 of Magnolia sinica. Classification (NCBI taxonomy): domain Eukaryota; kingdom Viridiplantae; phylum Streptophyta; class Magnoliopsida; order Magnoliales; family Magnoliaceae; genus Magnolia; species Magnolia sinica. Next base: position 27,741,769 of record NC_080591.1, on the reverse strand, counting down.
TTGGAGAGCATCATCTCCTAGTTCCCGAGCTTGTGCATTAGACGTCAGAGGCTATCGATATCATCAGGCAAAGGATGTACACAGTTCAGAGCCGGCAGAAGAGTTTTACTGATCATCGGCGTCGTCCCTTGGAGTTTGTTGTAGGGGACCATGTGTATCTCAAGGTCTCACCTATGAAGGGCGTAGTTCGATTTGGAGCAAAGGGCAAGCTTGCCCCGAGATTCATAGGACCTTTTGAGATCACTGGGCGCATTGGTGTCGTGGCCTATCGGCTTGCCTTGCCATCTCAGTTATCTGGCGTCCACAATATTTTCCATGTATCTATGCTGTGGAAGTGTGGGTCAAACATAGTTCCTATTATTGATTGGCAGCCGCTGGAGGTTCGTGAGGATGCTTCTTACATTGAGCAGCCTGTTCGTATCCTTGATCGGAAGGAGCAGGTCCTCCGGACCAAAGTCATTCCATTGGTGAAGGTTCAGTGGGGTCACCATTCGGTTGAAGAGGCTTCTTGGGACCGCGAGGCCGAGATTCGAGAACGCTATCCCCATCTCTTTGAGGATTGATTATGTGTGTTGTATTTTGTATGATGTCTCCGATTTTATATGATGATAATAAGTTTCTTCTTCCACATGAGTTTTGTCTAGTTGCAATGATTGAGTAAATTTTAAAGATGAAATTTTTATTAGGAAGAGAGAGTCGTAAGACCCATATTTTAGACCATACCGTTCCATAGGCTTCCGCTTCCTCCAATCGAATTTCAACAACCTTCAACCCGTATCCGACGTTTGCGCCCAATCCTAAGCCGAGTCCTACAAGCCAGAGTCTGCTCGACCTGAGACTTGTAGCCTAGCGACCGCCCCGTCACTGCGGTTCCGATGTCGTGTCTCGCGCACTGGTCTGATACCCAGGCCAGGAGATGTGGGGCTACGTTCAATTCAAAGAAAATGTCATGCGTTGCAAAACCCAAGAGAATCTCTACCCAATGTCGCATCAATCAATCAACTAAATCCCATCAAGGGTCAAGTACATGTCAAGTACATATCACCCACACCACATCCCCAAGCAACCCCATAAGTCAACAATTCCTTACACAACTCATACCCCTCTTACACAAATTACCCTAAAAGTAAACAAATCTCTCACCTCACCCATCACTCACCTTACCCATCACTCCTTCACCCATCCCTCTCTATCCTTCCAACTCTCTCTCTCTCATTCTCAAATCCAATTTCCAAGCAACCCAAAGAGTCCCACGACCAAGCTCTCCCAAATCTCCATGAGAGAGTTTTGTGTGTGGCCCAATTCCTAACCCTCTCATCTCCCATCTCATCCTGTCATTCTTCATCATCTTCCATTGAGATCGAAGCTAATGAGACCACCTTTCCATCGGACCAAGAAGATCAACGGTGGGTGTTCCGTAGGCTTAGATTTTTGCATTTTGATAAGGGGCCAAGTGGGGCCTACCGATTGATGGTATAATTTCACTTTGGACCCTAGGTGTGGCAGATGGCCCACCATGATTCTCATAATCATTCTACGATGGGGCCATTCTCCATGGACCCCATCATGATGTTTATTTTCTTTGTATGTTAGGGTCATCTAGACCTTACATTTCGGTGGAGAAAAGATCTCCACCGATGATTTTGATCGGTGAGCCCACACGTAATGGGACCCACTTGATGTATATTGTAAATCATGGAAGGGAGGGCCCATAGTGTCAGGGTCCCTCCATCACTCGTCTCTCTCTCTCTCTCTCTCTCTCTCTCTCTCTCTCTCTCTCTCTCTCTCTCTCTTTCCTTTTTTTGGGATGATATGGCCGTATGGCCCACCCAGATAGACCCCACCATGAAGCATGTAATCTATCCATGTCATCCACCTTCGTGGGATCCACCTGATGGACGTGTAAGATCTACACCATCCAGCCCATTACCGGGCCTGAACGGAAGGAAAAACACAAATATCATATCAGTCCAAATAGGTGGGCCACGTCCTTGTGGGAACCACCATGATGCCTGTGTTGAATCCAGACGCTGGACAATTGGCCAGCAGTGTAGGTGAACTGATAGTGGGATGTGCTAACAGCAATATAAAAAAAAGAAAGTAAAGTAACAATTAATATTATATTATTATATATATAATATACATATATATATATATATATACATATCTTAAGGTGGCACCACACCACGTGGGAGCCCTGGATGGTGATGGAAGGGGCCCTCCTTGATGTATGTATACAAGTTGTCCATCCCTTTGCATGGGACCCACCCCACATGTGTGACATGTGCGAGGGTGGGGCCCACCAAATATATGTGCCTTTCATCCACCGTCTGTCCAGCAGGGATGGGACGGTGGGCCTTGTGATATATGTATTTTGTCCAGCCATCCATCTGGACGCTGGACACTACAGCTCTATTTTATATATATATATAATGAAATAAAATAATATATGTATTAATATAATATATTTTATATTGTGGTGGCCCACGTTGGACCCACCTCTCCAGCGGTTCGACTGGGTACCGCACACCCGCACATGGCTGGTGTATTGACGCCACCTATATATTGTGAGTCCCACTGCTGAGGATGCCAGCAGGTCGTCCGGACCCCACCATAATGTATGTTTAGTATCCCCCCATCCAGATGGCTGGACAGTGGGCCCTTTAGGCTATATACATGCTATCCAAACCGTTTAACCATTTGGCAAGTGTGGACCTCACCTGCTATGTACGGTTCATCCAACCGTCCATCCATTTGGTGAGCTGGTTCTAAGGCTTGAGACTAAAAAAAATAAGACAGATCTATATCAAGTGGACCACACTACAGAAAACAGTGGGATGAATGTCCATCATTGAAACCCCTTGGGTTACTAGATTTTGGACCAATATGACATTGGTTTTCCCTCCATATCCAAGCCTTTGTGACCTTATGAACAGATTAGATGGGAAATAATACTATGGTGGGCCCCACTGGAATTTAATAGTGGAAATCATCATCACCACTATTAGGTGTGGTATGGTCCAAATGATCCTTTGGATATGATTCATTTTTTGTGATAATGTTCTAAAATGATCTCTAGCAATAGATGAATGGTGGGTTGGTTTAGGCCCATTTAAATCAGCCCATTTGATTTGGCCCATTTGATTCGTCCCATTTGATTCGACCCATTCGATCAACCCATTCGATTGGCCCATTTGACTCGGCCCATTTGATGTATATGAGGCCCAATGAGATGTATGTGAGGCCAATGTGTGGGCCGAATGTGATGTATATGAGGCCCATTGCGATGTGAGATTCTACCATGATGTATGTGATGATGTTTTTGGCGGTCATGCCTTGGAAGCAATGATGGTTTGACGCCCATATTGCAAGAGCAATGATGGTTAAATGTCCACATTGTAACTCTCCCGAGGGCCCATTGTTAGGCCTATACTTGTAGTGTGTAAGCTGTCCAAGCCTATCTTCGTTACGAACAGAATTCATCGCCATATAACATATTTAGTATAGTTCCATGATTCATGCTCATATGCATCATATGTATGCTTAATATGAGGAGTGACTGATCACAGCATATGCATTTAAGCAGATTGTTTATGGCCTCCTGGATAGGCAGAGTTACCCACATGAGCGTGCGGTACGCACATATTTGTTGTATGACTAGATTACATGATTCATGCATCTCGCATTGTGTGACATGTATATTGTATGCCCTAGCGATATCAGGGTCGTAGCCTCCACAGGCATATTGTGATTGGTAGGATTGGATACCAGAAATCTTGTTCTACATGGGGTGTTATAGATGTCCCTAGGTGAAAGTCCCTAAACCCTTCTGGGAACAGGAGGTTGCTCCAATGTTTAAACCAAGTAGATGCATGAGCGCCAAGTGTCGAATACTAGGAGGTCGCGCTTTTCACTATGTCGTGGTCGGTTAGAGGGGGGTGCGGCCTTACCCGGCCTAGAGGAGGGGGCAAAGCTAGGCTGAGTTTGACCAACTCAAGGAATGGGTTCGCTATAGACGAGTCGGGCCTAATATTGGTAGACGGATTGTGAAATCTCTTCCACTCACCTTGTTGCGCGCAATGGGGCAGCAATCTGGTTCAGAGTGTACTATACCCCGGTGATTTTCCAGAGTTGAGCTGTATTGATATGTGGACTTAGATGAGGATTCGTATGCTTGAGTCGCATTTCGCATCGTATGGCCTTGGTATGGCCAACATCATTCATGCCTTGCATCGCGTGGTCTTGGTACGGCTTATAGTAATCATGTATTCATCAACTTATTCCGCATTACTCTGACATTACATAATTGCATTACTACATTGCGCACACACTTTCACCACTCTCTAAGCTTTCTGTAAGTTTATGCATGACCGTTGCATGCAGGTGACGTTGGACCGCAGCAGGGCTTAGGCAGGAGCGCATAGCAAATCATCTTGGAGCTTTTGTCTATCATCATTGTATTTCCCTTTATGCACACTGTACTTATAAGTTTTTTATCATAGTGGAAATGTGATGGAGTTTTTGGTTGTTGTTTGTAGGTTATGCCTTTGGTTATGCTTAATACGAATAAAACTGATATTGAAAATCCTCCTTGTAGGATCCCATGATCGAAACCTGGTGAATGGGTACCAGGAGCCGAGAATGGGGTACTACAGAGGTTGTCGGCGCCGGATTCAGCAATCAAAAATTTTGTGAGCCCGGTTTTCGAGTTTGGGGCATGACAATTGATCTAACGGCCTCCATCATGGATGAACCGTTCTCAGAGTATCCTCTCAATTAGTCAACTCTAACTTTCCCGCTATTGGCATGCCCCATCATAGATGGAAGTTCCATGTGAGAGAGAGAGAGAGAGAGAGTTCCAAGAACTAGTGTTCCATTTTCTTTAATAGTTGATGAAAAGTCACTGAAAGGAAATAGGCGACTTGCTGGGGTCATTGTCCATTCTCCGTGGGACCTAACAAACCATTGGTATGTTGCACGGCACGCCAACAACGCAAGTGAACCAAGATCCAATCTCTGGTCTCACCCACAACAGATAAACAAGAAGAAATATAATCTAGAAGTAGAATCAAAGCATACCATCAAACCACAAGATAGAATTTATATGGAAAAACCCCAACAAGGGTAAAACACCACGGATGCAAACTTCCATTATGAAGAAAATGAAGTTACAAGCAATATACTAACCTTCTTTGATGCTCCCATGCACAGAGATAACCCTTTTGTTAACCTCTTCTCTTTTTTCTCACCTTGGATATATGAAAACCCTAATCCTAATACATTAGAATTAACCCTAGAATAGCCCTAGGGACTCCTATTTATAGTTTAGGCAACTTCCTTTCGCACCTCTGTGAAAGTCACCTCAAAATTACGCAGTCCGCACCAATTCCATGCACAATCTGCGTAACCCTCAACTGGTCGAGCTAGGCCCTCGACTAGTCGAAGCCAAAAAACAGGGCTCGCTGGACTTTAAGTCAAGCAGCCCTTGACTGGTCGAGCAGGGCCCTTCGACCGGTCAAGCTATTGGTGTGCTGACTCCACACCTCAACAATCTCCCACTTGGAGACACATCACCATAAACCTTCGTCTTCTATATTTGGAGTGCACCACCTCCCCGTCTTCAAGCCTGAAGACCAATCAAAGCTGAACAAAGCTTCAGCTTCTCCCGTGTGACCGCCTTGGTCAGCATATCCACAGGGTTCTTACTTGTATGGATCTTCTCCAGAGTAATCGATCCATCTTCCAATAACGAACGTATGAAGTGATATCTGATGTCAACATGCTTGTTCCTTAAATGAAAGGCTGAATTCTTAGCCAAGTGTATTGCACTTTGACTGTCACTGTACAGCTTGCAATCTATTTGCTTCTTTTCCAACTCTTTCATAAAACCTTGCATCCACACCATCTCCTTGCATGCTTCTGTAGCTGTAACATATTCTGCTTCCGTTGTACTGATGGATGTTATCTTCTGTAACTGAGAGACTCAACTCACTACAGCACTACACAGAGTAAAGACATACCCTGTAATGCTTCTTCTGCTGTCAATATTTCATCCCAAATCTGAATCTACATAGCCCTGTAGCTTGATTTTTGATCCTCCATAACACAGCCCTACATCCACAGTACCTATCAGGTATCTAAGGATCCACTCTACAGCTTCCCAATGTTCCTTCACACGATTGTTTATGAATCTACTAACAACTCCCACTGCTTGAGAAATGTCTGGCCTCGTGCTCACCATAGCATACATGAGGCTCCCAATAACTGACGCGCATGGGACTTTAGCCATGTAGTCTCGTTCATCCTGCGTCTTCACACCATGCTCCTTAGAAAGCTTGAAGTGGTTGGTTAATGGAGTGCTAACCGGCTTAGCACCTCCCATACTGAATCGATCAAGTACATTGGCTATATACTCTGCCTATGACAAAACTAGTTTTTTGTTTTCTCTGTCACGCTTTATCCTTATGCCTAGGATTTGTTTTACAGCTCTTAAATCATTCATAGCAAATTCTCTAGATAATTGTCTTTTGAGATCTGAGATGTCCTTCATGTTTGATCCGGCCACAAGCATATCATCAACATACAGAAGAAGGATGATGTATGACGTATCAAACTTCTTCAAATAACAACAGTGGTCTGCATGACATCTCCTAAAATCGTTTCCTGATATGAAACTGTCGAACTTATTGTACCACCGCCTCGGGGCCTGCTTTAGGCTATATAGACTCTTCTTGAATATACACACCTTGTTCTCCTTTCCTAGTGCCATGTATCCGTTGGCTAATGCATGTATATCTCTTCTTCAAGGTCCCTATGAAGAAAAGTTGTCTTAACATCTAGCTGCTCTAGATGTAAGTCCTCTGTAGCCACTATACTCAAGATCATGCAAATCATAGACATTTTTACTACCGGTGAAAATATTTCAGTAACGTCGATACCTGCCTTTTGTTAGAACTCTTTCATAACGAATCTGGCCTTGTACCATTTCGAACTATCATGCTCCTCCTTCAATCTGTAAACCCACTTGTTATGAGGAGGTTTTTTACCCTTAAGTAGAGTAACTAGCTCCCATGTATGATTGGACTCAAGAGAGTCCATCTCATCATCCATGGCCTGCTCCCAATTAACCCGTGTATCTAACTATAATGTCTCTTTAAAATATTTTGGTTCACCATTGTTTGTCAGCAGTAGATAATGTAAGGAGGGTGAGTATTGGACCTTGGGTCTCCTCACCCGAGTAGACTTCCTCACAACCGGTATCTCTGACTCTACCTCATTATACTCCTGTGCATACTCATCCTGTGACATTGTAATACCTATGTCCGATAACTCTTCCAACTTTATGAATTCTTTCTCATCAGCCTTATTTTGCTGCACATTGTCCTTATACATCAAATTTTCATTAAAAAATACGTCTTTGCTTCTAATGATTTTTCGGTTCTCTAAATCCCAAAACCTGTAGCCAAAATCACGCTGCCCGTAACCTATAAACGTACACTTCTTGGATTTCGCATCCAGCTTGTTCCTATGTTCTACATCAATGTGAACATATGAAGTGCAACTGAACACTTTGAGATGTGTAAGGTTCACTTCTTTCACAGTCCACATTTCTTTTAGTAGCCCAACATCCAATAGTGTTGAGAGACTTCTATTGATGAGATATACAGCAGTATTCATAGCATCTGCCCAAAACGTCTTGAGTAACCCTACATGTGACCTCATGCTCCTAGCGTGCTCAAGGATAGTCCTGTTAATGTGCTTAGCCACACCGTTCTGCTATGGTGTCCCTATAATCATTTTCTCGTGTTTTATTTCATTTGCTACACAATACTCCTCAAACCTCGTATCACAGTACTCTCCCCCATTATCTAATCTAAGACATTTTACTATTTTACCTATCTCATTTTCTACCATTACTTTCCACTTCTTAAATACATCGAATATATCAGATTTGTGCTTTAAGAAATAGACCCACAATTTTCTACTAGCATCATCAATAAAAGAAACAAAATAACATGAGCCACCAAGAGATGATACCTATGCCAGTCCCCACACATCAGTGTGTACAAGCTCCAACAAATGCATCTTTGGAGCGCATCCTATTTTCTTAAAGCTTACCCTCTTCTACTTGACATACACGCAGTCCTCGCAGAATTCCAAGTCGATAGACTTTAGCCCTGGTAGCTTCCCTTTTAATAATAGCACTTTCATCCCTTTCTCACTCATATGTCCCAACCTCTGATGTCATAACTGCCCATTCACTCTAGTTGATGCGACTACGAGTGAACTATACGATCCGGAAGTCACGTACAAAGTACCTTCCTTCTTGCCTCGAGATATCACTAAGGCACCTTCTATGACCTTCCACAAATCACTAGTGAATGTCGTCACGTATCCAGTATTAGCCAACTACCCCACTCATATCAAATTATGTCTCAAACTCGGTACATGTCTGACATCCTTCAATTTCAAAATCATTCCATTTTTCTGACTTATATGAACATCTCCCTTTCCAACAATACTACACTGCTCATTATCACCTAGGTAGACTCTCCCGAAGTCACCTGACACATAATCACGTAGAACTTCCTTACATGAAGTGGCATGAAACGAAGCACCCGAGTATATGACTCAAGACTCATTCCACGTATCAAGAGACAAGATCAATGCCTCTTTGTCACTCTCCTTAGATAGATTCACTGAATACTTCCCACCTTCAGATCTTCCTTCTTATTTCTTAAGCGTCCTGCAATCACATTTCATGTGCCCCTTCTTCCCGTAATGTCAACACCTGTCCTTGTCTTTCGGTCGCTTGGAATTCTTCCTCCACTTAGAACGTCCATGTTTATTGCCTCCTTTGTTTAGCGATCTTCCTCTTCTTCAATGTTTAAAGCATTCATCGAATCCCCTGAAACTTCCGATGCCTTTATTCTATATTCTTCACTGAGAATTAGACCAATCAAATCATCGAACTTCAATTTTGTCAACCCTGAAGAATTGCTCATGACAATCACCGAACCATCCCAACTGTCTGGAAAACTGGACAAGATCAATAACGCCCTGAGCTCGCCCTCAAAAGTGATGCCAACGAATTCCAATTCGCTTATGACTGTATTGAACTCATTTAGAAGCCATGCTCCCACCATCTGACATCTTCATATTGAATAGTCGTTTCATAAGATGAACCTTGTTGAACGCTGAGGTTTTCCCATACATCATAGCTAGAGCTTGCATTAATTCTTTTGTGGTCTTCTCCTTAGATATATTGAAGGCGGTACTCTTAGACAAAGAGAGTCAGATTGTTTCTAAAGCCTTCCGATCCAATAAAGACCATTCATCATCTGTCATCTTCTCTAGTTTCTTCTCTTTTCCTCCTATAGGAATATAGAGGTCCTTCTGATACATATAATCTTCCATCTGCATCTTTCAAAAGGCAAATTTTGAACCATCAAACTTCTCAATTCTAGTCTTCCCTTCTTCCGTCATCGCTACCACTTGAACTAAACCAATAGCTTTGATACCAGTTGTTGCACAGCATGCCAACAACGCAAGTGAACCGAGATCCAATCTCCAGTCTCACCCACAAATGATAAACAAAAAGAAATATAATCTAGAAGTATAATCAAAGCATACCACCAAACCACAAGACAGAATTTACGTGGAAAAACCCCAACAAGGGTAAAAAAACCATGGATGGAAACTTCCACTACGAAGAAAACGAAGTTACAAGCAATATACTAACCTTCTTCGATGCTCCCATGCACAAAGATAACCCTTTTGTTAACCTCTTCTCTCTTTTCTCACCTTGGATATATGAAAACCCTAATCCCAATACACTAAAATTAATCCTAGAATAGCCCTAGGGACCCATATTTATAATTTAGGCAACTTCCTTCCGCACTTCTGCGAAAACCGCCTCAAAATTACACAGTCCGCACCAATTCTGTGCACAATCTACGTAACCCTCAACTAGTTGAGCCAGGCTCTTGACTGGTCGATCCAGACCCTCGACTGGTCGAGGCCAAAAAAATGGCTCGCTGGACTTTGAGTTGAGCAGCCCTCGACTGGTCGAGAAAGGCCCTTTGACAGATCGAGCATCCCACTCAACCAGTCGAGCAACGTGGCCAAGCTATTGGTGTGCTGGCTCCACGCCTCAACATGATATCCATCACTTAATGATAGGCCCCACCTGGGTTGAAGAATCTTACAGTTTCATTCAAGGATTAACTGAATATCACACAATTCACAGGCCCACCAAAACCATTTCAGTGCGCGGTCACCATCCACTGCCGTTGATCATGTGACATGCGTGGACCACTGCCATAATTTCCTGGGCCATTCAGCTACGGAAGTATTCATGTTCACTTACGGTTGTCAATGTCTGCGTAGGCCTGTCTATTCTTGGCTCAGCGCTACACGGGCCACGTTGCATTGTCAATTTCAGGTAGTGGGCTACAAACGCACCTGTTTTTTTGCCCACAACATAAAACTGGCATGGCGAAAAAACAGATGCACCAAAATTATATATTGACGCTTTGCTAGAGCCTGATTTGGGGCCCAGCCCACGGAGAAAAAAAAAACCCTTACCTTTGGGTGACCACCGAAAGGGATGTGGCCCGCGTCCCGTCATTAAAGCGGTCCCTTCCGTCCCCTTTTTCAACATGTATGGCCATCAATATGTTTTGTGGGCTTCATCAAGATATTTAGTTAATGGTTTATCATCCTACGTCTTGACAAGACTTTATTGCTCAAAGGTCATCTGTTGCTAGCTTTGTGGCCCATCAGCGATCACCTTCTCTCTCAATCTTTCGCCTTCAATTAGAGGTTACCATGTCAATCAGGTTTTTAGCAACGCATTCCCTATGTGGAGATGTCTCTGATTGCATAGGCTCAGCCAAGCCTAGCAAGCGAAAGTGACCCAACGTCCAAGTCCCATCTATGAATATGGATGCAATCGGCTAAGTGTGTGGGCCAAAATGTTAATTTATCCGGCCTCAAGTAAAGACTCATCCAAGTCTTTGAGTCAACCACTGATGCTGGGATGGGTGTGATGAGGTCAAGCACCATCTTCATCAAGGATAACTGTTCCAAATCTACTGAACTTCTCTGGACTCCTCATAGAGATACCTCGAATCCGCAGGAAAAAGAAAGAAAATAGAAAATAAGAAATAATTTTATTGACGATGAAAAGTAAGATAACAACTCTTTAAATAAGGCTACGAACCAAAGGAGAAGTTTCGGAATTAAACTACAACTAAAACTCCTAGAAATTGTAACTTACTATTTATAAACGGTCGTGATAAGTGTACTATTTGGCTGAACCATGATGTTTCCCTAACTATTCTAAGCACTTTTCATGTTGGGCGCAATTACTAAAGCCCAACAAAGGAAGAGTTATATTCAAACTAAAACTTATTATAAATACTAAAAGCGAAATTAAAACAGGAATTTGACCTTGGATCTGATGGTATTTCGCAAATTCGGCATGCACAACATGGCATGGCGGGGTTGGTTGTCCTATCCCAAAATCATATATGGTACGTCCAACAGCTCATTCTTGTTTGCAAGATACGTTTTTTTTAAGTTCTGATGGTCTGGATCATCATCGTCTCCAATCGAACCTTTTCTTGTCCATCTTGACCATGAAACTATCCGCGACCCGCTCTACATCAACCAGATTCTGTTATATGTGTCTGGGTCTTTGAGTCAACCAATCCTGATGAATGTGAAATTGAGTCGAACTAACTATGAATTGATCTTGATATGAAGTTCCTTGTAGTCGATGGCCTCAAACTCTTCTCAATTGGAGCTAGACTAGGCAAGGTCTGGTTTCGCATGCATATCTACTTGTACAGCTTGGAGTGCTTGTGTATGAGTATTATAAGTAGCCTGAACTTTTCTCTCTCCAGCCCCAATCTCTCTCCCTTAATCATAACTTACTGCAATGCCCTTGTTTAAGTGAGAGAGGATAATTTACAAGGATCTTTCAGTAACGTGAAAGTGGTAGATAAATAAATGAATTTAAAAAATTATACTAACTTTAATTATCAGTATAGATGTAGATATAGGTGGGTTATTATAATGTATGAGGCCAAGTTCCCTGTCCTTTGCAAACAGGGGACTTTCTTGTTCAGAATTTAATTTCTAGATGTGGGGGCCATGGTTGTTATATCCAAGCCATTGATCTGACAGCCCCCCATCATTGATAAACCTTTCTGCAAATATTCTCTCTAACTTTCCCATTGTTAGCAATTGTTAGCATGCAAATACATGGTTAAAAAGAAATGCATGAACAAACCACATTCGTTGGTGGAAAGATCGAAAATTTGATGGCTAAGATTTTTCAAATTGGGAGATTTTGGGGGCGTGGTCCATTCATAATGGGGCCATCAGATCAATGGCTTTGATAAACCAACCATGGGCCTCATATCTAAAAACCAAGTTCCGAATAGGGAAAGTCCCTGGTCCAAAATAATAGAGGCCAGAGGTGGCAACGAGTCATGCTGCCAAGGTTTGGGCCAGTAAACTTGACCCAAGGGTTGGGCTTTGACTTGAATTTTAGGCCTAGTGTTTGAACTTGGCTAGGCCAAGGCCAATGATAAATAGCTTGGCTTGCCTGCCTAGCTGTTGGCCTATTGTAATACCATACAATGCACAGGTATTAGTAATGTAGACTCCCAAAGTTCTTATACTAATATAAATATACAGTAATATGAAAAAGTCTAGTACTAAGTGTGCAACTGACTATGCAAGCACTTACACAAATTTTAAATTGTGTACCTAAGTTTAGATGGTAAATAACACATTAATGCATTCATCTAAGTTTATGTATACCATGGATGATTGGTGGGCATACGCTTAGGGGATGAATGATCTTATTTGGTGGGCATATGCTTGGGGTATGCTTGAGGGATGAATGATCTTATTTGATACATGCATGCTGCAGAAAAACCTTGATATTATGGAAGAGAATGATGATTTACAAATTCACACTAATCAATGGTAAATCAATTGTACATGTATAACTCATCTTTTAACTAGCCAACTGATGTAGAGCGGGTCATGGACACTTTCATGACCAAGATGGACCAAAGAAGGCCTGATCGGAGGCGAAAGTTATCAAGACTATCAGAACCTTAAAACAGGCATATTTCGCAGACCGGAATGACTTACTCGACGTACCCTATATGATTTTGGGGTTGGACGAGCTACCATAGCCAAGCAACCTAGATATACTAGGTTGCCCATGCCAAATTTGCGAGATTCCATCGGATCGACGGTCGAATTTTCCATTTATTTCCATTTTTACTATTTTTAGTGAGTTTTGATTTGATTGTGACTTTTCATCCGTTGGACTTTACGAGTTGTATCGAACATAAAAATTGTTTTAAAAATTAGGAGAATAACGTGGTTAAGCCACATATAAGTTAAGGATTTTAGGGAGTTTTAGTTGTAGTTTACTTCCTAAACTTCTTTCAAGTCTTGGTATCCCTATTTAAAGGGTTGTAGACTCGTTGATTTCATCTATCAATTATCAACAATTTTATTTCTAAAATTATTTCTAGTTTCTATCTTTCCTCGTGAATTCAAGAAGTCTCTGTGAGGAGTCTAGAGAAGCTTCGTGGATTCGAAGTAGTTATCCTTGAAGAAGACGGTGATGGTGATCGACCTCATCACATTCATCCCTGCGTCACCAGCCCTAGGCCAAACTTGATCTGACGTGGCCCTAGCCCACCCTGGCCCTCTAAAGCGTGGGCCAGGGAAAACATCTTTAGCCCATTAGGTTTGGGCCATTTCAAGGCTAATGCTTGGGCTCTAGAGTGGGCCGGGACCAAGGCCCAACCCATTGACATCACTATAGAGAACCGGCCTCCGTGGATTTCACACAAACATCTCGGTGGGCCCCACCCTGCATCCTTGTGCAGGAATTTTCTGCGACAGTCTTTTGCAGAAAATCCGCGTACGTATGTACATACACAATAATATCTTTACTCTGATTTTTTGAGTCCAAACTGCATAAAACCGAACTTTCCATGCGCTGACTTCAGTGACGGTTCCTTTTTTTAACCAAAAAATATAATAGTCTGGCAATCCTGACGGCTCTATCCATCGGAGTTGTGGGGAAAGAATATAAATATCTACAGAAAGAATTAAAAGATATTCCTTTGACCGTCCATTTGGTGTGCTTTTTTGGACGTGGGCCATCCAAGATGGACCATTTCCTATACCCCATGGATATGTTGAGGGATGCAAGTGCAAGAGTACACATTCCAAGAACTAGTGCTATGTTTTCTTTGATACCTGATACAAAATCTTAACAAAGAAAAGGTAATTTTTATGGGCCTTGTCCCCTTCAAGGAATACCTGAACATCCCATAATTCACAGGCACACCAAAGCCATTTCAGCTACCAATCGCTATTCTCTTCCATTCATCATGTGACGTCCATGGACCACTGCCATAGTTTTCTGGGCCACTCAACTAGCTTAAGTATTCATGTTCATTTAAGAGCCATCAATGTCTGGGTAGGGCCATCTTTATTGTCGGCCAGTGCACCATGGGGCGAGTTGCATTGTCAATTTCCAGTAACGGGCTGGAAATGAACCTGTTTTGTGGACCCAAAAAATAAGACTATCAGGGCCAAAAAACACATGTGACAAAATTGTCTATTGAGGCTTAGCTATAGCTGAATCTAGACCCAGCCCACAAAAATCTTTACCGTTGGGCAAAAGCGATGAGGCCCATGTCACATCATTTAAGCGGTCCCTCCCGTCCCATTTTTCAATGGTGTGGCGACAATCATGATATGTTGTGGGCCTGATTAAGACATTTAGCACATGGTTTATCATCTTGACAAGACCTTTTATTGCTCAAAGGTAGACTGTTACAAGTTCTGTGGCCCGTCAATGATCGCCTTCTCTCTCAATCTTTCGCCTTCAATCTGAGACGCATTCCCTACGTGGTACCTGCCATGATGTGGATGTTTCCGACCGCGTAGGCTCTGGCAAGCCTAGCAAGCGGAAATGACCCAACGTCTTAGACCCGACAGACACTAATGGGTAGAATGGGCCACTCAACGTCTTAGACCCTACAAAGACTAATGGGTGCAATGGGCCAAGTGTGTGGACCATCATGTTAATTATCCGATGTAGAGCGGGTCGCAAACAATTTCATGGCCAAGATGGACTACAGAAGGCTTGATCGGAGGCGAAAGTGATCCGGACGGTCAAAACCTTAAAACAGTCATATCTCGCAAACAAGAATAAGCTATTCAACGTGCCATATATGATTTTGGGGTAAGAGATCTACTTTAGCCAACCAATCTGGCTATGGCAGTTGCCCACGCCGAATTTGCGAGATTCCGTCGTATCAATAGCTGAAAATCCATTTTATTCCCGTTTGTATTATTTTATATTAAGTTTTAGTTCGATCATAACTTTTGATCCAATGAGTTTTAGGAGTTATGTCCACCAAGAAAAGTGCATAGAAAAATTAGGAGAATAATATGGTTAGGCCAAATAGGACACTTACTATTTTTGGCCGAAAACCACCTAAGTAGGTTCATTATTTATAGTAAGTTCCAATTTTAGAGACTTTGAGTGGGAGTTTCATTTCGAAACTTCTTCATAGAGTTTCATATCACTATTAAAGGGACTGTAAATTAGTATTTTTTTTAATTATCAATCAATTTATTTCAGATTTTATTATAATTCATTTCTATTTTTTAATTTCTATTTCAAATTGTGGAATATGGTGCTCAACCTCATCATGTCCATCCATGCGTCATTATCAGGCCTCAAGTAAAGACTTATCAAGTCAACCTGGTCCTGCTGAATGTGTTCGAGTCTTAAGTTGACTTGGTCTTGCTAAAAACTGAGTTTAAGTCGAGTTTTTAAGTTTTTGAATTATGAATTGATCCATACCATTGATATGAAGGCCCATATCGATGGTATGGATCAAATCATAATTCGAACCAAAACTCAAGTTGGGTTACAAAAATAGAATTCCAACCTAACTCAACCCAAACCTACCCAAGTTGAGGTGCACTCGAGTGGCACCGGTGTCATGCCGTAAGCTTACTGTGGTATCGAGTATATGTGAGGCCTAGAGTTGGGCATGTCTGACCCGATCCGGTACATCCGAACCGAACTGACGGCCTAGATCGGTACGGATCGAGTTGGGCCATTTAGATTCGAATGTTTTTTGGATTGAGTTCAGATCGTGGTCAATCCGGACCGATCTGATTCGAAACCCGATCCGAATGGATCTGATCCGACCCGATCTGGAGTACATAAACCACATGCATTCACGGTGGGCCCCAACAGAGTTTACTCAATACCACACACCAGCTATATAGCTACTATACGAACGGTTCGGGTACACACCATGAATATAGTTGTTGTACGTGTCGCGCGAAGACGAGTACTAATGCTCCTCGAGCTCCGAGTTATACGAACGGTTCAAAGGAGATCAAAGTTATATGGGCCCCACAGTGATGTATTTATTATATCTACACCGTTCATATATTTTTAGAGATCATTATAGAGCATTATCCAAAAAATGAATAATATCCAAATATCATCTGGACCACACAATAAAGAGTAGCAGAGATAATGATTTTCACCGTTAAACAATTCATGTGGTCCACTTATAGTTAGATCTATCTTATTTTTCATCTCAAGCCCTAAGACGAGCTTGCCAAATGGATGGACGGTTTGGATATAACACATACCCCATGATCAGACCCACAAAACTTGCTAACGTCAATACAGCAATGCAAAGCTAAAGTGCACGTCAACGTTACACAACTACACTTTTGTGTTGTGCATGTTAACACCTGTGCCTCGAGCTCTGAGTTGTACGAACGCTCAAATGAAATCAAAATTACATGGGCCCCACAATGATGTATTTATTATATCCATACTATTTATCCATTTTTCGTGATTATTTTAAAGCATTTGAAAAAAAAATGAACCATATCTAAAGCTCAAATGGACCACACCGAAAATAGCAGCGAGGATAATAATTTTCACCGTTAAAAAATTCAATTCGAATCGTACCCAACCCGATCCAACTCGGTTTCCCTGACCTCGGTTTGGGTCATGCCAACCATGCAGCAGATCGGTTCGAGTCAAATGTCCCGGACTCGGTCTCGGATCGGATCGAGTTTGGGTCAACCTATATAGATTTCGGACCGAATCAAGTTGGACCCAATCCGATCCGACTCGATCCAATGCCTAGCCTTAGTGGGGCCCATGTGCTTAATGTATCACATCCAAGGTGGGAAGGGACTTCGTTTATCCTTTATTCTCGTTGGGGGTCATCTGGGTTACAGAACAGCCTATTTTTGTCCTAACCCTTCATTCATGACAAGTCAGGACAGATGAAGGTTGTCGTGCCAGATTTTCTCCCAACACAAATAAAGGGTGGTGACCCCTTTTACTGGATCTTCTTTTCTATGGCCCACCTGAGTTTCCTTTTTGGTTGATGTTTGGACCTTCAGAGTAACATGGGGTAGAGATCTGATGGACAAGTTGGATGTTGTGGATGTATCACATGGGCCCCACTTCTGCCCAATATATTGGTAGCACCAGAGTGCACCCCACTCAAGTTAACATCAATGAGATTTGGTCCTGAAACTCAAATTTGGTAGCAGGTAGGGACCAAAATCAATGGACCAGCCCTTGTAAGACCTAATGGAATGGAACTGGACTTGAAAGGAATGTGTAACTGCAATCAAGGTTTGAAGTGTTGTCTAAAACTGGCTAGTTTCATCTTATGCGTAAGAGTATTGTCCTTGGATTTGTATTGAACTGTATTGCCCGGAACAACACGATACGAGCCCAAGACCTTATCAGTTATAGCATGATCATGCAATTTGCTCCTTCCTCAATCAATCGTAGTGTGATTCAGTAACATAATTTCAAGCATACAATGTCCTGATATACGTAATGTTCATAAATAGACAAATATATCAAGCAAACCATAGTAATACCTAACTTAAGGTGTACATTCCAATGTAATTCAAGAGTATTAATGTAACACCCCGTACTTTCCAGTACTCAGGTGTTACCATTTAAATCAAAATAAACACAAGCACGTGTGTGGACACATGATCTATAATTGATACACTGCTCGATTGCTACGATTTGTCCATCGTAACCGGCCCATTCGAGATCATCTTGCCATTGATTGACCCTTGACTTCTCATTGTGGGATTGTACCATCAATGATTATTCAACTCGCAATTAAAATATGCAACATTGCCCGTGAAACATCCTAGATCGAGCTTAGCCCTAAATCAACATGAACAACTTTCATCATGACCATGAAATAAGGCCAATCATGCCATCAACATCGAGATCAATCATTTAGTTTAGATTATACATTTGTTCAATCACAAGATCGACCATCTAGTCATCCATTATAGACCATGGAATGTCATGATCGTTAATCATGTGATCGTTAGTGAACACCCACTAACATTTAAGCATGTTTAAAGGCTAATCCGGATCACCTAATCCACTATCTAGTAGTCCATGATGTCTGGTCAAGCGAAGTCCCCACTCAAATGTGTTGGAATGGTTATTCAACTCAAGGTTTAGTATTAGACTTTGTGTAATTACTTTTAGGACCCGATATCATCGAGTAATTAGTTGCATGAACTGATCCAAGGCCATTGATTGATGATTTAAAACAAGTTAGCTGTAGGACCTTAAAACCGTCCATTGAATCTCGAGATCATCTAACGGTTTAGATTATGAGCCTATTTAATCACAAGCTTGGCCATCTGACCATCCATAGTGGACCATAAAAGCATCTTGATCACTCAGACAAATTCCTAGGACTCTTTTGATCATTGGAGCGTGGATTGAAATCAATCCGACTGTTAGAATGATAGAAGTCAATAAAAGAAGGCAAAGATCACTTAGTATGGCCCACCTAAGCTTTGGATCTGCCTGATCTTTGGTCAAAGGCTATGATTGGGCCCACCAAGTGGAATGGATGGAGTGAATTTGTCACAAATATCACGGTGGACCCCACTTAATTGGTGCGTGTGCACAGCTGGTGCACACCTGCTGTGCACCGGACGTGCCAGCCCGGTCAAAGCGGGCTGACCCGCATTTTCTCAAAAAGAGAAAAAAATTCTCTCTCCCTTCACGTTGCACCAGCTGACGGACAACATCCGTTTAGGACGCGTTATGGCCCACCATCTCAGATCAGGTGGGAGATCTGATCCGTCCATCATGTGCGCAACATAGGTACAACCAAAACTTACCCCTTTTTGCGTGTTGGCGCATGTGTGCATGCACACCATCTTCGACCCAAACAGGCCCAACAAGCACATGTTTCTGAAAATGGAAACTGTTTCCACGCCATGTTGGCAATCGGCGTGAGGCCGAATCCGCCTATCCGAATCGTCCATTTTAAAGCAATCCTAGCCCTACAAACTAGGTTTTTTTTTTTGTTTAAAAGAAAGAGAATGAGAGAGAACCGGTTGTTTCCTTTCTCCATTAGAAACCACCACTGAAGTCTTCTCCAAGCTTCAATGAAGCTTGACTACAAGCTTCCTAGGGTCCATACGGACCGTCTGCAAGATTCAAATCGGAGGAAGAGGAGGTGGAGGCGAAAACGCCATTAATGGCTATCTTCTCCTACTCCGTTCGAACCTCCGAGTTGCACTGATTCGGGGGGAGTTCTGTTCGAATTTGGAGTTCCTTATAACTTTAGTTGAAAGAAAAGAATGAGAGATAGAAAGGAAGGAAAGATGAAAAGGAGGAAGGGAGAAGTAAGTAGAAGAAAGGAAGAGAGAGAGAGAGAGAGAGAGAGAGAGAGTCGGTTCAAGTTGTTGGTCGAGCTACACCACTGCATCAAGCGACTCGTTGGGTTCGAGTTGGACCTGTTCGAGTCTGGTGGGATCAGGCTTAGAAGAGAGAGAGAGAGTTGGGATGGTGCAACTGCACCATGTCACTGTTCAGCCCACCGAGTTGCTGACCCGGTTTCGAGTCATGGGGGGGCTGTTGCTTGTCCCTCGAGTCAACCCAACCGAGTCAGGAGGTCTCGAGTGTGGTCTAGCCAGTCTCCCTACTGGAGTTTCCCAGCGGCAAGAGGAGAAGAAAGAAAATGGAAAGAAAGAAGATGGGACAAGAAGAAGAAGGAGAGGAGAGGGCATAGATGGCAGGGAAACTCTGCTGAATGTGGGATCTTAAGTGAGGAGAAAAGAAGAAGAAAGAAAAAGAGAAGGAAGGGAGGAGGAGAATAGAGAAGAAGAGATGGTGTGGGACGTCTCCTTTTGGTGTAGCTACCAAGTCGACTCGATCCACATGAATTGAGTCGAGGCGCTGACTAAGTTGGGAGGCACGACAAGGTGAGTCCACCCTTTCTCTCCATACCTAAATTCTCTTGATTTTAATTAGCATTGTTACCACTTATATCATGATTAGGATTGTTAATGTTAGAAATGCATAGTCATTAGCAATTATCTATTCTAATCATAGTTATTATAGATAAGAAAATAAAATAATATCATTATTAAATACTAGCATATTGTTTTGCCACTCTTAAAATATTATCATAGTAGATCATAATATTAATTATCACCATAATGATTAGTATTAACGTGTTACGTTAATATTAGTTATCATAAATGAAACTACCATAAATGATATTAGCATGGTATCTATCACTTGAAAATATTATCTCTAATAATAGGTTATACTATTTTATTACAATTGTAGTACTAATTATTACCTTGGTAACAAATATTAGTTGTATCATTAGCATTACATTGTTACTAAATTGCATATTATTATATTGTATTTAAGTTGCACATACCTTCATAGTTCAAATCCTAGAATCTAAGCATTTAACTAAACTTTAAGATAAAAACCTAATTTCACATCAAGACCCTTAAAATAAGTAAATCCAAGCCCTAGGTTATATTAATCTTGGCCATACATACTCTATAGACACATTGATCTCACGTACAATTTCACCATTTGTGATAAGATTCAATTCTAAGGGCGCAAGCACTTAACGACACTAGAAGGTGATTCGGTTCATCAGGTGATGATTCCTCCGCCTTGAGCTTTCCATTTTTTCATTAGCTTAAGTGATAGTTTTTATTTTAAATTTCGATTAATAATTGATATCTTCATTCTATAATCACATGTGTTAATTGTTAAAATTGAATTGTTAGATTTCATGCTTAATATTTATCCTACATACTCTCTTATGTTTGTGGATTACTTGTGGATTGTTTCTGAAATTTAAACTGGTACATCAGTGGGAAACCCTGGCTTATAAATGTACACCCATACTTGGGAT
The DNA here is from genome assembly GCF_029962835.1 of Magnolia sinica. Taxonomy (NCBI): domain Eukaryota; kingdom Viridiplantae; phylum Streptophyta; class Magnoliopsida; order Magnoliales; family Magnoliaceae; genus Magnolia; species Magnolia sinica. Next base: position 27,720,443 of record NC_080591.1, on the reverse strand, counting down.
GTAACTTGATCGAATGTGATTGTAATGGACCTTCGACTTAGTGGTTATTGAATAGTGGTTTGAATTAAATATTGATGTGGGCCTACCATCCAGGGGTTGTTGTGTCTTAGTGGTTTTTAAGGATGGTCTTTTATCGCATGAATTTGAAATTGGCCCTATGTGGCTTAGTTTTGATAATTGCCCTATATGGCTTAGTTTTGATAATTGCCCTATGTGGCTTAGTTTTGATATCCGCCCTAGGTGGCTTTGTTTTGGTATTTGCCCTATATAGGTTTGATGTTTTATATTGTGCAACCATGCAATGGTAAGCCCCATATACTGTAATATGATTGGCCACTAGTCGACGGGTTTCCATTAAACATCCCAAGGTGGTAGTCTCATGGGCCGGGGATGGTGGTCATGGGACACTATGCCCGAGCCGTCGGCCTACGCTGGTGAGAAGCTCCCATAGTGACCTTGAGCCTATTTAAACCGGCTGATTGTAATTAGACTAATAATAGCTTGACTAATCATGCATACATGGCACAGACCATCGTCTATCAATTTATGTACTTGATGTATGATAGGCATTCGTTATGCGGTACGTGATGTGCTTCGCCAATGGTCAGCCTCTGCATGGGTGACGAGCCCAACTTTCGAAGGGATGACCATCCCCGGGTCAATGATGCATTCACGCATCCATGCATCTAATAAGACTGTATCATGTATTATTTTGTTATGTTTTTTTACCACTATGCTTACCTAATGCAGTGGTGTGTAATCTTGAGGAGAATTCAAACTGAGCTGGTTACTCATCCATCAAATATATAACTATATAGGTAGCACAAGTGGCTTAAGTGACATTCAAGTTCAGACTTGAACAGAAGCAGGGTATAAGTGTCAGGGGTGCAAGGCTGTATCTACCTCGAGAAGCTGCGCAATCTTGTGTCTTCTATTTATATGCATTTTAATATTTTCTCGTGTATTAAGTTATGCAATTCTTGCAGTTGTAAATATAGAGACATTGGTTTGTATAAGTCATTATGGGCAGCCTCTTGTATATTCTAAATGTAAATAAAAAAATTTCTTTATGTTAATTTGTCCATTCTACACTAAACTGCTAACTCTGTAAGATGAAATACATACATATATATACACACACACACATACACACTCGAATTTGACCATCATTTAAGGTTAATACTCGGGTTTTTGGGAAACGAGTCATATACTCAAGTCCTAAAAACACGGGGCATTACAATTCACTAGGACAACACTTATAGATCATTGTGAAATCTGAAGTTCTTCTCAACCCCTTGAAGGTTAGGTTTATGCAGTTGTAAGAAATAGGAAAGGAAAGAAGATAGTTTTCCCTAATGAAGTAGGAATTAACCCGAGATAAAAGGAACCTGGGGTGTGTTATCCTTGATTAAGAGGTGTGTAGTTCCTTACCTAGGATCAGGAAGGAGATTAAATTTGAGAACGGTGGAAAATAAGAAAAACTAGAGCAAGACAAGAAGAAACTATTGATAAAAGGAGAATAGAATCTAAAGAGAGGAATCACTCACCTATTTGTCGATGTCAAGGTAGCTTCAAAATCAAACACCTTGCATATAGTGCTTCTTTGATGTGACTGACATGATGGGAGGTTAGTTGAATTTCCTACAACTAATGAAAAGTTGTAATTCCTAGAAGATTCAGTTAGATGTGTCTTTTAGAGGATTTAGACAATGGTATGACTATATATGTTGAGTCTAATCTCTAAAAAATAAATGAGTTCAAGCACATATTCAAGGTAGTAGTTGGAATCCTCATTAGAGTGTTAACCTCAAGGAAGATGACTTAAAACTCTTTAGTTTAGAGGTTTGGGATGAGGGATATAATCATGTAATCATATTAACCTTATATTGCACCAAAAACTCATCTAAATGCCTAAGAACTAAATCTCATTTATAAGAATTTTAAGTTCAAACGGTAATAAATGGACAAATAACGTGTAAGGCCTGCATCCTAGTCCGTACCGTTCCGTAGACTCCCACAATCCTTCCCATTGAATTTCAATAATCCGCGACCTATAATCGACGTTTGCGCGTAACCCTAAGTCATATCCCATATATCTGAGTCGGTTCAATCCGAAACTTGTACCATTGCGACCGCATCGTCGCCGCAGTTCCAACGCCATGTCTTGCACACCGATCTGATACCCTAGCTAGGAGTTGTGGGTCTGCGTTCAGTTAGAGGAAAACATCATGCGTTGCAAAACCCAAGAGAATCTCTACAACATGTCCCATCAATCAAGTACACATCACCTCATATCAAGTACAAGAGCAACCTCAAAGTCAACTCTCTCTCTCTCTCTCTCTCTCTCTCTCTCTCTCTCTTACACACCCATACATATCAAGTACATCTATCAACTCACATCCATCACTCACAACCATCACCTCTCTCTTATAAGCACCCTTTCCCTCTCTCTTTCTCTTCACATTTTCCAAGCAAGCAAGAAGTGCACGTCTAAGCACTCCAAAGAGAGAAAAGTATGTTGTGTGTGGCCCACTTCCTATTCAAAGATCCATCATCCTAGCCCTTCATTTCTCATCATCTTCCATCAAAGTGAGACACAAGGAGTTCGGCGTTCCATCGGACCAAGAAGATCGAACGGTGGTTGTTCTATAGGTTTAGACTCCATGTTTTGATGATGGGCCAAGTGGGGCCTACCGATTGATGGTATGGATCTCACTTTGGACCCTAGATGTGGCCGATGGCCCATTATGATCCACATGGTCATTCCATGATGGGGCCAATCTCCATGGACCCCATCATGATGTTTACTTTCTTAGTTGAATGAGGGTCATCTAAACCTTCCATTTTGGTGGAGAAGGAATCTCCACCATTGATTTTGATTTCGTGGGCCCACATGTAAAGGGACCCACATGATGAATGTTGTATGCATGTAAGGGAGGGCCCATAGTGTCGTGGTCCCTCCATCGCATGTGTCTCTTTCTTTCTATCTCCCTCTCTCTTTCATTTTTTTGTGATGATGTGGCCGTGTGGCCCACCCGGATGGACCCCACCTTGATGTGTGTCTTATCCACACCATCCAGCCATTTGGTGGCCCACCTGGGCAGCACGTCTGTAGGTGGGGCCCACCTTATATATGTGTTATATGCAAACCATCCGGCATCCAGGGACGCTGGACATGTCCACACGGTGAAGTGTGAACTGACAATGTGGTGTACTGATGCCCAACCTCCCTGGACACACGCTGGAGGTTGGAATGAAAATAAAAATATTAGCTTGATTCAACAAACTTTGGGTGAGCCTCTCATGTAGGCCCCACCTTGATGTATGAATTTAATCCATGTCGTCCACCCTATTTCCGAACTCATTTTAGGAGTTAAGCCAAAAAATGAGGCTAATCCAATTTTCTGGCAGGCCATAGCTTAGAAAACAGTGATTTCTACCGCTCAAATCTATTAGGGCCCACCTTGATGTTTCTACACGCCAAAACATACTGAATATTGGGCTCATTTGGACTGTCTTGAGCCTTGGAATCCAATGGGTAGAGCGGATCCACCTGATGCGGGCCCCACCTACGAAAAACTGCAAGAAAACTAAAAAAAATATATGAGCAGCAGATGCTGCTGCTGCTGGCATCCAGAGGATGCTGCTGCTGCATCCTGCTACGTTGAGTGGTGGGCGTGGGCCCCACCGTGATGTGTATTGATGGGGCCCCTTTTGTTGTGGGGCACCCCAAAAAATTCAACCGTATGCGGAAGTCAAGTGGACCACGCTATAATTAGTGGTGGATTGAACGACTACCATTGAGACCCTCTAGTCCCAGAGGTTTTGGATAAATATAATATTTATTTATTTATTTATTTATTGTCTTTGTGATTTTATTGACAGATTGGACGAAAGATAAATGTTATGGCGGGTCCCACTGATGTATGTATTGTATTCACACCTTCCATCAGTGTGGACCCCCACCATGAGGTATGTGCTTTATCTATGTCGTCCATCTATATGGGGCCCGCTGACAGTTGTGTTGCATCCAAACTGTCCAACCCTTTTGCAAGCTCGTCTTACAGCTTGAGATTAAAAATAAGACAGATCTAGGATCAGGTGGACCACATTACGGAAAAATAGTGGGTTTGAACATCCACCATTAAATCCCTTAGGCTTCCAAGTTTGGACCTATATGATATTTTTTTTCCTCTAAATCTAGGTCTTTGTGACCTTATGAATAGGCTGGATGGGGAATAAACCCTATGGTGGGGCCCACTGGAATTTAAGCGTGGAAATCATTATCACCATGGTTAAATATGGTATGGTCCAGTTGATCTTTTGATATGATTTATTTTTATATAATACTCTATATTGATTTTTAAAAATAGATGAATTCGACTTGACCCATTCGACTCAGCCCATTCAACTCGGCCCATTCGACTTGGCCCATTTGATTCAGGTCATTGATTCGGCCCATTTGATTAGGTGTACTTAGGGCCTATTTGATAAGGCCCGAGTGATATATAAGGCCCGTTGTTGAGGCCCATCTTGATATATATGAGGCCCATGTGATACGACCATTTGATGTATTTGAACCCCTTAGGTCGAGGCCCAATGGGATGTACATAAGGTCTATTGCAATGTGTGATTCCACCATAGTTTATGTGATGATGTTTATGGCGGGCTATGCCTTGGGAGCAATGATGGTTTGACGTCTACATTGTAAGAATAATGTTAGTTAAATGTCTGCATTATGACTCTCCTTAGGGCCCATTGATATGCCCATACTTGTTGTGTGTAGGCCGTCTAGGCCCATCTTCGTTGTAAGGATAGTTCATCACTATATAACATGCTTAGTATAATTTCATGACTCATGTCATACGCATCATATGTATGCTTGATATGAGTAGTGACTGATCATAGCATATGCCATTGGGCAAATTATTTATGGGACTCACTGATAGGAGTTATCCACATGATCGTGCGGTAAACACAGGATTGCTTCATAATTAGATGGTGTGACTCATGCATCTCGCATATATGTCACATGATCATTGTACACCGTGATGACATCAAGGTCGTGGCCTACACAGGCACATCGTGGATGGCCGGATTGGATACCGAAAATATTGGCTCTAGGACTGTGGGCACGTAAGATGTCCTTGAGTGAAAGTTCCAGAATATTTTTGGTACCAGGAGATGCTCCAACGTCTAAACAGAGTAGATACATGAGCACACGAGTGCTGAATACCAGTAGGCCGCGTCTCCCACTGTGTCGTGGTCGGTTGGAAGGGGGTGTGGCCTTATCTACCTGAGTAAGGGGATTGTAAGCTAGGCTGAGTTTGACCAGCTCGCAAATGAGTCCACTATCGACGAGCTAGGTAGGTATTGGCAGACTATTGGTCAGGCTGATAGTGTGGTCTCTTCCACTCCCTGGGCTGTGCGGCTAGGGAGGCGACAGTTAGTGTGGAGTGTACTAGACCCCGGTGATATCCCAGAGAGGAACTGTACTGATATATGTACTTGATGAGGACTGACATGCTTGTATTGCATCTCGCATATGACATTCGGCTATGTAGGCCTTGCATCGCATGGCCATAGTATGGCTGATAGCATTCATGTCTCGCATCGCATAGCCTTAGTATGACTAATGGTATTCATGGACTTACTAGCACTTTTTCGCATTACTCTGATACTGCATACTTGGCACTTGCCTTGTGCACATACTTACACCACCCTCTAAGCTTTCGTAAGCTTATGTACGACCGTTGCGTGCAGGTAACGTTGGATCGCAGCAACACTAAGGCAGGAGCGCACATCAGATCATTTTGGAGCCTTTTAATCACCTTGTATTTCCCTTTTCGCATTGTACTTAAAGTTTTTGATATAGTGGATATGTGGTAATGTAGTTTTGTGACTTGGTTATGCTTGTGGTTATGCTCCATTACAAAAAAAAAAAAAATCATACCGAAATTCCTCCTTGTAGGATCCTAGGATCGGAATCTGGCGTATAAGCGCCGAGAGCCAAGAATGGGGCACCACAAGGTTGTCGGCGCCGGATTCGATGATCGAAAATTTTGTGAGTTCGTTTTCCAAGTTTGGGGCGTGACATAACGACTCTACCGATGCCATCAAGGTAACATTCGATGTCATCGAAGAGTATCTCGATGCCATCAAGTGAAGCTTCGATGTCATTGAATGAGACATCGATGACATCAAGAAAATCAAATTAAATGATCAATTCTTGTTGGACATATCTGACTTCATGTTCGATGTTATCGAGTGGTCTTCGATGCCATCAAAAAAATCAGATAAAAAGTGAATTTCTTGTTGAACATATATGACTTCCCTTCGATGCCATCGAGTGGATCTTTAATACCATCGAAGACCCCTCGAGGTCTACTCGATGGGATCGAGCACCACTCGAAGTCTGTTGTTTTGTGCGTATATTTTTACATCAATTTCTCAGCTCTTTTAGCATTACTTATCATATTCCAATTAGGTTTCTACGGCTAATGGATGATTATTAAGGTTTACCTATTAAGCCAAAATCATCTAAATGTTCAAATATTGTTTTGGGTCAATGGTTAGGGTCACGAAGGCACTTTATTTACATGTTCTTTGTTTCTTGATACTCTTGTATTCTTGTGTCTTCTGTGTTCACGGTTTCCTATGGTGTGGTCCACTTGAGATTTCGATTTATCTCAATTTTAGGCTCATGACCTAAAACGATCTAAAAAAATGGATGGACAGTGTGGATAAAACACATACATCATGGTGGGGTGCACAGAGCATCGTCTAGTAGTTACTGACAGCTGACAGCTGACAGCATCAGTAGGCAATCCAAGTCCGAGTTGTTACTAGTCAGGCCATTCTAGCCGGCCCAGCCTATTTTGATTTTGCCTAGCCAGGCACGGCCCATTGTCTACTAGACGTAAAGATCCACTGAGTTAACACAAGCAAGACCTATGGTTTGACACCAAACCATTGATAGGTCTGCCCCACATAGATAGCAAATGCCCCAAAAGTCTTCCCCATGGTAAGATCCTAGCCATCCAATCCTTGGGCCTTTTATTGGGACCATTGCTCTCTTTTCATGACCATCATCCATACGCAAATTTGGGTTGAAAGTCGAACAGGTTCAACATGACCGACCCGTGACTGACCCGACATTGGGTTGGGCTTAGGCAGGATGTATTGGGTTTGGTTTTGCGCTTGGGCTATAAAAACACCAACCCAATAAAATTTAGGTCGAGCTCGAGTTGAGGTCTCGAGTTAGCCACCCCACCCGAACCCGATTGATATCTAAGTTATAAATTATAATTGAATGCGGATAGTTTGTGCTGAAGGCTCGGGAAATTCTAGTGCCAACGGGTCTCATTGGTCCACGTCATTTGCGATGACTCAAGCTAACAAGATACACTGGATTTCTCTCCCAGATAGATTGCGTGCTACACAACATGACTTTTAAAGAAGGGAAATGGTTTTATGCAGTCGACCTCATGGGAACTTCCCATGAGGTCGAGCTGCGTGGCCCCCACCGTGATGTGTGCCGAACATCTACCCCATCAGTCAGATACAACATTCCATGGTGGGCCTCATGCTTAAAAATCAAGTCAATCTATAACTTTTGTGGGCCACATTACATACAAAAGTCAAGAAGGGTTATCCTCCCATTAAAACATTCATAATCATTTGTTGGGCCCACCGAGGTGTGGTTCACAAATCCAGACCATCTATTCTGTGTGTCCCACTTTGACGAGAGGTTAGACCAAGTTTCAGACGCATCCAAATTTTAGGTGGGCCCCACCAAGTGCTTTTATATGTTTTAGACATATCTTCACATTATTTTAGATGGTATGGCCCACCCGAGTTCCTTGTACGACTGATTTTTGGGATATCCCATCATTTAAAGGGTACCCATCAAATTCACGATGTTGATGTTCGACACGCATCACAGTGGGGCTCACACAACTCGACCTCATGGGAAGTTCCCATGAGCTCGACCACGTAGAACCATTTCCCAATAAGTAATTGTCTTATATATTTATCTTGTTTGTTTAGAAAAAATGAAATTATTTATGATAAATAACTACGTATATAATTAATAAAATCATAGGTACAAAAAAGAAGATTTGTATTGAAATATGATAGACTAATGTAATAACGAAAATATTAGCATGTATCCACCCAACCAACCCGACCAAGCTGGCTTGGGTTGGGCTTGGGTTGAGAACTCACAACCTGAGGTTGGGTTGGGTTGGGTTGGGTTAGGGTTGGGGTATAGGAACCTTAGATTGGGATAGGGTTGAGCACCAACCCGACCCAACCCGCCTGACTTTCAGCCCTAACGCAAATCACTGATGGAGTATAGATTCTTCCGCTATTTGAGATATAGGAGCATCGTTCGTCCAACGGAGACAATTGGATCAGCGAACCGAAGCATCCACTTGTACAAATTGGGTGCATTGGGAAACACGAGGACTGCATGATTCCTCAAGAATCAAATGAACGGTGGGGATTCTCACAAGGAATCAAGTGGGCTTACTACACTGCTAGTAGCATACAACTTGCACTATTATTTTTTCCTGATCCTTATATAAACCCAATCTCATTATCTTGGTCCTCAACAAAATCATCATCGTCATCCTCAGTTAATATATGTCAAAAATCCTGAGCACCACGTGGCAGGCTCTGGAGACAGCACCGTCACGCATGATCACTATCGACCGGAGGCCCACTTCAGAGAAGAGGCTTGAAACCATCCATGAAGAGAGAGTCATGTCCGGCTATGATGGAAAATCTCCTGGCCAGGAAACATTGATGATGGATATTGGAAAGCGGCGTCTCCCAGCAATCCCTGGGTGGGTGGGCCCCTAATTTCCTGTTGGAGATTAGTGGGGAGTTTGATGTAACTTGTAAAAGGAAATAATGAAAATAAATGCTTTATCAATCAAGGCTTCTCTTATTTCTATTGAGGCCCATCCCAAGCCCATGTCTTGGGCCATTTGCGATTGGCAAGCTTGTGGCCTGAAAATTCATAATGGGCCAAAATTTTCAGGCCCCAAATTGGACACTTCTCTCTATTGGATGCTATGTATTATTTCTGTTAATTCATATGTGGCATGGAAGCACGATAGCTGGACCGTTCATCTGGTAGGCCTACAGGTGATGGGCCAAACCACTAATATTCTTGAACGAGCCCAGTAAGGGTCACAGTTTCTTTTGTAAACTTCCATTTGTAATCCTTTAAAGTCCTTCAGTCGGACAGTTAAGATCATCTGATCAGTGCATTTTGCTGCCTTTTATTGGTCTGTCTCCTAAACTATCCAAAGTCAAGGCCTACCACGCGATCTAATGGGCCCACTAATTGAGCTGAGTCCAACTTCCAAATTTATGAGAGATCCAGATTTTTTTAAGGCCCACCTACAACACATGCACTAAGGTAAGCATAAATCCGGCCGTTGAGTTGGGACCGTGATTTAGGGGTGCACACGGTTCGGTTCGGTCCGGTTCTAGGGTGAAACCGGAACCGAGCTGTTTCCAACAGTTCTATGATTTTCGGAACCGGAACCGGACCGTTAGCCCCCTAGAACCGAACCGGAACCGAACCGTTAAAACCGATTTGGTTCCAAATCGGTTCCACGGTTCTGGCCTTTTTATGATCCAGCCCAATTGCGTCTTTTATTTTATAATTTAGCCCATATCCATTCGTGTTGTGATCCATTTGATGAATGATTTAGATATTGTACGAGGTATCCAAAAATACATTTATGGAAACAATCAAATGGTGCATTGTAAACCATAAATCATGAGTCAAATATGGGAAACAATCAAAGGGTTTTTGGTTCGGTTCTAAGTTTGGTTCCATGGTTCAGTTCTGCGGTTCGGATCCACGGTTCGGTTCTACAGATCGGTTCACGGTTCGGTTCGGTTCGGTTCTACATACCCCCAAACCGAGAACCGAACCGATGTAATCAGTTCTTTGATTTTTGGAACCAGAACCGGAACCGGTGCACTCTAGAACCGAACCAAACCGGACCGTTTGGTCGGTTCCGGTCTGGTTCCACGGTTCAATGTGCACTCCTAACCGTGATCTTAATTCTGAGCTGGGTTTTGGCCATAGTTTTAAGACTTGAGCACAACTTGTCTGAGTCAAATTGGACTCAGTCGGACCTGATCCAGTTTGACCCCACAAGTACCGGGACAAGCCAACCCCACTTGGCTGAGTCACCACTCGACTCAAGACTGGACGAGTCAGTGGGAGTCTTTGAATCTTATATCCATGATTCCAGCGGATAGCTCAATTGCAGAATGTCTGAGTTTCGGTTTCAATGTTAATCTAACTGTTATCTCCAATTCGACCGCACCAAAAGCTCTAATCTTACACGTAAGAGTCGTAATGGGTTGGGTTTGGCCTAAGGCCAAACCATTTACTAAACAAGCCAAGAACTCCTATCCATACCCGACTCATGACCCATTACCCTCTGACCCAGCTGACCCGCTTAAAAATTCATGAAGCCCGACCTGACCCATTTAATTGTAAATAGACCAGGCTCGACTGACCAATCCCAACTTGCCACGACCCAGTTTAAGAATGGAATGTTTGGGGAAGGCTATACACACTTAAACCCGTCAGTGGGTACATAAACATATACATATCAGAAATGCCCACGAGCAATTAGTTGTATGCCCAACTACTAGGTAAGTGTGACATCCCATCCGTCCATCATGGTAGCCTTGTAATGAAAATGGGATGCCAACCAGGTCGATCCAACTAAATAATTTCTACACACACATGAGTTTATCTATATTTGTACTCTTTATTTTACTTTTGGGCCTGTATCATTTAACCCTTGTATGGGAGAGTTGTTGTTAACAAATGTCTTAAATATGAGAAAATTCGAATAGCCCAGAGAAAGTTCGGCTGAAAGTCCAGCAACAATGTATTTTGCAATTTTCGAGAAATTTGACCAGTCGAAGGACAGGTTTGACTAGTCGAAGGGCACCATTTGACTAGCCTGAGCTCTGGTTCGACTAGTTGAAGGTTACGCAGACTGCGTAAATTTGAGGCGGCTTCCAGACTATTCCAAGTCGGTGCGAAAGTTGGGATTTCGCAACTATAAATAGGAGTCCCTAGGGCCATTTTAAAGTGATTATAAGGCTTCTTAAAGTTATTCTAAGATATTCCATGGGTTCTAGGGTTTGCAAAGGGTGTAGCAAGGGTGAGATTCAAGGTTGTTTGAATCGGGTAAGTCTTATCTCTTTGTAATTTATGCTTTCATAGTGAAGATCTGTCACTTCATGCCGTGATTTTTTTTTTCCGAAAGGGTTTTCCACGGTAAAAAATTGTGTTTTCTTATGTTTGCTTGATGCTTTTGGATTACTATCCTAGATCCAGCTCTATGTGATTCCACAAAACAATTCCCAACATGTGGTGTCAGAGTAATCGTTGGGACACAGATTTGAATCTGCGGGATTAGCATCAATGGGAAGCACTAGGTATGATATCGAGAAGTATTCAGGAAAAAATAACTTTGAGTTATGAAATATCAAGAGAATCAGTTCCTTAACCAAGCAAGGTGAGAATGGTGCTCTTAAGGAGAGAAAGTGTACTATGACTGATGATGAATGAAATACTCTTGATAAGAAGGCCTTATCCTCAATCCGTTTATGTCTCACGGATGGGGTCTTTTATAATGTTTTGAGGGAGAAAACTGCAGCTGGTTTATGGGCAAAGTTAGAAGATTTTTATGCTAAAAAATCCACTCAGAATCGTCTACACTTGAAGCTACAGTTGTTCACCTTCAAATTGGCAGAGGGTGAAGATGTGGAGGTCCACATCAGTAAATTTAATAAACTAATTTACAAATTGTTGGACATGGAGGAAGTGATCAAATATGAAGATCAGGCATGTATGTTGTTGAATATTCTACCGCCATCATTTGAGTTATTCAGAGACTCATTGTGCACCGAAAATAGAACCCTAAGTGTGGACACCGTTATCTCAACCCTTCAAGGAAAGATTATGAGAAAGATGAACGGTGGCTTGGGGTCATCTTCTGATGCACTGTTTACAAAGATAAGAGATACTGAGCGAGGTACAGGATCTTCAAAACCTAGATCTAAATCCAGGGGCAAAGGAAAACTAAAGTACCAGAACTGTGGGATGAATAGACACATGAAGAAGGATTGCACAAATCCTAAAGCGAAGAAAGAAAACTCAGAGGCTTCTTTCAGGGAGGCTAATGTTGTCACATCTGATGAAGAAACAAATAAAGGTGATGTTCTGCCTGTGTCTATGGTCGGACACTTGTATGACATTCTTATAGATGAGTGGATCCTTGACACAGGAGCATCATATCACATGACTCCTCATCAGAGTTGGTTCGCAGTTACAAGAAATACGATGGTAGACAGGTCTTTATGGGTAATGACAATGCCTGTAATGTTGTGGCTATTGGTACAATGAGCATTAAGATGTTTGATGGGATAGAGCGTACCTTGACTGATATCAAGCACGTTTCTAATATGAAGAAAAGTCTGATTTCTCTAGGTGCACTCGAGGCTATAGGGTACAAGTTCACTGGAATTGATGATGTCATTAAAGTTTCAAAAAGGGCACTCATGGTTATGAGAGCGCAAAGGCACGGAAACCTTTACAGGTTGATCGGGAGCACTTCAGCAGGTGGAGCGGCAACGAGTGCTGCAGATTCCATGTCTGTACGTATGTGTCATGCTCGTCTGGGCCATATAAGCGAGCGGGGCATGAAGGTACTATATGATCGTTGCTTAATTCCAGTTTTTAAGAATTCTGATTTAGATATACGCGAGCATTATATATATGGTAAACAATCTAGATTATCATTTAAATCTGAAAAACATGAATGTAAAGGAATGCTTGATTATGTGCACTCTGACGTATGGGGGACATCGTCGGGGGTTTCCTTGGGGGGGTTGTCATGGTTTGTTTCATTTATTGACGACTACTCCAGGAAAGTTTGTGTTTACTTCATGAAACATAAATCCGAAGTTTTCACCATATTCAAACAATGGAAGGCAATGGTGAAAAAATAGTCAAGACGAAAAATAAAGGTTTTAAGGACTGACAATAGTGGAGAATTCACTTTCACTGAGTTTAATGAATATTGCAAAGATGAAGGGATCATTAGGCACAACATGGTGCGCCACATGCCCGAACAAAATGGTGTGGCTGAGCGGATGAATTAAACTCTCTTAGAGAGGGCCCGATACATGTTAAGTAATGTTGCGTTGGGCAAAGACTTATGGACTGAGACCGTTAATACGGCTTGCTACTTGGTGAACTAATCCCTGTCTTCGGCAATAGAATGTAAAGTTTCAGAGGAAGTATGAAGTGGTCATAAGCTGGACTACTCATATTTACCCATATTTGGTTGTGAGACTTACTCTCATATACCGTCAGTTGAGAGAGATGAGGTAGACCATAAAGGTAAAAAGTACATCTTTGTTAGCTATGGTATTGGTGTGAAAGGTTACAGGTTATTGACAAGATCACACGCAATGTCATCACTAGCCGTGACATCAGATTCGATGAAAGCTCTCTATTCCGCAAGAATGATCAAGAGGAGTAAGAGGAACCGGAAAGGTTGATCGTAGATGTGTAGATTGACATAGATGATACTCAGGCAGAGACAGATGCGCAGATAGAGGTACAGGAGCAGGTGGAGCAGTCACCTGTGAGAAGGAACCCACCATATGATCGCAGGTTACCGGAAAGATACAGGGACGACTATAATATAGCACATGCCCTCATTACAGATGAGGGAGACCCGTCAACTATTCAGAAGGCTCTTGATGAGCCTGATGCAGAAAAGTGGAAGGCAGCTATGGATGATGAGATGGACTCGTTGCACAAAAACCACACATGGGAGCTGATGGAGCTTTCAGTGGGCAGAAAAGCGATCGGAGGCAAGTGGTTATTCAAAAGAAAACAGGATAGATACAAGGTGAGGTTGGTAGCAAGGGGTATATTCAGATAGAAGGAATCGACTTCATAGAGATATTCGCACCGGTGGTTAAGCGAGTATCCATAAGATTCGTGTTGGCGCTAGTTGCCCAATACGATCTCGAACTGGAACAGATGGATGTCAAGACTACATTCCTGCACGGGGAGTTAGAAGAGCAGATCTACATTAAGCAACCAGAGGGCTACGAATTTAAAGGGGCAGAGAAAAAAGTTTGCAGGTTAATGAGGTCGTTGTATGGCCTGAAGCAGTCACCTATGCAATGGTATAAAAAAAATTGATTCTTCATGTTGAATCAGAAATTTACTCGGAGTGAATACAATCACTATGTCTATTACAAGACACTGAGTGATGGTAAATTCATCATCTTAGTATTGTATGTTGATGATATGTTGATCGCCTATCACGATATGTCTGAAATCAATGTACTGAAGACTCAGTTATCAGGTGTAAATGCTATCTTATCTAGCTCCTAGGTTTGTCAAATTTTGTAATGCCAAAATCTCTTGGAATCTGTATCTTGTTTAGCTATTATTATAAAATCAACTTCATGTCATTCTTGCCAAGCTTGTCAACATTCAAGTACAAGATCAAGAAGTTTAAGTACAACATTAAGAAGTTCAAGTACAAGATTAAGAAATTCAAGAACAAAAAGTTTAAGTACTAGATCAAGTCTTCAAGTCTTCAAACTACTTCAAGAGAATGATATATGATGATTCAACTTCACAAGTAAGGTTTGTTTGACCCTATATTGACCTTAAGATAGGTCATATAATTTTCACTTATATCATAAGTCATTTGATAATTTAATAGGTCATTTTTCGACCAATCTTAGTCATGGTTTGACTTGTTTAGACACTGGCTCGACCAATCCAAGAATTTTCTCGACCAGTCTAAGGTTGTTGTGGATTTTTCAAAATTTTCTATTAGACCCTCGACCAGTCTTGGAGACTGCTTGACCAGTCGAGTGAATAGTGCTCAACTAGTCGTGCAGACTCGACTCAAAGTCTAGCAACATTTCTGAGTCCCACTCGACCAGTCAAGTGCAGTACTCGACTAGTCGAGCAAGCCACTTGACCAATCGAACAAGCCACTCGACCAGTCGAGTAGCGATCTTATCTTATCGCACCAGAAATTTTGAAATGTTGTTGGTCCTTCGACCAGTCGAACTGACCACTAGGCCAGTCAAGCAAACAGTATTTTTGCCTATAAATTGAGGACAATTTTCAGAGTTTCATAACTCATTCTAAAGATATTAAAGTCACAACTCTGAGAACTCAGTCCCCATCATTGTGAAGCTATTGTGAGGTATTTATATATTATTTTCATAGCTTTTTTTATTATTCAATTCTTTGATCTCTTAATTCCATTCTATTTGATATTAAAGGGGATTTTTGAATTTAACCCTTTGTGAGATCCGAAAAGTTGAATCCAAAGTAGCCTAAGGTTGGATTTAATTTAAAATTCATTTAGACCTAGAACCTTATCATTTGAGAGATTGAACATTGAACATTCTACGTCTCCAAAGAAGCGGTTCTATTGGGCTACAACAAAGTACTTTCTTCAGATAATTATTATTTCAATTTTCTATATTTGGTTTGTAAGATTGCCAGAAAATCTTTCATTTTTGGTTTTGACTGAGATAGCTAGAAAATCTCAGTGAGTGGGGTTTTTAATTGTAGTAGCCCTTTGAAAACACAATTGTGAAGCTTTTGGGTGAACCTTGGAAAACCTATTTCATAATGAAAGACAATATCCAGTGGGTGAGGATGTTGGGAGTGGAGTAGTTGTGTGACTGTTTTCTAACAGTTGGTGTACACACAAGCAAACCACTATAATTGCTAGAGTTGTGGTGAATGTTTATTATTGTGCATATGTGGTGAATGATTGCAATTTATTTTCTGCACATGTGGTGAATGTTGTAATAGCAGTAGATATGTATTTCTGTTTTATTCTTTATTCCTCTCTATTGGTTTAAGACTGTAATACACAGACCATTCTAGAAATCAGGTTGTCCTACCATAAGCCATTAGTTTTTTGTGTAAGGTTGTCCTTAGAACAACATTTGTATCAACCTCTCAATACTTGTGCATTTGAGGTTGCTATTTATTTTTGCTATTTGGGATTGATAAGTGCTATCTTGTTCTAGTTCTTTCTTATTCTGTGGTATCAGAGCTTAATAGCTCATTTCTTTTGATTTATTTCCTGAGCTAACCGATCTGAGCTTATATCATGTCAAATTTTAATAGCCTTTCAATTACTAGGCTACCACCATTTAATGGCTCTAATTATGCATATTGGAAAGCCAGGATGAGAATTTTTTTGAGATCTATCGATGAAAATGTGTAGCAATCCACAGTGACCAGGTGGAACCCACCTATCATTGAAGTTCTAGGCATTGATGGTATTAAAACTCTTAAAGTTGCACCTTATAATAGTTGGACCACTCTTCAAAAAAATGAGGGCAATGCTAATGTTAGGGCTTTAAATGCAATTACTTGCATACTATCACCAGATGAATTCAAAAGGATTATATCTTATAATACTGCAAAACAAGCCCAGAATATCTTTAAAATGACACACAAGGGTACAACTACTGTCAAGAAATCTAAACTTCAAATCCTCACCACTAGGTTTGAGGAAATACGTATGGAAGAAAGTGAAACATTCATGAACTTCTATACTAAGTTAAATGACATAGTCAACTCAATGTGGGGTCTTGGAGATAACATCTCAGAAAGTAAAGTCTGTGCAAAGATACCGCGCTCATTGCTTGAAAGGTTTAATTCAAAAGTTACTGCTATTCAGGAACTTCGTGATACGGATAACATGCAGGTTGAAGAACTTGTTACTTCTTTACAAACCTACGAGTTAAATTTTAAGGCTCTCAAAGGTGAATCCATAGCCCTAAAATCTTCTAAAGGTATTTCTCATAATTCTAACAATTTTGATTGCGAAAATTCAGAGGATGATATGGCACTTTTAGCCAAGAAGTTTTATAAAATTTTCAAAAGCAAAAAGAGAGTTGATTTTCAAAAACCTTCTGAGAAGAAAAAGGGTAGATCTAAAACTTGGAAATCACTTAAAGACAACCAATGTTTCAACTGCCATGAATACGGGCATTTGGCAAATAAATGTCCAAAGAAGGACAAACCTAAAAGGAAATGTATATTGGCTACATGGGATAAATCATCCTGCTCTGAAGCTTCTTCTGAGTCAGATGATTTGAATCTGAGTCTACTGATGAGGTTAAGGCCTTAATGACTCTAGACAGAGTCACTTCCTCAGAAAGTTGTGATTCAACTTACGATGAAAATCTGAGAAGTGATCTTAAAAATGATGAAGATTTACAAGATGCCTACAATGCCCTATATAGGGAGAGTTGCAAGATAGCTGTAAATTAAAACTTCAAAAAGAAAAAATTTTAAAGCTAAAAGAAAATTTTGATACTCTAGTTTTAAAAAAACGCATCTATCTGATTGTTTTCAAAAAACCAAGTGCGATTTAGATTTCAAAACATCTCAAATTGAAAATCTAAAATCAGAGAATGATAATCTAAAATTAGAAGTCTCTTCTCTCTTGAGTTTGAAGGATACTTGGAGGTATGCCCAGGGTGATCCTAAACTAGAAAGACTCCTAACCGGATGAAAGAAATATGGCGATCGATCTAGTCTGGGCTATGATAAAAATACCCCTCCTAAAAGTAAGTCTACTCCTCCTAAGTTTATTAAAGGAGAATCCTCTAACTCAAAAGGGAAAAGTCTAAATCAAAATAGTTTTAAAAATCCTAAAACCTTTCAGGCTATGAAACCTAAAAAAAATCATATCAACTATAGAAATCAGAATCATAAACCCTTGGCTAAAAAAATTATAGATCTACTTAAGGAGCTTTTAAAATCCAACTCGAATGGTAGAATATGTAACAAGTACAAGTATCGAAAAACAAAAATTGTTCGAAAACCCAAAACTGTAATGAAATGGGTCCCTAAAGTTACTTATTTAGTTGCTCACACTGCTTTCAAGGCTTCAAGTCAATCAAAGTGGTACCTAGACAGTGGATGCTCTAGACATATGATAGGTGATAAAGATTTGTTCACCAACCTCAAAGATATGGCTGATGGTTCAGTCACTTTCGGTGATGGTAGCAATTGCAGAATTGTTGGCCAAGGTACGGTTCAATTCTTTAATCTTCCACCATTTGAGAATGTCTTATTTGTAGAAGGTCTTAAGCATAATCTCTTAAGTATATCACAAATCTGTGATAATAAACATAGTGTCAAATTCAACAATCAAGGTTGTGAAATTTCTAATGAGAATGGTTCTATGATATTGACTGGTCGCAAAACTTCTGAGAACTGTTATATAGTCAATAACTCAAGCTCGTCTAAGTTATCGTGCTATATGGTCCAAACCAATGAATCTGATTTATGGTATAAATGCCTAGGACATGTACACTATCGTAATCTCTATAGACTGAGCAAAGGTGAAGTAATACGTGGTTTACCCAAGTTAAAGAAAATGGATAAAATCTGTGGCTATTGTCAGATTGGAAAACAAACTAGAAGTGCTCACAAGAAAGTGAACTCTAGTGCCACATCCAAACCACTTGAGCTCCTCCACATGGATCTAGTTAGACCTACTATAACAGAGAGTCGAGGCAGTAAGAAGTATATTCTAGTAATTGTTGATGACTTTACTAGGTATACATGAGTAGTTTTCATGAGAGAGAAATCTGAAACTCTCAGTGAAGTGAAAAGGGTACTCAAGCGTATTCAAACTGAGAAGGAATCACCGGTTATTAAAATACAAAGTGATCATAGTTCCGAATTTGACAATAGTAGCTTTGAGAAGTTCTGTAGTGATCACGGGATATCGCATGAATTTTCTACTCCTAAGACACCTCAACAGAATGGGGTTGTTGAAAGAAAAAATCATGTACTTCAAGTGATGACTAATGTTATGTTAAATAGCATAAAACTTCCTAAAAATCTTTGGGCTGAAGCTGTTAACACTGCTTGTTATACTATTAATTGAGTATATACTAGAAAATTGAATAATAAGACTGCATATGAACTGTGGTTCAATAAGAAGCCAACATTCAAATATTTTTAGGTTTTTGGTAGCAAATGCTATATTCTACGTGACCGGAAAATTTTGAGAAAATTCAACACTAAAAGTGATGAAGGTATTTTCCTAGGATATGCTCTAAATAGTCGAGCGTATCGTGTTCTCAATAAGAGGACCGATGTAATTCAGGAATCCATTAATGTTGTCATAGATGATCATCTGAATACATCTACCTATAGTTCAGAAGATGATGAAGTCTCATTATTTGATAAACCAGACTCTTCATCTAGTCAAAATAATGACACTGAACTACGATCAGTTAAAGATCATCCAACTGACCAAATACTTGGGAATCCTCTCACTGGTGTGCGCACTCGTAAACAACTTAAACACATATGTAACTATGTATGCTTCACTTCCCAGATTGAGCCGACCAATGTAAAAGAAGTACTTGCTGATGAAAACTGGATTATAGCTATGCAAGATGAACTTAATCAATTTGTTCGAAATGATGTATGGCATTTGGTTCCTAGACCTGATGATAAACATATAATTGGAACCAAGTGGATCTTTAAAAAATAAGTCTGATGAATTAGGTAACATTATAAGAAATTAAGCGAGACTGGTTGTACAAGGGTACACTCAAATAAAAGCCATCGATTATGATGAAACCTTTGCCCAAGTAGCTCGTCTTGAATCTATTAAACTGTTCATATCCATTGCTTGTTACAAAAAATTTAAAATCTATCAAATGGATGTAAAGAGTGCATTCTTGAACGGTGATCTGCATGAGGACGTATATGTAGAACAGTCTAAGGGTTTTGAAGACCCTAAACATTCTAACAATGTTTCTCATCTGAAAAAGGCACTCTATGGTTTAAAACAAGCTCTCAGGGCATGGTACGAAAAGTTGACTAAGTTTCTACTAAGTCATAACTTTGTAATGGGGAGTGTTGATAAGACATTGTTTGTAAAAAAATATAATGATCACATTCTAATAGTGCAAATATATGTTGATGACATTATCTATGGATCTATTTGTGCTAACATGTCTGTTGAGTTTGCAGAATTAATGAAGTCTAAGTTTGAAATGAGCATGGTAGGAGAATTGAACTATTTTCTAGGTCTGCTGATGGGATATTTATCTCTCAAACCAAGTATACTTTAAACTTAGTGAAAAAATTTAGATTTGAGAGCAGTAAGCACTTCGATACTCGTATGAGTATGACACTTAAACTCTCTAAAAATTCAACAGGTAAAAGTGTATATCCTAAGTTGTATCGCAGTATGATAGGTAGTTTATTATATTTAACTGCGAGCCGACCTGATATTGCATTCAACTTAGGAATCTGTGCTAGATATCAATCGGACTCTAAAGAGTCCCACTTGATTGCTGTAAAGCGCATTTTAAGATATGTTGCAAGTTTAGCCACACTTGGCCTTTGGTATCCTCATGACACTAATGTTCAATTAGCCAGTTATTCGAATGTTGATTAGGTTGCTAATATTGATGACTGCAAGTCTACTAGCGGTGAATGTTTTTATGTCAAGAACTGCTTAGTATCGTGGCATAGCAAGAAACAGAGTTCTATATCTCTTTATATAGCTGAGGCTGAGTATATTGCAACCGATAATGCTTGTACCCAACTTGTGTGGATGAAGAGAATGTTAAGTGATTATGAATTTACGCAAGATACTATGGTTTTATATTGTGACAATTCTAGCAGAATTAATATTCCTAAAAATCCAATTCAGCATTTACGAACTAAGCATATTGACATTAGATATCATTATATTCGTGAATTAGTTGAAGATAAGATTATTTCAGTGGATTATATTTAGACTGAAGATCAACTTGCTGACATTTACAAAGCTGCTTGACAAAAAAAGGTTTGCTAAGTTAAAATTGGATATGGGTATGTGCAATATGAACTAAAATGCTTATGTTTATTTATACAATATTGCATGTTTTTATTTTATTTTATTTTTATAAATTTTTTAAATTTTAAAATATAAAAATATACTAAATTTTTTAGGTGCTCGACCAGTCGGCCCGCTCGGGTTTGGGAGTTTTTATTGCCTAAAAAGCTTTTTCTTTTCATTTGCTTCATCTTCCTAACCAGCCCTAGCACGACCGGTCGAACCCACCTTCGATTCCTCCATGGTTAGTGCATCATTTTCAATTTCCTTGTAGATTTGAGTTCTTTGCACTTCTATTTCCTTGTTTTTATTGTTTATTTCAAGGTTTATGGTGGTTTGTTGGGTTTTTTAGCTAAAAATCTGATTCACTTGAAACTTTTCTTTCCTCTTTTGCAATCCTTGTATTCCTTGTTTTTCTTGTTGCAATGGAGAGTAGAAATTAGAAGAAAAGATCTCGTGGTCTCTCTTCTTCTCGTTCTACTCCTATCACGGTGTGCCATCTTCGGTCACCCGAAGAAGATCCCGAATATGTGCGGGATATTCACTTACACAACGTGATAGTTGAACGGACGGTTAACACTGATCATTTGGCACCTTTTGGTATTATTTCACTCCTTCAATCGGTAGGATGAGATAACATTTTACATTAGGGCGGTCCTGCATACCGTTCCATTGCGCAGGCCATGTTTGCTTGCATTAGTGACTTCTCTACTGAGAATCTAATGTTTACTATTACAACCAGAGAAGGTCCAATTGATGTGGACCGTCACTTAATTTCTAAATTAATGGATCTTCCAGTTAATGATGACAGTATTCTTATTTATTCTCTTGTAGCAAAACTGTTTGAATCTGAGAAAAGAATGCTCACTAGAGTTTTATGCAACATGAATGCGTAATGGAGTTCTGGGAATGCCCTCAGTTCTAAGTTTATGTTACCCAGATACAGGGTTCTCCATCGAATTTTCATTTCTAATGTCTACCCTAGGTCTGGTAACAAGACTAAGCTTACTACTTTCATAGCTCGTATCCTTCATTCTATTATTACTGGTGTCTCTATTTGTCTCCCATCTCTTATCTGTTACATCATTATTCAATTCCGTCTCCATTTAAGTCATAGTGATATACCTTTTGCCTATCTTATGACTACACTAGCCACCCATAGTCTTGTAGCTATGCCTGTTGGAGAAGCTCCCATTAACCATCTACCATTCAACAACTCGAACATAAATAAGATGAATTTGAAGTTGGCTACAGGCCAAGTTGATGTGGGTGCTAAAGGAGCAGTTGAAGCAACTGAAGAGGAGGATGCTTTACCTCTAAATAATGTCAATATGGATGACATATTGGATGAGATTGAGTCTGACTCTGCTACTGATCCTGATTTTCAGCCTTCTGACTTTGATGCGCATTTGCGATCTCTTGAGGAGAAGGTAGAGGGCATGCATGTGTCCTAAGAAACTCAATTTAAATACATGCGAAAATATCTTAGGTGCATTAATAAGGGACTACATCATACAGATCCTTCCATACCTGCTCCTTCCGCTGATTAACATTAGTATTGAATTTCTAATTTGTAATAACTTTTATACTTGGATTTCTCTTGCTCTATATGCTTGGACATGTTTTCTTGTTTTTGTGGACATGTTTTTCATGGTTATCTTGACAATGTTTATGTTATCTTGAACTTCCATCTTACTCTCATTACTCATTGCTCTTATTCTCCTCTTATATTTCCATCATTTCTATGCTCTTTCCTTTGTCTTATTATGGCAAAAAGGGGGAGAATTTGTGTTGGTAGATGTGGAGAATATGTGGAGAAGTGGTTATTTTTGGATCTATATTTGTTCACATACAGGTACTGCAATTCTTCTCTTCTCTTGGATTCTATGGAGTAATGTATTAAGGGAGAGTATTGGTTTACTGATTTTTGCTGACCAGTTTTTAACTAGTGCATGATTCTTTATTGATCTAACTGGTGCATGATTCTTTATTGATCCAACTGGTGCATGATTCCTTAGTTTTGGTTTGTTTTGTCACAAATTTGACAAAGGGGGAGATTGTACATGCTATCTTATCTAGCTCCTAGGTTTGTCAAATTTTATACTGTCAAAACCTCTTAGAATTTGTATCTTGTTTAGCTGTTATTATAAGATCAACTTCATGTCAATCTTGTCAAGCTTGTCTACATTCAAGTACAAGTTCAAGAAGTTCAAGTATAAGATCAAGAAGTTCAAGTACAACATCAAGAAGTTCAAGTGAAAGATCAAGAGGTTCAAGAACAAAAAGTTAAGTAATGGATCAAGTCTTCAAGTCTTCAAACTACTTCAAGAGAATGATATATGATGATTCAACCTCACAAGTAAGGTTTGTTTGACCCTAGATTGACCTTAGGATAGGTCATATAATTTGCACTTATATCATAAGTCATTTAATAATTTAATAGGTCATTTTTCGACTAGTCTTAGCCATGGTTCGACTTGTCCAGACACTGGCTCGACCAGTCTAAGAATTTTCTCGACCAGTCTAAGGTTGTTGTGGCTTTTTCAGAATTTTCTGTTGGACCCTCGACCAGTTGAGTGAACAGTACTCGACCAGTCATGCAGGCTCGACTCAAAGTCCAGCAACATTTCTGTGTCCCACTCGACCAGTCGAGCAAGCCACTCGACCAATCGAGTAACAATCTTATCTTATCGTGCCAAAAATTTTAAAATGTTGTTGGTTCTTCGACCAGTCGAACTGACCGCTAGGCTAGTCGAGCAAACAGTATTTTTGCCTACAAATTAAGGACGATTTTCAGAGTTTCATAACTCATTCCAAAGATATTAAAGTCACAATTCTGAAAACTTAGTCCCCATCATTGTGAAGCTATTGTGAGGTATTTATATATTATTTTAATAGCTTTTTTGGTTATTCAATTCTTTGATGTCTTGATTTCATTCTATTTGATACTAAAGGGGATTTTTGAATTTAACCATTTGTGAGATCTAAGAAGTTGAATCCAAAGTAGCCTAAGGTTGGATTTAATTTAAAATTCATTTAGACCTAGAACCCTATCATTTGAGAGATTGAGCATTGAACATTGAACATTCTACGTCTTTAAAGAAGCAGTTCTACCGGGCTACAACAAAGTACTTTCTTTAGATAAGTATTATTTCAATTTTCTGTATTTGGTTTGTAAGATTGCCAGAAAATATTTCATTTTTGGTTTTGACTGAGATAGCCAGAAAATCTCAGTGAGTGGGGTTTTTAATTGTGCTAGCCCTTTGAAAACACAATTGTGAAGGTTTTGGGTGAACCTTGGAAAACCTATTTCATAGTGAAAGCCAATATCCCGTGGGTGAGGATATTGGGAGTAGAGTAGTTGTGTGGCTATTTTCTAACAATTGGTGTACACACAAGCGAACTAATATAATTGCTGGAGTTCTGGTGAATGATTGTAATTTATTTTCTGTACATATGGTGAATGTTGTAATAGCAGTAGATATTTATTTCTGTTTTATTCTTTATTCCTCTGTATTGGTTTGGGACTTTGATACACAGACCGTTCTAGAAATCAAGTTGTCCTACCATAAGCCATTGGTTTTTGGCGTAAGATTGTCCTTAGAACAACATCTTTATCAACCTCTCAATACTTGTGCATTTGAGGTTGCTATTTATTTCTACTATTTGGGATTGATAAGTGCCATCTTGTTCTAGTGCTTTCTTAATTTCGCTTTTAAATTTTAATTTGGTATAGTCCTATTCAGCGCCCCCCCCCCCCCCCTCTTCCGCAAGGACTCTTAGCTCGGCTTTTTCATCAGGGACATTTGAGATAAAAGATTTAGGGGCTACAAAGAGGGTCCTAGGCATACATATTTATAGAGACAAGAAGAAGAGCAAGCTTTAGGTATCACAGGCAGAATACCTTGAAAAAGTGTTGATTAAGTATGGGATGGACCAGGCAAAGCTAGTGAGCGTTCCCCACGCAGCTCACTTCAAGCTTTCCTCAGAACAATGTCCTAAATCAACTGAGGAAAAGCATGTTATGTCTCATGTGCCTTATTCAAATGTAGTTGGCAGTTTAATGTGTGTCATGGTCTATACGAGACCAGATACTTCACAGGCAGTTGGTGTTGTGAGCAGATACATGTCAAACCCCAGTAAGCAACATTAGGAAGCGGTGAAATGGCTACTTTGATACATTTGAAGTACAAAAGACTATGTCTTAACTTTTGGAAAGACAGGGACAAAGTTGGTAGGGCATGTGGATTCAGACTATGCAGGTAGTATGGATTCTAGAAAGTTGACTTCTAGTTACTCATTTGTTCTAGTGGGTAGAGCAATTAGTTAGATGTCGAAGCTTCAGTCCGTGGTGGCTCTTTCCACAACCGAAGCAGAATATATCTCAGTGATGAAAGTGTTTAAGGAAGATATTTGGTTAAGAGGCATGATAAATCAATTGGAACTTTAGCAGGAGGTCGTGCCGGTTAATTATGATAACGAGAGCGCTATCAATTTGGCTAAAATTTTTGTTTATTACTCACGTACTAAATACATTTATGTTTGTCACCATTTTATCCAACAGGTGCTTAAGGAAGGAGGCGTAACACTGGAGAAAATTCACGCCAACATGAATCCAGCGGACATGCTCACCAAGGTCGTTCTTACAGAAAAGTTCAAGTTCTGTGCAACTTGTCTGGGCTTGGCGATGGCGTAAAAGAAGGATGAAGTGTGCACAAGAAGCATCGATTGGAGATATGAAGCGACGCAAAGATAAGAGAAGAGGGAAATAAGTTATACGCTTGAAGATTAAAAACATGGTGGAGATTATTGTTAACAAATGTTTTAAATCTAAAAAACTTCGACTAGCTCAAAGAAAGTTCCGCTGAAAGTCCAGCAATAATGTATTTTGGAATTTCTGAGAAATTCGACCAGTCGAAGGACAGGTTCGACTAGTCGAACGGCACCCTTCGACTAGCTTGAGCTCTGGTTCAACTAGTCAAAGGTTATGAGAACTGCGCGCGAACTGCGTAAATTTGAGGCGGTTTCTAGACTATTCCAAGTTGATGCGAAAGTTGGAATTTTCCAACTATAAATAGGAATCCCTAGGGCCATTTTAAAGTGATTCTAAGGCTTCTTAAAGTTATTATAAGATATTCCAAGGGTTCTAGGGTTTACAAAGGGTGTAGCAAGGGTGAGATTCGAGGTTGTTCGAATAGGGTAAGTCTTCTCTCTTTGTAATTTCTGCTTTCATAGTGAAGATCTGTCACTTTATGCCATGGTTTTTTCCCGAAAGGATTTTCCACGTTAAATCTTTGTGTTCTCTTGTGTTAGCTTGGTGCTCTTAGATTGCTATCCTAGATCCATCTCTAAGTGATTCCGTAAAACAATTCCCAACATGGGTCAGTTGCGTTGGGTTCAACCCAACGTAATTCATTTCTAGCCTAGACCCGCCGCCCATTTGGCTTGTTCCAAACCCACTTCAAAAAGTGGGTCTCGCCACTTAACCAATCAACCCAACTCATTATCATACCTACTTGGCATATTGTATATTGTCATGTGCGCCTGTGTGAATGGCAGGGCTTCACATGCAAAAGGCTAGATGTTATTTAATACTCTTGGCTGCATGTGAGGTTGACACACAACACTAAAAAATTACATGCAAGGCATGCATCAACTCAAATTAAGCCCCATAAATTATGGAAACCAATGTTGATGAGTCACAGTCGCAAAATTCCTAAACTCTGTTCCCAATGCTGATTTGTTGAAATAGTTCCATTGGACATTTTTATTTTCAACTGCCCATTAAAATTCACCAATCTAATAATCAGTTAAATAAGCATAATTTTTATTCCTGGTCATGCAACACATAACTTAGACAGTTTGATTGAAATACCTCTATTTAATATACGTTGTTGATGCAAAAAACTTTAAGACCTGTAAGAGAAATCACAGAATTTCTAAACTCTATTCCCAATGCTAGTTTGTTGAAATAGTTCCATTGGATATTTTTATTTTCAACTGCCCATTAAAATTCACCAATCTGATAGTCAGTTAAATAAGCATAATTTTTTGTTCCTGGTCATGCAACCCATTACTTGAACGGTTTGATTGAAATAATTCTATTCAATGTACGTTGTTGATGCAGAAATCTTTGAGACCTGCAAGAGAAGACAAAAATGGAGACCCTGGCTACTGCAGGGGACCCTCTAATGCCAAAGTCTGACAGGCAAGATAGGTCTAATAGAACATAAGGTTTTTTAGTGTGTTTTTTGAGTTGGATTGTGCATACCTTTCACCATTAGGGATACTCCTATTTATAGTTGAGGATGAGCGGTGACGTAGAAGGCAATATTTTCTATTTAGTAAGGCATGTTGTAGAGGGATTCATATCCCGAATATATTGTAAGTATCGCTCCAGATCCTCGGCTGAGATCTCGGGTAGATCCGTGTTGCGGTCATCTTTTGAGATCCTCGGTTGGGATCTCGGTAATTACAGTCGAGACTAGGTTATAATCAGCAAAGCGCGTGGTAGGAGGCCGAGCTTGTGAGTTCAATGTGGCCTATAGGTTCATTCCGAATAGTGGTTTGCCGACCTGGATTCTTTGATGAGTTGTGGTCGAGTTTTTAACTTGGTATTGAGCAGATTAGCAACCTACAGACCTGCCCTTGGGAGTCATGTTCAAGCGTCGAGACCGAGCTCATTTCCTTAGTAAAATATAGGCGTAATTAGGGATGACCATCATTTCATCTTGTCGTATGGGGCGGAGTTTTCCTAAGTATGGCAGCTTGGAGGTCTTGCCTCATGCAGGGTCATACCTTGGGAGCCCTTACCAAGGGATGTTCCAAGCAGCATCTCGAAAATAGATGGGACCGTAGAAGTAGGGCTGTACATCGAGCTGAGTCGAGTTGAGCTAGGCCAAGTTCGGCTTGACTCATCCGTGCTATACTCAAGTTTGAGCTCGAGCTCGAGCTCAACATTGAAGCTTGGCTTGTTTGCCAAAGCTTTCAAGTCGATCTCGAGTCGAGCTAGTGGTTCGAGTCGAGTCGAGCTTGTTCATATGTCAACCCAACGCCCAACCCGACCTGACCCAACCCCCACTCCAACCCAAACCCACACCCGACTCAAAAATAAAAAATCAATGGAACTGAAATCATACACATTTATGATATATATATATATATATATATATATCATCAATCATACCTTTGCGGTGGCCGAATGGGTTGAGAGTAGTCGCCGAGTGAGCTGAGACGTGTCAGGTTAGGCGCGGGCTCAGAGTAGTCGCCGAGTGGGCTGAGACGAGTCGGGTTGGGCATGGATCAGGGAGAGAGAGAGAGCGGGGGGGGGGGGGCAGAGAGCTTAGCTCGGGCGGGCATGGGATGGCGACCGGCGGGCTGCGACTAGGGGTGTACATCGACTCAAGCTGGCCTCAGCTCGACTCGGCTCAGCCAGTGGCTGACCTCTGCTCGAACTCGGCTTGGCTCGATCCTCGAGCCTGACTGGCCAGCTCGGCTCGGTTCGGTCAGTAGCTCAGGCTAGTTCGAGCCAAGTTCGCCATTGCAGTATTTTCACAAACACCTGGACTACACCTTTAAAATCTCACTGTATTTGAGAAAGTAGCAATGGTTTTACAGGTATTTTATTAAACACATTCTAAGCAACATAAAAAATCAAGAAAAAAAAAAGTGTTGGTTTCATATACATACCTTCCTTGCCACCAGCCACACCTCTTTGAGTCATTTCATCAAACACTTGGTGAGCAACATCAATATCAAAGTAATCGAGTCACCGAACTGGTTTGATTTGAGTTCGATTCGAGTCGAATTGGGGCCAGCTCAAACTCATTTTCAAGCTCAAAAAATCAGTTCGACTCGGCTTGAACTCAACTTCGAACCGAGTCGAATTGATCTTTTTCAAGTCGAGTCGAGCGAGCTAACCGAGATAGCTCGGTTCGTGTACACCTCTAGCTGCGGCGGGTTGGGTAAGGGAAAGAGAGGGTCAGGTAAAGTCGGTGTTGAGTAGGGTTTTGTTTTATTTATTTATTTATTAAAGTTATATATATATATATATAAAATAATACTTGAGCCCAGTCGAGCTCGAGTTCAAGCTTCGAGTCGAGTCAAGTTGATCTACACCATACTCGAGCTCGGCTCGATTTCAACTCTAGTTTTCAAAAGTGAGCTTGACTCGCCTCAAGTCGACCCTTCAAGCCAAGTCAATCTGAGCTGAATCGAGCTGAGTCGAGCGAGCTTTTTGAGCTAGCTCGACTCGTGTACGACTCTACGTAGAAGGGATCGAAATCTGATAGAAGAACCTTCTGATGGCCGAGCTCGAGAATTAGGTTGTTTCCTTAGCAATGTATTCATTGCTTCCTGGCCATTGAAGAGCTCGTTCATCATGACTGGCGTTGGCCGACCTCGTGACGCGCATAGATGTCCGAATTGACCTCGTCTTATTAATCAGTCCATTTTCACACATAACATACACAATTTCCAAGTAATTTATAAGTGCCTCCCATTCAGCCTAAGTTTTAAAATTTTTCTTTGGCCTAGCCATGCTTAAGTCTTATTGCAAGCCCACATAGTAAACCCTTGGTCCAAGCTCAGCCCAAGCCCATGACAGGCTTTAAAAAAAAAAAAAAAAAAAAAAAAAAAAAAAAAAAAAAGCCCAAGTTGCCCTGAGCAGGACCTACCCTCCATATCCGCGCAAGATCAGGGTTGTTCATCAGGTGCGATCCATCATGCATTATACATAACAAAAGTGTCCTTGAAACTACCTGCTGGCTAATGTGCTTAATTGGGCTAATGGGCTCATTTGCACGCCCATGGACTCAGCTCAGTTAATAAATAGCTAAAAAATTTAGTCCCGGCATGGCCCTTAGGCCTAGCATTCCACCTTGGATCGGTCATCACCTCAAAAATTAAGAGTTTTTTCCTACTATACTCCTCACTTTTAAGCCACCCACCTTCATAGGCACCTCCAAACTTACTTTTCCAAACTAAGTCCCATATGTACGGGCAGACTTTTATCGGACCAAAATGCCCATATTTTATATTTTGCATTCATTTCATGGTGGCACTACCGTCGATCCAATGGTAATGCCGCCCAGACTGTCCAGCGGGCAGCGGTAATCCGAGCAGTATTACCCCCAGGTCTGCAGTGTGTGGAAGCGGATTGGTTGGTGTGTGGATAGCTATTTTATTGACGTCAGCAATGGATCCCATTGACGTCAGCAAGTTGTGGGTCCCATCACTTGAAATAACGCATCTAATAAGGACGCTGATTGCCTACAGGTGGCTACTGACAGTGCTATATGGGCCCAACATGATGTATATCCCTTAACCACGCCATTCATCCAACATGATGATACGCAGGCATACAGAAATTACTCAGAAATTGCATACATGATAGACATCTAAATTAACGGTTCCAATTTAGATGTATCCCCAACCAAAATATTGAACTTATCTGATTATCTGATTATCAGATCAGTGGACATTTATTGGGCAGTTAAAAAATATTCGATGGTCCTGTTTCAACAAGGTGCATTCGTATAAAGCTTCATACATGCCTGAGTGCTACTCTAGTACATTTATCCACAGACCACAGGTTGTTTTCATACGATGGAGGGCCGCATGATATCTCCCATGTGGTGCTTAGTTCCTACCGCCCCGTTGCACACATATCTGAAATCTGGACCATTAATCGGATAGGGAATGCTGTGGCCAAAAACAGGTATAGTAATACACTTATTTTTCTAACCACCCATTTTGCTTCTGCCTGGTCAGCCAATCATCAATATTTTTGGTCAGGGGCATATTCAAAGTCTACCCCCTTCCAGATGAAGGGCTCAGATTTTAACACGTGTGCCACTGGACAATGGGAAGTAGGTACCACATGGGTTAGTATTAAAATGAAGAACTGTCGCACGTAACCACTGGGATGATAGTGCTGTTTCCATATTCAGCCCAGATATCTGGCAACAGTGTTATGTGGCTATCCCAACATGACAATGCTATGTGGGCCCAACAGTGCTATGCGGCTACTAACAGGGATGCCGATTGTCTACAGAAAATTCACCATGAAGTGAAGAAAATTCACTGCGAAGTGAAGCAAATTCACCACGAAGTGAACAAAATTCACCGTGAAGTGAATGAACTTCATCGCAAATTGAGTGAAGTGAATGAAATTCACCGCGAAGTGACTGAACTTCACCGCGAAGTGAAGGAAATTCACCACGAAGTGAATGAACTTCATCATAAATTGAGTGAAGTGAATGGAATGAATGAAATTGACCTCAAATTGATTGAAATTCACAGTGAAGTGAATGAAATTGACTGCGAAGTGAATGAAATTCGCCGCAAACTGATTGAAATTGACCACGAAGTAAATGAAATTCACCGTGAACTGATTGAAATTGACCTTGAAGTGAATGAAATTGACCACGAAGTGACCGAAATTAACCGTGAACATCGTGAAATTGACCGACGACAAAGTGAAATTGACTAACAACGAAGTGAATGAAATTGACTGCGAAGTCAATGAAATTCACTGCAAACTGATTGAAATTGACCGCGAAGTAAATGAAATTGACTACAAAGTGAATGAAATTGACTGCGAAGTGAATGAAATTCACTACAAACTGATTGAAATTGACTGCGAAGTAAGCAAAATTCACCGCGAAGGTTAATAGAGTATCAAAGCTTCTCTTCTAAAAATAGACCAGTTGTGGTCCATCTTAGAAAGCAGAGAATCTCTAGGTGGTGATGTTTTGTTTATCAATGTACACCATCTTATTGTTCATGAAAAGAAAAATAGTACTGATTGGTCCACCTAGCTGTGGACCACCATAATCAAAGATCCACTGCAAGGGCTATTTTCTTCAATCTCACGTGCACCTTTCTTACAAGTGGGCCAATGATCATTGATCATAGACCATTTGAGGGCCCAGATGGACCATTCTCCACAAATCCCCCAGTTGGAAAGTTAGTTGTCAGAAACCTAATGCATTTTATTCTATGAAAAACTTTGATACTCTGGCCATGTGGTGGATGATATGCAGGCACTTAAAAATTACTTCAAAGTGATCTCAACGCAAGATATACTTAATGGAATTTGATTAGGGAATCCTTGACGAGTAGTAATTTGTCCATTTCTCCAATTGAAATTTGGATAATTTCTCCAACTAGGATTATATGTATTGGAGATGAGTCCATTGAAAGGCCTTTGGTAATTATTCATGGCATTAAATTGCTCATTCAATGCCTCTTGAAAAGCAAGTATTGTTGGGAATTTTCATTTGTGTGAATGTTGCAAGCACAAATACCGCAAACAATTTTCTTAACCTTATCCTTCTTTAGTTCTATGGCCTCGAATTTCCTTATGAGATTAGCTACTTTAGCATTGATATCATCATCCTCTTTCAGAAGGTATATTCCACCCCTCTCCTTTGATTGAGTGGGCCTAGAGGTGGTGCTCGATTTTAGGGAGACGTTCCATGATTGTGCGTTTTCAGCAAGTCTGTCCAAATAATTCCATACATCATCAACATTTTTCTTCATGAATTCCCCATTACACATTGTCTCAACCAATTAGCTCATTGAGGATGTCAGTCCATCATAGAAAAAGTGTGTAATGCGCTACATTTCAAAACCATGTTGTTGGCATGAGCTGACAAGATCCTTGAACCGCTCCCAACATTGGAAGAATGTTTCATCTTCCTTTTGGGCGAAGTTCATGATTGACTTTCTGAGGATGTTTGTTTTATGGAATGGGAAAATTTTCTTTATGAACTTCCTTGTCATATCGTTCCATCTACCAATAGATCGAGGACGTAGGGAATGCAACCACGTCTTAGCTTTCTCTTTCAAAGAAAAGGGAAAGAGTTTCAGCCTGACCATGTCATTAGACACATTAGGAAAATATAAAGTGGTTATGATCTCATCAAACTCTTTCAAGTGTAAATATGAATTTTTAGATTCAAGTCCATGGAATTTTATAAGATATGTCTCGTATTTTATGAAAAAATCATGCATGAGGGCGTGCTCATCCTCGTCGGTTGTAACTCGTAAAGTACGAGGCGGGTGGTCCTTGATGCACCTCATTCTCATCCTGGATTTCCTCAACCCTATGTTGAGGTGGATTTGGAGGTTGACTTTCAGCTATAACTTCACTTAACTCTGTGGATCTCGAGTGGTGTCTAATCATGTAATAGATAGATAACCCCTCAACCAATCCCCCTTCACTCAAGAGACGTCGAGTGTTGTCACGGACCCATTTGAGCATGAAACACTCTCAGCCCTCAATTTCAGAATCTAACTAAACCTAAAAGGAAAGAGGGGAATAGAAATCTATAAATAAAAAGTGAGAGAATTATAAAGAAGTTATCAAATTAGAAGTTGCTATATTGGGATCTTGCAAAAGAAAAAGGAAACAAATTAGTTTTTTTAAATGAAAAAGTAAAGAAAACTAGTTTCTAAAAACAAATTAAGAAAGTTTCTTTTATATTTATATATATATATATATATATATATATATATATATATATATATATATATAAAGCAAATTAGTTTCTAAAACAGATTGGGAAAGGAAATTAGTTTCTAAAAATAGATTAGGAAAGTTTCTAAACCTAGAAATAGAAAGCTAAGTTAGTTTCTAAAATAATTCAGAAAAACCCTAACATAAAAATAGAAAGTAAACAAACCCTAATCTTAACCTAATTCCAAAACTAGTTAATCTCAGAAAAATGCAACCGTTAGTCCCTGGCAATGGTACTAAAAGCTTGTTCACAACCCCAAGTGTAGGGTCACGATGTAGTAATAATCTCCGTAAGACTGAGGTCGAATCCATGGAGACTAATCTCATGTGTATTCTGAAAGTAACTAGAATCAAAACTTTAAGAAGATATAAATCTAAAGTACGAATAAAAGGAAGTAATTGTGAAGTGTTTAATTAGAAACTTAAGAATTCAAAGGTGGGAACTAGGGTTTCCAAGGATCCACTTGTAGCAATCAGTGTGATTCCTTACTTGATTCAAATAACATGATTGGAATTGGAGTCTTATCTAATCTAATTGGAAGATATAGCAATTAAGATCAAATCTAAACTTCCTTTGACCTAATTCTCAAAAGAAGAGTATTATGATAATTAGCAGAGATTCCATCACCAAACCATGCCCATGAGACAATGGCAAACAACAGAATTTACCAATCCCATAATCTCAAAATAGGAAAGGAAGATACTCAAAGCTATTGCAGATCTACTGTGATTTAAGTCACAATAAATCATTAAAAAGTGAAAGTATCCCTTAATATATCAAACTAGAATCAAAGTAAGTTTAACATAAACATGAATCAAAGCAATAAAAATATCCCATCATGCTACAAGCTTCACCTCTAAGCCCTAGCTAAGAGGTTTAGCCAGCCATAGACATGATTAGATCTAAAACCCTAGAAGAAAACATGAAAACTAAGGAAGAAAGGAAGAAAAACGCTTGGCGATGGCTCTCCATCCTTGTGCTTTGCTCCTCCAAGCCTTAAATGATCCCCATGGATGCATTAGGGACCCCTATTTATAGGTGAGCAACACCTCCTTTCGCACCGACTTAGAAGAATCTAGAAACTGCCTCAAATTTACGCAGTTTGTGTAAAATCTGTGTAATAGCTTCGATGCATCGAAGGTCTTTCGATATTATCAAAACTAGTCCAAAACTGTCTAGCAAGTATGACTTAAAAATCCTGCAATTCTTTATTCCACCTTCGATATATCTAAGTACCTTCAATATGATCTTCGATGCATCTAAGTACCTTTGATATGATCGAAGGTGATTTTGGCTGTTTTCCAGAATTAGACTTTTCTGGTCCCGGAATCTGTTTTTAAAACAATTTTTAGGATTCCTTTTCTTCACTTCAAGTCTTCGATTCTCTTCCTTCATCACTTGGTTTCCTTGGATCTTTGGCAGTGAATTCTTCAATCTTGGTCTCCTAAGATTCATCCCTTGCCTTGGTGATCTTTGAGCATCAAATCCATGTTTTTAGCACCTTTTCCAATCCAAGCTCTTAAATTCACCTTGCAACACAAACATGAGTAAAATAGGACATTAAGCAGTATCATATTTATAAAATCAAGATATAAATGGGAAAAATATGCAAATATTTGACCCTCGACACATAGTCAGACGCATCACACATAAGTTCAAAAGGAATGCTCCAATCAGGTGGCTGCATGATAGGTGTAGCAGTCAACATGCCCTTGAGCTTAGAGAAAGTTTCTTGGCATTTCTCAGTCCACTCATATGGTATATCCTTTTGAAGTAGATTACATAAAGGACGAGAGAGGTGACTAAAGTCCTTTATCAATCTTCTATAAAACCCAACGTGTCCTAAGAAGGATCACACCTCTTGTATGTTCTTAGGAGGAGGTAGGGTAGAGATAAGATCGATTTTAGCTTTATCTACCTCAATTCCCTTAGATGAGATGATATGTCCAAGAATAATTCCCTTACAAACCATGAAATGACACTTCTCCCGATTTACTACCAGATTCTTTTCCTCACATCGCTTTTAGCACACATTAAAGATTCTCCAAACAATCACTAAAGGATGGACCAAAGACAAAGAAGTCGTCCATGAAGACCTCTAGATATTGCCCCACCATGCCAGAAAAAATACTCATCATGCATCGCTAAAAAGTGGCAGGGGCATTACACTATCCGAATGGCATCCTTCGGTAAGTAAAGGTGCCAAAGGGGCATGTAAATGAAGTCTTTTCTTGATCTTCAAGGGCTATCTCTATATAGTTCTAGCCCGAATACCCATCAAGGAAGCAATAGTACGAGTGACTAGCTAGCCTCTTCAAAATTTGATTAATGAAGGGCAATGGAAAGTGGTCCTTCCTCGTGACGGTATTCAATTTCTTGTAGTCAATGCATATTCTCCAACCAGTAGTAACTCTAGTTGGCATGAGTTCATTATTAGCATTGGCTACGATAGTGATTCTTGACTTCTTAGGAATCACCTGAGTTGGACTCACCTATTGACTATCGGATTTAGGGTATATGATACCTACATCTAATAGTTTAAGTACCTCGGCCTTAACCACTTCCTTTATGTTTAGATTTAATCTACGTTGTGGTTGTCAGGAGGTCTTCGCATTATCCTCTAGATAAATGCGGTGAGTACAAATCAAAGTATAATTCCCTTGAGGTCCAGAATCGACCATCCAAGGGCTTCTTTGTGCTCAATATATAGTCGGTTGTAACAACATATGTGATATAACACATATGGTCTTCACAGGCATATGGTAAATTCCAGTCTAATGTTCAATTCTCAATTTATTATAATGCTTATCATAGAGTACCTTAATGTTTAATATAAATTCTCAATCTTAATTACCATATAAACACGATTATATGGGCAAACACATATAAAGTCAGTTTACCATGCCTATGCAAATGAGTAAACCATCGGTAAGTATTAGAACAAGCCTGTGCAAATGACCTAGGTAAGCCTGTGATATGAAGACTCTCTAAGTGTAGATGTGGAATATTAGCTTGGTATTACCCATCGGGAATTACCTAATCCATCACCTTCTCAGGCCAAGGAGTCTCCATCATCTCCAGCCCAACCTTCGCGCAAGAATTTCAAAATGACCGCTATGCACCCTGCCTACATCAAGGAGCCGGTGTTGCCCACTTTCGATTTCACCGAACGCATCAACACGCTTCCATCCCCCATCCACAGAGCCATCGCGACGGGAGACCTTGAAAGACCTCTCAAACAAGGTCGTGAGTACGACTGGGAGCAGTGGCTGAAGTCAATAGCACATCATCAGACTATTAGCCAAAAGCCTACCACCAGGGAAGATACTCCACCCCCCTCTTGACTGAAGAAGAATTGCTGGAACAAGGCTCAAGAATTTCAAGAGAAAATCAAGGAGCACAAATCGGAAGAAATTGCACAACTCTTGGGAGTCAGTCCGCGCGATCGAGGGTGTCATAAAATTTGACAACCCTTACAAGCAGGGTATCATGGTGATTCCAGTCAGCGTTCATCGTCACCATTCCATGCTGAATTGTGAGGCCAGGGATCATCTGGATGGAGAAAGGCTAGCCTATACGGAGTCTTGGTCGTTCAGAGAGCCAAGGTTACTGGAAGGCATTCTCAACCAACGAAACCGAGACAACAAATCGGTGACATTCACTTTATGATCTTCCTCACCCCATCCTACAATCCTCACATCTTATATCCGACCTGTTTTTACGAGACGCTCCAGCAGCGTTTCAGTGACCGTCGCCTCATTTGGAGCCCTGAAGAGTTCAAAACAAGGGGTCTTTTGACTCCTCGCAATTATTACTCTGAATAGGCCACAGCAATTCTCGTGAAGCATGTGGTGATTTTGTCCAAGATCGACATCTACACCGCGATCGAAGCAACATCATATCCTTTTTATAAGGAATCCTCCATTCCTAAGGCTTTTCTCAACTATTGGTGCTCTTCTACCGATTCTTTCCACCTTCCCGAAGGCGAAATGAACATTACACTCTGGGATATTCATAGGATCACCGGTCTCCCAATAACCAGAAAATTCTTCGATGAATGTCCCCACCAACGATGAACTAGCCTTTGTTTCTTAGCCTGACCGTATCGCCTCCATCTCGGAAACAACCACTGAACTCTTTAAGGAGATGTCCAAGTTTCCAAATATCCACAAGATTCACCCTATGCAATGGCTAGCCCATTTTAACGGAGCTCTTCGGTAATCTTCCTTCTATTCAAATTAATGTTCTTATTATGCCTTGATACATAATCTCGATCTCACTTGCTTCTCCTTTACTTCCAGGTTTAACGGTAACCACTCACGAGAGCTGGAACATCTTCGTAAGGGTATAAAAGATCGCGCCGAGTATTCTGTTTATGGGGAGCTTGCAGCATTTATCGCTTACTAGCTGAGCATAGTGGTTTTTCCTAGCTCTAAGTCAACAGATGTCATCCGCCCCTCACTGTTTGTAGTAGCCGGCGCTATGGCCGAAGGAGTCAAATACTCCCTTGCTCCTGCTCTGTGCTCAATTTATAGAGGTTTCGGAGAGATCGCTTCTCACATAAAAAGTCCCTCCGTTGGCTCTGCTTCTACCTATATGTCATGGCATTATTTCCTCGGCTAGCTTGGCGTTTATTTTCCTTGGACCTTCGAAGTGCCAGAGAAAGCTTACATTCATCCTTATTAGATTCCTCTCTAGTTCATTCAAAAAAGAGTCATGGCGAAGAGGTCTTATGACTTGGTGAAAGATGTCATCTCCTCCAACGCCAAGATTAATTATTTTCATTTCTCTCTGCCTCGCTACACAACGGATACAGATAAGTCAGACACAGAATCACTCACTTCGGGAGCAAGGTCATTCTTTCTGTCAATTAGATCATGCAGTCTCTCGTTGAGGGAGGGAACAAAATTCTGGAGAGAACCGTACTATCCCAGTCATTTTGCTCGTCAATTTAGCTTTGATCAGGCAGTTCTCGAAGACTATGGACTTGTAACTCGAAGAATGCGAAGTTATGGTACTGGCTCATTTAATTGGGCGATGGTTTAGAAGCAACCGTTAGGCCGAGCTAATTCTTCTTTCATCATCTCAAGCTGTGACCGTATTCCTTGGGCTTCATATAACCACATGAGATGGTGGGTTCACCAATCATATTTGGTAAGGAAAGGTTTGCTAGTAGCTAAGCTCATGTGGTTTCCACCACCCAAACTTAGGGGTCGCACAATTGAAGAGGGAGTAAGCTTTATAGCGAAGACCAGTCATGCTCCTTTTGCTGGTCATCATTGCGTCAAAATATCCGTAGATGAACCTATCTGTGAGAAGAAGCCTGACAATACTCTTGAAGGGTGGATAGCTTACGGTGTCATTCGTGAATTTGAAAAAGTTCCTCTCCACAGTTCAAGAAGAGAAGAAGTCACAGAAGTTGCTTCCCCCTTGCCAGAGAACGTTGTCAATCTTCAAGACCAGTCAACCTCTTCTACTCATCTTCAATGTCAGTCGACCTCTTCTCCTGCCCCCAGGACTGTCCATCCTAGTCCTTCTTCGCCAATGACAAGATCTCGAACGCGTGCCCAAGCTTCTTCCCAAGAAGGGGTCATTGCCTCTGCTTCTCCGGTCTTAGCCAATGCAGATCCTCAACCGGAAAGCAACCAGTCTCTTCTTTCTAAAGGGAAACAAGTTGTTATTGAAGAATCCAGTAAAGGAGATTCAGAAAGTGAAGGTTCATCTTCTTCGTCTGGAAATACTGTTTCTGATCCATGGGCAATTTGAGGGAAGAGATGTGGGCGCTTGCCAAAATAGGAAATTTGAGGAGGCTTTGGATTTGTTCAAAGCAATGGAGGTTGAACGATTGGAGCCAGATTCCACCATTATGGTGAGTATAATCAATGCCTACACAGGTCTGGAAAGTGCAAAGTTGGGGTTTCAGATCCATGGGCACATTATTTAGAGTGGAAACGGATTGGATGTTTATATCAATTGTGCTTTGATAGATATGTATGCGAAATTTGGGTTACCAGAGTTGGCTGGAATTGTGTTTTCCAGCATGACGTATAAGAATCTTGTGGCTTGGAATTCAATTATCTCTTGCTATGCACAGAATAGCTATCCGGCCTTAGCCGTCAATCCTTTTTTGGAAATTTCACATCACAGTTTGATTCCTGAAATATAATCGCTTATATCAAGGGAACCCTGATCGCTTATATTTGCTCCATGTATCTAATAAATAATGTACTCGCAGAACTGTCAGATAGCTTACCACTGCTAATATAAATCATAATTACGTAGTTTATAAATGAAAATCATTATGACATAATAGTCCAGTGCAATATATTCACAGGGTAAGAGATAAACCTTATGATATATTTTAGCTGAGTAAATATTGATCTCTATGATAAATAATTGACTCCATAACCCATAACCATAAACTCTGCAATGAAACCCCCTATTAGTGTGTATAGATACCGTTCGCTCATGTTCGCATAAATAGATACAAAGTGAAACTTTTGCAGTTAAAATATTAGACACCTTGAAACGCTAAATCGTAAATGATTAGGTCTTACGGAACTGGACGGTGGGAAAAAAATAAATATCAGCTTGATTAACTTTTGCGCCCAAAAAGTTTCTAATGGTGGTCTTTCCTAAATAAGGGAATGATTTGTGTTATATTACACTTATTTAAATTCAGGAATAATATATAAATAATATATACGTTATATCGTATTTGTAACATGTTATATTACGTATGTTATATATTGCCATAAATTTCATTGTATTGATAGCTCACCAATAACATGTTTTCACAATTTAATTCTACATATGTAATAACCGTAGGTTTGGGGTTCTATGATTAGGTTTTGAACATGTTCCTATAATTACACGGCTACTATGAGTCATCTGAAGGTAATTTTAACTAAGAGGGAGATCAGCACTATACTCAACTATTTATATTAGTGGATATGCAATGATGATGTTGCATTTGTGATTTGGGTAAACTTGTGGTTATGCTTCTTATGAGACAAATGTACGTTGGAAAATCCTCCTTGAAAGATCCTAGGATCGGAACCTGGCGTATGGGCACTGCGACCCGAGAATGTAGTACTACGGAGGCTGTCGGCACCAGATTC
This sequence comes from Magnolia sinica, assembly GCF_029962835.1. NCBI lineage: Eukaryota > Viridiplantae > Streptophyta > Magnoliopsida > Magnoliales > Magnoliaceae > Magnolia > Magnolia sinica. The sequence continues at coordinate 27,679,820 of NC_080591.1, read as the reverse complement.
GGCGATCAGGATTCCTGTGAGTCCGATTTTCGTATTTGGGGCGTGACAGCTAAAAAGGCAAACATCCTATTCTGCCGTTCACAGAGGGTAATAGACCCTCCAGCAGAGAGGTAGGTGGTGTCAGAGGAGGCGTTGGATTCACCTCCTGAGCGTGTGGCCGTTGAAGGCCCCTCTAGTCGTTCCGATCCTGAGGAAGGCAATTTTGAGTATATATAGTCTCAAGGGTTTAAGTGAATTAATTTGTATAATATGGATATATATCATTTATAGCTTAATTTGTAATTTATATATGATATGTTACAACATGTTATGGTATTACCGCAACATGTAATAAGTTATTGACCCATGTCCTAGCATTGTATTATAATATGTAAAGCTATGTTTACTGTGTTTTTCTATTAAGCTAAAATTATACAGTTCACGATTTATGTTTACCATATATGTATTAGATTAAAGTAGAATATCGCAAATTACTTATTGTACCATTAACGGATAATCTGTGTCCGTGATGGTGATATAAACATGTGGATTGGTTATTGGTAACATATATTACCATATTATAATCTATGGCTACTATATTATTTCCTTAAAAATAGTATTTGACTATAATATCGTCCATCTCCAAATAAAATCTTAGATAAATATCGGGGCTCCCTAAGGCGAACTAAATTTGCGATAGTTATATATAGATTATAAGAATGAAGTTTTAATACATAAATTGATATCTTGGTACATATTATAATATTTGAAATATATGACCTATGAACTAAATTTGTTAATATAGAATAAAAGATATATTTGCAAATACGGTATTTTTATATGATTACATGATCGCTGGGGAATTAGGCATTATTATGTATAACCGGTAATTGCTATACATATAGGATTATGTCATATACTGATATATCACTGTGATAGTAATATAATATATAACGGTATTCACAGTGCTCATATCATAATGCCAAGTATTTAAACTCAGAGGGATTAGTTCGCAATATTGATTATGCATCGATGCCATCTTTACTCAATAAGTAAAGATAAATCTCAATATTCGATGTGCATACGGCATTTTAACCTCAATCAATAATTCGGAATAGTTATGCATTGATATTAATAACATGTAGATTTAATACAAAAGTGGTCTTATATACTGAGGCGATGGGTCTGTGACATAGACATTGAACATCTCGTAACTCTGGTCTTTTGTAATCAAGGGAATATGCATATGTATAGTCTGATTACCAAATGCATCAAGGTTATAATAATAATAAACATATAATTTTAGCCCAATATATGATAAAGTAATATATGGCACATCTGGATATATCAATGTCTTACGCGGAATTTGGTATCCTTCTATCATGTCATATTACACAACAACCAGGAATAAATGTCTTTGAAAGGTCAATATTCTATGCATTGAAGGTTTGCTTACTATCGTACCATTTAGATAATATTAATTGCAAGATCATGACTATCAGTTGTCTGAATATTATTTATCAAGACCTCACAACTTTGAGAAACAATACTTGCTGCAGATTATGGAAATGCGATAGCATCTTTATGTTTAACCAAATCTTTGAATGACCAGAACCACAAATGCAATCTATCAGATTTTATTCTTCCAACTCTTCATGTTAAAAAGCTAGGTCACTACTGATGGGGACATCACGCACACACGAGCACTCACGCCGCCCCCCCTACGCACGTACGTACGTAGAAGGAGGACCTCACCATCGATCTGGCTCAATGACGACGTCCAGGGAGGGCCTCCTAACTAGAAGTTAAGTTTTGGTTCAGAAAAGTGGTCCGATAGTCAAGAAAAGCCCACCATGGGATCTCATGATCGTGGCCCATTCGGCGAATTGGTTTTATATTTTAGGTTTTGCTTATTGTTATTATTTAAAACATCGTGAACGCTTTAGATTTCCTTGTTTGGTTTTTATTTTAGTTTACTTCATCGCCAAGTAATAGGTGTCGCACATGGTGCGAGTTTTTAGGTATAGGGTTCTCCCTATAAATAGGCACCCATTGTAGTTCTTTTCATTCATTGAAGTTAATAAAAAAATTCCTGTTTTATTTTTCTGCTCTCTTCGTGAGTTATGGAAGAATTCAAAAGTGGGTGCGAAGCCCTCCCTTTTCGAAGGGCTAACTACCGTGGTGCGAAGCCACATCGATCCCGATTCACCCCCATTCTCCATCATCTTTTTTTTCATCTTCCCCCACCATCCGTACTTCGAATTCGTCCTTTTGTTGCATCAAATTTCTTCATTACAGCAAATTTTCAGATTTCGGCCCACAGGCGAGTTGAAACTTCGGTGGAGCACCATGCACAAACCGTACATCGGATCGAGCTGAGATTTGGGGGTTTTGGAGACCATCTCTAGCCAACTAGGGCCAAGGTGGCCTTTTTCTAAATAGTAAGCCCCACACACATGCGGCCGGGATCACACGCACGTCCGTTTGGCCATTGTTTCTGTCCACACGCAGGATCGTCTTTTGGCTCAAATTTTTATCCTCTTTTATCCTATCATAGCCATTTTTCATGAATCCTAGCCCTAGATTACGTTTTTCCTAAATTATTTGTCAATTTTCTTACCCTAGGGTTCCCCGAATTGGAATTTCTGAATCCCTTGGATTAGGGACTGATTACTATGCATGCGTGGATGATTATTTCTTATCTTTGAGTATTGTTTGGTTTATAATTTTTATTGATCCAGCTCTATCATGTGTAGGCCTGGACCCGCATAGATTCCCCTTAATTGAATGTTTGGACTTTCATGTGGGATATGGAATTTGTGTAATTGTTTCTGAACTAACATGATCTTAAGCCTGAAATCTCGCATATCATAATTAATTTTCATGTCCTGCATCAAATTTGGTATCAGAGCCTAGGGTTCTTGTAGGGGAATTCATTACATGTTTAGGGTTTGGTTGTTTATGTCCATTACGCATCAATTCTTATCATATATGGCTATTTAGAGGTCCATAAACCCTTAAATAAGCTGCTGAAATTTTCTGTTATCCCCTTATTTGAATTATTTTAGAAATTAACTTAGTTTTCTATTTCTAGGTTTAGAAACTTTCCTTTTCTGCTTTTTTATAAACTACTTTTTTAGAAACTTTCTTAATCTGTTTTTAGAAACTAATTTCCTTTCCTTTTTCTTTTTTAGAAACTAATTTACTTTCCTTTTTCTTTTTTAGAAACTAACTTACTTTCTATTTTTAGCAACTTTTCTTTTTTCTTTTTCTTTAGAAACTAGGTTGTTTTTTTTAGAACTTTTCAAATTTGTTTTTTTTTAGAAGCTTTCCTAATTTGTTTCTTTACAAACTTTCCTTTTTTCGTTTTTTAGAAACTAGGTTGATTCTTTTTTAAAATAAAAAATAAAAAATAAAATCTCTTATATTTTGACAACTATATTGCTGAATTTTGGTTGGCACCCTACACTAAACATGGAACAATTGCAAAAGTCCCTAAACAAGTTGTCCCAGAAGTTGGAGTTTATGATTAAGCGCTTGGAAATGGACTAATGCTTTGAGCATCTTGATGAACGCATTGTCCGACTAAAGACCATCACCAGGACAAACCCCACCATTGGGGTAGATGTTCAATCTCAGGCAAGTGGCCTGAAGGATAGACCAATGAATGGAGTTGGCCAAGGAATCAGTTATGGGCGTGCACCCTTGTACCACCTCATGAGGGACATCAAGACCACTATTTTGAGGGGTACAACATGTGCAACCTTGTGACTGGAGAAAGTGCACCAGATGTCAGTGTAGAGTTACCCACTGAGGTCATTCTGGTAATTGATGATTTTCGTAATGTTTGTCCTGATGATCTACCGGATGAATCCCCTAGGAGGGATATACAGCACACCAGAACATGGGACACCATAATACCTACAACCGAGTTTACGTTGAATAATTTTGTCCATAGGTCCACAGGTCTTAGTCCTCGTGAAGTCGTTACTGATTATAAACCTAGGAAACTTATTGATCTTGTCCCTATGTCACTGTCCAATAGGCCGTTAGAGTCTGCAGAATCTTTTACACATCACATTCATTCATGGCATCAAGAAATCAGGCAGAAGATCATGACTAATAATGAACATTACACATTTTCTACAGACCAATATAAATGTTTCAAAGGATTCAATATCGGGGACTCTATAATGGTCTGCATCAGGCCCAAGCGGTATCCTTCGAGGGTCGTTCGTAAGTTACACGTGTGTAGCGCTGGACCCATTAAAATTATAAAACGAAACGGTCTCAATGTGTATGAGGTAGATCTTCCACCTTCCATGAGAATTAGTTTCACATCCGATGTGGAGGATTTAGTTACTTTTCAAGGATCTACTGATACTTTGTCCGGCCCTTTGCCCACCCATCATGATTCCCCATATTTATCCATTGAACCATGGCCCCTTCCCAACTCATTTTCCTAGCCTCTACCTCCCATATCTACTTTTCCTAACATTTCTTCCCAGCTTCTACCTCCCACACATACCCTTCCCGACCCATTTTCCCAACCTCTACGTCCCATACATACTCGTCCCGACCCATTTTTTCAGTCTCTACCTCTCATATCTACCATTCCCAACCTATTTTTTCAGCCTCTACGTCCCATACCTACCCATCCCGACCCATGTTTCCAGCATCTACCTCTCATACCTACCCGTCCCGACTCATCTTCCCAGCCTCTACCTCTCATACCTATCCTTCTCCACTCATTTTTTCAGCTTTTATCTCTCATACCTAACCTTCACACACCCAAAAAGGAAATAGAGGATATCCTGGACCATCGGATAGTTTCAACATTGGACACCAGGTTTCAAAAGTACATGTTTAAATGAAAGTCACGCCCAGCTTCAGACAGCATGTGACTCACTGGGGAGCTTCAGAGACTTGATCCTAGCGCTGGACCCGTTAAAATTATAAAACGAAACGGTCTCAATGTGTATGAGGTAGATCTTCCACCTTCCATGAGAATTAGTTTCACATCCGATGTGGAGGATTTAGTTACTTTTCAAGGATCCACTGATACTTTGTCCGGCCCTTTGCCCACCCATCATGATTCCCCATATTTATCCATTGAACCATGGCCCCTTCCCAACTCATTTTCCTAGCCTCTACCTCCCATATCTACTTTTCCTAACATTTCTTCCCAGCTTCTACCTCCCACACATACCCTTCCCGACCCATTTTCCCAACCTCTACGTCCCATACATACTCGTCCCGACCCATTTTTTCAGCCTCTACCTCTCATATCTACCATTCTCAACCTATTTTTCCAGCCTCTACGTCCCATACCTACCCATCCCGACCCATGTTTCCAGCATCTACCTCTCATACCTACCCGTCCCGACTCATCTTCCCAGCCTCTACCTCTCATACCTATCCTTCTCCACTCATTTTTTCAGCTTTTATCTCTCATACCTAACCTTCACACACCCAAAAAGGAAATAGAGGATATCCTGGACCATCGGATAGTTTCAACATTGGACACCAGGTTTCAAAAGTACGTGTTTAAATGGAAGTCACGCCCAGCTTCAGACAGCATGTGACTCACTGGGGAGCTTCAGAGACTTGATCCTGACATTCTAGAGCGGTTCAGGAGTTTTATTTCGCCAGTGGCAAAATCTTTGCAGCCGAGGAGAATTGATGGGGACATCACGCTCACACGAGCACTCACGCCGCCCCCCTACGCACGTACGTACATAGAATGAGGACCTCACCATCGATCTGGCTCGATGACGACGTCCAGGGAGGGCCTCCTAACTAGAAGTTAAGTTTTGGTTCAGAAAAGTGGTCCGATAGTCAAGAAAAGCCCACCATGGGATCTCATGATCGTGGCCCATGATCGTGGCTCATTCATCGGATTGGTTTTATATTTTAGGTTTTGCTTATTGTTATTATTTAAAACATCGTGAACGCTTTAGATTTCCTTGTTTGGTTTTTATTTTAGTTTACTTCATCGCCAAGTAATAGGTGTCGCACATGGTGCGAGTTTTTAGGTATAGGGTTCTCCCTATAAATAGGCACTCATTGTAGTTCTTTTCATTCATTGAAGTTAATAAAAAAAATTCCTATTTTATTTTTCTGCTCTTTTCGTGAGTTGTGGAAGAATTCAAAAGTGGGTGCGAAGCCCTCCCTTTTCGAAGGGCTAACTACCGTGGTGCGAAGCCACATCGATCCCGATTCACCCCCATTCTCCATCATCTTTTTTTCCATCTTCCCCCACCATCCGTACTTCGAATTCGTCCTTTTGTTGCATCAAATTTCTTCATTACAGCAAATTTTCAGATTTCGGCCTACAGGCGAGTTGAAACTTCGGTGGAGCACCATGCACAAACCGTACATCGGATCGAGCTGAGATTTGGAGGTTTTGGAGACCATCTTTAGCCAACCAGGGCCAAGGTGGCCTTTTTCTAAATAGTGAGCCCCACACACATGCGGCCGGGATCACACGCACGTCCGTTTGGCCATTGTTTCTGTCCACACGCAGGATCGTCTTTTGGCTCAAGTTTTTATCCTCTTTTATCCTATCATAGCCATTTTTCATGAATCCTAGCCCTAGATTACGTTTTTCCTAAATTATTTGTCAATTTTCTTACCCTAGGGTTCCCCGAATTGGAATTTCTGAATCCCTTGGATTAGGGACTGATTACTATGCATACGTGAATGATTATTTCTTATCTTTGAGTATTGTTTGGTTTATAATTTTTATTAATCCAGCTCTATCATGTGTAGGCCTGGACCCGCATAGATTCCCCTTAATTGAATGTTTGGACTTTCATGTGGGATATGGAATTTGTGTAATTGTTTCTGAACTAACGTGATCTTAAGCCTGAAATCTCGCATATCATAGTTAATTTTCATGTCCTGCATCAACTGCAGATAAAAATTAAAAGATTCAGATCCCTAACATAAAAGAACAAACATCTATCCTGACTCACGAATACAGATAGCCATGATGAATCCAAAGGTGCCTACTATCAGAATGAAAGAGAAAAAGGAATATAAGAGGAAAAGGTAAAAGGATTTAAAACATACATCTCTTACAAGAGAGTAAAAAGGACAAGATTTTGGAAGATGTGCTATTTAGAGAGTGAAATGCATGATTCAGAGTTCAAACCATGGTCAGATATGATACTTAATCAATTTGGTTGATTCAAGTTTAGCTGAAATGCAGGTCACTCTCGTTCATGGTATGGAATGGGTGCGATGTACGCTACTCCCTCCAATATGTAGCATGCCAGGGGTAGGATCGTGTGGGTAGCTCTAGTTCACTTCATAGTTCATACATAGATACGCTTACGTATATGCAATAAAGTTTTACACATGATTTATGTTGTAATTTATGAATGTCATTATTGTTATTATAGACCCCACACGCATAGTTATATATATATATATATATATATATATATATATATAGAGAGAGAGAGAGAGAGAGAGAGAGAGAGAGAGAGAGAGAGATAACAACACTTTATTAGTTATTAGAAAGCTCACCAAAAGCGAGAAAAGAATACAAAGGGAAAAGGTGAAAAAAAGAAAAGTGGCTCAGAAAGAAGAAGACAAATTAGCAGCCAAAGCCGCATCTACATCTGCCCATTACAAAACTACCGATTTCATGTTCCTAATAACATCCTCCACACCCCGGTTCTCATTGCGAAAGCACCGCCCATTGTGAGCTTCCCAAATAGACCAAAAGACTGCCATAATCATAAGCCTCCATTTAGCTTTCTCTGATTTTCCTGTTCCACCCCCATGCCACGCCCAAAGGAGACCATCCACAGATTTCGGCATAACCCAGGCTGTCTTAAGCACCCCCAGGACGAACACCATTACCTTGTGAACGAAGGAGCAGTGCATAAATAGGTGGTCAATCGATTCCGCATCCTTCATACACATGAGGCAAATATTAAGAATATTTAAGGATCTTCTTTGTAGGTTGTCAATAGTGAGGATCCTCATGCAAGAACAGATAAGATGCCTCAGACGAATAAAGTGGAGAGTAAATCAAGGTGAAAAACGATGAGACTGAGAACCTTCCTGAAGGATGAGCCGTCCAAAACATCGAATCCGCTTGTGATAAATATGGGCACGCCTTATGGAGAAGATCTAAAAGACCCACGCACTCAACCAACTCTTCATCCGACAAATTCCTCTGGCATGGTAGTGTATATTTTATGCATGCTTTTGTATAAATCAAAGTACAAATCTCTACACTAAAGATTTACATTACAACTTCATCAACACTAAGAGTGTAGAACCGTAATTTTGGGTTGGTAAAATAATGATCCAGATCGTAAATGACCCATGATCTGGATTGTGCAATTCAGAATGGAAAATGTAAGGGTATTGGAGATCTACATTACATTGGGTTGAGTTGGGTTCTTGATGACAGCCATGGACCACAGGATCCAAATTGAACCGTGTGACTTACCATAGAGAGAAGTAAATGATTCTTGTAATAATGATATGAAGGACATAAATCAAACACGGTAGTATTGAGTGGCTCCTCAATTTAGCATGACTTATATTCTATTCATGGCTTGTTGCAACAAAAGCTATGGCATTGGCAGAATAAATAGAAAGTGCACAATCATAATGCAATAAATACACACATTTTTTTACAAATAACTGTAACTTCAAAAGCAAGCCAAAAGTTAGAAACCGTTCAAACTTACCCATCAGAAAATTTGGCTTCCAACTCTTTGTACTCTTGGTGGAGTACACGCCTACCAGGTACTATAGTACTCTGAAAACAAGCAACTCTATATAAGATTGCATAACAGCACATAGATGAATAAAGAATTCAACTTTACATGTGATGAAAGCTAAGCAAAATGCACCTGCTTGCTAACTATTGCCCCAATCTGACTTCCATGGGGACGACTGTGGAAATATTTCTCAGATTCCTCATCAGAAACTTTTTGTACGGTTCCTTCTACTCTTACCTACAAAGCATGGAAATATCAAAATGCAGAAGATAGTCTAGAAGGGAGGTGAGCCATGTTCAGGTTTTAGACATGGTTCAAAAACCAGAAGACTCGTTGTTGAGCCAGGTCCAGTTGACTCGAAGACTCAAGTCAACTCAATATTTAGTTACAATAAATTGAAAAAGGAAGAGAGGTTCAAGCATGATGAGGATCTTGATTTGCTCTTATGTTTGCCAGCTCAGCAAATTCATGAAAGTTTTGAGAGTCGTCTTCAATCGAAAGTTTACAAAGTTATTAAGGTTTTGTGGCAGCCTATCCAAATATATATATATATATATTGTGGCAGCCTAATATGAAGCACCTTTTTCTGCCTAAGTTGAATCAGTACAGGTAAAAGGTGCTGAAGAACCAAGGCCATTAGAACCATCCTGATTGCCAGTAAACCTATCCTACCCCCCCAACTCACTACCCCAGATTTTTCTTCTGAATTCTCTTTATTGCACCCTGTAAGTTCAATTTTCCCACCCTTCTGAGATGGCAAACAAGACTCCCGAGTGATCTTACTTCCTTGTGCTTTCTTTTTCTTCTTCTGTCCACTCGTTGACTTCAAACTTCAGACAAATATATCCAAAACCTAGCAACTTTTACATAGGTACCGAATAAGACTTGATGGAAGAGGAAATGAAGCATGCTACACATACATAACAGAATCAAATAGCTCCCTAATCAAATAGTCTTTGTGAGAGAGAAGCTTCAAGAAAGTAACTATTTGAGGCACTTTTTCATGTCTTCCCAAATTGGTATATGGGCAGAAAAGGTCAATGCTTTCAGGCGCGCACTTTTTGCAGATCTGAAAATGAAATTGCCACACTTCTGCTCCAATCACAAGTGGCGACATTTGTAGTCTGAAGAGATTAACTGAATACGGATGTTTTTTTGTCCAACAGATCAGGAAATGAGCATATCCAATGCTTTTTAAAATGCTATACAGAGAAGTCACTGCTTGGGGTGGCATACATTTTTTTTTCGAATCTTAAACTGAAGATGTCACATTGCTGCTCCAAATCACAAGCAGACATGAATACTATTCAATTTCGGTGGATATGTATCCGTTCCACCCACATTAACATGATAATGCAAACATGCCCTAATATAGGGAGAAAAAGAATGCTTCACCTGGCGATTAAGGCAGTCCCAGTAGAAAAAGTGATGCACAAGGATTTTCAGATAGGTCATGGCCCTTTCGACTTTCGTAATTGGTATACCTATGGAACACAGAGTCATAAGATAGGAAAAGTAGTTCGTGGTTCTAGCAATATTGTCAAGTTAACATTCCAGATTCATCTTATTACAGGAAAACAGAAGGACCATATTAAATATGAAAGATGAAAGAAAGACTCAACTGTATATCATATAGCAAAATTATGGAAAATACTTATTTTATTGACATAATTTCATTAAAACCCCAAGAAAAGAACATTATGGACAATACTAACCAAACAAAACCATCTTCATCGACTCCTTTTAGCAAAACCATCCTTGAAGAGCTGCAGAAGAGAACATCTTATACATCATAATAATATGTTGATAGTCAAATGCAATATTTTACAAACCTCACTAGTTGTAGTAGCACATGGTTCACATCAGCATAAAATAAATGTGATAGTTATAAATGAAGTTCTTAAAGACAAGGTTATCATGATGTCAAATAAATCTAGAGAGAGAGAGAATGACAGAAGATTACGGTTTTCCATCCTTGTCAGCAGTAGATAAGGCCATGGCATTTGGTTCTTGCAAGCCAGCAGCCACTGCATCGTCAATCCATTTGCGGAACTGCGGGAAAACTATCAACTTTAATCTTAAGCAAGAAAGGCTTTTCCACAGTGCTGTTGACAGAAAAAGGTGGTCCCAAATTTTACCAAAGTACGCACTGATTTTAGCACATCAACAATATAAATAAAAAAATAAAAAATAAAAATAAATAAAAATAAAAAATTGGCTCTGAAGTTATTTCAATTCTCAGCGAGTTATAAGGTACACACCGTTAAATCAATTAAAAGTTCAAACAACGACAATTTGTTACTATTTTGAAGATTTAATACCTGATCAATAGGGTTAGCCTGCACCTGATCCTCAACAAGTTCTGGAGAAATATAATTCTCTCTTAATGCCGAAATGTCAACTGATGGGGGCTTTCCAATCCACACACACATGGAAGTTCCAGGAAACGGTGGAAGATGAATCTTCTGCAATGGAAGGTGGGACAAATCTACCCCCTAGAAAGTGATGAGGGCCACAAAACTTCTTCGCACACAGCTTTGGAGCAGTTAATGAAACCTAAAGATACCACAATTACAGTAATGTTACATCTTCACCAAAATGGAAGGATAAATTCTACAAAGTAAACAAGTTGCATTTATGCTTATTTGTAATGTTAAACCAATTATGGAAAGATTTCATGAGATACAGACCAACATGTCAGGTTTGATCCCATCTCCATCTATGTCTCCTTCTTCTACATGCCACCCCAAGGGGATATCAACAGAAACAATTACAGGTGACCTCTGATGTGTCTGGTCATGATGTTGCAAAGAAACCAGCCTCCGTACGAGATCATCGAAAGGTGGCCTTGGTTTACCTGGATATTTTAACGCGTGCTCTCTTAACATCAACAGTGTCTTATTTAAAGTGTTACATGTCCTATTAGACTGCATCTTCAGAAAAACTAAAATAAAATAACCAGACTCATTGGGAAACTACAAGGTCCACAACCCCACCCCAAAGAAACACCTACATCTAAATGGCACACCTCATTTTTATATTCTGAAGATGTAGTTTGATTTTCGAAACTCCTTTTTACTCCAGATGAATCTTCATGGAAGCAAAACCCTAAGGTGTTCACACAGGATTTGGGGGAGATAATTATATGACCGTTTTGGATTTCCTTATTTGATAATATAAAGAAAAAAGAGGGCCCTAAATGGATGCTTTACACATAATATTTGCAAAGATAGTGACTGAAATGCCCTCTATAATCTACAAGTACATTGACTATGCTATGCACATGAAAGAAAATTTCATATAGCATGAGGAAACTAAAATGCAGCTGAAGAACATAACTCTGCAAATACGCTCGCACAGCACATAGAAGTAGATGAACATTATCTAAAACATTCACTTCACAAAATGATTAAAAATGTCCAGACTCATTAGGAAGCTATAAGATCCCACAACCCCACACAAAAGAAACACCTAGATCTAGAAGGCACACCTCACGTTCATATTCCTAAGATGTAGTTTGATTTTCTGAACTCTAATCACTCTGTATGAATCTTCATGGAAGCGTAAGACCCTAAGATTGTTGTTGCTAATGATAAGCTATTGAAAAACTGAACAGTAGTAATACACTACATAGGTGATCAGTGGTGATCAAGCAGGAATTGACGGAGAGAATTATATGGCTGCTTTTTATATCTCAGCTTATTTGCAAAGATAATGACTGAAATATTCTGTATAATGTACAAGTACATTGCGACACAATGCACATGAAATAGAATTTTGCATAGCATGCAGGCTTGTCATAAGCAAAAGACACGATGCAACCGAAGAACGTAACTCCGCGAAGATGTGCGCTCATAGAAGCAGTCAAACATTATCTAGCAAATTGATAAAAGACGGATATGCATGTAAAGCAATGTTCGTCAAAAAATCAACCAGGAACAGACAGGGCCACCAATGAGTAGAACTGTCTACAGAGAGTAGGAAATCCCATATTCCATAGCAATTTTCCAAATTAGTGTCCACACTGCATGGAACTGAACTTTCACATCAGCTTACAGAACATGCTATAAGATGTTTACAAATATTTCACACCAGAAAGGGTGCAACTGCAACAATTGAAAAGCAAAGGGCGATGACAGAATCAACACCCTGCAGAACTAAACAAGAGCAGACCAACAAGAATCAAAATACAAAGGGGGACAAGAAGAAAAGTGCTTAAGCAACAATGCCCAGGTGACCATGCTTGATTTGGCCTTCTTGAAAACCTTGTCAAGACTACAATTGAGGCTTCGAAAACATCTGTTATTGCTTTCACCCAAAAATGATCACAAAAATGCGAGGAGAGTCTCATTCTCATTTAAGACCAAAGCTACTCCCATGCCAAGCTGTGAAAAAAGGCCCAATCGAAGAAGGCGTCACACAACTAATTGAAAGAGAGAAGAATCTACCACCCACTGTCCTGGCAAAACTATAGAGCACGGAGAATGCAAGCTGTGTATTTTCATTACATTCCTTTTTTGGTGTGTGCATGTGTATAGAAGTGTGTGCTCCCATGGTGTATGTAAGTGTATCTCTAGCAATATAATAAAAGGGATGCTCTCTCTCTCTCTCTCTCTCTCTCTCTCTCTCTCTCTCTCTCTCTCTCTCTCTCTCTCTCTCTCTCTCTCTCTCTCTCTCTCTCTCTCTCTCTCTGTCTGCAAGCTGTGTATTTTCATTATGTTCCTTTTTTGGTGTGTGCATGTGTATAGAAGTGTGTGCTCCCATGGCGTATGTAAGTGTATCTCTAGCAATATAATAAAAGGGATGCTCTCTCTCTCTCTCTCTCTCTCTCTCTCTCTCTCTCTCTCTCTCTCTCTCTCTCTCTCTCTCTCTCTCTCTCTCTCTCTCTCTCTCTCTCTCTCTCTCTCTCTCTCTCTCTCTCTCTCTCTCTCTCTCTCTCTCTCTCTCTCTCTCAAGTTATCAACTTAAGAGGCCTCAACATCACAAGAAGGAGGGCATTTTCAGCCAACTGAAGGTGATGAACTAGAGAGCTTGTCTTTTCTACCGTAAAATCTTTAATCAAAATCACTTTCTCCAGCATTCTAAGAGCCTCAACCACTACCACAGAGGAAAGAAGATGGTGGACCACCTTGGCGCAAGCCTCACAAAATTTTGAAAAGCTTTTTGGAGAATTATGAATGAAAGATTACCTGGAAAAAGCTAACACGCTCCAAAACTCAACTCTTGTGCCCGACCCCATACCCCAACCTATGCAACATATCATCATCATCATCTAACCTTATACCAATTAATTGGGGTTGGCTACATGAATCTTTTTCTGCCATTCCACTCTATCTAAGGCCATAACTTCAATTAGACCATAGGTCATCAAGTATTTTCTTATTACCTGTACCCACATCATTTTGGCCCTTGCCCTTGCCCTTTTAGAGCCTTCAACTTGTACACCTACTCCTAACCAACACAACTCTTGGCCTCCATTGGATATTACATGATCAAACCATCCAATCTACTTTCCCTCATCTTATTACCTATTTGTGGTACTCCTAAGTTCCCTTGAATGCATTCATTTCTAATTTCACCCTTCCTTGTCTTGACGCCCATCCATTTCAACATCCTCAATTCAAATAGACTCATCCTATGAACTTGTTCCTTAATTGCCCAATATTTTGTCCCATAAAGGAATATCCACTACATGTGATCATAAGCATTCTCCATGTCCAGCTTGCAAATCACACATGCCTTTCCTTCCCTCTACCTTAAATCAATGCATTCATGAGCAGTCAGTGCACCATCAAGATCTACCTATCGAAAATAAACAACCCCTGAGAATTGTAGATAACATACCTTGTGGACTCTTATAGAAAGAATTTTGGCCATAATTTTACAAGGGCCCGGAATCAAACTGATAAGCCTGAAATTTTCAAGCACTTGGACCAGCTTTCTTAGGGATGAGCACAATGGACTCCACACCCAACTCTTTCCAAGAAATTGGAGATAAAAGCCATTAAATCACCTTTGACATCTTCTTTATATATATATATATATATATATATATATATATATATATAATGACATCAAGAATCTGTAAAATACACATTAACATGTTCTACTATGATTAACACATCATATTTTATCGAAACATCCCCAATATTATATGTATCTCCAGCTTGGCAATGCCGATAACACTAGTAGCAATACTAATGCAGTGGCATTTTCATACCAGGCTAGAGTGGGATGGCCTATGGGATGCAGGAGCACACTCGGGGTGGGCGACCCGTGTGAGGCGGGTGGCTCGTGTGAGGCAAAACCCATGTGATGTGGGGCCCATGAGGGGGGTTCGGCCAAGGTCCTAACCCATGCGATATGGGGCCTTGGCTATGAGATAAAGGGATTAATTCACCATGCTCTATCAGTTCGAGCTTTTATAGCAAGTGATTAATTGTCTTACATCAAAGTAGTATCAGAGCAGGAGATCTCGTGTTTGAGACTCCTCATCGAAGGTGATCAATGCAGTGGCATTTTCACACCGGGCTCGAGTGAGGTGGTCTGTAGGATGCGGGGGCACACTCGGGGTGTGTAGCCCATGTGAGGCGAGTGACTCGTGTGAGGCGAGTAGCTTGTGTGAGGCAGAACCCATGTGATGTGAGGCCCATGAGGGGCTTCGGCCGAGGTCCTAACCCATGCGATGTGGGGCCTGGGCTATGAGATAAAGGGATTAATTCGAGATAAAGGGATTAATTCGTCATGCTCTATCATTTCGAGCTTTTAGAACAAGTGGCGCCCACGAGGAGGGTTCGGTCGAGGTCCTAACCCATGCGATGTGGGGCCTGAGCTATGAGATAAAGGGATTAATTCGTCATGCTCTATCATTTTGAGCTTTTAGAGCAAGTGGTGCCCACAAGGGGGATTCGGCCGAGGTCCTAACCCATGTGATGTGGGGCCTGGGCTATGATATAAAGGGATTAATTCGTCATGCTCTATCAGTTCGAGCTTTTAGAGCAAGTGGTTAATTGTCCCGCATCAAATACCAATAACACTGGTAATATAAAAAATTCCAAGTATCAGCAATGTATTTCTAAGTATCACCAATGTATTGGTATCGCTAATATTTTCAACTATGTAAGATCCAAGTCTTGCTTGTATTGCCAATGTATTAATATTGCCAAGGTATCACCAATATTTTCAACTATGTAAATTCCACTCGTCGCTTGTATCATCCATGTCGGCGATATTTCAATAATATCTCCAATGATGGTTGGACCGTGTCTTTCCCAACCATTTCAAAATTCCGAAATATCGATGGATGTTTGGATGGATAGATGGGACGATGGGATTATTGGACCGATTTCTTACGATGGCACATGCTTTTAGGCCCCCATTAAATGAAAACTTATTAAGTATGCATTCTTTTTGTAATTTTTTATTCATAAATATGCAAATGTGTGTTTTTGCATCTCCTGAAGTTTCATTGAAAAATTCCACCATTTTCCCCAATATTTCCCCGCATTTCCAATTATCAACAATATTATCTGCAATATCAATATTGTTTTGTATCCTTGGCCAATGAAACTTGTAGCAATACCGATACCTCGAAGACCACCCCCAACCCAATATGCAAACACACGAAAGGAAAAGAAGAAGAAGAAGAAGAAAACAGAGACAAAAGAAAGAAAAAGAACACCCATCCGCATGTGCGTTGCACTCCCTAAATATAAAAGGTAACTTTTTCCATGAAATTATTGCCAAGATGCAACCTAATATTTCCAAGGGGTCCCAAGTATCGTCATCCATGTGAAAATTCAAGTCTATCCTGCTTGACTTTGACTTTCAAGTGTTTATGTAATTTTGGAAAATGGGGTGCAAAGGAAGTTTTAGAAATGGAGAAGATATAAAAAACATAAGGAGATGGAAATATCCAATTGACAAGGAAAGGTAGTTGAGCTTATTTTACCATGGAATGAGAATCTGAACATTGCATCTACAAGGATGTCAAAATCATTTGATAAGTCCAGAGGCAAGTCTTCTTCTGACAAGAATGGTATCGACAGTGATTCCAACTACAAAATTACAAAATAATAGAAATCTCACAATAAGGAAGACAAACCTAAGATTCTAAAAAAGGTTTCAGTTGGAGAATGGCAGTTACAACCTGAGTAACCAGACCAGTATAGAGAGTCTTGGGTGTACGCTTTGGATAACAAACAAATGGTTTATATCCAAAATGATGTAGGTGGCGAGCAGCTACCAAACCATCACCACCATTATTTCCTGGACCGCAAATAGCAAGAACTCGACCATATTCACTTGATTTGTAGACCTGTCA
Organism: Magnolia sinica; assembly: GCF_029962835.1. Classification (NCBI taxonomy): domain Eukaryota; kingdom Viridiplantae; phylum Streptophyta; class Magnoliopsida; order Magnoliales; family Magnoliaceae; genus Magnolia; species Magnolia sinica. The sequence continues at coordinate 27,662,771 of NC_080591.1, read as the reverse complement.
AAATAAGTAATTCCATCTAGAATTTAGCTTGGCTAAAGAGAAATAGCATTACCCAATAGGGGGGTTGACAAGCTGATGATCATTGTTTAAAGATTCGGTTGGGATGAAGGTTATGTCATGAAATAATGCATGGAGATAATCGTTCACTATTCTTCTTCTCTATTCAAACCCGTCTTCCACAGAACAGTCATCATCCATTACATCAACCTGAATGGGTTTCCAACTCACGTCCAACTCTCTGATCCACATTGAAGCATATCACCTCTCTTCGTGGTAATATGGTAACTGAAATTCTCAAAACATGCTGCAAGAACATACTGAATTTCAGTGTTAATTCGTATGTGTATCCAACACGCTTCTTGTTTCGTACAGTCGTGAAGAATGCCTGCTCAAAGTTTCCTTGTTAAACATCAGTCAAATATCCACTCTAAAAGCAAAAGGCAAACCAAAACTTCCTATTTCAGAGTTAAACATCAGTCAATAGACCATGGTTCCTACTGCGTGATGGAATAAGAGTCCTCGTAATCTCCTGTTTAAACAACAATCAGTAAAAGTATTTCACCAACCATTTAGCCAATAAGTCTTGTCAAACCAAAACTTCCTATTTCAGAGTTAAACAAATCCCCAGCTGATATGATCACGAAATTCATTTAACTCATCCTTGAAAGCAACAAGAACTACCTTTCAGGAACCTACAGCAAAATATGCCAAATACAATACTAATAAAAATCATTTAGAAACACAAAGCTTTCATCATTTTCAGATCCATCAGTGTGCATTAATGAAAAGCACTAATCTTACATAGGGAATTATTCGATGCTCTAGCTTTGTAAGATGCTTGAAATGGTATATGCGATATGTATTTATTCAAACACCATAGCTGAGTATTTGGTTTTGTAAAAAAAAAAAAAGGTATCGGGTTTTCTTGAAATGCAACTGAATAAAAAATATTTGAAAAAACTAAATTTAATATTATTAATTAACTTAAAGATTTCCATGTAGGTATCACCAAGTATCTAGAAAGCAAATATTCAAATCCTATTGCTATGATTACCTTGATCAATAAAGCTGTCAATAAAATTGTCCATAACGTGGGCCTAATTTTAAATGGATCACAAGCATTAGATAGAGATACTTTCTATGAACTCAATACAAACCCTTCAATGAATTAATCTTACTCAGAAAACTAGGTGCAATGTTAATTAAAACCTTTTCCTTTTCCCAATCAGCAGAGTCAAAGTAGTCTCCTGGTCTGAAAATAAAAATAGAAATCCACAACTGATAAGCATATTTAGGAAGAGAATTTTTATTATACATGACCAGCATTTTGAACAGTGTATACTAATTTTCAATTCAAACAAGTGGGTTCCAAACCAGAATGGTTATGACCGCACACCACTTCTTTTTTTTCTTGTTTCTTTTTTTCTTTTTTAAGATACAGGGATGCATAAAATAGATTCTTCTTTGGTGATTTAGGGCCTGTTTGGATCCACTTCCTCATAGAGTGTGGGTTAAGAGTAGATTCACTAACCTCTGATTACAGGCAATTCGCATTTGATGCCACTTTCCTGTGCCCCAGCATACAGCAGAAGCTCTATTCATCAATTTCACCAGATCACCTTAGGAGATGAGTCCAATTTAACATAAACAATATTCGCCATTCTTTTTTAACTGACAGTCATGATGCTCATGAAGTGGTTTCCATTTGGCCCACCTTGTATAAGGCCCACAAGTTGTGGACGTTGCTACTACCAAAAATCTCCGGTGTGCCACACAAATTATTTCGTCATTTGAAATACCTTAAGGTATTGGACTTGAGCTACACTTACATGAATAAATTTCCTCAAACAGTGCTACAGTTGATACATGAATAAAGAACACTTTTCCTTGGGTCCTACTATGCTGTTTAGCCGTTGAGTAATACCCCTGCATTGATTGAAGCCCAATGCCTATGAATATGAAAGACCAATATTCAAAGTTTCCTGCAAAGAAAGAAGAAAAAATGAAGCCTGCAAGAAGTTTTACATCCACATGTAATTCATGAATTTGGTAATTTTAATACCACCCAATTCATGAAGTGTGTTGTTGAGACATTTGAGCAACAACCCTTTACCCAATTAACAAATTAGGCAATTAGATGGTCCAAAAGCATGAAGTGTCAAACAAGGAAAAATCAAGGATGGCTGTTATCGAGAGGCTCTGCAGTTTATCATAATCAAATGCATTCCAATCTTTACATTTTCCGGAAATTCTCATCTTCTTATTTATCATCCTTCAATTACAAAATCAGGTCTTCCGTCCAGCAAGGTTGTTATCGAGAGGCTCTGAAATCAAAACTTCCTTTCCTAGTTTTGGGATCTCAAATAAACATTTCCATAATAACCATCTTTCATGATTCTCCCAGGAACTCTTCAATGTAGCATGGATTTCTTCCATCCACGGAGAGGATGAATCCCCGGAAGTGTGAATATATGAGCTCCATCTTTCACCTCAGCCCAACTGCATCTAGGACTCTTCTTTGCTTTCCTTTTTGGCCTTAAATGGAGACAATTTCATGACAACCATCATCCATGATTCTCTTAAGACTCTTCAACGTAGCATGGATTTCTGCCGTCCATGGAGAGGAGGAATCCCCAGAAGAGAATACATCAACCCTATCTTTCACCTCAATCCAACTATATCCAGGACTCTTCTTCAATCCTCTTTCTTTCATCAATGCCCTCAAATCGGCTGCCTTTTCCCACAATCCGGCCTCTCCATATAAATTTAGTAGCTGCACATAGTTTCCGCTTCTTTCTGGATCTAGTTTGAGAAGACAATTGGCCGCTAACTCTCCAAGCTCTAACTGACGATGAGCTCTACATGAACTCAAGAAACACAACCAAACACTCTCATCAGGTTTGATCGGCATGCTCTCGATGAAATTATATGCTTCATCCAAGCGCCCTGCACGGCCATAAAGGTCGACCATGTTTGCATAATGCTCTATTCGAGGAACAATTTTGTGGTCCCTACTCATGGAGTGGAAGAGCCCATGTCCCACTTCCACCAACCCTGAGTGACTGCAAGATGAGATCAAGGCAAGGAAAGTGATGTCATCAGGTGATACCTCCAATTTCTGCATTTCGTTGAATAATTCTATCGCGTGTGAGCAATGCCCATGAGATCCATACCCAGAAATCATTGAATTCCATGTTACAATGTTTTTGTGTGGCATAATGTCGAACAAGCTGCGTGCGTATTGTAAGCATCCGCACTTGGTGTACATGTCGACGAGTGCATTGTCAACATGAAGGTCTGATTGAATCTCATGCCTTATGTGGAAGCCATGTATGGTCTTTCCCATTAGCAATGCTGCTAATGAAGAGACCGCAACAAGAACACTGGTTACAGAAATCGAGTCAGGAATCAAACCGTGATGTGAAATTTCCAAAAAAAGATTGACGGCCAAGTCCGGACAGCTATTCCGTGCATAGCAAGAGATAATTGAATTCCAAGCCACAAGATTCTTACACGTCATGCTGGAAAACACAATTCCAGCCAACTCTGGTAACCCAAATTTCGCATACATATCTATCAGAGCACAATTGATATAAACATCCATTCCGTTTCCACTCTTAATAACGTGCCCATGGATCTGAAACCCCAACTTTGCACTTTCCAGACCCGTGTAGGCATTGATTATACTCACCATAATGGTGGAATCTGGCTCCAATCGTTCAACCTCCATTGCTTTGAACAAATCCAAAGCCTCCTCAAATTTCCTATTTTGGCAAGCGCCCACAATCATGGAACCCCAAGCTATGACATCTCTTCCCTGAATTGTATCAAAAACTGACTTAGCTGCATCGAGGTTTCCACATCTAGCATACATCGTCAACACTGCACTCTGCACAGTCATGTTACTCTGCACTGGTCTTTTTATCAATTCCCCATGAATTCTACTCCCGAGATTGAATAACCCATTCATGCTACAAGCTGATAAAACATTTGAAATTGTGAAAGAATCAGATCTTAATCCACTTAATCTCATCTGAATATAAATATCCAAAGCTTCATCAATATTGCCAGTGCCGACGTAAGCTGAGATCATCGCGTTCCATAACTCAATTTCTCTAACTTGAACTTTATCAAACACCTTGTATGCATCTTCAATTAACCCACACTTTGCATACATAGTCAAGATGGAAGTGCAGACAAAAGGATGATACTCAAAACCTGCCTTGATTATATCACCATGAACACCCTTACCAAAAATCACAGCTTCTCCGTGAGAGCAAGCTGTTAAAACACTTGAAAATGTCACAAACCCGAGCTCATAGCGCTCATTCTTCATTAACACAAATAGCTCCAAACTCTTCTCCAACCACCCATTCAGACAGAACCCCCCAATCACTGCATTCCAAGTAGAAGCATTCTTGACGATCAATCTATCAAACACTCGTAATGCATCGAACGGGCGCTCGCATTTCGAGTACATGTCAATTAACGAAGTCCCCAGAAAAGGATCACGATCAAGCACGTTTCTAATTACATAAGCATGGATCTGCTTTCCATGCTCGATGCCCGAACAACGACTTCTACAAGTTCCAAGAACGATACTGAGAGAGTACCCGTCAGGTCTGATACTCAACAACTGCATCTGACGGAACAAAAAGAGGCCCTCATCTTCACAACCACACCAAAAGCACCCATCAATCATCGAATTCCATACGGTTACGTCTCTTTCAGAAGTTTTATCAAACACATGGAAGGCCTCGCTCAACGAGCCGCATTTCACATACATTTTGATCAGCGCGCTGGCGATGTAAGGATCGGATTGAAGACCCATCTCGACGATCGCCGCGTGGGTCTTCCTTCCATAGGTGAGATCGAGAAGGCCTGCACAGGCTTTGAGAAGGGAAGGGAAGATGAATCTGTCGGGTTTGAGGGAGGAACGGATGAGGGTGGAGTGTAACCGCAGAACCTCTCGATAACAGCCTTGCTGGACGGAAGACCTGATTTTGGAATTGAGGGATGATAAATAAGAAGATGAGAATTTCCGAAAAACGTAAAGATTGGAAAGCATTTGATTATGAAAATTCGACAAGAATCTTGATTGGGGGATGAAAATTCAACCGAGCCAGTCATTAAAAAGTCCTGAGGGGAGGAAGGGGGTTCGAAAAGTCATTATAGTCCAAAAAAGATAAGCCCATAAAAGCTAGTTGTTGGGAGTAATGCCCTCCCATAATAAATTTCGACCCAAACATGATCACAAATTCGACCCAAACATGATCACAACCAATGACAGGTTCGGTCGATCCACCATGGTGGGCTTCATGGTTACTATGGCTGAAGATATCCAGGACACAGCAGTAACTATGCTAAGATGGCCTAATAGCACAACATATTATTTATATTTGTGTGAATAAGCAAATACAAATGACCGGTCTACTAACCTCGTTTGATAGGCCATGACTATTTATAAGTTTAAACAATTATCTCTGCATCAATAAACTGGAAAAGTGGCTACACATATCTTTCCATGCAACAGTCCAAGAATTCTATAAATAGGAGAAAGATTGAAGAGTTCAGGGCCCTCGCCGACCCAACATATATCAAATCAAATCCATAACATAATAATGCCTATTAAGTTTATCTTTTATCTTATCTTAGCATAAGATAACTTGTCTTCGCTATTACTTTGGACTGGTCTTAGACTAGGAGTAATGAAATCTCATCAGTCTACATTGTTACGCCAAACCGACTTAGAGTGTAATTCCCTTCCATCTACATCAAACATTGGATCACAAGGAAGACCTTTTACTTTTCGATTTCATTTGTGTATTTCCCTTTTTTTACGCCTCATTTGTTGGACTAAGGAAGACTTAAATTTAGGACCTTGCCCTCCACGCTGCAAATGCTAGATCGTAAAGGAATTATCTTTTGTAAGTTCGCATTTACTTCATCAATATAATTGAGTTCTTTTTACTCACGTGTTGTACATATCATATCATCTTTACTATCATGGTGAGAAAAAGTTATTTTGTTCAAAAGGAAAAAAGAACACATTAGAAGGATGAACCATCCTAATGCATGATGGTCTAAACTAGAATGCATGTGTGAGCACAAAAATTATCCAGCGAAATAAACTAAGCAAATCAATTGAAATATTCACATTCCACATCATATTAAAGATAATAATAAAGGGAACACGCAATGGTTGTAGATCATCGTCACAATCCTACGGTACCATATTCAAATAATGCGTGGATTGAATTTGGCGAGGGATGGTACCTCTTGATCTTGCATGGTTTCAATTCAACAATCAATGCAACTTCTCCAGTTTAGGAATTCAAAGGATTTCTGGAATATGGACGACTGAAAAATCTGAGCGAGGGTTAAGATCAATTCTTAGATTTTTAGGGTCAATAGCAATAAAAAAAATATATTAAGCATAGAAAGAGAAGAAGAAGATTGGAGAGATAGAAATAGAATTTAGAAGAAGAGAAGAGATAAGGGGAAGAGAAGAACTTCCCACAAAGAGAAAGGGGAAAGAGGCACCAAGCTTTCATTAAAAATTAAAAAAAAAAACTTTATTAGGTTTAGGGTAGAAAGCACCGTATTTATAAAATTCAGATTTAAAAGAAAATGACTAAACTACCCCTATAACAAAAGAAAAAAAATGTGCAAAACAAAGCTTTTTATAAAAAATAATAATAATAAAAAATCCCGCGTAACATATTAGTCTTCTAACTCATCCTACACGTGTGTCCTCTTAATGCAGGGCTTTCAATTAATCCAAGGATACATGTAAGGTCTTCAAAATCATCCTTAGTTGTACTATTAATCAAGTCTTCAAAATCATCCTTAGTTGTGCCATTAACCAAGTCTTCAAAATCATCCTTGGTTGTGCCATGAACCATCATCGAGCCATAAAGATATATTCGTCGGCCGCCTTCATCTTTGATAAACTTTGAACAGTCTAATGTCTTTATTAACTCTCCTCGGGTGAGAAGAACTCAGCTTCAATGAGTTAAAACTTTTATGCATCTCGAGAAGGTCTGTATCAATCCGCTGCAGTTCTACTTCTATAAGCCACGTGGAATCGGATGGTAGCTTGTTCTTCCATTTGACAAGGTACCTTTGGAGGCCCCCATCTCATGTGGAAACAATCTCCTCATCCATTATCCCTTCAATCTCTTTCTTATAGTCAATTGATAGTGGAAGGTTTGGAGTAGGCTGAGAAGTAAAGTCAGAAAGTGGCCAAGGGTGGAAGAAGAAACAATGGAAGGGTTAGGACAGTGGACTAAATCTTCCACATTGATCATCAAATTTATTCGCATTTTCAAGTGGAAGGTCTACCCTGTACACATTAGACCCAATTTTACGCAATACTTTGAATGGTCTAGTGCTACGAGCTTATAATTTCTTAGCGGAACTTGGAAGAAACTGCTCTGCTTAATCCTAACCATTATATAATCCTCTTCATTAAATTTCTATCCACCTACACTGTTGGTCAGCCAAACATTTATAATTATCATTACTCGCATTTATTCAATCTAACATGTGCATGCAAGTCATGAATATGTCGCGCAAATGCATCGGCTGACTTAGAAGATCTTTAGGTAACTGACATGGGTAACAAGTCTATGGGCATCTGAGGTTTGTACCCACTAACAATTTCAAATGGACTCAACCCTATAGATTTATTAATTGAATTGTCATAGGCGAATTCGACTATAAGTAGAATCAAATCCCAAGATTTCACATGTTCACCCACTAAGCATCGTAAGAGGTTTCCAAGGCTGTGATTAACCACCTCAGTTTAGCCATCAATTTGGGGGCGGTATGCAGTAGAAAACTGTAAACATGTTCTCATCATATGTCATAGTGTTTTTCAAAAATAACTGGTAAATTTGACATCACAATCAGACACTATGGTCTTAGGTAAATGATAGAGATGGACCACACCATCGAAAAATACCTTAGCAATATTAGACGCATCTAAAGTTTTAGAACATGGGATGAAATGTAACATCTTAGAGAAGTGGTCCACAACAACAAAAATGGAATCGTGCTTTTTAATCGTCTTAGGAAGCCCAAGCACAAAATCCATGCTAATGTCTTGCCACGAAGCATGCGGCACAGGTAATGGCGTATATAATCAAGAATTTTTCTTTTGTTGCTTTGCCATTTGACACGTTCTGCACTGCCCTAAAATTTTGGCGACATCTCACTTGAGACTTGGCTAGTAAAAACGATCATCTACGAGTGCAATAGTCTTATCGCTGCCAAAGTGGTCAGCTATCCCTTCCGAATGAAGCTTGTCAGGCCCGTATCATAGTTCGCACCATTCCTTAGACTTCCGTGGTCCTTCCGGTCAAATTCAAGCAAACCGCGACCTATAATTGATATTTGCCCGCGACCCTGAGTCGCACCCTATCATCCCGAGGCGACTCGACCCAAGACTTGTACCCTTACATGATCACTATCACAACCAGTCTAGTTACACCCTAAGTACGGACTCTCTTTAAATAAAAGTTCCCATAGAGAGATTTCAGACAATATGTGACTTACAACCAAAACAATCATATGGAGACTCAGGCATGCTTCAATATTCAAAGTAAAACTCACATATATGAGTAATTCAAGAATCATGTGTTGATAACCTATTAATTTCTAAAGCATATATCTCTAGAAAGCAAATCAAGTGATCCCTATACTTAAATAATTTGTTAATCAATTCTTTGATCATGTACTCCAGTAACTAATCGTGAGTTCTAATAAATCCAAAGCATATTCTTAAGACAAGCTCATCAAGTCTTTAGGTCCAGGTAATCAAGTACTCGAATTAATTCTAGGACATTTAGTTAAGTAAATAAATCAAACATCCTACTAAGTGTTAAATAATCAATTAGATAGTTTATTTCCAATACAGGTGATAAGCTGATTAAACAATTATTCTAATCAATTCACATCAAGTCTAAGACATGAGTTGAGTTATCCAAGGATTCAAATCAATTTTAAAGCATGAGTTTAAGTAAACTAACCAAGCATCAAACCACCTAATAAACATAAGCTTAAACAACTAACCGAATGATTTACCATTTCTGGGCTATCATTCATGCTTACCATAAAGGCTACCCTAGCCTAGCTTGGGGATGGAAACCCTAAGGGGAGAAGTCATCACCTGACTTGTTGTAGTCATGCCCTTGACCCGAGTTCCCGCGTGTAGCTAGTGGCCTCAAGTTACGCAAACTGCTTCCTAGAGGACCAGTTTGCATTAGACAACAATTCTCAAGGCTTTACGCATATTGAGAATTTATGGGGAATTGAAGGGCCCATAAATAAGATCATTTGGGCCCGATCTAGAGTGGTTAGGCCCACCGGATCTTGTCCCACTGATGGCCCAGATTAGGCCTGGAATTTGCTCCAAGCTAAGGTCCACATCGGGCCTAGATGGGCCCAAACTAAGCTACAACATCAAGGTCCCAAAAGGCCTGGGCCCAATGAAATTTGGCTGATTGGCCTAGTCCATTTAGGTGGCCCAAATGAGACTGGGTTGGGCCAGCGGCGTGGCCCATTTTGGTAGCCCTTCCATCATCCAGAGACTGGTTGAGGCTGGACCTTGTCCTGCCTAACTCGGCAACCCTACTCACTGCTTGAGTGCGGCCCGCTGCAATGTAGTGAGGCCCACTGGGACATGGCCCTCAAGCTAAGGCCCACTGGGATTTATGGCGAGGCCCACTATGCTTCAAATGTGGTGTGGTCCACTTATTTTATAGGGTGCAGCCCACCTGATTTGAATGTGGTGCGGCCCACCTGATTTTTAGATGTGGTGCGGCCCACCTGTTTTATAGGGTGTGGCCCACCTGATTTTCAAATGTGGTGCGGCCCACATGATTTACAGCCCCTTGCCACAGCCCGCTGAAGGCCTGCATTCTAACCAAGGTCATGGTCGCTTCAAGGCCTGATTTCGACCCAATTCCAGGCCCATTTTCAAGCCGTGACAGCTCGATTCAGAGCCCAGATAAGGGCCCATCTTCTGTCAAACTTCCGGCCCAACTAAGGGCCTATTTGCAACCCTTCCATGGCCTGGTGATTGTTGTATTTCAGGCGGGTTTCAATACATTTACTCAGCCTGATGAAGGCTGGTTTCAGTCTGACCTGAAAGCCATTTTCGGCCTATTACAGAGCCCAGTTAAGGGTCTGTTTTTTTTCCAATTCAGGGCCCATAGGAGGTCCGGTTTGAAGCTGTTTTCAGCTCTATACATGGCCCGATTATTGTCGGATCTCAGCCTGATACACGGCCTGATGGAGGCAAGATCTCAATCCATTTTCACGGCCTGATGAATGCCCGCATCTCAGTCTTATGCTCGGCCCAGAATGTGGGCCAGTTTTGGCCCACAGCTTGTGGCTAGGACCCAGCAATGGGCGGTTGGATGGCATATGAACATTGTGGTGATGCTCCTCAGATAATCCTAGCCATCGACTGAAATGGCCACTGTTGATCAGTGGACCATCATCCGTTTCTGCTAATGGTGTAGTTACGAAGGTAGGATGCCTGCTAAAGCAGAGTTCAGCCGGAACTGGGTTCCGACCAAAACTGATTGCATCTCCAATAGCCATGTTGTTGTTGGTAAAAGGAAAATGATAGAAGGGAGTTCACTACCTAGCCTGCTTCGATGTCGACCAAGTTGATTTAACTTAGTCACAGTCCCAGTGACAGAAACCTGCAAACGAGCATTTCGGATTAGCAAACTAACGTTGAAAATGGAAGGACTGACCAAGGTGAGCCCTAGGCCCTCACCTGATGGGTTCCTAGTCTCAGAACTCAGTGAGGCAGCACCTCCTCTTGACTGAGTCGAGCTGGAGATAGGCCGAGTCTAGCTGAGTAGCTGGGACTTGCTCACTCGATCTCTCTCTTCTCTCTCTTTCTCTCTCTCTCTCTCACTTTCCTTTCTCTCTCTCTTTTCTTCTCTCTCCCACTCTGGTGCGAATCCCGAGGGCAATGGTGCCCTATTTATAGTCATGGGAGAGAGGCCACCAACGACTGGAAAAAGAACTCCCCTAGCAACGGCTGTGATTGAAAAGCGGCCATGCATGGGGCCCATCCACACTTGGGGATGGATTTATATGCCCTGGCCTACCAGAAAAGTAAGTTTTTAGGCCTGGTGGGGCCCATCTCGTGATCACGCTCGGATGGGTTAACGGGGAAGATGACCTGGCCGTTAATGGCAAATCACTACCCAGGATAGTTTGACATAATCTGGTCCGTTTGAGTAGACTGGATAGAGTCTCTGATCAGTGTCGGGCCCACTTTTTGGACCACAAACATGAGTTTCTGTTCATCTCATGAGAAAATCCGATTGTCATCACTTTCTCATGAGATGAGATGTTCTTCTCTCTCATCTCGCACTACCTCATAGGGAGGGGCTGGGATCACTCCACGTGGCCCAAGGAACAGCGAGGAGCGTGCCAATGTCCATTTCTCGAAAGGGAAAGTCTGCCTTTGCCTTTCCTTACCACAACCGTTTGCCCGACCATTTTTTGTAGTGAGAGAGAGCTCTCTTGCAAGGGCAAGTGGATGACTGCGATCTCCTGGCCAAACTGATGTTGGATTGCACGTTAGGCCCCCTAATGGCCCATCATCCGAGGATCCTAGCCGTACATGAACTATTAAACGGTTCTATCCCAAAATCATCATTCCTTTGTATGGGCTCGAAAGCCTATAGGGTTATGATCAGACGGGTCTCACAAGCCTGATGAATGGTCCGGATCAGTCGGATAATGCCTAGGGTGGGCCACTTAGGAGGCCAAAGTCCATTAACCTTCGCGCAACCAGTGTGTCAAGATGTGATAAGTATAGACCGTCACTTAGAATCACTTAGAGAGTCGGTTCTTGATAATGACTCTGTTGAGCTCACGATAGTCCACAGACAGCCGCAACGAACCATCCTTCTTCTTTACAAACAATACCGAGGATCCCCAGGGCAAACTTCTGGGACAAATGAAACCTAACTCCCGGAGCTCATCCAACTGCTCCTGCAGTTCCCTCAACTTCAACGGTGCCATCTGGTAGGGTTCCTTCGAGATAGGCGCGGTATCGAGCACCAGATCAATCTGAAACTCCACCTGCCGACACGGCAAACTCGGGATCTCCTGAAACACATCCGGGTACTCACAAACAACTGGCAACTGCTCAATACACCCTGCTACAGAATCCTTGATGACAAAAGCCAAGAAACTAGATAACGGCTCTCCCCTGGGCTCGGCGACAAACTGGAATACTGGCAAGCTGGGAATGTGAAATGTAACTGTCCTCGCGGCACAGTCTAAGATGGCACAATAATCTGCAAGGCAGTCCATATCCAGACTAACATCAAAGCCTATCATCGGCATCACGAACAGATCAATGGAAAGGAACATCTCACCTACTAACACCGTATAAGAACCACAGTGACGGGTCAACACAACAGACTTCCCCTTGGGAGTCAAGACGGCTAAGACCTCGGATATGGACTCTTACGGAATACCGGTCGATCGACAAAACTGCTCTGTTACGAAGGAATGAGAAGCACCAAAATCAAACAAAACGTGGGCAATGCAAGCAAAAACAAGAAGAATACCCTCGATAACTCCATCGGTCGATGACTGTGGGTTCTGGCCTGGTGCCTGCCGCATGGGATAAAATTGGCCCTGAGCTGGCAAGGGAAGCAAGCCGGAAGACTATGGGTCCTGAGTCTGTGACTGCTGGGCTGCAATACACACTTGACTCAGGGACTGAACATATGGATATCCCCTCTACTGGTGCTAGTGCTGCTCTTGCCTCTGCTGCTGCTGTCTCTGCTTAGGAGTTCTGTCTGGCTGCCTCTGCTGTTGAGGAGGAACCCTAGGAGCAGGGGCTGGAAGTTGCGCTCTCTGCTATTACTGCTGAGGAGGATGAGGAGGAGGCAACTGCGGTGGTCTCTACTACTGTATGAGGAGAGGGCACTTATGCCTCCGATGCCCAGCCTATCCACAACCAAAGTAAACACCAAAAAATGGGCCAGACAATGAAACGACGGGCGGTACTGATGGTGATGAAGAAGCTACTGTCTGAGCCACGGGCTGCCGAAACTCTGATATGCCCCTCCATCTCTGCTGATGGTACTGCCTGGAACTGCCGGCCAGTGCTTTCCTCTTCTGGTCTCCACCGGAACTCTGCTCTCTCGATCTTTGGGTCATAGCCCAGTCCTCCTCATAAACCAATGCCCGATAAACAACCTGGTCAAACGTCTCCAAACAATGCCTTACCACACAGCTACGAAGGGTAGGACGCAAGCCAGTCATAAAACGACGGGCCCTCATCTTCTCATCGCTGGTGAGATGAGGAGCAAATCTAGACAAGGCCAAGAAACGGGCCTCATACTGAGATACTGACAAATCTCCTTGAACCAGGGTCTCAAACTTGATCACCCTCCTAAAAGTAAGCATACTCCTCCTAAGTTTATTAAAGGAGAATCCTCCAACTCAAAAGGGAAAAGTCTAAATCAAAATAGTTTTAAAAATCCTAAAACTTTTTAGGATATGAAACCTAAAAGCAATCATATCAACTATAGAAATCAGAATCATAAACCCTTGGCTAAAAAAATTGTGGATCTACTTAAGGAGCTTTTAAAATCCAACTCGAATGGTAGAATATAACAAGTATCAAAAAATCAACAATGTTCTAAAACCCAAAACTGTAATGAAATGGGTACCTAAAGTTACTTGTTTGGTTGCTCACACTGCTTTCAAGGCTTCAAGTCAATCAAAGTGGTACCTAGACAGTGGATACTCTAGACATATGACAAGTGACAAAGATTTGTTCTCCAATCTCAAGGATATGGCGGATGGTTCAATCACTTTCGGTGATGGTAGCAATTACAGAATTATTAGCCAAGGTACGGTTCAACTCTTTAATCTTCCATCATTTGAGAATGTCTTATTTGTAGAAGGTCTTAAGCATAATCTCTTAAGTATATCACAAATCTGTGATAATAAACATAGCGTCAAATTCAACAATCATGGTTGTGAAATTTCTAATGAGAATGGTTCTATGATATTGACTGGTCGCAGAACTTCTAAGAACTGTCATATAGTTAGTAACTCAAGCTCGTCTAAATTATCATGCTACATGGTCCAAACCAATGAATCTGATCTATGACATAAACGCCTAGGACATGTACACTATCGTAATCTCTATAGACTGAGCAAAGGTGAAGTAATACGTGGTCTACTCAAGTTAAAGAAAATGGATAAAATCTGTAGCGATTGTCAGATTGGAAAACAAACTAGAAGTGTTCATAAGAAAGTTAACTCTAGTGCCACATCCAAACCTCTTGAGCTCCTCCACATGGATCTAATTGGACCTACTAGAACAGAGAGTCGAGGCAATAAGAAGTATATTTTAGTAATTGTTGATGACTTTACTAGGTATGCATGGGTAGTTTTCATGAGAAAGAAATCTGAAACTCTCGATGAAGTGAAAAGGGTACTCAAACATATTCAAACTGAGAAAGAATCACCAGTTATTAAAATACAAAGTGATCATGGTTCCGAATTTGACAATAGCAGCTTTGACAAATTCTATAGCGATCACAAGATATCGCATGAATTTTCTGCTCCAAAGACACCTCAACAGAATGGGGTTGTTGAAAGAAAAAATCGTGTACTTCAAGAGATGGCTAATGTTATGTTAAATAGCATGAAACTTCCTAAAAATCTTTGAGCTAAAGGTGTTAACACTACTTGTTATATTATTAATCGAGTATATACTAGAAAATTGAATAATAAGACTGCATATGAACTGTGGTTCAATAAGAAGCCAACAGTCAAATATTTTTGGGTTTTTGGTAGCAAATGATATATTCTACGTGACCGGAAAAATTTGGAAAAATTTGACACTAAAAGTGACAAAGGTATTTTCCTAGGATATGCTCTAAATAGTCGAGCGTATCATGTTCTCAATAAGAGGACCGATGTAATTTAGGAATCCATTAATGTTGTCATAGATGATCATCTGAATACATCTACCTAGAGTTCAGAAGATGATGAAGTCTCATTATTTAATAAACCAAACTCTTCATCTAGTCAAAATAATGACACTGAACTACGACCAGTTAAAGATCATCCAACTGATCAAATACTTAGGAATCCTCTCACTGGTGTGCGCACTCATAAACAACTTGAACATATATGTAACTATTTATGCTTCACTTCCCAAAATAAGCCGGCCAATGTAAAAAGAAGCACTTGCTGATGAAAACTGGATTATAGCTATACAAGATGAACTTAATCAATTTGTTCGAAATGACGTATGGCGTTTGGTTCCTACACCTGATGATAAACATATAATTGGAACCAAGTGGATCTTTAAAAATAAGTCTGATGAATTAGGTAACATTATAAGAAATAAGACGAGACTGGTTGTACGAGGGTACAATCAAATAGAAGGCATCGGTTACGATGAAACCTTTGCCAAGTAGCTTGTCTTGAATCTATCAGACTGATCATATTCATTGCTTGTTACAAAAATTTTTAAATCTATCAAATAGATGTCAAGAGTGCATTCTTGAACAGTGATCTACATGAGGAAGTATATGTAAAACAGCCTAAAGATTTTGAAGACCCTAAACATTTTAACCATGTTTATCATCTGAAAAAAGTACTCTATGGTTTAAAACGAGCTCACAGGGCATGGTACGAAAAGTTGACTGAGTTTCTACTAAGTCATAACTTTGTAATTGGGAGTGTTGACAAGACATTGTTTGTAAAGAAATACAATGATCACACTCTAATAATGTTGATATATGTTGATGACATTATCTATGAATCTATTTGTGTTAACATGTCTGTTGAGTTTGCAGAATTAATAAAGTCCAAGTTTGAAATGAGCATGGTAGGAGAATTGAACTATTTTCTAAGTCTGCAAGTAAAACAGCTTAGTGATGGGATATTTATCTCTCAAACCAAGTATGTTTTAAACTTGGTGAAAAATTTTAGATTTGAGAGCAGTAAGAACTTCGATACTCCTATGAGTATGACACTTAACCTCTCTAAGAATTCAACAGGTAAAAGTGTAGATCCTAAGTTGTATCACAGTATAATAGGTAGTTTATTATATTTAACTGCGAGCTGACCTGATATTGCATTCAGCGTAGGAATCTGTGCTAAATATCAATCGAACTCTAAAGAGTCCCACCTGATTGCTGTAAAGCGCATTTTAAGATATGTTGCAAGTTTAGCCACACTTGGCCTTTGGTATCCTCATGATACTAATGTTCAATTAGCCGGTTATTCGGATGCTGATTGGGCTGGTAATATTGATGACCGTAAGTCTACTAGCGGTGAATGTTTTTATGTCAAAAACTGCTTAGTTTCTTGGCATAGCAAGAAACAAATTTCTGTATCTCTTTCTACAGCTGAGGCTGAGTATATTGCAACCGGTAATGCTTGTACCCAACTTGTGTGGATGAAGAGAATGTTAAGTGATTATGAATTTACGTAAGATACTATGGTTTTGTATTGTGACAATTCTAGCGCAATTAACATTCCTAAAAATCCAATTCAATATTCACGAACTAAGCATATTGACATTAGATATCATTATATTCATGAATTAGTTGAAGATAAGATTATTTCAGTAAATTATATATATTTAGACTGAAAATCAACTGGCTGACATATTTACAAAGCCGCTTGACAGAAACAGGTTTGCTAAGATGAAATTAGATATGGGTATGTGCAATATGAACTGAAATGTTTATGTTTATTTGTACAATATTGCATATTTTTATTTTATTTTATTTTTATAAATTTTCTAAATTTCAAAATATAAAAATATACTGAATTTTTGAAGTGCTCGACCAGTCGGCCTGCTCGGGTTTGGGAGTTTTTATTGCCTAAAAAGCTTTTTCTTTTCATTTACTTCATCTTCCTAACCAGCCCTAGCATGACCGGTCGAACCCACCTTCGATTCCTCCATGGTTAATATATCATTTTCAATTTTCTTGTAGATTTGAGTTCTTTGCACTTCCATTTCCTTGTTTTTGTTGTTTATTTCAAGGTTTATGGTGGTTTGTTAGGTTTTTTAGCTAAAAAACTGATTTACTTGAAACTTTTCTTTCCTCTTTTGCAATCCTTGTATTCCTTATTTTTCTTTTTGTAATGGAGAGTAGAAATAAGAAAAAAGGATCTCATGGTCCCTCTTCTTCTCGTTCCGCTCCTATCACGGTATGTCATCTTTGGTCACCCGAAGAAGATCCTGAGTATGTGCAAGATATTCACTTACGCAACGTGATAGTTGAACGGACGGTTAACACTGATCATTTGGCACCTTTTGGTATTATTTCACTCCTTCAATCTGTAGGATGGGATAACATTTTACATTGGGGCGGTCCTGCATACCGTTCCATTGCGCAGGCCATGTTTGCTTGCATTAGTGACTCCTCTACTGAGAATCTAACGTTTACTATTACAACCAGAGAAGGTCCAATTGATGTGGACCATCACTTAATTTCTAGATTAATGGATATTCCAGTTAATGATGACGGTATTCCTATTTATACTCTTGTAGCAAAACCGTTTGAATCTGAGAAAAGAATGCTCACTAGAGTTTTATGCGACATGAATGCGGAATGGAGTTCTGGGAATGCACTCAGTTCCAAGTTTATGTTATCCAGATACAGGGTTCTCCATTAAATTTTCATTTCTAATGTCTACTCTTGGTCTGTTAACAAGACTAAGCTTACTACTTTCATGGCTTGTATCCTTCATTCTATTGTTACTAGTGTCTCTCTTTGCCTTCCATCTCTTATCTGTTACATCATTATTCAGTTCCATCTCCATCCAGGTCATAGTGATATACTTTTTGCCTATCTTATGAATGCACTAGCCACCCATAGTCTTGTGCCTATGCCTGTTGGAAAAGCTCCCATTAACCATCTACCATTCAACAACTCGAACATAAATAAGATGAATTTGAGGTTGGCTCCAAGCCAAGTTGATGTCGGTGCTGGAGGAACAACTGAAGCAACTAAAGAGGATGATGCTTTGCCTCCAAATGGTGTCAATATGGATGACATATTTGATGAGATTGAGTCTAACTCTGCGGCTGATCCTGATTTTCAGCCTTCTGACTTTGATGCGTGTTTGCGATCTCTTAAGGAGAAGGTAGAGGGCATGCATGTGTCTCAAGAAACTCAATTTAAATACATGTAAAAATATCTTAGGCGCATTAACAAGGGACTACATCATACAGATCCTTCCATACCTGCTCCTTCCTCTGGTTAAGATTAGTATTGAATTTCTGATTTGTAATAACTTTTATACTTGGATTTCTCTTGCTCTATATGCTTGGACATGTTTTCTTGTTTTTGTGGACATGTTTTTCATGGTTATCTTGACAATGTTTATGTTATCTTGAACTTCCGTCTTACTCTCATTACTCATTCCTCATATTCTCCTCTTATATTTTCATCATTTCAATGCTCTTTCCCTTGTCTTATTGTGACAAAAGGGGGGAGAATTTGTGTTGGTAGATGTGGAGAATATGTGGAGAAGTGGTTATTTTTGGATCTGTATTTGTTCACATACAGGTACTGCAATTCTTCTCTTCTCTTAGGTTCTATGGAGTAATGTATTAATGGGAAGTATTAGGTTGCTGATTTTTACTAACCAATTTTTAACTGGTGTATGATTCTTTATTGATCTAACTGGTGCATGATTCTTTATTGATCCAACTGGTGCATGATTCCTTAGTCTTGGTTTGTTTTGTCACAAATTTAACAAAGAGAGAGATTGTAAATGCTATCTTATCTAGCTCCTAGGTTTGTCAAATTTGGTAGTGCCAAAACGTCTTGGAATTTGTATCTTCTTTTGCTGTTATTATAAGATCAATTTCATGTCATCCTAGCCAAGCTTGTCTACATCCAAGTAAAAGCTTAAGAAGTTCAAGTACAAGATTAAGAAGTTCAAGTACAACATCAAGAAGTTCAAGTACAAGATCAAGAGGTTCAAGAACAAAAAGTTAAGAACTGGATCAAGTCTTCAAGTCTTCAAACTACTTCAAGAGAATGATATATGATGATTCAACCTCATAAGTAAGGTTTGTTTGACCCTAGATTGACCTTAGGATAGGTCATATAATTTGCACTTATATCATAAGTCATTTGATGATTTAATATGTCATTTTTTAACTAGTCTTAGCCATGGTTCGACTTGTCCAGACACTGGCTCGACCAGTCTAAGAATTTTCTCGACCAGTCTAAGGTTGTTATGAATTTTTTAGAATTTTCTGTTGGACCCTCGACCAGTCCTGGAGACTGCTCGACCAGTCGAGTGAACAGTGCTCGACCAGTCATGCAGGCCTGACTCAAAGTCCAGCAACATTTCTGGGTCCCACTCGACCAGTCGAGTAGCGATCTTATCTTATCGCACCAGAAATTTTGAAATGTTGTTAGTCCTTCGACCAGTCGAACTGATCGCTAGGCTAGTTTAGCAAACAGTATTTTTGCCTAAAAATTGAGGACGATTTTCAGAGTTTCATAACTCATTCCAAAGATATTAAAGTCATAATTCTAAGAACTTAGTCCCCATCATTGTGAAGCTATTGTGAGGTATTTGTATATTATTTTAATAGCTTTTTTGGTTATTCAATTCTTTAATCTCTTGATTCCATTCTATTGAATATTAAAGGGGATTTTTGAATTTAATCATTTGTGAGATCCAAGAAGTTGAATCCAAAGTAGCCTAAGGTTGGATTTAATTTAAAATTCATTTAGACTTAGAACCCTATCATTTGAGAGATTGAACATTGAACATTGAACATTCTACATTTCCAAAGAAGCGGTTCTACCGGGCTACAACAAAGTACTTTCTTCAGATAAGTATTATTTCAATTTTCTGTATTTAGTTTGTAAGATTGTCAGAAAATCTTTCATTTTTGGTTTTGACTGTGATAGCCAGAAAATCTCAGTGAGTGGGGTTTTTAATTGTGGTAGCCCTTTGAAAACACAATTATGAAGGTTTTGGGTGAACCTTGGAAAACCTATTTCCTAGTGAAAGCCAATATCCCATGGGTGAGGATATTGGGAGTGGAGTAGTTGTGTGGCTGTTTTCTAACAGTTGGTGTACACACAAGCGAACCAATATAATTGCTAGAGTAGTGGTGAATGTTTATTATTGTGCAATTGTGGTGAATGATTGTAATTTATTTTCTGCACAAGTGGTGAATGTTGTAATAGCACTAGATATTTATTTCTGTTTTATTCTTTGTTCCTTTTTATTGGTTTGGGACTTTGATACACAAACCGTTCTAGAAATTAAGTTGTCTTACCATAAGCCATTGGTTTTTGGTGTAAGATTGTCCTTAGAACAACATCTGTATCAACCTCTCAATACTTGTGCATTTGAGGTTGCTATTTATTTCTGCTATTTGGGATTGATAAGTGTTATCTTGTTCTTCTTTCTTAATTCCACATTTAAATTTTAATTTGGCATAGTCCTATTCAGCCCCTCCCCCCCTTTAGGACTCTTAGCTCGCCCTTTTCATCAGGGACATTTGAGATGAAAGATTTAAGGGCTGCAAAGAGGGTTCTCGGCATACATATTCATAGAGAGGGGAAGAGGAGCAAGCTTTGGTTATCACAAGCAGAATACCTTGAAAAAGTATTGATCAAGTATGGAATGGACCGGGCAAAGCTGGTGAGCGTTCCCCACGGAGCTCACTTCAAGCTTTCCTCAGAACAATGTCCTAAATCAATTGAGAAAAAGCATGTTATGTCCCATGTGTCTTATTCGAATGTGGTTGACAGTTTAATGTATGTCATGGTCTGTACGAGACCAGATATTTCACAGGCAGTCGGTGTTCTGAGCAGATACTTGTTAAACCTCGGTAAGCAATATTGGGAAGCGGTGAAATGGCTACTTCGATACATTTGAAGTACAAAAGACTATGTCTTAACTTTTGAAAAGACATGGACAAAGTTGGTAGGGCATGTGGATTCAGACTACGTAGGCAGTATGGATTCTAGAAAGTTCACTTCTAGTTATTCGTTTGTTCTAGCGGGTAGAGAAATTAGTTACTTCTAGTTATACTGGGGAAGATTCACACCAACATGAATCCAACAGACATGCTCACCAAGGTCGTTCTTACAGAAAAGTTCAAGTTTTGTGCAACTTGTCTGGGTTGGCGATGGCATAAAAGAAGGATGGAGTGTGCACGAGAAGCATCGATTGAAGATATGAAGCAACGCAGAGATAAGAGAAGAGGGAAAGAAGCTACACGTTTGAAGATTGAAAACATGGTAGAGATTATTGTTAACAAATGTTTTAAATCTAAAAAACTTTGACTAGCTCGAAGAGAGTTCCGCTGAAAGTCCAACAATAATGTATTTTGAAATTTTTGAGAAATTCGACCAGTCGAAGGATAGGTTAGATTAGTCGAAGGGCACCCTTTGACTAGCCTGAGCTCTGGTTCAACTAGTTGAAGGTTATGCGGACTGCTCGCGGACTGCGTAAATTTGAAGCGGTTTCTAGACTATTCCAAGTCGATGCGAAAGTTGGGATTTCCCAACTAGAAATAGGAATCCCTAGGGCCATTTTAAAGTGATTCTAAGGCTTCTTAAAGTTATTATAAGATATTCCAAGGGTTCTAGGGTTTGCAAAGGGTATAATAAGGGTGAGATTCGAGGTTGTTCGAATAGGGTAAGTCTTCTCTCTTTGTAATTTCTGCTTTCATAGTGAAAATCTGTTTCTTTATGCCGTGGTTTTTTCCCGAAAGGGTTTTCCACATTAAATCTTTGTGTTCTCTTGTGTTTGCTTGGTGCCTTGGATTTCTATCCCAGATCTATCTCTATCTGATTCCGCAAAACATTCCCAACACGGGTCAGTTGTGTTGGGTTCAACCCAACCTAATTCATTTCTAGCCTAGACCCGCCGCCCATTTGGCTTGTTCCAAACCCACTTCAAAAAGTGGGTCTAGCCACTTGACCAATCAACCCAACTCATTATCATACCTACTTGGCATATTGTATATTATCATGTGCGCCTGTGTGAATGGCAGGGCTTCACATGCAAAAGGCTAGATGTTATTTAATACTCTTGGCTACGTGTAAGGTTGACACACAACACTAAAAAATTACATGCAAGGCATGCATCAACTCAAATTAAGCCCATAAAATTGTGGAAACCAATGTTGATGAGTCATAGTCGCAGAATTCCTCCCAATGCTGATTTGTTGAAATAGTTCCATTGGACATTTTTATTTTCAACTGCCCATTAAAATTCACCAATCTGATAGTCAGTTAAATAAGCATAATTTTTATTCCTAGTCATGCAACACATAACTTGGACGGTTTGATTGAAATACTTCTATTCAATGTACATTGTTGATGCCGAAATCTTTCAAACCTGTAAGTGAAGTCGCGGAGTTTCTAAACTCTATTCCCAATGCTAGTTTGTTGAAATAGTTCCATTGGATATTTTTGTTTTCAACTGCCCATTAAAATTCACCAATCTGATAGTCAGTTAAATAAGCATAATTTTTTATTCCTGGTCATGCAACACATAACTTGGACGGTTTGATTGAAATAATTCTATTCAATGTACGTTGTTGATGCAGAAATCTTTGAGACCTGTAAGAGAAGACGAAAATGGAGACCCTGGCTGCTGCAGGGGACCCTCTGTTGCCAAAGTCCGACAAGCAAGATAGGTCTAGTAGAATATAAGGTTTTTTGGTGTGCTTTTTGAGTTGGATTGTGCGTACCTTTCAACATTAGGGATGGTCCTATTTAGTAAGGCATGCTGTAGAGGGATTCATATCCCGAATATATTGTAAGTATCGCTCGAGATCCTCGGCTGAGATCTCTGGTAGATCCGTATTGCGGTCATCTTTTGAGATCCTCAGTTGGGATCTCGAGTAATTACCGTCGAGACCAGGTTATAATCAGCAAGAGCGCGTGGTAGGAGGCCGAGCTTGTGAGTTTGACGTGGCCTATAGGTTCGTTCCAAACAGTGGTTTGCTGACCTAGATTCTTTGATGAGCTGTGGTTGAGTTTTTTACTTGGTATTGAGCAAATTAGCAACCTACAGACCTGCCCTTGCGAGTTGTGTTCAAGCGTTGAGACCGAGCTCATTTCCTTAGTAGAATATAGGCGAAATCAGGGATGACCATCATCTTCATCTTGTCGTATGGGGCAGAGTTTCCCTGAGTATGGCAGCTTGGAGGTCTTGCCTCATGCAGGGTCATACCTTGGGGGCCCTTACCAAGGGATGTTCCTAGTAGCATCTCGAAAATAGATGGGACCGTAGAAGTAGGCCTATACATCGAGCTGAGTCGAGTTGAGCTAGGCCAAGCTCGGCTTGACTTGTTCGTGCTACACTCAAGTTTGAGCTCGAGCTTGAGCTCAACATTGAAGCTTGGCTTGTTTGCCAAAGCTTTCGAGTAGAACTAGTGGTTCGAGTCTAGTCGAGCTTGTTCATATGTCAACCTAGCGCCCAACCCGACCTGACCTAACCCCCACCCCAACCTAAACCCACACCCGACTCAAAAATAAAAAATCAATGGAATTGAAATCACACACATCTATGATATATATATATATATATATAATCATTAATCATACCTTTGCGGTGGCCGAATGGGTTGAGAGTAGTCGTCCAGTGAGTTAAGACAAGTCGGGTTAGGCGCGGATCACGGGGGGGGGCTCAGCTCGGGCGGGCTGCGGCTAGGGGCGTACATCGACTCGAGCTAGCCTTAACTAGACTCGGCTCAGCCAGTGGCTGACCTCAGCTTGAACTTGGCTCGGCTCAATCCTTGAGCCTGACTCGCCAGCTCGGCTCGGTTCGGTCAGTAGCTCGGGTGAGTTCGAGCCAAGTTCGCTATTGCAACATTTTCACAAACACCTAGACTACACCTTTAAAATCTCACTGTATTTGAGATAGCAGCAATGGTTTTACAGGTATTTTATCAAACACATTCTAAGTAACATAAAAATCATGAAAAAAAAGAGTGTTGGTTTCATATACATACCTTCCTTGCCACTAGCCACACCTCTCTGAGTCATTTCATCAAACACTTGGTGAGCAACATCAATATCAAAGCAATCGAGTCACCGAACTGGTTTGATCTGAGTTCAATTCGAGCTGGGTTCGATCTGAGTCGAGTCGAGTTGGGGCCAGCTTGAACTCATTTTCAAGCTCAAAAAATTAGTTCGACTCGGTTCGAACTTAACTTCGAACCGAGTCGAATCGAGCTTTTTCGAGTCGAGTCAAGTCGAACGAGCTAACCGAGATAGCTCGGTTCGTGTACACCTCTAGCTGTGGCGGTTTGGGTAAGGGAAAGAGAGGGCCAGGTAAAGTCGACGTCGGGTAGGGTTTTGTTTTATTTATTTATTTTTTAAAGTTGTATATATATATATATATATATAAATACTTGAGCTGAGTGGAGCTAGAGTTCAAGCTTTGAGCTTCGAGTCGAGTCATGTTGATCTACTCATGCTCGAACTCGGCTCGATTTCAACTCTAGTTTTCAAAAGTGAGCTTGACTCACCTCAAGTTGGCCCTTCAAGCCGAGTTAATCCGAGCTGAATCAAGCCGAGTCGAGCGAGCTTTTTGAGCTAGCTCGACTCATGTACAACCCTACGTAGAAGGGCTCGATATCTGATGGAAGAACCTTCTGATGGCCAAGCTCGAGAATTAGGTTGTTTCCTTAGCAGTGTATTCATTGCTTCCTGGCGATTGAAGAGCTCCTTTGTCATGACTGGTGTTGGTCGACCTCGTGACGCGCATAGATGGCCGAATTGACCTCGTCTTATTAGTCAATCCATTTTCACACATAACATACACAATTTCCAAGTAATTTATAAGTGCCTCCCATTCAGCCTAAGTTTTAAAAGTTTTCTTTGGCCTAGCCATGCTTAAGTCTTATTGCAAGCCCACATAGTAAACCCTTAGTCCAAGCTCAGCCCAAGCCCATGACAGGCTTA
Organism: Magnolia sinica; assembly: GCF_029962835.1. Taxonomy (NCBI): domain Eukaryota; kingdom Viridiplantae; phylum Streptophyta; class Magnoliopsida; order Magnoliales; family Magnoliaceae; genus Magnolia; species Magnolia sinica. Next base: position 27,637,779 of record NC_080591.1, on the reverse strand, counting down.
AAAAAAAAAAAAAAAAACAAGCCCAAGTTGCCCTGAGCGGGACCTACCCTCCATATCCGTGCAAGATCAGGGTTGTTCATCAGGTGCGATCCATCATGTATTATACATAACAAAAGTGTCCTTGAAACTATCGGCTAGCTAATGTGCTCAATCAGGCTAATGGGCTCATTTGCACGCCCATGGACTTTGCTCAGTTAATAAATGTCTAAAAAATTTAGTCTCAGCATGGCCCTTAGGCCTAACATTCCACCTTGGATCGGTCATCACCTCAAAAATAAAGAGTTTTTTCCTATTATGCTCCTCACTTTTAAGCCACCCACCTTTGTAGGCACCTCCAAACTTACTTTCCCAAACTAAGTCCCATATGTACGGGCACACTTTTACTGGACCAAAATGCTCATAGTTTATATTTTGCATTCATTTCATGGCAGCACTACCGCCGATCCAATGGTAATGCCGCCCGGACTGTCCAGCGGGCAGCGGCAGTCCGGGCGGTATTGCCCCCATGTTTGCGGTGTGCGGAAGCGGATTGGTTGGTGTGTGGATAGCTGTTGTATTGACATCAGCAATGGGTCCCATTGACGTCAACAAGTTTTGTTGGTCCCATCACTTAAAATAACGTGTCTAATAGGGATGCCGATTGCCTACGGGTGGCTCCTGACAGTGCTATGTGGGCCCAACATGATGTATATCACTTATCCACACCATTCATCCAACATGATGATACGCAGGCAAACAAAAATTACTCAGAAATTGCATACATGACAGACATCTAAATTAAACTGTCCAAATGATGGTTCCAGTTTAGATGTATCCCCAACTAAAATATTAAACTTAATTGATTATCTGACTATCAGATCAGTGGACATTTATTGGGCAGTTAAAAAATATTCGATGGTCCTGTTTCAATGAAAATATTCGATGGTCCTGTTTCAACAAGGTGTATGCGTATAAAGCTTCATACATGCCTGAGTGCTACTCTAGTACATTTATCCATAGACCACAGGTTGTTTTCATACGATGAAGGGCCACATGATATCTCCCATGTGGTGCTTAGTTCCTACCGCCTGGTTGCACACATATCTGAAATCTGGACCATTCATCAGACAGAGAATGTTGTGGCCAAAAACAGGGATAGTAATACACTTATTTTTCTAACCGCCCATTTTGCTTCTGTCTGATCAGCCAATCATCAATATTTTTGGTTAGGGGCCTGTTCAAAGTCTACAGATTCTAACACGTGTGCCACTAGACAGTGGGAAGTAGGTACCACATGAGTTAGTATTAAAATGAAGAACTGTTGCACATAACCACTGGGATGATAGTGCTGTTTCCATATTCGACCCAGATATCTGGCAACAGTGCTATGTGGGCCCAACAGTGCTATGTGGCTACTAATAGGGATGTCGATTGTCTACAGAAAATTCACCATGAAGTGAAGAAAATTCACTACGAAGTGAAGGAAATTCACCACGAAGTGAACAATATTCACCGTGAAGTAAATGAACTTCACGCAAATTGAGTGAAGTGAATAAAATTCACTGCGAAGTGAGTGAACTTCACTGCGAAGTGAATGCAATTCACCGCGAAGTGAAGGAAATTTACCACGAAGTGAATGAACTTCATCATAAATTGAGTGAAGTGAATGAGATGAATGAAATTGACCGCGAATTGATTGAAATTCACAGTGAAGTGAATGAAATTGACTGCGAAGTAAATGAAATTTACCGTGAACTGATTGAAATTGACCGCGAAGTAAATGAAATTGACCGCAAAGTGAATGAAATTGACCGCGAAGTAAATGAAATTGACCGCAAAGTGAATGAAATTAACTGCGAAGTGAATGAAATTCATCGCAAACTGATTGAAATTGACCGCGAAGTAAGCAAAATTCGCCGCAAAGGTTAATAGAGTATCAAAGCTTCTCTTTTAAAAATAGACCAGTTGTGGTCCATCTTAGAAAGCAGAGAATCTCTAGGTGGTGATGTTTTGTTTATCAATGTACACCATCTTATTATTCATGAAAAGGAAAATAGTACTAATTGGTCCACTTAGCTGTGGACCACCATAATCAAAGCTAAACTGCAAGGGCTATTTTCTTCAATCTCACGTGCACCTTTCTTACAAGTGGGCCCATGATCATTGATCATAGACCATTTGAGGGCCCAGATGGACCATGCTCCACAAAGCCCCTAGTTGGAAAGTTAGTTGTCAGAAACCTAATGCATTTTATTTTGTGAAAAACTTTGATACTCTGGCCATGTGGTGGATGATATGTAGGCATTTAAAAATTACTTTGAAGTGAAGAAAATTCACCGCGAAGTGAAGGAAATTCACCGCAAAGTAGATGAATTGAATGGATTTCACCGCAAAACGAGTGAAATTCACCACTAAGTGAAGGCAATTGACCACGAAGTGAAGGAAATTGACTACGAAGTGAAGGAATTAAATGGATTTCACCACGAAATGAGTGAAATTCTTCGCGAATTAAAGGAAATTGACCGCGAAGTGAAGGAAATTCATCTCGAAGTACATGAATAGAATGGATTTCACCGTGAAATGAGTGAAATTCACTTCAAATTGAAGGAAATTGACCGCGAAGTGAATGAAATTCACTGTGAAGTAGATGAATTAAATGGATTTCACCGCAAAATGAGTGAAATTCAATGCAAAATGAAGGGAATTGATTGCGAAGTGAAGGAAATTCACCGCGAAGTGAAGGAATTGAATGGATTTCACCGCAAAGTGAAGGAAATTGACTGCAAAGTGAAGGAATTGAATGGATTTCACCACGAAATGAGTGAAATTGACCGCAAAGTGAAGGAAATTGACAGCAAAGTGAAGGAAATTGACCGTAAAGTAGATGAATTGAATGGATTTCACTGCGAAATGAGTGAAATTCACCGCGAATTGAAGGAAATTGACCGCGAAGTTAAAGAAATTCACTGGAAAGTAGATGAATTGAATGAATTTCACCGTGAAATGAGTGAAATTAACCGCGAAGTGAAGGACATTGACCGTGAAGTGAAGGAAATTCACCGCGAAGTAGATGAAATTAACTAATACACAAACAAATCACCATTCATAATGAAATCACTATTAACAAGACATTATTTACTACAAATTTACAATAAAATATACAGGATATTATTTACAACAAATTACATCATTTCACCCTAAATGTTTTACAAGACATCATCTACAACATTTCACAAACTTTCCCCATTCCTCTCACGCCTAAGACAAATATATCATCTTTTGTGGACACTCAGACAATCATAGGCTATTGAATTCCTAAAGATGGGAGTCAATTTCTGCAAGTCTGTGCCTAACAAAATTCGATCACTACATAAAATGTCAATATATTTCATGACAAATATACTGCAATCATATCCGTTCGTTTGCTTTGGTATAAAAGTATCTTCTTTGACCGTCCAAGCATTCTTGTCCAACACAGACATATCTCCTATGGCATGGAATATTATAGGCAAGCCCTCCTTCATCAGCTCGATATGTTCCTTGTATCAACTGACTGCCCTCGAATATAAACCATCGAGAATAACGATCTCTCGGGCTTGAGGGTGGATGATTATAAAGTACCAATGACTGTTGGCGTAGTTGACTGGTACGTATGCTTGTCCATGTTTGACAAGATAAGATATCATTAGAGAAATAATAGAAATGGATACACCTTGCGTTGATAACTTGCAACGACATCATTACCTATTCATACTGCCACATGGGCTTGTGCCCTTCTCGAGGTTTAGCAATGCCGTTCCAAGTGAAAGTGCTCGACTTATAAGTAAATTTCAACAAGTTCGTAGCCTATTTTACTCATTTATCAGTTAATTTCATGAAGTTGTAAGTCAATTTTCGCAAGTTCTTGGTTAAAAAGATGTCAATTTCAAGCGATTATCGGTCATTTTGATGAATTTTGAGTCAAAGTGGCCAACTCATTGGTGAAATTTAATAAGTTTGCGGCCAATTTCACTCAGTTATCATTACAATTTTTGAGTTTTATGTTGCATTTTGGCCCGAGAACGTCTTGAAATTGACCGCGAAGTGAGTGAAGTAGACCGCAAAATCACTTTAATTGACCAGGAATTAACTAAAATTAACCACAAACTAAGTTAAATTAACCACGAACTGATTGAAATTGATCGCGAACTTTACTGAAATTCACTGCCCACTGAGTTAAATTGATCGCGAATTGATTGTGTTTGACCGCTGACTAAGTGAAATTGATCGGGGACTAAGTGAAATTGATCAGGGACTACTTCAAATTAACATCTTGAACTGAGTTAAATTGACCGCAAACATCATGGAATTGACTGATAACTGAGTTAAATTGACCGCAAATATCATGAAATTGACCGCGAACATCGTGAAATTGATTGAGAACTGAGTTAAATTGACGGTGAACATCGTGAAATTGACCGCGAACAAGCTTAAGTTAGAGAAATTGACCGCGAACTAAGTTAAATTGACCGCGAACTAAGTTAAACTGATTGATAAGTAAGTGATAAGCAGTTATCGATCAATTTCACACAATTATCAGTCAATTTCAAGCAGTTATTGGTCAATTTCACATAATTCTTGGTCAAGATGTCAATTTCAAGCAGTTCTAAGTCAATTTAACGCAGTTCTCGGTCAATTTAACTCAGTTCGCAGTCAATTTAACTCAGTTCGCGGTCATTTTAACTTACTTCGCGGTCAATTCTGAAAAGGCCAAGCTATATGTCCTAGAGGGGGGTGAATAGGACTATGCCAAATTTAAAATAATAATAGCGGAATCAAATAATAAGATAGCCAAGTAAAGAAAAGATAGCAATCCACAATATAGAATGTAAAGCAATCACAAATTTTAGTTGTTCTAAGGACAACCTTTCACCATAAAAACCATGGGTTTATGGCAGGACAACCTTACTAGAACAATTAGAGAATTAAAAGTTAAAACTGAAAAGGATTAAAAAGAAATAACTAGAATTGAAATCTAAATTATTATAGCATTCCCCACAATGCTTGAAATGTAAATATTACAACATTCACATCCACACATACATCCACAATTCTGAATGATAAATGATAGGAAAAATAAATCACACATCCACAAAACACAAAGAGTTATAGTGGTTCGCCTGTGTGTACACCAACTGTTCAACAACAGCTACACAGCTACTCCACTCCTAATATCCTCACACAGTGGATATTAGCGTTCACTGATCAAATAGGTTTTTCTTAGGTTTACCTAAAACCCTCACAATTGTGTTTTTCAATAGGTTTACACAATTAAAAAAAAACCCCACTTCTGAGTTTTTCTGGCTCTCCTCAGATAACCAATTAGTTGAGATTTTTCTGGCTTAACCTCAAATAAAACCAAAAAGATGGAAATTTACAATAAAGTAAAATACCTGGATTTCTCCTTTTGTTGTAGCCCGAAAGAACCAGATCGGAGTTAAAGTTTGAATATTGAAGTTCAACGTCCACACTCACTTTAATATGGTTCTAGGTTCTAGATTGATTTTAAATTAAACCAATTGGGCTAGCACTATTTGATTTTGATTTCAAGAAGAAGGAATATAGCAGTTCCTCTTTCAAATCAGATTAGAATATAGAAACAAAATCGAATTGATAAAGCTAACAGAAGAGAATATTAAATATGTACAACGTAGCTTAAAAAGAACACTAACTTATCTCAGAGTGATGCCTTGATATTTCTTGAATTCAGTTTTTATTCTCTGAAACTCATGCTCTATTTATAGTTACAGAAACATGTCTTCGACTGGTCCTAGAACACCACGACTAGTCGAAGAAGAAACGGATTTTTGAATTTTTGAGCACAATCAGATAAAACCGTTCCATGACTGGTCGAAGGTAGTCCACGACCGGTCGTGAGGCACTAGATATAGTTGCTATAGTTTGAGTCGAAGCTACTGGACTGGTCGTAGGATGAGTCGTGCACTGTTCACATGACCAGTCAAGCAGTCTCCAGGACTAGTCGAAGCTTAACAAAAAATTTCAAAAAATTACAACAAACTTAGGATTAGTCCTAAAATTTCTTGGACTGGTCGATCCAGTGCTAGGACTAGTCGAACAGGGTTTAGGACTAGTCTTAAAACAGGCCAAACACATATATAATGAATCAAATTGAATTATGTGTTCAAAATGACCTATCTTAAGGTCAATCTATGGTCAATCATACCTTGAAAGTGAGGTATGAACATCGAGACTTTATTTCTTCAAAAGATGATTGACCTTTGAAGATTGTGAAGCTTGAGATCTCTCTACTTGATGTAGCTTGAACTTGAGATCTTTTAGAGCTTGAATTTCACTTCATCTTGAGTTGTACACTGACTTGAATCTTGAATAAGAACACTCCATTCGTTGTAGCTTGAACTTGCATTTCTTGAAATGGCTTAAAATGGCTTGAAGTAGTTCTTCATTCTTGACTGAAGCAATGTGTTTATAGAGTCGATGCGATGTCTTGAACATATATACCAATGAGCTACACGAGACATAAATTGAAGTTTTGGTACCACAAAATTTGACAACCAAAGGAGCCTAAAACCATAGCACTTACAATCTCCCCCTTTGTCAAATTTGTGACAAAACACAATAATAATAAGAGAAGCATCTCAATAAAGAATCATGCACCAGTTGTATAACAACTAGCAACCTTCTCACAACTCCCCCTGAGTAGCACATATATATAAAAAAAAATGCTTGCTACTATACCACATTCACAATCCATATTAATCCATATGCAATCCATATGCAAAACTAAAAAAATTCTCCCCCTTTTTGTCAAAATATGACAAAGGAAGCAAATAGAATGAAAAGGATAATAAATAGGAGAGTAATAAATGGATTAATTAGCCAAGATGAAAGCAAGTTAAAGTCCACATACCATTAACTAGTTTAAACAAATGTCAGTCAACCAAACACAGTTCACATACCAACAAAAGTAGAATCAAAGTTATTACAGACCAAAGAGTAAATCACTTAATTCGATCCAAAAGAAGGAGCAGATATGGTAGGATCAATTTGATGAATGCCCTTGTTAATGCGCTTAAGATACTTACGTATATATTTAAATTGTAGATCATGGGCAACATTCATATTCTCTACCTTCTCCTCCAATGCATGTAAATGCGCATCAAAATCAGATGGTTCATAGTCAGGATCATTAGCAGAGTCAGATTCAATTTCATCAGAAATATCATCCATATCTATATCATCTGGAGGAAGATCACCACCCTCTTCTTCATTCACATTTGCTGCTTCACCATCACCTATATCCACTTGGCCTTCAGCCAATCGTAACTTCATCTTGTTAATATTTGAATTGTTGAAAATAAGATGATAAATAGGAGTCTCTCCAACAGGCATAGCGACTAGCATATGTGTAGCCAACGCAGTCATAAGATACGCAAATGGAATATCACTGTAGCCAGGATGGATACGAAATTGAATGATGGAATGACAGATCAAAGAGGGAAGACAAACATTTACACCAGTAATGATAGAATACAAAATACGGACCATGAATGAAGTCAGTTCTGTTTTGTTACCAGAATGTGGATACAGATTAGAAATAAAGATACGATGCAAAACTCTCTATCTAAGTAACAAAACTCTGTATCTGGGTAACAAATATTTGGAGATGAGGGCATTCCCGTTCTGAGTCCATTAGGCATCCATGTTACATAACGCTCTAGTAAAAATGCATTTTTCATATTCTGAGACTTTCTCAGCTAGAGAGCTAGGTGGAATACCGTCATCATTAACCGGTATGTCCAAAAGGCCAGAAATTAAATGACGATCAACTAAAAAAGGGCCTTCTCTAGTAGTAATGGAAAAAGTCAAATGTTCAGTAGAAAATTTAGATATGCACGCAAACATGGCCTGCACAATAGACTGGTATGCCGGCCCACCCCAACATAAAATGTTATCCCAACCTACAGATTGAAGTAGTGGAAGGAGACTAAAACGAGCAATGTAATCAAGGTCAATAGGTCTTTCCACGATAACATTTCGCAAACGCAAATCTCGAACATAAAATGGATCATCTTCGGGAGACCGAAGGTGACGCCTTGTAATTAGAGTAGATCTGGATGAAGAGGGACCTCAGTATTTTTCTTTTTCCCTCTAGAATCCATTTACTTGAATAAAACCAAAGCAACAAGATATCACAAAGGAAGTAGAGATGGGTTTTTCTAAATTAGCAAATGGAGAGGAAAACCCCAAAATCTCAACAAAGCAAATCAAGCACTCCAATGACGAAAATGAAGAGAATAGAACATGAATTTACAAAATTGAAAAAAAAATGCACTAATCTTGACAAATCAGACAGTTGGGTTCGACTGGTCGTGCTACGGCCCGTTCAAGAAGAAAGAAGAAATGAGGAAGAAATGGCGTTTTCCCCAAATATAACATCCAGCGCGCTACACGACTGGTCGTGGACAGTCCTCGACCGGTCGTGCCACGACTGGTCGTGGACCATCCTCGACTGGTCATGTACTAGCAAAAATATTCATTTTCCATAAAACTTTAAAATTTAAATTAACAAAATATCAAATATATATACAATATGATATAAGTATGCATGAATATTCAATTTAAATTGCACATACCAAGATCAAATTTTAATTTATTAAACCTGCTTTTATCGAGTGGTTTAGTGAAAATGTCAGCAAGTTGAGTCTCGATAGGAATGTGTTTCAAAGATATCAGTTTTTCTTCCACTAATTCATGAATGTAATGAAACCTACTGTCAATGTACTTAGTACGTGAATGCTGGATTAGATTTTTTAAAATATTTATTGCACTGGAATTATCGCAATATAAAACCATTGAATCCTATACAATTCCATAATCGCTTAACATATGTTTCATCCAAACAAGCTGAGTACATGCATTACCTGCTGTGATGTATTCAGCCTTAGCAGTTGAGAGCGATATAGAACTTTGTTTCTTGTTAAACTAAGAAACCAAATAATTTCTAATATAAAAACAACCACCACTGGTTGATTTCCTGTCATTAATATTACCAGTCCAATCAGCATCTGAGTACCCAGCCAATTGAACACTAGTCTCATGTGGATACCAAAGATTCAAATTAGCAGAACTTGCGACATATCGCATAATCCGCTTAACAACAGTTAAATGAGACTCTTTAGGATTAAACTGATATCTAGCGCAAATACCAACACTTAAAGCAATATCAGGTCTACTAGCAGTTAAATAAAGTAAACTGCCAATCATACTTTGATATAATTTAGGATCAACATCTTTACCTGTAGAGTCCTTTAAGAGTCCTAGAGTTGTACTCAGAGTATCAAAATTCTTACCATTCTCAAATCTGAACTTTTTGATTAAGTTCAGAGCATATTTGGTTTGTGAAATAAAAATGCCATCTGGTTGTTGTTTTACTTGCAACCCGAGGAAATAATTCAATTCCCCAACCATACTCATTCCGAACTTAGATTTCATTAAATCTGCAAACTCAACAATCATGTTAGTACAGGTTGATCCATAAATAATATCATCAGCATAGATTTGCACTATTAAGATATGATCATTATGTTTATTAACAAAGAGCGTCTTATCGACACTACCCATTTGAAAATTATGACTTAGTAAAGACTTAGTCAATTTCCCGTACCATGCCCTAGGAGCTTGTTTTAGACCATAGAGAACTTTTTAAAGACGGTATATATGATCAGCAAACTTAGGGTCTTTAAACCCTATAGGTTGTTCAACATATACTTCTTTATGTAAATCGCCATTTAAAAAAGCATTCTTTACATCCATTTGATAAATTTTAAATTTTCTAAAGCATGCAATAGATATAAAAAGTCAGATTGATTCAAGACGAGCTACTGGGGCAAAGGTTTCATCGTAATCAATGCCTTCAATTTGAGTATACCATTGTACAACCAGTCTTGCCTTGTTTCGAATTATATTACCAAGTTCATCAGACTTATTTTTGAAAATCTACTTTGTTCCAATAATATGTTTATCTTTAGGTCTAGGAACAAGGTACCAGACATCATTTCGAACAAACCGATTAAGTTCTTCTTGCATAGCAACTATCCAGTTTTCGTCAGAAATGGCTTCTTTTACATTAGCCGATTCAATCTGGGATGTAAAACACACGTAATTACATATATCTTCTAATTGTTTACGAGTGCGCACACCAGTGAGAGGGTTTCCAAGAATCTGAGTGGTTGGATGATCTTTAATAATCCTTAATTCAGAATTATTTTGACTTGATGAAGTATCTGATTTATCAATTAAAAGAACTTCATTATTATCTGAACTTGGGACAAGTGTATTCAAGTGATCATCAATGACCACATTAATAGACTCTTGAATCACACTGGTCCTTTTGTTCAGTACACGATATGCGCTACTGGTTAAAGAATATCGTAAAAAGATCCCTTCATCACTTTTTGTGTCAAACTTTCCCAGATTTTCACGGTCACGCAAAATATAACACTTGTTGCAAAAAATTCGAAAGTATTTGACAGTAGGCTTCTTATCAAACCACATTTCATAAGCCGTTTTATTATTAGATGTATATGTATAAACCCAGTTGATAATATAGCAGGCGGTATTCGTGGCTTCAGCCTAAAGATTTCTGGAGAGCTTCATACTTTTAACATTACATTTTCCATTTCTTGAAGCACTCTATTTTTCCTTTCCACAATTCCATTTTGTTGTGGTGTTTTGGGCGTAGAGAATTCATGCGATATTCCCTGATTGCTACAGAACTTCTCAAAATTGCTATTTTCAAATTTAGATCCATGATCACTACGGATCTTACTGACCAGAGAACCTTTTTCCGTTTGGATTCGTTTGAGTATCCTTTTAACTTCATCTAGGGTTTCTAATTTATCCCTCAAGAAAGCTACCCAAGTGAATCGGGTAAAATCATCCATGATTACTAAAATGTGTTTTTACCACCTCGACTCTCCGTCCTGGTAGGTCTTATAAGATCCATAAGGAGAAGCTCGAGTGGTCTTGATGTGGCATTGGAGTTCACCTTTTTGTGAGAGCTCCTAGTTTGCTTGCCATACTGGCATTCGCCACATATTTTAATTTAGGTAGACCTCTTATTAGTTCTCTTTTGCTCAATCTAGATAAATTACGGTAGTGTACATGTCCAAGGCGTTTATGCCATAATTCTGTCTCATCGGTATGGACAATGTAACACGATTGATATGATGAGCTACCATCGCTTACAATATAGCAGTTTTCAGAAGTCCTGCGACCAGTTAATATTACAGAACCCTTTTTGTTTAAGATTTTACAACCTTGATTAGAAAATTTCACGCTATGATTATTATCACTTATTTGAGATATACTTAACAAGTTGTGTTTTAGCCCCTCAACATATAAAACATTCTTAAATAAGGGGAGGTTATAGTGTTGAACAGTACCTTGGCTAACAATCTTGCAGTTGCTACCATCACCAAATGTGACTGACCTATCAGTCATATCTTTAAGATCGGTGAATAAAGCCTTGTCGCATGTCATATGCCTGGAGCACCCACTATCTAGGTACTACTTTGAATGGCTTGTAACTTTGAAAACAGTGTGGGCAACCAAGTTGGTAACCTTAGGAACCCATTTCATAACTGTTTTGGGTTTAAGAGTATAGTTGGTCTTCTTCTGTTTGTTGTTGTAAGAATGACTTACTGAGTTAGATTTTAAGAGCTCCTAAAGTAAATCAACTATTTTTTCAGCTAAAGGGTTTCGGTTCTAATTTTTATAATTGATGTAGTTGCTTTTAGGTTTTTGAAAAGTTTTAGCTTTTTTAGAAAAAATTTGATTTGTACTTTTCCCTTTTGAGTTTGAGGTCTCTCCTTTTACAACCTGAGGAGGAGTATTCTTCTGTTTAGGAGGAATATTTTTATCGTAGCCCAACCCGGATCTGTCGCCACATTTTCTATATCCGGATAAAAGTTTTTCTAACTTTGGATCTCCTTAGGCATATCTCCATGTATCCTTTAAACTCAAAAGTGAAGAGTTTTTAAGTTTAAGTTTATCATTTTCAGATTTAAGATTTTCAATCAGGGAGGTTTTGAATTCTAAATCACATTTAGTCTTTTCAAAACAATCAGAAATATGGGATTTTTCTAAAACAAGAGACTTAAAATTTTCTTTAAGCTTTAAAAATTTTTCTTTTTGAAGTTTAAGTTTGACAACAATTTTACAACTTTCCATATATAGGGCATTGTAAGCATCTTGAAGATCATCTTCATTTTCACAATCACTATTCGGATTTTCTTCACTAGTTGAATCATCATTATCTGAAAAAGTGAACTTGGCCAGAGTCATAAGGGCTTTAACTTCGCTGCCCGACTTGGTTTTAAAATCTTTTGATTTAGAAGAGGCTTCAGAATCAGAGGATTCATCCCAAGTAGCCAACATACCCTTCTTTTTGGGTTTATCCTTTTTAGGACACTTGTTTGCTAAATGCCCATATTCATGGCAGTTGTAATACTGACTGTCTTTTAATGATTTTCGAGTTTTAGAATTTTCTTCCTATCATTGGATTTTTTAAAATCAACCCTCTTTTTACTTTTGAAAATTTTGTAAAACTTTTTCGCTAAAAGGGTCATATCATCTTCAGAGTTTTCTAAATCAAAATTGTTATTATTTTCTTAAAAACTATTTTTAGAAGATTTAAGAGCAATAGATTTACCTTTTGGAGCTTTAAAAGTTAACTCATAAGTTTGTAAAGAGACAACTAATTCCTCTACCCTCATATTATCCGTATCACGAAGTTCCTGGATCGCAGTTACCTTAGAATTGAACCGTTCAGGAAGTGAGCGCAGTATTTTTGCACATACTTTACTTTTAGGAATTTTATCACCAAGAACCCACAGAGAGTTCACCATGTCATTTAATCTAGTGTAAAAGTCCATAAACATTTCTTTTTCTTCCATATGTATTTCTTCAAATTTGGTTGTGAGGATTTGAACTTTAGATTTCTTGACGATTGATGTTCCCTCGTGTGTCATTTCTAAAATATCCCAAGCTTGCTTTGCAGAATCACAGGATATAATTCTTTTAAATTCATCCGGTGATGGTGCGCAAGTGATTGCATTTAGTGCTTTTGCGTTTACACTACTCTCACTTTTCTGAAGAATTGGTCCATGAAAAATAAGGTGTTACTCTCATTGATTTTGATCCATCGATACCAGTTACTTCAGTGGTAGGATGGGTCCATTTAGTCACTGTGGCTAGCCACACATTTTCATTCATGAATTTTAGAAAATTTCTCATTCTAGCAATCTAATAGGCATAATTGGTGTCATCAAAAGGTAGAGGCCTAGTGACTGAAAGGCTATCAAAAATTGACATCTTAAATATAGCTTAGATCGATTAGGTCAGGAAATAAATCCAAATATAAAGAATTAAAAGCGAGCTATTAGGCTCTAATACCACTTGAAAAGGCCAAGCTAGATGTCTTAGAGGGTAAGTGAATAGGACTATGCCAAATTTAAAATAATAACAGCGGGATTAAATAATAAGATAGCCAAGTAAAGGAAAGATAGCAATCCACAATACATAATGTAAAGCAATCACAAATTCTAGTTGTTCTAAGGACAACCTTTTACCATAAAAACCAAGGGTTTATGACAGGACAACCTTACTAGAACAATTAGAGAATTAAAAGCTAAAACTGAAGAGGATTAAAAAGAAATAACTAGAATTGAAATGTAAATTATTACAACATTCCCCACAATGCTTGAAATGTAAATATTACAACATTTACATCCACACATACATCTACAATTCTGAATGATAAATGATAGGAAAAATAAATCACACATCCACAAAACACAAAGAGTTATAGTGGTTTGCTTGTGTGTACACCAACTGTTTAACAACAACCACACAGCTACTCCACTCCTAATATCCTCACACAATGGATATTAACGTTCACTAATCAAATAGGTTTTTCTCAGGGTCACCTAAAACCCTCACAATTGTGTTTTTCAGTGGGCTTACAATTAAAAGAAATCCCACTTTTGAGTTTTTCCGGCTCTCCTCAGATAACTAATTAATTGAGATTTTTTTGGCTTAACCTCAAATAAAACCAAAAAGATGGAAATTTACAATAAAGTAAAATACCTGGATTTCTCCTTTTGTTGTAGCCCGGAAGAACCAGATCGGAGTTGAAGTTCGAATATTGAAGTTCAATGTCCACACTCACTTTAATATGGTTCTAAGTTTTAGATTGATTTTAAATTAAACCAATTGGGCTAGCTCTATTTGATTTTGATTCCAAGAAGAAGGAATATAGCAGTTCCTCTTTCGAATCAGATTGAAATATAGAAACAAAATCAAATTAATAAAGCTAACAAAAGATAATATTAAATATGCACAACGTAGCTTAAAAAGAACACTAACTTATCTCAGAGTGATGCTTTGATATTTCTTGAATTGAGTTTCTATTCTCTGAAATTCGTGCTCTATTTATAGTTACAGAAACACGTCTTCGACTGGTCCTGAGGACACCACGACTGGTCGAAGAAGAAATGGATTTTTGAATTTTTGAGCATAATTGGATAAAACCGTTCCACGACTGGTCGAAGGTAGTCCACAACTAGTCGTGAGCTCTCCACGATTGGTCGTGACCTACCCACGACTGGTCGTGGGGCACCAAGTATGGTTGCTGCAGTTTGGGTCGAAGCTGCTGGACTGGTCCTAGGATGAGTCGTGCACTATTCACATGACTGGTCGAGCAGTCTCCAAGACTGGTCGAAGCTTAACAAAAAGTTTTGAAAAATTACAGCAAACTTAGGACTGGTCCTGGAATTTCTTGGACTGGTCGAGCCAATGCTAGGACTAGTCGAACAGGGTTCAGGACTAGTCTTAGAATAGGCCAAACACATATATAATGAATCAAATTGAATTATGTGTTCAAAATGACCTACCCTAAGGTAAATCTATGGTCAATCATACCTTGAAAGTGAGGTATGAACATCGAGACTTTATTTCTTAAGAAGATGATTGACCTTTAAAGATTGCGAAGCTTGAGATCTCTCTACTTGATGTAGCTTGAACTTGAGATCTTCTAGAGCTTGAATTTCATTTCATCTTGAGTTATACACTGACTTGAGTCTTGAACAAGAACACTCCATTCGTTGTAGCTTGAACTTGCATATCTTGAAATGGCTTGAAGTAGTTCTTCGTTCTTAACTGAAGCAATGTCTTTATAGAGTCAATGCGATGTCTTGAACATATATACCAATGAGCTATACAAGACATAAATTGAAGTTTTGGCACTACAAAATTTGACAATCAAAGGAGCATAAAACCATAGCACTTACAAATTTCATTCACTTCGTGGTCAATTTAACTTAGTTCGTGGTAGATTTAACTCAATTCGCGGTCATTAAAACTTAATTCGCGGTCAATTTAACTCAGTAGGTCCTCGGTCTATTTCACTCGGTTTTCGTTCAATTTCACATCGGTCTTCGTTCTTTGTTTAAAAAAGCCTCAATGTAGGCTATTTGAGTAATGAATTTACTCATTTATCGCGACATGTCATACCATAAAAATGTTTTAAAAAAATAACTGGATTGTGGACCGTGCGGATATATCATATATACGGTGGGGTCCACATAATAAAGTTAAGGATTTGAAATATACATGTCATTCGAAGCTTCTTTGATGGGGAGACCATTTTTGTCCTATCTTAGGTTGACAAAAGTCGAAAATGACATGTGGTGCTCCGTGTATTCTCGACCAAAGAAAAGTATACCAAAAATAAGAGTTTTATTCGTAGGATGAACAATCACAAAAGGGGAGAGAAGAAAGTAGAAAAATGAGGGTTTTACTGCTAGGGTGGACAGTCATAAAGGGGGGAGAAGATCTCAAGAATGGGGTTTTTTCTGTTAGGGTGAAGGATCGGGAAGTGGAAAGAAGAATCAGAGTTTTATTTTATTTTTTTACAATTTTTGAAGGAACTACAGCTTTCAAAGCTGTGTCTATGAAGAGGCGAGGGCACTTTGGACCGGTGAGAGTGCGTCTCTACAACAGGAGAGTATTCTTAGAAAGTAAGTATGGAAGGGCTTGATAAGGTACGTGGCTCAAAAGTGAGGAGTATTGTAACATCTTGGATTTTCACTGTTTTGGATTTTAAAAAATCATTTTTTTTATAATTAACTTATATTATTACTTATTGACCATTAGCACTCAATGTTAGTTTATACACGGGTGATATCAGTAAAGAACGGCATAAGTCCGATTAATCAACCGTAGGAAGCCAACGAATTCGCCCGATCACTTGAAAATCAAGTTTAACCCCATGATTTACTCACGTAGGGCCTAAATCTAACCAACTCATCGCTAACTAATCAAGACAATCATAACTAAATTAAAGATCTAACCAAAGCTGAGTCAGATAAGGCTCGAATCTTGACTAATAGACCAAATCAACCCCGTTACTCTTTTAGCCTAAAACCGACAGTTTAAAGTAATCATGACCAAATATCCACTTTCACTAGTTATAAACAGGCCACATTACGAACATAGTTAATCCAAATCCTAATCATTGCCCACGAGAAATCTTAATACCTAATTCATTCCAGAAATGCCCTGATTTTCCGAACAAGCTCTAAACCGCTTGTTGATGGGTCACTAGTTCCAAAATTATAGAATAATGTCCGTCTTACTGGGTTTGACGTCCATCGCGGGAGTCGGACCTAGGTACTGTTCAGAACCGCTCAACTTGAGCCAAAGGACGAGTGCATAGAAGTGCAAATACCTTAAAGAAAGAAGTTGAAACTTAAGTGAATTAGGTCGTCCACTCTTATGCAAAGTTGAGGATTTCGGACCATCGGTTTAAGACCAAACTTCACACGTAGAGTAAGGATATTTTCCTGCTCATATCCATATAGTCACGGCCCTAATTGATCATCGATGACCGTTGAGTAGACTTCTAATCATATCTGTCGAACAACGCATCTAAATGCCGGGCCGAACATGTCCATACGTAGATCATCATTAGGGTTAACTATCCTACGGTGTATATCAATATGTACACCCATAATAGGCCCTAGAGGTTAGAAAAACCCTCTCATAGGGCTAGTATAGTAAAAATCTAACCCTTGGGGCCATTTACACCAAATCTGGCATTATAAAAGGGCCTCATTTAGGCACCCCCTCTCCCCATACGAATTTGACCTAGAAGAAACAAAGGGAGAGAGGAGAGAGAAAGGAGAAAGAAGAGATGAAGAAGAGAGTGAAGGAGGGTGTTGTTGGTGGAGGAGCACAAGGAGACTTGGAACCGTAGCAAATCTCTTCCCTTTCCTCACATTCATAACTCCAAACACAACTTCCAACCGGTCGGGAAGGTAATCACTCATTTTTTTGGAAACCCCTTTTGTATTGAGAGAGAATTTGCATGAAATCCTAACATACAAATGCATTGTCTCAGGATTCCGGCCAATCGATCCTGAGGTTGACACTTCTAGGTCATTTCCCAAGATCTCAACGATCCATAGGTGCGGACTATTATTCTTAGGTGACCTATCACCAATTTTAGTATGAATCTAATGATAATGTTTGTTTGGGTGATGTATTTGGATAATCTAGAGGAAACTTAGGCAAGACCTTACCTTTAGATCCTCTCAATCAATATAGAATAATTATGGAATGTTTGGTGTTCTTTAACATGATTGGGCATGAATTTGGTGTTTGCATGTTCATTGCTTACTTGATCCTTGTATGATGTTTCCTTGTAATATGTATGATACCTTAACCCTTGTGTATTTTGTGTTATGAGATATATGCAATTCTTGGCTTCCTCACTAACCCACATAACACATATGCACATAGTATTATTGAATACCATCAAATCCCTAGGTTAGTCAGGAATCTGAGGTGAGAGAAGGTGGTCCCGTTGGTAGGACTATCCTACGGCTAAATCAGTGAGTTTGGGCAGATGCGAATGGGCGATAGTAGTTGGACTACATGGGTTGCTTGTACACGATGTCGTTCGTCACATATTCTCCTGAACTCACACGATCTAGTCCACTTACTGACCAACCATGTAGATGTTAACCATGTCTGTTTATGCCTGTATGGAACCTGGAACACCCTTCAACCACTGAAGCCCATTGATAACTGTCTGAAATTGATCCACTGACTCGAGACTCGGGCATGATGGAATGAGACACTGTGTCCGAGCTGTCGGCCTACGCTGGGGTGAAGAGCCTTCCCGTAGTGACCGCGAGCAATCTCTCTTCTCAGCACTCCCCATGTGCTTGAATCAGGGATGGGGAACCCGATGAGATCAAGGATCGCGGGGTCTGGCCTCGCACGTTGAGGGACCTTAACCTCACAACTAGTTGAGGGCAATGATATGTGGGGTGTACCAGTTTTTCCAATCTGCTGGATGAACGAAATTAATTAAAAAACTCGGCTAACACAATCATGATCGCATCGCACTAGTTAGGTTAGCGACTTGGCAGTTGAGGTCGCAATGAGGGTGGTTGGTCATGCGCGATCGTTAGATGAAGTCGCTTGAGGGAGTGCTATTGTGAGGGCATACGTTATATTATAATATATGCATATGCATTAATAAAATTAGTTAGGAATCTGTGAATGTATGCCTTTCATTAAGTTCATTATATAATTGGTGCTTGTTGTAACTTAAGGCTAATAGTAACCACTGAGTTAACTACTCACTCCCACTCTGGGATGGTGTTTTAAAGCACCAACCAAACCCTTTTCTAGATGCAAGTGAGGCGGTGCTCGATGAGCCGAGTGAGGTGAGCATGGATAGGGAAGAGGAGCTTCCCTACTCCCAGACTATCGGCGGATCCTTCTAGTCTGAGTTGGGCTACCATGGGGTATGGGCCAGGGCTCTAGTCGCTTTGGGTCATGTATGAGTGAGACTAGTTTTCTCTTTAGATGACTTGAGATTTGTGGTTTAGATACTTTTATATTTAGTGGCACTCGATACTGCTTTATAATTTACTTACGCTGCATGCCTTGCTGAACTCTCTATTGTTTATGAAATCATCCAAATGTAATTAAAATTTGAAGCCCATTAGGGCACCCATGGCACCTGGGAATTCGGGAGCCGAGTTCCTACACGGCCCTTGAAAAACCGGGGTATTACTAGTACAATAGGAAAAAGGTGGACAAATTTGGGGAGCGGGTTGGGTGAGACCTCGAATTGACCGGGGTGGGTGGGACCCCTGATTATGGAGCTCACCATGATGTATGTGACTACATCTACGCCCTCCATCCATATTGAAAGCTAATGTGACTACATCTACGCAGTCCACACCACAAGAAATGAAGCAGCTCCAAATTCTAGATGGACCATAGTACTGGAAACAGTGGGATTGACCATTAAAAACATTTTATGGGCCACAAAAGCTTTGGATCAAGATGATATTTGTATGGCCTCTTCATCTAGATGTTTGTGACCTTATCAACAGGTTGGATGGAAAATAAACATTCCGGTGGAATGCTTGAGGTTTTTAATGGTGGGGATTCAATCACTACTATTTCTTGTGGTATGGTCCACCTAAGATTTAAGTTAGCTTAATTTTTGGCATCATTCCCTGAAATGAGTTTTCAAAAATGGTTGGATGGTGTGGATTTAAGGCACATATACCACTGTGAGCTGAGCCCATCAGTCGGGTCTCACCGAATCGGCTCCCTAAATTCTGATTGGTCGGCATTTTACTCCTGAATCTGGACCGTTGACTATTTTCAACCACAATCCACCAATAATCCATTTAAAACATATGTAGCCACTGCAAAATTGTCTTTATGATCTATGTAGTTTAGGATGATTTTAATGGTGGATATCCAATCACTATTGTTTTCCTATGGTGTGATCCACCTGAGCTTTATATCCCTCTAATTTGTGGTATAAAATCCTAAAATGATCTGTAAAAATGGATGAAATACATGCATCATGGTGGGGCCCATAGAGCACTGGCCATCAGCCACGGGGCTGATGGCAGGGGGAGTAGCTAATCCGTTTCCGCACAAGGATTCTTGGTGGGGCCCACTGCGATGTTTGTGAGAAATCAAACCTGTCCATCCGTTTTTTAATCTCATTTTAGGACACAGAAAAAATAAGGTGGATCCAAAACTCAAATGGGCCACGAGAGATGAAAAAATGGGGCTTTAGTTTTCACCGTTGAAATATTTATATGGCTACAAAAGTTTTGTATCGATCTAAGTTTTCGGTGTTTTCACTTCATCCCAGTAAAAATGACTTTATAAGCAGTTTGTATGGCATATAAACATCAAGGCAAAGCCCAGGAAGATTTCAACGGTAGGAATTCCTTTTACCACTGTTTCATCTTGTATGGCCCATTTGAGTTTTGGATCCTCCTAATTTTTGGTCATATGTCATAAAATGAGCTTGAAAAATGGATGGACGGGTTGGATTTCTCATAAACATCACGGTGGACCCCACCTTGCATCCCAGGCAGGAACTTCCTGCGAAAGCCTTTCGCAGGAAATCCGCGTCCGACTTGCAGACCGTTAGGGTTTAAACGGTCATTCTTGCATTCGTTTATAGGGTTTTGCCTCCCATCTCTCCAAAAAGCAATTCAACCATGGATGAGACCTCAAACCCAGTGGCCCATCCAAGGAAGAAGAAGGCTCCCAGGAACCAGACCGCACAATCCCAGCTCCAATCAGCACTTGCAACGTGTACGAAGGCCAACGACCTCCCAACCGCCCTTTCCCTATACCAGAACGCCCTCTCCCAAAACCTCCACCTCACCCCTTCCCATTTCAACAGTCTCCTCTATCTCTGCTCCTCATCCCACGATCCTTCCATCTCCACCGTCGAAACCGGCTTCCAAATCTTCGACCGCATGATCGCCGCCAGCATTGCACCGTCCGAAGCCACCCTCACTGCTGTGGCCCGCCTCGCTGCTGCTAAATCGGATGGCGATCTGGCCTTCAGGTTGATCAAGGAGAATGCTTCCAAGTATGGGATTTTACTGAGACTGAGAACATACGGGCCGGCGTTGTTTGCATTCTGTGCGAAGAACGAGGCAGAGAAGGCATATGAGGTCGAGGAGGAGATGATCGCGAATGGGGTTTCTCCGGAGGAGGTGGAGATTTCCGGGCTCTTGAAGGTGAGCGCGGAAATGGGGAGGGGCGATAAGGTTTATGTGTATTTGCAGAAGATGAGGAATGCAGTGAAATGTGTGAAGGAAGAGACAGCAGAGGTTATTGGGACATGGTTTAAGAACGAGGCAGCGGCAGAGGTTGGGGGATTGTCGTCGGATTGGAATGTGGGTTCTGTTCAGGAGGCGGTTTTGAGGAATGGTGGAGGGTGGCATGGGCTGGGGTGGTTGGGTACAGGGAGGTGGTATGTCTGTCGATCGAGGGTTGGGATAGACGGAGTGTGTGGGTGCTGTGGGGAAAGGTTGGTTTGTGTGGATGCTGGCAAGGAAGAGACAGTGAGGTTTGCGGGGTCGATTGTTGAGTTGGCGATGGAGCGGGAGGCCAAGTCAGGTTTCGGCGAGTTTAAGGTGAGTTTTTTTTTTTTTTTTTGGAATTGTGATTGAATTTGAAATCAAAATTTGATGGTTATTGAATTCAAGCGAGTTTTGAATTTGATTAGGATGTACTTTTGTAGTTTGGGGAAATTTAGTAATTTACAATTCAGGTTTCGGGGAGTTTAAGGTGAGTTTTCCAATTGTGATTGAATTTGAAATCAAAATTTGATTGTTATTGAATTCAAGCAAGTTTTGAATTTGATTGGGATGTACTTTTGTAGTTTGGGGAAATTTAGTAATTTACAATTGAGGATTGTTGGATACGCTGGCAGAGTATGGAAATTTGGAAATATATACTATATGAACTGCGGGTCTGCTGTACATGGATTTACCCCAAAAATTGCATTGAGCATGTGATCCTAGTTGTCCGGTTGGTGGCCATCAAATAGACAATGAAAATAATCATCAGACCATATTCAATAAAAGGAATTCACTAATTAGGGTTTGGATCATCCGATCTATCTTATTTTGAGGTCATGCTTATCTATAGTGGTAGTGGTGGTGCTGAGGGGCATGATTGGTTGGTTTGGATTGATGTGCATGTTTGCCGCAGGCGCAATGGATGTGTGCGTGTGTATATATTGTCATATTGTGCCAGCATATCAAAAGAGTCCTGACTACAATGCTATAGTACCCGTTTCGCTTTCCAATTACCAAGATAATTGGCTGGAAATGGGTAATGATTACTTACCCCTATAATTGTGTGGTGACATCATTTACATTTGATTGCAATGGTTACATTATACCATTGCTTGTTTTAGAAGGGTGTCACTGTTAAAATGGGTCTTTTGGTGTGTAAAAATATTATAATTACAATTTTCTTTACTTGTTTACTTTATCTAATAGTCAATGGTCTGTATGCAACTAGAAAATGCACACTGATTGGATGGCTGGGATTGTTAAACGGAGGAGATCTTTCCTATAGCCATCCATGGTAGGATCCATCAGATTAATGATTATGCCAATGTAGGGGTGAGCAAGCCTAGATACTAGAATGGATTTGAAGGGACTTCTTGTGGTAAGGAAGTGGTTCGTAAATTTCACTTACTCGATTGGAAGGGTGCCTTAAACCAAGAAGTGGGTGTAGGGGTGCGAGGCTTGTAAGAGAAATTTTTATGTTGCTTGGCAAATAATGGTGGAGGTTTGGAGAGAAGCCACATACATGCTTTGTGGAGGATTTTTATTGCTATAAAATATGGTGTATCAGATGAGGGTTGGTTCTCTGTGTTGGCCTAGGCACTTAGAGGAGGGGGTTTGATTATTTCATAAACAATTAGCAAATTGGGAGCACCTCTCTTTTAGAGAGTAGATATTTCTTTTAGGTGGGCTACTTCATGAATAACGATGTTCAATTCTAATAGAGTGTGCAATGGCGACCATTCATATTATTCAAAACGACACCCAAGATTGTCTTTGATGCTTGTGAAGACCGATGAGGAGATTGCCAATTGGCCAATGATTTCGCAATTTGGCAAGCAACTTAACAACAATTCATGTTAATTGGGTTGGTATGATGAGTTTGCGAACGACTTAGCAACGAGAAAACAAAAATGAAAAAATTGTGATTTTACAAGTGGCTCGAGCATGAATCTCACAATCACACGTGTGCAAAATATTTTTTTACCAGAAATCAATAGCTATGGCATCGTGCATATGAACCTTTATTTATATTTAAAACTCAATGAGAATCCTACAACCTACAAATGAAGTTTCCTAATTTTATTAATCGATAAAAACATGTGTTGACGCTGTCAACCAATCGTGTTGAAGTACCTATTTTGAAGACCCATGAAAAGAAGAAAGCAATAAATTGAAATGGATACAATCTTTTCAGGATGGCTTTTATATCTTTGTTGGACCTAAAAATTTCTCAAGCCAATCATTTTACACCATATGGAGTGAGTGACAATGTCTCTTGTACACCGGAACACGTGAAGCTAACGAGTTGTGTGGAGAAAACTCTGTTAGAATTGAATCAGAGTTTTGCGTTGAAATTTCAAGAAAAAAATGAAACCTCCATATGGCTATTTACTGAATCCGCTGTATCTTGTTCATACAGTGTCAGATTTACATGTTCTTGAGCTTGTTTGAAAGATGACTCGATAGGCTCTCAAATGAGATCAATTTCATGTTGTTTCGATCAATGTTTTAAATATCGTTATCACATAATGTGTCACACCCTTGGGATACGGATACATATCGGTTATCGCATGTGATATATCGGTTGTATCGTGTAATTTATCGTTGTTGTTGGGAACATTGGGAAATTGGTCGATTTTTTCATGGAAACTTCAAGGATCGTTGAAAAAGACATTAATACATACTTAGAAATCAAAACATTACAAAAAAAAAATGTACATAATAGGAGTTTCCTTTGCATGGGGTCCTAACCTAATACATGCACTGTCCAGCTGAACTGATGCAAGTATATTTAAAGTCTATTCATATAATTTATAAATGTAAGAAGACATGTATGGAAACACAAGCAATACATTCAAAAGCAAAAGAAGCATCACTAGTTCGGGTTACATACATGTTTGATTTTGTGTTTGGATACAAAGATTGCAACTGATTTGCGAGAAATTGAGAAATTTCGATTTTTCTCAATTTTTTTGCAACTTTCCCCATCTCCCCCAAATCTCAAAATTAGAGCTCCAAATCCATGATTTTTCATGGAAAACATGAAGAGTCATAGATTTGTAACCATTTGACACCAATTTAACGTGATTTATAGCAAAAAAATGTATTGAAAATCGAAAATGCTCATTGGATCAAATAGGTGGGATATATCGGCACTACTTGTGTATTTCGTATCACACAGGTGGGATACAAGATATATCATGGGATATATCGGCCAATATCGTTGATATTTAAAACACTGGTTTCGATGTCATTGGATCCTCCAGAAGTGGGTTGTAAATTTCTAACATGATTTGGATAAACAGTTGGGTTGTGGGGCCCACCAAAATTATCTAGCATCTGTTGAGAACAAAATTTGATTCCATGGTGTGTGAGATCGTGACCCACCTTGTGATGATCTCCATTTCCTAAATCGATGAGTTAAGTGGGCCAGAAGCTTGAAATAATTCAGATTGTCAAATCTTTTCACTCAGTCGAAGACGTTGATCTTTATGAGAACCGTCAGTAATATTCAACTTTGGCTCGATTCAAAAGATTTAGATAGTGGTCCAACTAAGAGAATGATGATGATTTCCACGTGATACATCGAAAATGCAAGCCCTTGAACGATAAGATGAACCATTTGAAGATCAATGGTGGAGATTGATTTGGTCTCAATTCTCAATGCGGATTGCTTCACACTCCCTGTGTTGGAGTAAACTCGTCCTTGAGCTCTAATCTTTAAGGATACATGCAGTGGTATATGGTTTACTCCAAATGTAGGATTTATACCAAGGAACATTGTCTAATCACACTGGTAGCAAAACTCCTTGAAGGCTTAATCTAGCTCTTTGGGCTCCTCATTGAAAGGTGGTCCTTTGTTTAGTTCCAAATTTCCCCCATCTATCCTAGGCATCTTCGAGATTGAAGATTTTTATTTTTATTTATATATATATATATATATATATTTATAATCATTTAGGGAATGGAGATGATGATGGGAGACACGGATGAGGAAGCAATGGCGAGGATGATGAGGTGAGGCGATTGGTGTTGCTTATGGATCTGTGATGTGGATATATGGTGTAGGAAGCGTACGGTTTTGACGGGAGTGATGATATTGATGATGATGAAGGCTACAAAGATGGTGTCGGCGGTTGGATGGGGTAGGGACATTGGGTTCGGATTATGTTGAATGTAATTTCCATTCTGATATTAAATAATGAAGCTGAGCTGCTCTAATCGTCCAAAACAACATGCATGATCATACATGAATATACAAAATCATCATTATTTGGTATCAGAGCAAAGTCATGCCCAACATGACTGGTCCATGCACCCATTCATCTCCATCACCTATGTTGAATGTAATCTCCATTCTGATATTAAATAATGAAGTTGAGTAGCTCTTATCGTCCAAAACAACATGCACGATCATACATGAATATAAAGAATCATCATTATTTGGTATCAGAGCAAAGTCATGCCCTACATGACTGGTCCAGGCACCCATTCATCTACATCACCTCCCATCATTCCCATTATCATCATCCACTACTACCATGACTATCCATTCCATCTAAAGTCGTTCATCAAACTCCGAATGACCCTATGCTAGATGGATCAAATCGTCAATCTAGAAAATGCGCCTTATATGTATGATGGAAAGTTGGACCTCAACAAAGGGACCAATTGTTGACAAGGAATTGGAAAAGGTTGGTCAGATCATCCTAACCATTGCCACGAGGACATCATAAGCATCCACGTCCACCCTCACCTTGCTATTTTCATCGTCAATAATCCATTGCCACCATCATTGTATCCTACATGTCCACCATCTGTTGATCGCCACATGTGCATCATTAGCTTATTTAATGAAGCAATTGAGAGCACATATTTGTACTGTTCGATTGACATTATGTGGTATGAATTTGACATTTGGTGTGCATCACATGCCATTCAAGGACTCTTAAGGACTCTTAACTTAAGGGTGAGCTTTTCCTAGGAAGTTTGATCTAAGGAGCGTCTGGCCCAAGTCAATTCCCCATTGTTGCTTTTCAGATGATTCGTGATCTTATTTGTCAAAGGATCGTGTTTTCAATGCATCGCATGAGAATCATCATCATTGATTTAGGCATATGCTATCCGTAGCATTTGCACTAAGTTAAGGTAAAGAAATACTAACAATTCTCATAAAGATCTACATGTTCGGCTTAGGTGGATAGATTCGATGGTCTGAATTGTTTCAAGCTGCTAGCTTATTTAGGCTAATCAAATTAAAAAAAAATGGATATCATCATGGGGTGGACTGCGATCTCATGTACCCTGGGGTCAAATTTCGGCCTTAATGGAACCTAAATAAGATCGATGGGTCCCATAGCCTACCGTCAGTTCAAATCTAGCTCGAAAACTTGTAGCTTACAGGGATCAAACGATGTCAAAACAACATGAAATTGGTTTTGTTTGAAAGCTTATGGGGTTATTGAGGATGAACATTTTTCGAAAATTCTAAAATTTAATGAATTCCTCTTCATACAACTTGCTGACATTATGCATTTCTAAGCTTAAATGATGTCACTAATTCCATTTGGTGTAAGAAGATTGGCCTGTGAGATTGTGGGTCCCATGAAGAGCTAAAAGCTCCCATAAGTTAAAAGGTTGTATGCATTTCAAGTATCACTTTCTTATTTTTCATTGGTCTTCATAATAGATTCTTTACTATGATTGACTAAGAGAAATCAACACTTGTTTTTATTGGAAATAGAATCAATTGTTTTGGATGTAAATAAAGGGCTATGGGTCTTATAGCTATTGATTTCTGAAAAATAAATAAATTTGCACATATGCATGTGATTGTGAGATTGAAGATTCCTGTTTGAGCCACTTGTGGAATCACAATTTCTCCTGGTTTTTGTGTTTTCCCATTGCCGAGTCACTCGCATGATGACCATAGACCTTGTGATCATAGGTTTGACATTAAAGTGTGCTTTTGGGAAGATGTTTGTGTAGGCTTGATTTGATGCTTACCCTCCCGAGATGGGCAAGTCATATGTGTGATAAGCAAGGGGAAATGAAAAATCATATCTAAACACAAAGTAGAGGATAATAATAGAGGAGAACTCCAATGTTTTGATAGAGTTATTAGTGGGTATATGGACTGAGCCCAAAAACAATATGATATAGGGCGTACTGGACCTGTTTCAACCAACAAAATCTTTAGCCAATTAAAAAAAAATCTTGAAAAAATAGGAAAATATATAAAACATTAAGATCTAACCTTTTTTGTTTTTGTTTTTTCTTTTTTAAAACATGTATTTGATTGTTTATCAGACCATTCTTTGATAAGAATGCTGTTTGTTTTCTCGAACTGCCGAAATCCACCCAAATAAGTCTAAGACATCAGTATCTATCCATTTTTTTTTAATTTTTTTTTTTTTTAATTTAAACAAACATGTATTCAACGGTGTATTAGACCATTCTTTGATAGGATTGTTGTCTGTTAGCTTGATCTGCTGAAAGTCAACCAAATACGTCCTAGTCGAACGCAAATCCAGCATGAGTTTACAGAAGAATACAACAAAAAGAAGAAAAAAGGAAAAAAGCAATGGTTTACGCCTTATTTTGATATTTCCCAAAATGGTCCATTTCGCCTCAATTTGTTGAGTCCCACTCAAATCTTATGTTTTGATAATCAAAATAGGCCTATATCTAGTCTAAAGTTATTATTATTTTTGTCTTCATGATTGAAATGAAGAAAGAAGTGAAAAAAAAATGAGAGAATTGAAAATAAAATTTTCAAAATGGGGCATTTATGGGTGTATTTGCGCACATAGGCTGGCCTTGTATTGGTGACAATACAAGGTATATTGTCTTGTATTGGTTGATACTGATTGCTACGTCCCATTTTTCTTAATGGAACCAGTTCACCCCTGTAATGCATAATGACCGTTACGTAACGCCGGAGATTGATACCGTTGTGTAATGACCATAACGTATTGGATAGTCAAAACCATGGAAAAATCTCATCGTTTTAGTGGAGATTCCACAACCTGATGATGGCCTTCAAGAGCCGTAGATTTGAAGGAAATCTGGCCTACTACGTCTCTCATCCTATCTTTACTTAAGAGGAAAACCCTAGGGAAGATGGTCTCCATTTTCTCCTCAAAAGCCAAGGAATCCTCTATATAAGTGTGTTTGGCAAAGGATCCATATGGCTCTCTATAAAGGTCCTCCTAGGAAACTACCTAGGGGCCTCAATTGAGTTACATAATGCCATCAATGTCTCCAGTAAAAGATCTCATGCATATGTAGCTCTTCCCCTTTACCACACCATACGTCCATCCCTCCACTTCATCATCACCATTTCATCAAGTGGGCCCAAGCCTCAAAGTGGCTGCACATATTTGAACTTGAGATTTCCAGTTAGATATGCAACTGGCCACGACCCAAAATAGTCTTCTAAAAGAACACTAAATATCAAAAGTCATTTTGTAAACATCCTTTGGAAACAAAAGATGGCATGCCCGCATAACTCACTGGGCTGATTAAACATAGTGATCCTCTCTGGTGAAACAATGTTCGTAAAGAGACTACTTTGTGGATTCCTTTTGGGAGAGTATGAGCATACATAGTTTATCTTTCGTAAGACCCAATGACACGTAGGAATTCCTCTCATTGGAGCTCACTTTATGACCATCGATGCCTCCATAGGAGATGACCTAAGGTCTCCACACAATACCCTCATGTTTGGGACTGATGGTATGTGTAATGGAAGTGTATGCTCTCTTACGCAGAATGCAGAGCATTCCTTCAATGTGATCCCTGTTCAATGCACCAAATATACCTGTTTACACAATCATGTACAGATGTGAGAACCCTACTCAAATAGGCCAAGATTTAGCCAACACTTCTATAGCAGTCATCCAGTTCCATGACAACCATATTGATGTGCTGTCCAAGCCTATCCCTAGGTGCAAACACTGCTCTAAAGTCAAGGAACCACAAATCCAAATCCCTCCACTGCACTAGCCAAACCAACACACTTGGTTTGCTGCTATGTTGTCAATGGACTCTTTAACTAAATCAAGCTATGTAGTTAAACACAAACCATAAGATGCTTAGCACTGGAAAAAGAAAAAAGAAAACAATTGTTATATCCATGATTCATTGATTAATAAATCAAGTTAGAAAAAAAAAAACAATTGTTACATCCATGGTTCGTTGATTAATAAGTCAAGTAAAATGTCTGGTTCGCTTTCAAGGGCACAAAAGTCAACAATTTGTTTGGGAGAGGCTTTCCTAGCTACTTCTTTCCCTTTTTGTTTGCCATGTCTACTTCGAAAGAGGGTTTAAAGGATTATTATGAAATCCTTGGAGGTAGGACTCCTATAAATATCTTGTTTCGTTGAAAACTTAAGGATGATGCAATTGAGAGTTGTGAAGACCTTGTAGTTGTTTTGCATGAGGCGTTCATTGATGTTGGCGAACTAGATTGCAATTTTGGAAGTGGGCTTCCAGTCGTAACATCTCATCCAAATCTTTCTCAAATCTCACGTTTATAGTGGCAGGGAGGCTCCTTGTGCAAAAGTTTGGGGGAGGTTTGTTCCACTGAGATTGGAGGCCTTTGCTTGGATAGCTGCAGCTAATAAAATATGATTCCTGATAATTTGTGCAAAAGCATCCTGCTTTCCTAACATGCTCTTCTTATGTTTTTTTTTTTCTTCTTTTTTTTCTTTTTTTTCGAAAGGTTACATACGCTTCTTATGTTGGTTGGAGGATGAATCCAACAGTTATATTTTTGAACATTGCTCTTTGGCTAGGGAGATGTGGAATCATCCCTTTGATATGGCTGCGATGGCTTTACTGCTTAATGATTCTGGGTGAGTTGATTAACAGATGGCCAGTGGGGCCTTTCCCCACCGCCCGCGCCCACCCCCCCCCAAAAGGCAAGATTTTGAGGAAGGTGGTCCTGTTTCTCTTATGTGGGGCTTTTGAAAAAAAAAAAAAAAGAAAAAAGAAAAAAGAAAAGAAAGAAAAAAAGTGGATTTTCGAGAATAAAATATCATCACTAGAAGGTATTTACTATATATGCTCATCAAGTGGGCCTAGATGAGGCCTGAGTCATCTCAGACATGATTTCTTTCAGATTGGAGTCCACAATCGAGGATGGAGACAGAATAGCCAAAGTCAAAGTTACCCTTAGCGGGTACTGGAATCTCAATTTGATTTGTGATCTCCAGGTTGGGCCTTACTGTAAGGAGGTGTGTTGAGAATTGACGAAGGGGAGCCGGCCTCACAGTATTACCGAGTCCAGTGTGGCAGAGGTATGTGCCGGCCTCATAGTCTTACTGAGTCCAATGAAAAAGAGGTATACGTGCTTCAAGAAGGGTTGCACATTTTTCCTCATTCATTTGTGGGATTGTGTTGATTGAAGGAGACTTGCGCAACAACATCAAATGGGCTTTGTTGAATTCGGGCCTTATAAATTAACTATTGTCACTAGAGAAAATAAAAATCTTGTTTCTTTGAAGGAGAGCTGTCTTTTTTTTTAAAAAAAAAAAATAAATAAATAAAAAAATTACTTTTTATGAGGGGCAGAATTGAGGTTGCTGATTATCCTGCAAAAGCGGGAGTGATGTAAGGATCACTTGTTATTGGTTTCTCACCTCATTCTCACTAATGTCTTGTTCTGCTTCTCCCAATAAATCTTCAGTTTTCTGCAAGAAGAAATACCATTGCACTGTTATGTTGAAAGAAACCAACCATTGCACTTTAGCTTTTTTCTAAGTTCAATGAATTGCAACTTCAAAATCAAGAATGGGGTGCTTGTCAAATCTTAGCCAGGTTGGTGTGTTCAAATTCTGTTAGAAGCACTCGCTTGAGTATTATGGGGACTTTGAGAATTTACTGTGCTGTTTTTCCCTGCTCTTGTCTATAATTTCCATGGTTGATGCTATGGTTAAGCCAAGAGTCAGTTGAATGTAAATCTTATCTCAGGTCTTGACTGGGGGTGCTTGCCAAATCTTAGCAAGGTTGGCGTGTTCAAATTCGGTTCGAAGCACTCGCTTGAGTATTGTGGGGACTTTGAGAATTTACTGTGCTGTTTTTCGAGAAAGAAAAAAGAAAAAAGAAAAAAGAAAAGAAAGAAAAAGGAAAAGTGGATTTTCGAGAATAAAATATCATCACTAGAAGCTATTTACTATATATGCTCATCAAGTGGGCCTAGATGAGGCCTGAGTCATTTCCAAGGTGTTCCGTAACGGTAACGGTGGCCGTAACGGCCACCACCGTTACCGTTATGATACGGGCCGTAATGGCCGTTACAGCCCCCGTATCGGCCGTTACGGCCATTTTTTAATTTTTGAAAAATGTTATTCCTGGACCGTTACGGGGCCGTTACGGACCATTACGGGGCCGTTACGGTCCGTTTTTCTGTAACGGCCATTACGGCTGTTTCGACCCCGTAACGCGTAACGGTTATGACCGTTACCGTTACGTAACGGCAGTTACGGCCGTTACGTAACCAATTTGGAATACCATGGTCATTTCAGACATGTTTCTCACCTCATTCTCACTAATGTCTTGTTCTGCTTCTCCCAATAAATCTTCAGTTTTCTGCAAGAAGAAATACCATTGCACTGTTATGTTGAAAGAAACCAACCATTGCACTTTAGCTTTTTTCTAAGTTCAATGAATTGCAACGTCAAAATCAAGAATGGGGTGCTTGTCAAATCTTAGCCAGGTTGGTGTTTTCAAATTCTGTTAGAAGTGCTCACTTGAGTATTATGGGGACTTTGAGAATTTACTGTGCTGTTTTTCCCTGCTCTTGTCTATAATTACCATGGTTGATGCTATGGTTAAGCCAAGAGTCAGTTGAATGTAAATCTTATCTCAGGTCTTGACTGGGGGGGCTTGTCAAATCTTAGCGAGGTTGGCGTGTTCAAATTCTGTTAGAAGTACTCGCTTGAGTATTATGGGGACTATGAGAATTTACTGTGCTGTTTTTCCCTGTTCTTGTCTATAATTACCATTGTTGATGCTATGGTTAAGCCAAGATTCAGTTGAATGTAAATCTTATCTCAGGTCTTGACTGGGGTCAACTCATGGCTCAACCTAGTGTCTGGTGAATCATTGGCATTTGTTTAGAATAGCATGTTTGTAATAGTAGTCCTCGAACACAACTGAAACTGATGCTTCTTATTATTAAAAAGAAGAAGATTTGTTGTGCCAAAAAGTGAATGTTTCATAAGCATAATATTCCACTGCTTGCTCATGGATTAATACTGTTTTGCAATACTCTTTGGCTAGGAATGGCTTGATAAGCATGCTGAGTATGAAGCTGTAGTGGATGGAGCGAACATTGGATTTTATCAACAGAACTTTGCAGAAGGCAGATTCAGCCTTTCTCAGGTGTGTACATCTTGTGCTGGTTTTCACCTCTAAGCATGTGTGTGGCTGTTTGTTTTATAGAAGGGCCTTTTTTTAAATGGAGAAAATATATATTTTTCACTCAACAAAAATTTTCCTCTCCAAATTGCAGATGTGGCACCCACATTTTGGTGATCCATACTGTTATATAATTGGCCTGATCATGGATGGAGATACTCTAATCTCCTATCAGATTATCCTAATGGTCTGATTGGGTCACTACTAAATGCAGGCCACTGGCTGTAAATGTCCATTTGCAAGCCATCAATTGTCCCTAGCATCATCTGATAAAACAGCTATCTGGAACATCTCCATTTGCAAGCCATTGATTGTCCCTAGCATCATTTGATAAAGCAGATATCTGGGCACATCTCCCTTTCTGGGGTCTATCAAATGGAACATATCAGGCTACCCATAGGTGGGCCCCACGTGTTCCATCGTTGGTTTGGGAAAAAAAGTTGTTTCTTGTGATCGATCAGCATATCGTACCTTTTTTCTTTGACTAATGTAGATATAACTTTGTTTGCTTCCATATCCGTGAAATTGGAGTAGAGCAGCTCAATACTGTTGTCAAAGAACTTTATGAGAGAAGCCAAAAGAAATGGCCGCTTGTTTTACTTCATACCAAGCGTGTTCGGGCACTCATGGAGATCCCTTCCAATCGAGAGCTAATTGAGGAATGGAGAGCTCGAGGCGCCTTGTACACAACACCAACTGGGTCCAATGATGATTGGTACGAATCCATGAATCCTGGCTTTTCTTTATGGTGAACGTGCCACTGCTTTTAATATTCAAATTATTCAGTTAGTTCAATCGCTTTAGCAGTTTGCCTTTTCCCGCTTCTAGTTGCAAATCATGCATCTTGACCTGTTTAATGTCAATAGTATAACTCAAGGTGTGGTGTAAGTGTAACGGTAACAGTGGGTGTACGCATAATGGTCCCACCATTACCATTACATGTAATTGCTGTTAGGTTGATTTTCTTTTTAAAGAAAAAAAATCCTAAAAGATGTCAGAAAAATCCAAAATATTGATAGGATATCTGAACATGTATTCTTTTGTGATTTTGAACATGTTTATGATGGTGTAATGGTCCGGTGTTTGGTAAATTTGCTGTCTTGTCTAGTCTAATGATTTATTAACTTAATGGACTCAGATTGACCCCCAATTGGCCAGAATTTCATGCAAGCTATAGCACTCATCTTAAGTGCACATCCCTAAGCATTTGGTATCATTCCCTCAAGAAAAAAATTGAAATTAAATTCAGATGAATGATAACACTGATTTGGGGGGCTACTCAAATGCCCCTAAATTGACCCAAAGTTCACGCAATTTATGACACTCATCCCACTTATGCATTTCCCTAAGTATTTAACATAATTCCCCCTAAGTATTTATAAAACTAAATTCAGATGAATAGTTTTGCTGATTTGGGGGAGCACTCAAATGCCACCGAATTGGCCCCAAATTCATGCAATCTATGACACTCATCCCATTAAGGCATATCCCGTTACAGAAAAATGGGCCGTAACGGCCCTGTAATGGACCATAACGGTCCAATAACAATTTTTTCAAAAAATAAAAAACGGCTGATATGGGGGCTGTTACGGCCTGTATCATAACGGTAATGGTGGTGGCGGTTTTGGAATACCTTTGGGGGGGTGGGACGTTGCAGTAGTACATATTTGTTTTCCTAATCCAGTTACTGGGAGGAGGAAGAAGTCTTAACTATGTATCTTTTTTCTCTTCTCTGATTACCATGCACAAGTTTTTTTTCCTGTTCTCCGGTTACTGTGTCTAACAACCTAGCCATTTCACTAGGCTATAACCAATGTTTTCGGTAGCGTAGGTAGCGTAGCGCTCCAAAAACGCTACGTAGCGTGTACAGTAGCGTATATCCACTATAGCGCACGCCATAGGGGTTGTAGCGTACGCTACGGAAACGTAGTGTGTATCACAGGTAGCGTGCGTTACTTGTTTTGAGTTTTTTTTTTTAATTTTTAATTTTTTTTTTTTTTAATTTTTGTTTTTACACTGCCGTAAATGGTGGTGAACTCACACAGCAGTAACTTAAGTTTGTTTTTAAAATTTTTTTTTTTTTGATTTTTTGATTTTTATTTTTTTAAACACTCTGTTCGAACAGTATTCGACAGTCGGCCCTCACCCGACGCCCGACGCTGCTTCCTCAACCCCTCTTCAATCTTGCAATCGAAAGGTCCTTCCAAGGGGCTTCTTTGGCCGATTGTTGGAGACTACAAGGAGCTCCATTTGGTGCAGTTTCATCAACAATGGAGAAGAAATGACAGAGAAATCGGATTTCCCCTATTCCGGTTGCGATCGGCTGTGGAGCTTGAACTTTCGCATATTTCATTAATTCAATCTCATCTTGAACAAAAATAGGTACGCACGCTCCTTTTTTTTGAATTTCTTTCGATGTACAATGAAAATAACTTGGTATTTTGAGTTTTTCTTATTTTTTCCCTTTTAAAATGCCAGTTACTGTGCATTTTTTTTCATCTTTATAATTTTTTTCATTTCTTTTTCAATATCTCTGTAGATATAAATTTTTTTTTTGTGGTATGGCCTACGTGGGGCCCACTGAGGTGCGTGAAGGGGTGGATTTGCATTGTTTTCTATGTTGTGGTCCACTGTGTGTGTGTGGATGTGCATTGTTTTCTATGGTGTGGCCCACATAGGGCTCACTGAGGTGCGTGAAGGGGTGGATTTGCATTGTTTTCTATGGTGGGCCCACCGTGGTGTGTGTATGTGTGCATTATTTTTTATTGTGCTATTTAATATTTATCATATATATATATGTATTAAATAATAAAAAATAGAAGTATTGTGTAGCTTACGCTACACGCTACAGAGGGTTGAATGCTACGCAACACGCTACCGCTATTTAAAACACTAGCTATAACAGACTGACCATTATGGTTTTTTTTTTTTTTCCAGGAGGACTGTTTAGTTGTTTCCGTTACGTAATCGATACATCTCACCTTAGTATAGCCAGTATACACGAGTTACTACTTGCTCAGTTATGTATTGATGACTGTTATATTCCAAAGAGTAGTTATATTTGCATGCTTGTTTGAGAGGGCAAGAGATGCTACTGGAATGATTATCATTCCATTGGCTTTGAGAAACTATAGGATCTCAATGCATCAGAAAACGAATAACATCCTGATGTGCTCAATGTGTGCAAGTGCGACTGATGGATGTGGGTGCCCCATAAGTCTTCTAGATTGGAAGATCCTAAGCATCCAATGATGGGGACATCATGCGCACATGCACACGCACGCCACCCCCCTACAAACGTACGTACAAAGGAGGGCCCCACCGTCGATCTGGCTTGATGACGACGTCCAGGGAGGGCCTCCTAGTTAGAAGACAGTTTGATTCAAAAGAGTGGGCTCGATAGTCACAAAAAACCCATCATGGGATCTCATGATCGTGGCCCACTAGTCGGATTAAGTTTATACTTTAGGTTTTGCTTATTTATATTATTCAGAACATCATGAACGCTTTAGATTTCTTTGATTGATTTTTATTTTAGTTTACTTCATCGCCAAGTAATAGGTTGTGCACATAGCGTGAGTTTTGGGGTATAGGGTTTTCCTATAAATAGACACTCCTTGTAGTTCTTTTTTTCATTGAAGTTGAATAAAAATTCCTGTGTTTTTTTCTGCTCTCTGAGTTTTTGAGTTGTGGAAAAATTCAAGTGGGTGCGAAGCCCTCCCTTTTCGAAAGGCTAAATTCAAGTGGGTGCGAAGCCCTCCCTTTTCGAAGGGCTAAATACCGTGGTGCGAAGCCACGTTTATCCCAATCCGCCCCTCCATCTTATTTCATCCATCCCACGATCATCCTTGCTTTAAATCCGCTTGTTTTGCGGCTATTCGTCTCTTTTCAGCCAGTTTCCAGAATTTGGCCCTGCAGGATGATTGAAACTTCGACGGAGCACCGCGCCTCAACTGCACATCGGATTGTGACGAAATTTGGAGGGTTTGGAGACCTCCCCTGGCCGACCAAGGCCAAGGAGTCCGTTTTGGGATTCGGGCCCCCACCATACGTGCGCCTAACTCGGGCCCGCTGTCCATACGCGGGAGCTGTTCCAGTTTTAGGTTTTCTTTCTATTTTTCCTTTTTCTTACCTATTTTCATAACCCTAGTCTTGGATTGCATTATCCCTAATTTATTTGCCCCCTTTTTCGCCCTAGGGTTCCTTGAATTGAAATTAAGGAATCCTTTGGATTAGGGGCTGATTGCTATGCATGTGTGGATGATTACTATTTTCCTTTGAGCATCGTTTGATCCTTAATTTTACTGATTCAGTCCTAGCCTATGTAGGCCTGGACCTGTGCAGATTCTCCTTTACTTGAATGTTTGAGCTTTTTGTGGGATGTGGAATTATTATGTGATTGTTCTGAATTAGTATGATCTAAGCCTGACATCTTGCATATCATATTTAAATTTCATCTCCTGTATCAAATTTGGTATCAAAGCTTAGGGTTCTTATAGGGGAATGCATTACATGTTAGGGTTTAGTTGTTTATGTCCATTACGCATCAATTCTCATCATATATGGCTGTTTAGAGGTCCATAAACCCTGACATAAGCTGCTGAAATTTCTGTTATCCCCTTATTTGAATTATTTTAGAAATTAACTTAGCTTTCTATTTCTAGGTTTAGAAACTTTCCTTTTCTGTTTTTAGAAACCAATTTTTAGAAACTTTCTTAATCTGTTTTTAGAAACTAATTTCCTTTTTTTTTTAAAATTTTAAAATTTTATTTTAGAAACTAGTTTACTTTCCTTTTTCTTTTTAGAAGCTTACTTTCTATTTTTAGAAACTTTCCTTTTTCTTTTTTAGAAACTAGGTTGCCTTTTTAGAAACTTTCTTAATTTGTTTTTTAGAAACTTTCCTTTTTCGTTTTTAGAAACTAGGTTGATTTTTTTAGAAACTTTCCTAATTTGTTTTTTCAGAAACTTTCCTTTTTCGTTTTTAGAAACTAGGTTGCTTCTTAAAAAAAAAAATAATAAAAATTTCTTATTTTGTCAACTATATTGCTGGATTTTAGTAACACTGCATAGTTCCCTCATATAGAGTCTCATAGTCATAGGATCATTTAGTCTTATTTAGTTACATATAGTTGTCCTAGAAAGTCCTTAGGTGGAGTTAGCAAGTGTATGCCCACACGTACGGGTCGTGGTTTTGGTTTGCATCCTGCACTAAATATAGAGCAACTGCAAGAAACAGTGGCCAAGTTAACCCAGCAAGTTGATTCCCTGAGTAAGTGCTTGGAACAACGTATAGATCAGCGCCTTGACCAAATAGAGGCCTCCCTCGGGACAACCCTACAATTAGGGAAGATGTCCAATCTCAGGCAGGTGGTCAGGAGGTTAGACCAATGAATGGGGGCAGCCAAGGAGTTGGTCATGGGCGCGCACCTGTGCACCACCCCATGAGGGACATCATGATCAATATGACCCGAATGCACAACTCCTCAAGGGAGTTGGAGTAGATGCTCCTACATTTGATGGCCACCTGGACCCTAAAGCCTTTCTAGATTGGTTGGCGGATATGGACCATTATTTGAATGGTATGACATGTCGGATACTCGATGAGTCCGATTCGCCAAAATGAAGCTTGTGGGCTAAGCAAAGGGGTTTTGGGCGACGGTTGAGTGAAAGAAAGAAAGAAAGCGAGGGAGCTCCCAATAATCCATTGGGGAGAGATGAAAGAAACACTTAGAGAGAAGTACCTTCCTTTCTCTTATCGCTTACGGTTGATTGAGGAGTGGCAGTCTCTTCTACAGGGTTCTATGAGTGTTGCCGACTATATCGCGAAGTTCGAAGAGTACTCGACCCGCTGTGAGGTTGATGAGGACCCAGTACTCACCCTTGCTCGTTTTAAAACGGGCCTCCGTCCTGACATTAGGAGAGAATTGCTCACCAAAGACAGACACTATTGAACAATTGTACCAAGTAGTGTTAGACGTCGAGCAATATCTTAAAGTATCTGTGGAAAGGCGGTTTGACTTTCGTGAGTCCAGTGCTAAGGCCAACCCCTCTGGGGCTAAACCTAACACGGGATTCCAAAACAAACCTTCCAATTATGTTCAGCCTAGGTCCAAGGATGATAAGGGTAAAGAGATTGCTGGGTCTAGTTCACGTGGCAGTGGGGCCACTAGGTGTTTTAGGTGTCAGGGATTTGGTCATTTTGCTCACTAGTGTAGCATGAGAGAAGGCACCAAAGTATTCTTCATTGATGGGCAAGTAGAAGTAGTGTTCACAGAGAGATGGCGAAGAGGAAGAATATGAGCCCTTGGAGACCCCTAGTGATGAGGAAGAGGGAGCACAAGAGTCTGCGACCCTCGCAATTGTGTGTTGCGCTTTGGCTCAAGCAAAGAGCATTGATGACTGGTGTCGCAACACGATTTTTTATACTTATGCAAAATGTGGGGAAAAGAGTTGCAAGTTAATCGTGGATAGTGATAGTTGTGCCAATGCGGCATCAACTTGCATTGTGAGCCGTTTGGGCTTAAAGTTGGAAGCCCATCCGCAACCCTATAGTCTCCTGGGTTGACAAAACTTCTATTCCAGTCTCGCACCGTTGTCTTATTCCTATTCAGTTTGGATCATATAAAGACACATTGTGGTGCGATGTTGCTCCTATGGATGTTGGCCATATCATTCTGGGCAGACCATGGCTCTATGACAGGGATGTCACCATATTTGGTCGTTCAAATGTGTGTACATTCTGGTTTGAGGGAAAGAAGGTCAAGCTAAATCCTCTGCCACCCAAGAATATGACTGGAAAAGAGTCCACACAGAATGGTGTGAACGGCTCAAAAGAAGTGAAAGACTCGAAGTCCAAGTCCAAACCTCTCCATATCCTGAATGCCAAAGACTTTGAGCGAGAAACGGAGGCAGACTCGATGGTATACGCCCTTGTGGCTAGGAAGAGTGTACCAGAGGCTAGTGTAG
Source organism: Magnolia sinica (assembly GCF_029962835.1). Taxonomy (NCBI): domain Eukaryota; kingdom Viridiplantae; phylum Streptophyta; class Magnoliopsida; order Magnoliales; family Magnoliaceae; genus Magnolia; species Magnolia sinica. Next base: position 27,598,180 of record NC_080591.1, on the reverse strand, counting down.
AGTTACCCACCGAGGCCATTTAGGTAGTGCATGAGTTTCGTGATGTCTTCCCTGATGACCTACCGAATGAGCTTCCCCCTCTGAGGGATATACAACATGCCATTGATTTAATCCCTGGGGCGACTTTACCAAACCTCCTGCATTACAGAATGAATCCAAAGGAGCACGATGAGTTGAAGAGGCAGATTGACGAGCCCTTACAGAAAGGTTTCATTCGAGAGAGCATGAGCCCGTGTGCCATGCCCGCCCTTCTTACACCTAAGAAGGATGACACATGGAGGATGTCTATTGATAGTAGAGCTATCAACAAAATCACAGTCAAGTATCGGTTTCCTATATCGCATCTTGATAACATGTTGGATATGATGGCCAATGTTACTATCTTATCAAAAATTGACCTCAAAAGTGGCTATCACCAAATCCGTGTACGCCTTGGTGATGAGTGGAAGACGGTGTTCAAAACAAAGGATGGGCTATACGAGTGGTTAGTTATGCCTTTTGGGTTAACTAACGCCTTAAGCACTTTCATGCGCGTGATGACCCAAATGTTGAGGCCCTTCATGGGGAAGTTCCTGGTCGTATACTTAGATGATATCTTGATTTATAGCATGACTAAGGAGCAACACCTTGACCATTTGAGGTAGGTTTGTGGGATCCTTAGGGCCAAGAAGTTATACGCCAATCTAAAGAAGTGCGCGTTTTTGTCTAGTAGTGTGATCTTCTTAGGTTTTATTGTATCAGCTGAGGGCGTATCGGTGGATCCCGAGAAGGTCAAGGCCATCGTCAATTGGACTGAACCCCGTAATATTTATGAGGTGGCTTAGCCACCTTTTATAGGCGGTTCATTCAAGGTTTCAGTTCCATTATGGCTCGCATCACGGACTGCATAAAAAAGGGAGAGTTTCAATGGACGAAGGCAGCCTCGAAGGCCTTCAAGGAGATAAAGGTCAAGATGAGCGAAGCTCCAGTCACGCGGCTTCCTGATTTCTCAAAAGCTTTTGAAGTCACATGTGATGCGTCAGGAGTCGACATAGGAGTACTTAGTTAGAAAGGGCACCATGTCACCTTTTTTAGTGAGAAACTGAATGAGGGGAAACAAAGATATTCCACCTATGACAAAGAATTCTATGCGGTAGTGCAATCACTGTGCCATTGGTGTCATTATTTATTACCGCAAGAATTCGTCTTATTCTCAGATCATGAGGCCTTGAGATATCTGAACTCTCAGAAGAAATTAAACCCTAGGCATGCCAAGTGGGTTTAATTCTTTCAAGAGTACACTTTTGTACTTAAGCACTAGGCCGGTGTAGAGAATATGCCTGTTGACGCGTTAAGTCATCGAGTCGCATTACTTAATTCCATGAGTGTCGAAGTCACGGGCCTCGATCACATCAAAGAAGAATATTCTGAGTGTCCAAATTTTGGAGTTGTGTATGCGTCGTTGTTAGAGAGTCCGTCAGGAGCCAGTAGTGAGTACTTGATTTTAGACAGATATTTGTTTAGGAGTGACCGCTTGTGCATACCACGCACCTCCCTCCGCGATTTTCTTATCTGGGAGTTACATTTAGGAGGGGTTGCGGGCATTGTTATCAAATGCGATTGCATGTGCGCATACTGTTGATCAAATCACATATGCCATGATGGCACTTGCCAGGATCATGGCATATGCGATCCTGGCAAGTATGCCATGGCATACTTTTATATGCGATAAATATGCAATCGCATATTTCCCAATAGCCAAGAGCGGAAGATTTTTATTTTTATTTTTTCAAATTGGAGAAATTTTGCCTATAATTAGGCACTCATATCCCCTCCATTTTCACTATTCTTCACTCCAAAGCTCTAAATCTCTTACTCTTTCTCTTACACCTCTTTCTTTCTCACTCTAATCTCTCTACAATTATTTCAATTATGTTTATTTTTTGTATTTGATAAGTTGTGCTTACTTTTTGTAAATTAAGTTGTGAGTTATAACTTGTAAGTTGTTTCAAGTTATCCATTTATCATTAAAATTTCTTTGTTCGAAGTTTGTAATAATTAGTTATCTTTTAATGTAGCTTGTTGATTGTTTTGTTAAAATTTATATAATGTAATATAAGTAATTAAATATATCACTTAATGAAACACTCAAACTATAATGAAATAAGTAAAATAACCCAATCCAATCATGTGTACTAATTAGATGAATTTTTAGTTTTTTTTAAAGGTTTTTTTCTAGTTTTTTTTTTTTTTTTTTGAAAAAAAATATGCCATGGCATATGCGATTGTGCGATCGCATATGCAAACAGCATATGCGATTTGACAACATTGGTTGTGGGTCATTTTGGTCGAGACAAGACCATTGCCTTAGTGGAGGATAGGTTTCATTGGCCAAGCCTCAAGCGAGACGTGGCCAAAATTATAGGGCAGTATCGTACTTGTCAACTGGCAAAGCAAAAGAAATAAAATACAGGATTATATACTCCTTTGCCAGTTCCATTCATCCCTTGGCAAGACATCAGTATGGACTTCGTGCTTAGACTTCCCAAGACTATCCATAAACATGATTCCATATTTATTGTCGTGGACCGTTTCTCTAAGATGACCCACTTCATTCCTTGTTCTAAGACCTTCGACGCATCTCGTGTTGCTAAACTATTCTTTAGTGAGGTCGTCAAACTGCATGGGTTACCAAAAACCATAGTGTCTGACCGTGATGTGCGATTCATGAGTTACTTTTGGAAGACACTATGGCACATGATGAATACTAGACTCCAATTTTCTTCTGCCTACCACCCTCAGATCGATGGCCAGACTGAGGTGATTAATAGGAGCCTAGGGAGTTTACTTCGATGTTTAGTGGGGGAGTATATGAGGACATGGGACACCGTACTACTCATAGCCGAGTTTGCATTCAATAGTTCTGTCAATAGGTTTACAGGTCTAAGTCCTTTTGAAGTCATTACTGGTTACAAGCCTAGGAAGCCTATTGATCTTGTCCCTATGTCATTGTCCCATAGGCCATTAGAGTCTGCAGAGTCTTTTGCGCATCGCATACATTCATTGCATCAAGAAATCAGACAAAAGATCACTACTAGTAATGAACATTACAAATTTTTTGTAGACCAACATAAACATTTCAAAGAATTCAATATTGGGGACTCTGTGATGGTCTGCATCAGGCCCGAGCGGTACCCTCCAGGGGCCGTTCATAAGTTACACGCGCGTAGTGCTGGACCCTTCAAAATTATAAAACGAAATGGTCTCAATGCGTATGAGGTAGATTTTCTACCTTTCATGGGAATTAGTTCCACATTCAACGTGGAGGATCTAGTTACTTTTCAGGGGACCACTGATACTTTGTCCAGCCTTTCGCCCACCCATCCTGATTCCCTAGATTTATCCTTTGATCCATGGCCTCTTCCCGACCTTTTTTTCCAGCCTCTATCTCCCATACATACCCTTTACACACCCATAGAGGAAATAGAGGATATCCTGAACCATTAGATAGTTTCAACGTCGGATGGCGGGTTTCAGAAGTACCTGGTAAAATGGAAGTTACGCTTAGCTTCCGACAGCACGTGGCTCACTAAGGAGGAGCTTTAGAGACTTGATCCTGACATCCTGGAGCGGTTAAGGAGTTTTATTTCGCCAGTGACTAAATCTTCGCAGCTTGGGAGAGTTGATGGGGAGATCATGCCCACACGCGCACGCATGCCACCCCCTACGCATGTACGTACGAAGGAGGGCCTCACCGTCGATCTGGCTCGATGGCGACGTCCAGGGAGAGCCTCTTAGTTAGAAGACGAAGTTTGATTCAAAAGAGTGGGCCCGATAGTCACAAAAAACCCATCATGGGATCTCATGATCGTGGCCCACTAGTCGGATTAAGTTCATACTTTAGGTTTTGTTTTTTTATATTATTTAGAACATCATGAATGCTTTAGATTTCTTTGATTGATTTTTATTTTAGTTTACTTCATTGCATAGTAATAGGTTGCGCACATGGCGTGAGTTTTGGGGTAAAGGGTTTTCCTATAAATAGGCACTCCTTGTAGTTTTTTTTTTTTTTTTTTTTTTTCCAATTGAAGTTGAATAAAAATTCCTACGTGTTTTTCTGCTCTCTGAGTTCCTGAGTTGTGGAAAAATTCAAGTGGGTGCGAAGCCCTCCCTTATCGAAGGGCTAAATTCAAGTGGGTGCGAAGCCCTCCCTTTTCGAAGGGCTAATGACGCAGGACAGCCCTAATTATGATGCATGCTCATGGAGATAATTAAACAGCGGAAATAAAAGGAATAAATGATCTAAAATTCTAACAGTAATCATCATAACTGAGAAAATCATAAAGGAAACATGCAATGGAGCGGGCCATCACTACAACCATGGAGTATGGAATTCAATTACTACTTAGGTTGGATCCGGCGAGGGATGAGACCTCCCGATCTTGCATGGTCACACCCAATCGATCAATGAAGATCACTAGTCCGAAGAACCAAGAAGTTTCTCGGATTAGGGATTTGAGAATTTGGGGATTTAGGGTTTAGATCGGTTCTCAAGATTTTGATCGAAGAAGAATTAGCCAAAACTGAAAAATAGAAGGAAGAAAGTTATTACCTTGAGGAAGTTGGAGGGACACAAGAAGAAATTAGAAGAAGAAGATCAAGGGGAGAGAAGAAGCACCATTAGAGAGAAGAGAGGAAGGAGTCAACCAAAGGGTTTGCTTTTCATTAATCAATAGTTAAAATTCGTGTTTAGGGCTTTACCCCACTTAAATAAGCAAATAAAGACATAAAATTACTAAAATACCCCTAGGATAAGCAAATAAAGATATAAGATTACTAAAAGACCCCTAACTAAGTCAAAAAACGCGCAAATAACTTAAGTATGAGAAAGTTTGGGCGGTCGGTCTTCTTTCTCCAATCTTCCTTCACATGTGTCTTCCCTAAGTGGGGTCTTCTCTATGTCCAATCACATGCGAAAGGTCTTCAGCTCCTCAATATTCGCCTATCCACAAGGACGACACTTGTGGTTGGCGCTTTCTTCGTTGGTACACCTTGAATGCACCTGTGTCCGCATCAATTCCCCTCGGGTGAGAAAAACTCGACTCCGACGAGTTGAAACTTTTGTAGCGCTCGAGTAGATCTGGGTCAATACCCTGCAATGCGTCGCTCGACAGCCACGTAGATTCAGACGATGGTTTGTTTTTCCACCTGACAAGATACCTTTGGAAACCCCCATCTCTCGTGGATACTATCTCGTCATCCAAGATTTCTTCAATTGCTTCTTTATGGGTAATGGGTGGAGGAGGGGGTGGAAGGGGTTGGCTAGCAAACTCAGAAAAAGGCCATGAAAGGGACGATGTATCAACAATGGGAATATGGGCACGGACTAGATCTTCCACATTAAAAGTTGGATTAATGCTCGTTTCAGGTGGAAGGTCAACCCGATACGCGTTGGACCCAACCTTTTGTAATATCTTGAATGGTCCAGCACTACGCGCTTGTAATTTCTTTGCAGATCCTTGAGAGAATCGCTCTGGCCTTATTCGCACCATTACATAGTCTCCTTCTTGAAATTCTTGCACTCTACGATGAGAATCAGCTGAAACTTTATAATCATCATTGCTCTTATTTAACCGCTGTCTAATATGTGTATGCAAATCATGAATATGGCGTGCGAATGCATCGGCTGACTCAGAAGTTTGGGTAATAGACATAGGTAAGAGATCTATGGGCATTCTAGGTTTATAACTACTTACAATTTCAAAAGGACTCAACCTTGTAGATCTATTAACTGACCCATTATAAGCAAGTTCAGCAGTTGGTAAAATTAGGTCCCAAGTCTTAACATGTTCACCCACTAGACAACGTAGAAGATTTCCAAGGCTACGGTTTACCACTTCAGTTTGACCATTTGTTTGTGGGTGGTAAGCAGTGGAAAATTGCAAACGAGTTCCCATAATGTGCCACAGTGTCTTCCAAAAATAGCTAGTAAATCGAACATCACGATCAGACACTATGGTTTTAGGTAACCCATGGAGACGCACCACACCATCAAAAAAGAGACGAGCAACATGAGACGCATCTGACGTCTTCGAACACGGGAGGAAATGCGCCATTTTAGAAAAACGGTCCGCAACGACAAAAACGGAATCGTGCTTTTTTATAGTCTTGGGAAGCCCGAGCACGAAGTCCATACTAATGTCCTGCCACGGAGCATGTGGCACTGGCAATGGCGTGTACAGCCCGGTATTTTGCTTTCTTTGCTTTGCCAGCTGACATGTTCGACACAGCCCTAAAACTTTGACTACGTCTCGCTTGAGGCTTGGCCAATAGAAACGATCTTCCACGAGGGCAATGGTCTTATCACGACCAAAATGGCCAGCTATCCCTCCTGAATGAAGCTCCCAGATGAGGAATTCACGAAGGGACATACGGGGAATACAAAGCCTGTCTCCCTTGAAAAGAAAGCCATCTTTAAGAACATATTCACCCATAATATGCTGGTCACTAAAGAGCGACGCGTAAGTACCCCCAAAATCAGGACATATGGGGTATTCATCTTTCAGTTGCTCAAATCCGACTACCTCTACACTCAAGGAGTTGAGCAACGCCACTCTCCTACTAAGGGCATCCGCTGGTTTGTTTTCAACCCCGGCCTTGTGTTTCAAAACAAACGAATATTCCTGAAGAAACGCTACCCACTTGGCATGCCTTGGGTTGAGTTTCTTCTGAGAATGCAAATATCTAAAAGCCTCATGGTCAGAAAACAAAACGAATTCTTGCGGTAGGAGGTAGTGTCGCCAATGTCTCAGGGATTGCACTACCGCATAAAATTCTTTGTCGTAAGTGGAGTATTTTTGTTTTGCCTCATTCAGTTTCTCACTGAAATAGGCCACTGGGTGTCCTTCTTGACTCAACACTCCACCTATACCGACACCAGACGCATCGCACGCTACTACAAAGACTTTAGAAAAGTCAGGTAGACGCATGACAGGAGCTTCCACCATCTTGCCCTTAATTTCTTTAAAAGTCTTGACGGCGGCTTTAGACCTCACGAACTCTCCCTTTTTCATGCACTCGGTAATGGGAGCCATGATCGTGCTAAAACCCCTAATGAACCGACGATAAAAAGTTGCTAGGCCATGAAAACTTCGCACCTCATGAATGTTCCTTGGTTCTGGCCACTCAACTATGGCCCTGACTTTTTCAGGGTCTGCGCGCATCCCTTCAGATGACACTATAAATCCTAAGAACACAACTTGGCTAGACATGAATGCACATTTCTTAAGATTAGCGTATAACTTTTCATTCCTAAGGACACTACAGACCTTCTTTAATTGTTCAAGGTGTGATTCCTTAGTGGTACTATAAATAAGAATATCGTCAAAGTACACCACTAGGAATTTTTCCATGAACGGCCTCAAAGCTTGTGTCATCACCCGCATGAAAGTACTGGGTGCGTTAGTCAAGCCGAAGGGCATGACCAACCACTCATACAGCCCATCTTTCGTCTTAAACGCCGTCTTCCACTCATCTCTTGGGCGTATACGGATTTGGTGATATCCACTCTTGAGGTCTATCTTAGAGAATATAGTGGACCTGGCCATCATGTCAAGCATATCATCAAGTCTAGGTATAGGGAACCTATACTTAACAGTAATTTTGTTTATGGCACGGCTGTCCACACACATGCGCCACGTGCCGTCTTTCTTTGGCGTCAACAATGCAGGCACGGCACACGGGCTCATACTCTCTTGGATGAAACCCTTTTGCAGAAGCTTATCAACTTGCTTCTTCAACTCTGCATGCGTTGCAGGGTTCATCCTGTAGTGAGGAAGGTTCGGTAGAGTAGACCCTGGGACAAGATCAATGGCATGCTGTATGTCCCTCATAGGTGGCAACTCATTCGGTAAGTCTTCAGGAAATACATCACTGTATTCCTTCAGGACCGAGGTCACCTCACAGGGCAACTCTGATGGAACCTCAGGTGTAATTTCTCTAGCCACAAGGGCATACACCATAGAATCCTCCGTAGCCTCTTTTTCAAACTCTCTTGCGCTGATTATATGTAAAGACTTAGGTTTGGATTTCCCCATTTCTCTAGGCTCACTTGCCTTCTCATCCTTCTTCTTCCCTAGTGTATTCTCAGGTGGCATGGGATTAAGTTTGATCTTTTTACCATTATACATAAAAGTACACGCATTCGAACGGCCAAAGATCATGACATCATTATCGAATAGCCACGGTCTACCTAGGATAACATGTCCCACATCCATAGGTAAAACATCACACCACAGGGACTCTTTGTATGACCCAAACTCGATGGGGACTAGACATTGCTGGGTGATAGGTAGGGATGTCTTGTCAACCCAAGAAATTTTATACGGGTTTGGATGAGGTGTGGATTTCAGTTTTAAGCGATCTAAGGTGCTAGTGGAAATCACATTCTGACAACTTCCACTGTCCACTATCACCTTACAATTCTTTTCACCACACTTGGCAATAGTGTAGAAGATAGTGCTTCGACGCCAATCAACACTACTTCTAGACTGAGCTAACACACGCCTGACTACTGCAAGCGTTGCTTCTCCATCCACTTCTTCATCAGTAAGTCCTCCTTCAGGGTGATACTCTTCAACTTCAAAATCACCCTGGTCATCTCCACCCTCGTGGGGCTCGCTTATAACTAAGGCTCTCCCACGGCTCTTCGTAGGACACTGATTAGACATGTGGCCAAGGTGGCCACACTCATAGCACCTCACTTGGCTCATATTACTAGGACCGGCACCAAGAACCCCTTTGCCCTTGTCTTCCCTAGGCCTAGGTGGAATGGTCGCCTGTGCCCTAGGTTGATTACTAATATTAGGTCTAGTTCATTGGGAACTAGATCTAGCATTGGAGTCTCGGTACTCAAAACGACGAACGACAGGAGCCTTCAGATACTGCTCTAACTCCTGCACGACTTGATATGCTTCATCTAAGTCCGTTAAGGGCCGAGTAATAAGCTCGCGCTGAAGATCCGCGCAAAGGCCCGTCTTAAAACGCGAGAGCGTTACTAGAGGGTCTTCTCGGATATCACATCGCATCACATACTCTTCAAATTTAGCGATGTAGTTAGCGGCAGGCATTGACCTTTGGCGGAAGGATTGCCATTGGTCAAGGAGCTTCTGACGGTATGAGAGAGGAAGGTACTTCTCCTTTAATTTCTCTTTCATCTCATACCAATGTGTGATAGGAGCTCTACCAACTCTCTCTATCCTACGCTCGGTGTTAGTCCAGAAGAGCTTGGCTTGACCTACAAGCTTCATCTTAGCAAATCGCATTTGACGGTTTTCTGACATGCCATACCACTCAAAGTAGTGGTCCATGTCAGCAACCCAGTCAAGGAACGCCTTGGGATCCAAGCGTCCATCAAAACTCGGGGCCTCAACTCTCACACACTTCATCGCACGCTCATCTGGATCATAACGGTCTTGATGACCACATGTGGCTCGTACCTCTCACACCACACCACGACCGTTACCACGATCTCTATCCTCACTACCACCACGTGTGGCAGCACGTTCTTCCATGATTCCTTCCACTTGGGAGTGCGCATCTTCCCCTACAGCTGGGTTTTCCTTTTGGGACGCCTCTAGTTGCTCCACCTTAGTCATGGTAGTGGTAATTTGGTTCTCAAGGCGGGCAAACTCACGCCTTTGACCTGCTTCTAGGGCGGTTATCTTTTGTATCAATTGAGCAAGTTGCTCAGATAACTGCTCGTTATTCATGGTAGGTTAAAGTCCGAAACCTCTACCTCTTCTCGTGGGCATACAATGAAGACTTGAACCAAACTCTACCTAACTAGACTACTAGGTGTTATGACTTTCAAGATGAATGCGATGAATACAAAACTACTACGAACTGACACAATTAAGTTGAAACAGGAAACAACTCAAATTTGGAAATTTTCCAGATTAGGAACTTTCTAAAATTGGAAAGTTTCTAAAATTGAAAACTTTCTAAACCTGGAACTTTCCTAAGTTAAACCTAAAAATCAAAACCCTAATTTGATAACTCGATCTAGACAAAAACCATGCAAGCTCATGGACAGCCCTAATTATGATGCATGCTCATGGAGATAATTAAACAGCGGAAATAAAAGGAATAAATGATCTAAAATTCTAACAGTAATCATCATAACTGAGAAAATTATAAAGGAAACATGCAATGGAGCGGGCCATCACTACAACCATGGAGTATGGAATTCAATTACTACTTAGGTTGGATCCGACGAGGGATGAGACCTCCCGATCTTGCATGGTCACACCCAATCGATCAATGAAGATCACTAGTCCGAAGAACCAAGAAGTTTCTCGGATTAGGGATTTGAGAATTTGGGGATTTAGGGTTTAGATCGGTTCTCAAGATTTTGATCGAAGAAGAATTAGCCAAAACTGAAAAATAGAAGGAAGAAAGTTATTACCTTGAGGAAGTTGGAGGGACACAAGAAGAAATTAGAAGAAGAAGATCAAGGGGAGAGAAGAAGCACCATTAGAGAGAAGAGAGGAAGGAGGCAACCAAAGGGTTTGCTTTTCATTAATCAATAGTTAAAATTCGTGTTTAGGGCTTTACCCCACTTAAATAAGCAAACAAAGACATAAAATTACTAAAATACCCCTAGGATAAGCAAATAAAGATATAAGATTACTAAAAGACCCCTAACTAAGTCAAAAAACGCGCAAATAACATAAGTATGAAAAAGTTTGGGCGATCGGTCTTCTTTCTCCAATCTTCCTTCACATGTGTCTTCCCTAAGTGGGGTCTTCTATATGTCCAATCACATGTGAAAGGTCTTCAGCTCCTCAATATTCGCCTATCTACAAGGACGACACTTGTGGCTGGCGCTTTCTTCGTTGGTACACCTTGAATGCACCTGTGTCCGCATCAGCTAACTATCGTGGTGCGAAGCCACGTTTATCCCAATCCGCCCCTCCATCTTATTTCATCCATCCCACGATCATCCTCGCTTCAAATCCGCTTGTTTTGCAGCTATTCGTCCCTCTTCAGCCAGTTTCCAGAATCTGGCCCTGTAGGAGGGCTGAAACTTCGACGGAGCACCGTGCCTCAACCGCATATCGGATTGTGACGAAATTTGGAGGGTTTGGAGACCTCCCCTGGCCGACCAAGGCCAAGGAGTCTGTTTTGGGATTCGGGCCCCCACCACACGTGCGGCCGGCCTCCTATGCACGTGCGCCCGACCCGGGCCCGTTGTTCGCACGCGGGAGCTGTTTCAGGTTCAGGTTTTCTTCCTATTTTCCCTTTTTCTTATCTATTTTCATAACCTTAGTCCTAGATTGCATTATCCCTAATTTATTTGCCCCCTTTTTCGCCCTATGGTTCCTTGAATTGAAATTAAGGAATCCCTTGGATTAGGGGCTGATTGCTATGCGTGTGTGGATGATTACTATTTCCCTTTGAGCATCGTTTAGTCCTTAATTTTACTGATCCAGTCCTAGCCTGTGTAGGCCTGGACCCGGGCAGATTCCCCTTTACTTGAATGTTTGAACTTTTTGTGGGATGTGGAATTATTATGTGATTGTTTTGAATTAGTATGATCTAAGCTTCAAATCTTGCATATCATATTTAAATTTCATGTCCTGCATCATCCAATCTCTTCGATTGGTGCTGTGTTTCTTTGTTAATCATCCGCCCATAGGATCCTAATTGAAGGGTTTGATACTTTATGTTCTAGTCTTGGTACTTCAATTGTAGTGATCTTTTAGTAGTCGTTTATTCATAAATTTTTTGTGGAACTTATAGGAATTGAAGTGTGTGTGCGTGCATGGGGATGCGCGCGCGCGCGTGTGTGTGTGTCTGTACAAACTTTTATTGTAGCTGAGTATGCCATCCGATGGTTCAGATAGAGCTCATAGGCTCTTCATGTTTTTCAGAAGTTGCGGGAGTCTCTAGTTCTCGAGGCCGACTCTCTCTCTCTCTCTCTCTCTCTCTCTCTCTCTCTCCATCCATCCTCTCTCTTGACAACACCCATTCAACCCCCCTCTCTCTGTCTATGTCACCCATTTGACACATTTTGCCTAGTGTCATCTTTATCAATTTCATCTAGAGGAGAACATATATCTAGTATATATTTATTTTATTTCTTATTTGTTGTGTTTTCACTTGTACATCGGGGTTCTTCATCTTTGCCTTCTATCTACGTCGTTAAGCTGAGGCCCACAACCAGGAGGTTTTTACTCGATGTCCCAAATTTGAGATCCTATTGATTCGAGGTCCAAAAATGGGGGTTTTTAATCAATGACCCAAATTAGAGATCTAGGCCGTCGATTTGAGGTCTCTATTTGGGGTTTTAATCAACAGCCAAAATTAGAGTGCTAGATTGTTAATCAGAGGCTCCTATTTGAGAGTTCTATCTAAAAGGCGAAATTTCAAAGCTAGGTCATCAATTTGAGCTCCTTATTTTGGGGCTTTTTACTTAATGGCCCAAATTAGAGATCTAGATCGTCGATTTGAGTCGTAACTGTCAATTTAAGGTCTCTATTTGGGAGTTTTATCTAAGAGGCTATATTTCGTATCTAGGCTGACTCCCTTGTTGACATAGAGTTTTGCACTCTTATTCAATAGGCCTCCACGAGTCTAATGGCACCTTTGTGCCTATCCAACTAATCCCCAGTTCGTCTGTGTCAGTCAGCAAGACACCATTAGGATTCTACTTTAAGTGGACTTTTCAGCAAAGCCTTTGTGCCAAGTGCAAAGTGCCTTGTACTAGACTGCTAAGGTAGGCGCAATTCCTTGATCGATGGATTGAATGTTAATTGTGAGGGCATGTGATTTAAGTTAAATCGAATTTCAGTTTCTATTGTTTACTCTCTGAATCATGTTGTAGGTTGACATCTTTTGTTACTTGAATTACTTTATGGACTCTTTAATAATCTCCATGTTACATGCTAGCATTAAATCACGTGTTCTGCATCAATTGACAATATTGATACATTGGTGATACTTAGCAATACATTGTCGATACCTGGAATTTCCGATACTACAAATGTTATCGGTATTACTACCAATGTTTTCGGTATAACCGAGTTGGAGATAGAGATAATATCGGGATACTTTGAACAATGCCTAGGGGGACCTACCAAATGCACATCGTGGCTGTCCATCATAGATAACAGTGGAGTCCACAGAGCTCGACCTCATGGGAAGCTCCCATGTGGTGCATATGGTTTGTTGTGGGCCCCATTGTTGTGTGTTGATGAAATATACTCTGACCATCAAACAAGCCCTCCCTTATTGGGCCATGTGTCAAAAAATCAGGCCAATCCATGACTTATGCGGGCCACACTAGCAAGAATAGTTAAGAGTGAATGCCCACCCTTGATTCTCATAGAGGGCCCACCATGTTTTGTATATGCTATCCAATCCATTGCCGTGAAACATCTACCCTAGATGGCGGGACACCTAAAAAATTAGGTAATTTTTTAGCTAGGCACGGCATAGTGAAAATCAAGGGTGGGTGTCCCCTCCCAACTATTCCTCCTTGTGTGGCCCACTCGAGCCACCAATTGGCCTGGTTTTTGGGCCCATGGACAAATGAGGGAAGGCATGCATGATATTTGGAGTGGAAACATGCTGTTAAGCATTGAGGCAATTTTTCTATTTAGATGGTCGATGGAGAAATATAGGGGGAGGAAGGATCTCACATGGTCTTCCTTGACTTAGAAAGCATACCATAAGGTCCCTAGATAGATAATTTGGTGGGTGTTGGGAAAAAGGAGTCTCAAGAGGATATATTGACAAATATGAGGCTTACACAAGCGGTTGGTATTGAGCCTGATCGTTTTGTGTTGGTTATGGATTGATTTAATGTTCTGTTTTCTAGGAAGAGGTCCCTTGGTGTACGTTATTTGGGAATGATAGTTTTGATCGACGAGATGAGGGAGTAAATACAAAGCTACAACTTTCAAGGGATGCTTTTGAATATAAAGGTTTTAAAAGGTAGTTGGACTAAAATAGAGTATATGTATTAGTAAAATAGGTTTTGAAGCGAGGAATTATTTAAGATTGTGGATCAAGTAACCCAAAATAGTCATTTTCGATATCCTGGGTCAATACATTCATGAGAGCAAAAAAGGAGTGATAAGGATGCTGCTCATAGAATCAGAGCTGGGCGGTGAAGTCGAGATGCGCCTTTGGAGTTTTTATGTGATCGCTACTTGCCAATCAAACTAAAAGGGAGATTTTATAGGATAGCTATTAGCCCATGCTTTATGGGACAAAATGTTGGCAGTCAACAAACGTTGTGTTCATAAGATGAGTTTGTCTGAAATGAGGATTTTGAGATGAGTGGCAAGACGGGAAAGTATAGAATTAGAAAAAGAAGCATTTGAGGGCACTTATGAGTAGCCCCAATAGGTCAAAAGATGAGGGGAAGTAGATTAGATAGTTTCGCCATATGCAACGTAGGCCAAGAACTAAAAGGGAGATTTTATAGGATAGCTATTAGCCCATGCTTTATGGGACAAAATGTTGGGCAGTCAACAAACGTTGTGTTCATAAGATGAGTTTGTCTGAAATGAGGATTTTGAGATGAGTGGCAAGACGGGAAAGTATAGAATTAGAAAAAGATGCATTTGAGGGCACTTATGAGTAGCCCCAATAGGTCAAAAGATGAGGGGAAGTAGATTAGATAGTTTCGCCATATGCAACGTAGGCCAAGAACTGCACTGATTAGAATTGAGTGGGTTGAAGTTGAATGCTCTAGAATGGCTAGGGGAAGGCCCAAAAGGACATGGGTGGAGTTAGTAAGAAAAGATTTGATGACCTGTGGTTTAACTAAGGACATGATTCTTGATAGAGTGGAATCATGGAACATGTTCATGTACCCGACCCGAATTAGTTGGGATAAGGCTTAGATGATGATGATGGAAGAAACATGAAAACAAGCTTGTTTTAAGCTTAGCAGAAAACATCAATATGTAGGCACATGCAACAATAATGGTGGAAATGTATTGTGCTTCATGATAAAAGGAGTTTGGTGTTAGGATTCGGAACTTGTTTTGGTGCTTACGAACATTATAATTTATGTTACGTTTTCCTACATAGTTATGTTTTTAAAAAAAAAGTCGGATCACTTGTGACCAGCACATGAGAACTGGTAATACTGGTTACCAAAATTGTTGACAGCATGAACTCATGTTCATTACAAAAACATATTTGAGTTACAAATAGGCTCAATCATACTTGAGATGCAAGCAGCCCAATTTCTTTTAGCTAAAGATGGTGGTTGCTGATCTTTGCTTTATATAACTAATTTATTCCCTGTTATTTATTTTAGTTTTGTTTCGCCAAACATCTCTTATCCATTTACAAAAAAGCATGCACAGTTGCTATTTCAATGCATGAATGCTTGAAGTTCAATTTTCAGTATGGCAGCAATAGCACACAGGTTCTTGTATTATTACAAATGACTTCCTCTAAGAATACGAGGAAGATGTGTACATGATCTGGACCCCTCAATTGGCAGGCCAAACCATGAACGATCCATGATAAATAATTAGGCAGATCGAATGATCCTAACTGTTTGATCAGAAAAAATCCCAGAAATGGGTGGTGGTCATTTTTCTCAATCAAGTAATCAGTTTCGTCTAATTGACTTCATTTTGAGCTATGGTTTGTTGGTGGGACCCACCTGAACAAGGCCCAAATATCAGTCATAGTACTGTTCAATTTGAGCAACTTCTATGATCTTATTAACTAGATTTTCGGGCCTTGGCCAGTTCATGGATGGGTTGCCAATCATATGAACACTCCAGATTTCATACATGCATTCCGTGTCTCCACGTGTAACTTGCACATAAATAAGGTGCATGGTAAGCCCTTCTTTCTCATGAAATTTTGGGATTGTGATAATGTTTGCTTGTGCTTCAGGTATTGGTTATATGCAGCAGTCAAGCTCAAGTGTTTGCTCGTGACAAATGATGAGATGAGAGATCACATTTTTGAACTCTTAGGCAGCAGCTTTTTTCTCAAGTGGAAAGAGCGCCATCAAGTGCGTAATTCCGATAACCTCCCCCAAAAAAATTCCTGTCTGCATTTGGCAATTATTTTTGGAGGTATTCCAGCAGGAAGGTTGTAGTTTACTATTATACGGGTTTTCAGTTTGGGCAAGCTGGGCCCTAGGTTCAGTAATCTGAACAGTTATTATACACCCCACTGCTGATGGCCCATGCACCAAAATCAACTTAGATTGGAAGAATCCCAACCCTTCAATAGGAGGTCAACAAATCGATGGTAAGGTGAAAAAAATATGGTAACTGTCCATATTCAATTAAGAAAAGGGCCCAATATTCTCCGATGAATGGGATTTTTGGTGGATGGGCTTTCCACAGAGAAGCCCATCATATCAACGGCTTGGATCATTAGACCGTGGCCCACTTGTATCAACAGAAAATCTGAACAGTAATGTACGACCTTTTTGCACAAATGCTGTATAATATCTCTTATTTTGGAGCTCTGCTAGCCCCGTGTACACAGCAAACTTGTCATGCGTAAGCCATCTTAGTGTGCATGAGGTGGGCCCCACTGTTGATGAACTGGTGTAGAACTCAACCTGGTCACCTAGGTTTGCCATACATACCGAAACAAGGAACAGTTTTAAAAATCGACAGTGGTCCACAATCACCGTAAAGGGCTCGCCTGATGAGTGGTGGCTGTTTTTTTAGGTAGGATCTATGTGAGGAAGCCCTTCTAATACACCACTTGGATGGTCCCGCACATGTGCAAGGTTGGCATGTATGGTCAATGTGGCCAGGCCAGATGTAGAGGAGTGCTTGAGCTTAGAACTCTTAGTTTTAAACATGGCTTTATGAATCAAATGGTCTAACTCTTTATTAGGACCTGATGAGACAAGTTGCAATGCTAAAGCTTGTATTGTTGGGTTGTGAGTTCTTTGATGAGCTTTGTTGCTACTTTGCAGGTCCGGTTTACATTCGTGAAGGGTGATTTGAAACTTCAGATGCCGCCCTCATATTCCACAGTCATCCAAGTCAGTTTCACAACTTGCTTTGTTTCATTTTGCATGTTTCTATAATCTTGTTTAAAACATGAATTTCAGCTGCTTTGATCTACCAAAAAGTTGTCCCTGTTTCTTGCTTGTGAGTGAGTGCATGGTTTCTATGAATGCTTGAAATGATTGTTTTTCTTCTCTTTTTCTCTCTCTCTTTTTTGTGTTTATCATTATCATCATAGGGTTCTCTTTGGGGCTCTAGACAGAGTTTTCCAGATTTTCTGAAATGTGGGTGAGACATCCACCTTCCACCATTGCACATGTTCAGTTCTATTTTTCACCGCTTATTTGTTGGCCACTATTTGAATTTTTGGGTCCTTCCAGTTAGTGTTTTGGGATATGCTTCATCCACGATTTGGCCCACTTTAGACCACAGTTAATGGAAATTCGTTCAATCACCAAAACCCCTACCTTTCTTGGTCGCTAAAAGAATAGAAGAAGTAAAAGGGAACCTATGTTTTCTGCTTCCCACTTGAACCCACGATTGGGCCCACTATTTAGACCATAGTTAATGGAAATTCATTCAATCTCCAAAACCCCCACCTTTCTTGGTTACTAAAAGAATAGAAGAAGTAAAAGCGAACCTATGTTTTCTGCTTCCCACTTGAACCTATTTCTCGCATGCGTTAGTACTATCACCTAGATTGTAAAATGATTCTTTTCTCACATTGCTTCCCTTCTTGTTCCCTGGTTTGGTAACTATGATTTGGGTGATCTTGATTGATGTACAGGTTTGCACCTGTCTTGGTTTTAAGACTCAGACGAGTCCAATGCAACTCGTCTGAGTTCACCCAGACTCAGTTGAACCCGATCTGGTTTGACACCACAAGTTGACACTGACAAGTCACCCCCAACTTGACTCAGGCTAGTTCTGACTTGTGGCTAGAGGAGTTGGTCTGAGTCACCCAGTCTCTGGGTGGTCTTGATTGATGTACATATTTGCCTTGGTCATGGTTTGATGTCCGTGTTTGCCTCAGTCATTTCTTCCCCCATTTGTTTCCTTGTTGGGTAACTATAATTGCATGGTCTCAATTGATGGAGATGTTTGCTCCAGTCATGATTTTAAGAATTGGACGAGTTCCATGCGACTCGTCTGAGTTGGCCGGGACTCGCTTGGACCCGATCTGTTTCAACACCAGGATTCGACCCAACTGAGTAAACCTCTGACTTGGCCTAGTAAAGCCAATTCACTCCTTACTCAGCTGTGTCCTGACTCGACTCGATACTGGACGAATCGACCTTGTTGCATGGTGGATGAGCAACTACCATCAATGCAATGGTGGAATGGGCACTTGTCTAGCCATTTTTCTTCTTCAACACAACACTATTTTAAAATTTAAAACTCAATCAACACAGAAAAACTATGGCTCAGATGAATAAAATGCTGTGAAAATCTATACTAGTTTTGCTGTCTGAAATCATCAATGTTCTCACAAAATAATTTTCCTTAACCCAAGGATAGGATATGTAAAGTGTATCAAGGGCTTGATTTTATACAAGTGGAACTCATGGTTTGATGATCAAGACCATTGATTAGATGATGCTAACCATGGATACAACATGGCTCAAAAATCTCCCATATTGGATGATCCTAGCCATTCAATTTTTGTCCTTTCTATTGGGTGTGGCCAGTGCTGCAAATTTCTTTTTACTGTCTACCCATCGAAGGGTTGTGATTAACAGTCTGGATCACTTAATCATGGAATTTGTAGAAATCCTCAGGTCAAGCAACAACAGCACTATTTTAAAATTTAGAGCTCAATCAACACAGAAAAACTATGCTCAGATGAATCAAATGCTGTGAAAATCTATACTAGTTTTGCTGTCTGAAATCATCGATGGTTCTCACTAAGTATTTTTCATGTTGTTCTTGTTTTTAGGAGTCAGAGAAAGGATCATGGCACATTCCCATAGAAGGAGAATGTGGCAGTGAGGAATTGAGGACTTGGCTTTGTATAACCAGGCGGAAAATAGATGGTCCGGGTGAAATTCCTATCAGCTTGGATGCTCATTTAAATGGCCCAATCGCTCGGTGCAACCAAAAAGCAGCTGATTGTGGTACCATCGTTGCAGAGAATGATATACAGAACTTCTCTACTGCATCTCAACTTCTTGGTGATAAGACTTCAGTTGTGACAGGCAAGAGAAAAGATAGATCTCCTTCTCCTCCTAGACTTCAATAGCAACCGCTGCAAAACCATTGGCGTTTGGGGTGCATGTTCATGATTAGAGTTTATCCAAGGAGGCGATGGTGGATTGGCACTTTTAGTATTGAGTAATTGCATATTTGAAGCATATATGTAGATGAGCAGAATTTTCGAGTTTGTGGGGGCAGATGTTTGCAAGCTCAACATGACTAAATCCAGTCAATCAATGGCCTGTTTGTGTGGCCACTGATATTCGGATTGGATCATTTGGGGTGGCTTAGATGGTCGGAACTGCATGATGTGGCCCTGCTCCAATTCTAATGATGGGACAAGAACGGCTATGAGTGTTTTCATTGCAGCTGCTACTTTTACGTGGAGATTTTGGCATCTGCCGGGACGGCCGAACTCCAAAAGGGCCATGTGTGTGGTAGCTGCTGGGTTTGTAATTTATTTAAACATTGAATTTTTGAGCTGATAATTCTTAGTTGAAGTAGGAGATAGAAAGTCTCATTAAACAACGGTTTGATTGGGCGTTCCATGGGTTGGCCTGGTATCTGGACTGTTTATCGAGTTGATAATTTATCTCCTCAGGTGATGCTTTTGCTTTCCAAACTAGCGCTTGTGGAATGTGGGCCTGATTTCTTTTAATCCATTAGATAAAGAGGGCACCAATTATTTTGCAACTGGGCAGGGAATTAGATGGATGAATGGTCCTGATTATGGGAAAACATACAATATCAAAGTGTAAATGGGCAGTTCCAGAATGCCCGTGTTATGTTGGTCTGCGCTACGGTCGTGCGTTCTTAATTTATTGGTGCCCAAACCAGGCCATCGCCAACGAGGCGCACTTTCACCCTTTGCTGAACATCAGGAGGGAGATACATGCAAAATGGTCAAAAGAAGTTGAATATGGCCTGATGTGGCCCACCTGATGATTGGATCTGGCCATGTGCCGTTCAAACAGTAGGAATTGCTAGATGAACGGT